>NC_138383.1:40095617-40105361 GCF_054177405.1 Leptonychotes weddellii | reverse complement strand
CTGTGGAATATGAAGAAAGAGAGGAACCAAAGATAACTCTTAAGTTCTTGGCCTGAGCAACTGAGCAACTGAGTGAACAGGCAAAAACCGGTGCCATTTATCAAGATGGTGAACAGTGGGCAAGGTTTGTAGGATGAATCACAAGAGCTCAGCATTGGGACTTGTAAATTTGAGGAACCCAGTAGACATCCAAATGGAGGTGTTACATAGTCAGTAGAGTGCAGGGGAGCGTTAATGTAGGAGTCAGCATATAAATAGTATCTACAGCCTAGGATTGGACAAGATCACCTGGGGAGTGATTACAGATTAGAGATTAGAAAAGAGGTCCATTGTGAAAGAGGTCTAATGTGAAAAATGAAGAAATGTAGAAAGAGCCAGCAAATGTGCCTTCATACTTGAGTTGCCCAAACTGGAAAACTGGGAGACATCCTGAACATTCACCCTCCCCGTCATCATGACTTAATCCAATCCATTCCCACATGCTGACAATTCTACCCCCAAAATACACCTGGAACTTCTCCCTGTCTTCACCTCCATCATCTGGCCCAGGCCTCTATCATCTCTCACCTTGACCGCTGCGACATTCTCTCAGCTCACCTTCTGCATCCACTCTGCCCCCTCTAACCCGCCCTCCCCACAGCAGCCAGAATGATCTTTTAAAAGTGCAAATCATATCATGTCCCTCCTCTGCTTAAAAGCCTTTAGTAACTTACCAATCCATTTAGTATTAATCCAAAATTCTTAGCATAGTGTACAAGACTCTGTGCAATCCTTCCCTTGCTAACCTCAGTTCTTGTGACCCTCCCCTGACACCTTATGCTTCAGTCCTCACCAGCAGTGACAATGTCCCTGCTCCCCCAAAAAGACCATGTGAAGCTCTTAGCACAAAGCTTGGCACATATAGGCACTGAATAAATGTAAGCTATCATTATTAGCCTACCCCAGGACTTTCACAAATGCTGTTCCCTGTTTGGAATGCTCTTCCCTCTATTCTTCTTCTAACTCCTACACCTCCTCCAAGTCTGTATTAGTTTTCTATTGTGGCGTAACAAATTTCCACAAACTAAGTGGTTTAAAATAGCATAAATTTGTTACCTCACAGTTTCCAAGGATCTGGAGTTTGGCATATCTTAGCTGGGTCCTTGCTCAGGGCCTCAAATGGCTGAAATTAAGGCTGGCTGCATTCTCATATCTGAAGGCTCAACCAGGGAAAAGACCCACTTCCAAGATCCCTTAGGTAGCCCATAGAACGGACTTCCTTGCAGCTGTCAAACTGCCGTCCTCATTGCTTGCCTGCTGCCTGCCAGGAACCATCCTCTGCCACCAGCAGCCCCTCTCAGGTCTTTGCCCTGTGCCTTCCCTCCTGGGGGACAGCTTACTCCTGCAAAGGCCAGCAGCACCATTTCTCTCAGGCTTCAGATTTTTTCCTTCAGTACGGGCCCTATGAACCGGCTGCCAGGAATAATCTCCCTTTCCGTTAACTCAATTGATAGGAGACCTTTATTACACTGCAAAATCCCTTCTAATCACAGGAGAGAAATCTGTCATATTCAAAGTCCCACACACACTCAAAGAAAAGGGATGATGCAGGAGGACATATCCACCAGGGGCTGGGAATCTTGGGGACCAGCTTAGAATTCTGCCTGCCACAAAGTCTTGGCTTAAAATCACTTCCTTCAAGAGACCTTCTCTGGCCCCAAATCTAAAATAGGTCCCACTTTATATTCTTTCACATTACCCTGTATGTTTCTTCTATGGTGCTCTTCACAGATTATAATTGTATACTTATTTATATTATTATTTGTTTGATGCATTTATTTATTTGATTCTCTTCATCCTGTGAGCTCCATGAGAGCAAGAATTTTGTTTTGTTCATCACTGTGTCTCCCACACCCCCATAGTTGGCAATAAGTAGATCATTGAATGTATGAATGAATAAATGAGCAAATCAAGACAAGGAGTAACCTACTCACACACTAGACAGAGAAGTGCTCTGAACTTTTTAATCTCATTTAGTTCTCACAACTCTCCTAAGACTGTTACCATTAGCCCCATTTTACAGAGAAGGGAAAAAAGATTGAGGGAGGTTAATTTTCTTGCCCAAAGTCACACAGCAGGTAACCAAAAGACTCAGGATTCAAACCCAGGACTGTTTTCAGTGTGATACTGGGAACCTACTTTGGATTCAAAAGACTCAGAGAATTGGGTCTGCCACCACTTACCATATGAACTGGCACAAATCACTTCAGCTCTGAGCCTCAGTTTCTTTATTTGTGAAATGGGGGTGGTAATATTTACTGAAGAGTGGTTAGCAGAAGTAAGATAATGTGTATAAAGTTCCCAAACATAGCAGATGGTCAGCAAATGTAGCCAGTGGTTCCCACAGGCTAAAGGGCCACCCCCTGCTGAAATGAAAGGCCTCTTTGGTGGGATTAAGGGAGTACAAGGAAAGGGAGCCCAAGAGACCAACCTATGAATGTGAGTTTCTCAGGTGCACATGCTTGATGCGACCCTACAAATGAAAATCTGGATTTGCAGGGACTTACATCGAAGTCAATCTGGAGGGGACCATTTGCTGAAAAGAGCGGTCCATCAACTGGCCTCTCTCTCCACGGCCCAGGGAATTCCTGGGGCAGGTAGAAACAGCTCCTTCAAAAGCTTAGGGAGAGGGGTGCCCGGATGGGTCAGTCGGTTGAGCGTCAGACTCCTGGTTTTGGCTCAGGTCATGGTCTTGGGGTCATGGGGTGGAACCCTGTGTTGGGCTCTGCATTCAGCAGGGAGTCTGCTTGAAGAGTCTCTCCCTCTGCCCCTCCCCCCACTTGCACGCTCTCTCTCTCTGTCTCAAATAAATTAAAAAAATTAAAAAAAAAAAAAAAAAACGCTTAGCGAGTCCCTGGCAGAAAAGGCATGAACTCTGCCTCCTGTTGCTGCCCTCTGCTTATGCTTCTCCAGGACGGTGATCATCACAGGAGGGACCTCCTGGGAAAGGGATGGGGTCAAAAGGGGGAGGGCTGCAAAGCCAGGGCACCGTTAGGATTCAGGGGCGCAGAGCTCCCCTCCCTTCACAGTGTCTTATGTGATTCATGGATTCATTTGCATGGGTCTCCTTATCAACCTCTCCCACTCCTCTTTTATTTTTTTTGAAGATTTTATTCTGAAGTAATCTCCATACCCAACGTGGCTCGAACTCACAATCCCGAGATCAAGAGTCGCATGCTCTACCAACTGAGCCAGCCACTCCTCTTTCTTTTTTTATTTATTTTTTTTTTATTCAGCCACTCCTCTTTCAAAAAGGGACTCTGCCACCTGCCTTCAGCCCATAGAGTTGGTGTTAGTAGACTATTCATCAGATCCTCCTCCTCTGCGACCTAGAGGAGCCCAGAGTCCTGAGTTAAGGTTAAGTCAGAGAAATGGAGTTGAACTGGGAGAGGGTGTGCTCTAACCATCATGCCGGTCTACCAGCTGGTGGGCACCCTTGAACTGGGATGCTGGCGGGATGGGTTTTTCCACTCCATAACTCCCTCAGTTTAGGCACGAGAAAACCAAGAGCCCAGAGAGGGAGAGGGCTTGCCCAGAGCTGGTGAGGAAGCAGGCTACAGCTTGCCTCTGTCTCTCTTCACTGACTTTGCGGCTTCATTCGTGCTCCTTCCTAAGAAGCAGATAGGCTAAAGTTCCATGCAGGCAGCGGCATGCAGCCATTTCCCTCCAGGCCTCTGGTTCTTCATCTGTTAAATGGGAATAACTATACTTCCCTGGCAACACATGCGTGACGCTTTGGTGAGTAAACACGGGGGAAATGAGTGCGGCCGTAGGACTGTCTGCCTGGTGGCGACAGGAGCCCCGACTGCGAGAGACTCTGAGGGATCTGAGGGTGGGCGGGGCCGATGGGCCCACAAGATGTGGGTTTACCTTATCATCTTCCCCCCAGGCGGGGCCCAGGCCTGGGTTGCCATGGATACCGTGTCCCTGGAGCATCAGATCCAGAGCGTGCAACGCCACGTCAGCTTCCTGAAAAAGGAGCAGATGGCCCTGCTGCGAGACCTGCACCTGGAAATCCTGAGGCTGCAGAAACGCTGTTCAGGTGAGGCTGGAGGGATGGGGGGGTGGGGGAGGGGTGGGGGGCAGCTCATGGGAGACCCTGACAAGTATCAGGACAGCTGAGAAGTTTGGCCTGTCCTCCTGGGGAGTGGGGAGCCACTGAAGGTTTCTGAAGAGCATCATGCTGCATTACGAAACTCCAAACTTAGCAGTTGTATGAAAGATGAATTGGAGGGGAAGGGAGACAAGGAGGCTAGCGATGGGGCCGATGAAATGGTCCGGGGAGAGATGAAAGGGGTAGAAAGGGGAAGACTGGTGGGAGACAGGGTGAAGGGAAGGACGTGGCAACCGACTGGATTTGTGAACAAGACAGAAGGAGGCACCAAGAATGAAGCCAAATCCCAGGCCTCATCTCTGCTCTTGGACCTCAGGCTTCAGCTGCCTGGCCCTCTCAGAGGCTGGGCTCCGGCCCAAGTGCTCACCCAGGCTGAGTCTCCAAGTACAGGCTTTAGAGTCCGTGACTCATAGAATGTGTCAGTTGGAACAGCCCAACATCTTCATTATACAAGTAGGTAAACTGAGATCCAAAGAGAGAGAGAGAGAGAGTGCCACACAATATGCTAGTGACAGAGCCAAGATTAGAACCCAGAGCTCCAGACTCTCATCTGTGCACGCCTCTGCAGCCTTCTGCACACTCCCTCCCCAAGATGCTCCGACTTCTACCTCCCTTCCAGCCTCTGCTCATGGGAGGCCCCCCATTCTCTAGAGGGAAACTGAGGGACCTGCCTGGCTTCTCGCTCTGTGGCATGCGACGCTGGTCGTCCTGACTCTCCACCACCACACCCTCCTCCGGCTCCATATACAGATTCAGCAGCTACACTCCTAGGCCAGGCTCCCTGCAATCTCCCCTGAAGCCGGGATGGCGGAAGAGGCCAGCCCAGGGGGCAGGGATGGCCCACACCAACTCACCCCTGCCTGATGCCCTTGCCTGATGCATTTTTTCATTGCAGTGGCAACATGAAAGGAAAATCAGAATGAGTGTACCCTAGGACCCTACAGCTCTTGCTCTAGTTTCTTTTTGCTTTGCCCTAATTCTGAAGACCTGGGTCCTTCCACTCAGGACATAGGCCAGGATCCCAAGAAAGTGTGATAGGGCTGGAACAGCCCCCACCACCCTTTCCAGCTGGGTATGGGACTGCAGCCTCTTGGTTATTGATTAAGGAGATAAAAATAACTCTGGGCTGGCCTGGAACAGCCACTCTTGGGGCTGAAATAACTGAATAAGGCCCTTCTTCCAAGGGGTGGAGGAGTGAGGGGAAGGGAGCAGAACAAAGATTTTTTCAAGGAGATTAAACAGGGACTCAGAGGGGCGCCTGGCTCTTAATCTCAGGGTTGTGAATTCAAACCTCTTGTTGGGCATAGAGCCTACTTTTAAAAAATAAAATTAAATACATATATATATATATATATATATAGGGGCGCCTGGATGGCTCAATCGGTTCAGTTGAGTGTCCAACTTGATTTCGGCTCAGGTCACGATCTCAGGGTTTTGGAGATCGAGCCCCGCAAGGGCTTTCCCTCAGCCTCTCCCCTGGCTTGAGGCCTCTCTCTCTCTCTCTCTCAAATAAATAAGTAAATAAATAAATAAAATCTTTAAAAATATATATATAAATAAAATAAACCGGGGCTCAGAGGCTGAGAAGGGGATGGGAGAGGGGATGAACTAGTGTAGGAACCAAGCGGGCAGGGCTTCAGAAAGAGCCTGCAAAAAAGGGGTGCCATTCAGACTGAAGAGGTTTAAGAGTTGGGTGGGTGTATTCTGGGTGGTGGGGCAGCCTGGATGATAACAAGAACTGCCCCATGTATTCAGCACCTACTCAGCCCTGGGTTGGGCCCTCTGTTTATTTTCTCTAATTTAATCCTAGCAATAGCCCCTTGAGAGGCAGGTGTGATTTTGTCCCCATTTCACAGATGAGAATACTGAGGCTCAGAGAGGTCCCATTCCTGGCTCAAGGTCACATAGGGTATCTGATCTCACTGCATGCTCTTCTAAAGGTGGGGACTCTGGCCAGAAGATGGGCAGGGAGATCTGATGGATGGGGGGAGTGGAGCCCAACTAGGAGTCTGTCTCCCCTCCCCCAACTTCCCTGATTAAGGGTGAAAACACTCCCCTGGGAGGTACTGGCAGAGCCAGATCCCTTGGGCTACCCAGGGGCCTTGCAGGAGGGGCCAAGTTGGCTCCAGGAAGCCCTGGAGGATAGAGGCATCAGGGTCCTCCCTGGGGCTCCAGGAAGGAGGTTCAGACTCAGGTCACAGCAAAAGGCCCAGGTACCCTGGCTCTCGGTCTCCTAGCAACATTTGGCCTCCCAAGGGAAGAGCCAGTGAGGAGGGGCAGACAGAGGGCCCATAAGGCTAGACTCTCTAGGTGCTGCTGGGCATTGATCCCAGAGATTTGCTACCTTATCCCACTCCCAGGTTCACACCTCCTCCCTTTAGGCACCAGATCGCATCCCTGCAAGTACACACACTTGCTCCAGAGGAGATGCCCTCTGTCATCAGCTGCTGCCGGGCTCCCTCCTGCCCTTTTCCCAGCTCTTGAGCTGTGGTGGATTTGGGGGAGTTGGGGTGGGGCTGAAAAAAATGATCAAACTCAGCTGGCCGAGGGATGGGGCATTCTGGGCAGTAAGGAATGGGGACTGGGAAGACAGGGAGGCACAAGGGTGGTGGCTCGGCTGCCAGCACCCAGGAGGAAACCTCTCTTAACACCAGCACCCTTGGCGGGCTGACCCCGCCCCCTCAGCTCCAAGGCAAGTGCCATGTAGGCCTTCCATCACCAGGTGGCGCTGTCCTCCCTGAGGCCCCTCTCCTTGCCTTGTGAAACATGGCGGAAAACAGGGCTTGGAAAGGAGCAGGGCTGATGTTCAGAAAATAACGCAGGCACAGCAGTACTGGCTGTGAAAATAGTGAAACGCATGTACCCTACTGGTAAATAGCTACTGCCCTGAGTCCCACTCCAGGGCCCCCAAGCAGCCCAGGACCCTCCAGCCTTCCCACATCCACCAACTAAACCCTAACGGGGCTGTGCCCTGCACAGCAGGGGTCCTCCAGAGTGGCTCTGATTGGCTGTCACGTTAGATATTTGTAGATCACGGCTGGGAAGGAGCAAATACTCCCCCAGCCGCAAAAGCAAGCCAGGCTCCTCAGTGCAAGGGTTGAACTAACCTCCAAACGCAGCCCATGGCGCTTGCACTAGAAAGGTCTCTGGGCTTAGAATCAGGCCAGTCAGGCTCAGGCTGTGCCTTGCACCTCTCTTCATCTCTTTCCCTCACTGAACCGCAGTAAAATAGGTATGGGAGGTGGTTTAGATGGCTTCTAAGGATGCTAATATTGCCACTTTTACTGAGTTGTGATTCCCTGATCTCTCTCCCTCCCTCTCTCTCTTTCTCTCCTTATGTCTCTCTCATACACCACACACACACACACACACACACACACACACACACGACTGCCTTTTCTTTTCTCTCCTCCCCCCAGAACTGACTCGTGACCTGGAGATGAGAGAGGCCCAGTCTCATCAGCAAGGTAAGAGAAGGATGACTGGTGGGGAAATGCCATGTGGGCCCAACAGGTCATCTTTTACCCACCACTTAGTAGGACCCAAGCCTTCTCTGTCCCCAGTCCAGACATGGGGGACAGCCACTCTTCAGCTTGTTAAACAGAGTGTAGGATGTCAGCCCCATTTACCTACTCATCTGGGTGACATTGTACAATGAACAACCTGCACCACCATACCTTGTATCCGTGTCTCTGTCCAAAGTAGGAAAATGAACGCAGGAAGGATATGGTATCCAGGAAGTCCATCTCGTCGACTTTACTCCTTTCTATGACCTACCTCCCTAATCTTTCCCATCCTTGCACAAGTGATTTCCATGGTCAGTGTCCACACCGTCCAAGATGCTAACTGTTGAGATGCAACACAATGGCAATATGGAGTCCATGACTTGAAGGAACTTCATCTAGAGGAGGAGAAAAAAGAAACACATGCACATCAGCAAATCCTTCATTTTACAAAAGCAGGACTTCTTGCCATTGTAGCAATTCCGCTAAAATATTTGTTTACAGATTATTACTTCACCCATAAAATGGAGGGTGGGGTGAGATGGTGTTCAATGAGCATAGAGTTTCAGTTTTGCAAAACGAAAAAGTTCTAAAGACCTGTTGCACAATATGAGTTTACTTAAAACTACTGAACTGTACACTTAAAAATGGTTAAGATGGTAAACTCTATGTTATTTGGTTTTTGCTACAATTAAAACTTTTTTTAAAGGGGAGGGGTTCCATTGTGAGATCTTAATCACCAAAATTATATGATCTCTGAGAACTGGGACTGGGTGTTATCCATTGTCTCCTGGTGCAAGACATGAAGAGGGACTTGGTAAATGCTTAATTTAAAATGAATCACCATGCAGTCTTTCTTAGCCGGGAGGAATTTAGCAGGGAATGGACTCCCTGCCATCGATGTGCTGCTCATAGATCAAGAACGATATACATGACCAAGACTTAGGCATGGAGAAAGCTGAAGTTTAAGGTAAAATGTTGAGAGCCCTACAAATTGCTTTGCATATTCACGCATAAAGATTTAAACATTTATAGACTTGAACGAATTCTGCCCACTTCTTTAAGTGGCAACCAGGGGCAACCTCTTCATGCCTCCGTACTTGGAGGAAGGGGGCATACATCCCAACACCAGTTCTGTAACAATAGTAACCTTCACCCCACCTACTATCCTTCCTCTGAAAGAGTTTCTGGGGTCATCTGAGCTCAAGGGTTAGTTAGTGTCCTGTTTTGTTCTTTTTTAATCTTCTCGCTCAGTGGATTTGAGCTCCCTTTCTTTGTCCCCCTACCACTTGCTGATTTTTCATATCCTTTCCGGAGTCACCTTTTGCCTACCTTTTGTCACCTTTCAGCTATCTCTGTCACTACAATCACACACATGTGTTAATCCCAGGATACGTTCCCTGCTGAAATGGAGCTCATGATCCGGGAGACAGGGGTCCTCAACTCTGCGGGTACATTAGAATCACCTGGGCACATTGAAGAGGTGCCAGTTCCCAGGTCCAATCCCAGAGATCTTGATTCAATTGGTCTTTGTTAGGGCCCAGGAAACGATTTTTTAAAGCTCTCTGGGTGGTCAATGTATATGTCCAGTGTTGAAACTCAGGGCAGTGGGCAAAGGCAAACAATAAGTAACACACATAAATTACAAAATGTAGCAAATGCTCTAGGAAAGAAACAGCAAGCTCCAAGGCAGCTGATTCCCCTTTCCTGCCCACATTCCCAGGTCCCAGGTCTTTCAGTCCCTCACTGTTGCAGGTCTCTCCTCCCCTGGGAGACATGTTCCTCTGTGCAAAGCACCCTCCTCTCTAGCTCTTCACTGCTTAACTCCAACTCATTCTTCCAACTCCTGCTAGCCTAAGTGCTCTTCTGTTGCGAAGCCTGGTTAGGTCTCCTGTGAGTCATGGCACTGGCACAAGTCACAGATGCAACCTCACAGTCATTTGTGATTATGTATCATACCTCTCCCACTACGCTTGCTGTAAGCTTCATGAGGAATGTTTTATTATCCACCATATCCCCTATGCCTAGCACAATGCATATAGTAAGGGTTCAACAGATATTTGTGGGGTGCATAAATGGTCAGGGAGG
>NC_138383.1:40028281-40095517 GCF_054177405.1 Leptonychotes weddellii | reverse complement strand
CCCCCCCCCCCCCCCCCCCCCCGCAGAGGCGGCGTCCCGGGAGCTGGAGAGCAAGTGCCGCGCGCTGGAGTCGCAGCTGGCCGCGCGGATGGCCGCCAACGCCGAGCTGCGGCGGGAGGTGGCGCAGCGCGAGGCGCTGGTGTCGGCGCTGCGCTGCAGCCTGCGCGCCGAGGAGCGCCGCTTCCTGGAGGAGCTGCGGCGCCGGAGCCATCGTGCCACCGTGCTGGGCACCGAGCTGCAGAAGCACACCGAGGCGGCCGCCTACCTCTCCTGCCAGCTGCACGCGGCGCGCCAGAGACTGCAGACTCCGCGCCCGGGCGCCGCCGCCGCCGCCGCCGAGCCCCGGCCCCGCCGGCGCGCACAGCGGGTCCGCCGCCCGCCCGCCGCCGAGGCCGCCGCCAAGGGCCCGGGCCGGGACTGGGCCGCCTGGGAGCGCGCGGCCCGCGCCCTGGACGACGTCGACCCCATGCCCGACCCCGCGCTCTTCCTCTACGCCCGGAGGCCCCCGCGGCCGAGCGGCCGCAGCCCGCGCCAGCCGCCTCCCCAGGAGCCCCCGGACCAAGCCGGCCCGCCGGCCGCGCCCAGCCCGCCCAGCGCTCCCGGGGAGCCGGAGTAGGCGCGGGGCTGCGGGGCGGGGAGCGGGGAAGGCCGGCTCGGCCTCCGGCTAGGGACGCAGCGTGGGCCCGCGCAGGCAGGCCCCGGGGGGCCGCGGGAGCCGGCGCTCCTGCCGGGAGCGAGCGGAGGCGGCCCCAGCTCCCCCACCCCCACCCCTTCCAACCGCCCCAGCCTTTTTATATTGTCCTGCCCCGAGGGGGCTCCTCGGCGGGGCTGAGAGAGTGCACCTTCTTTTGTGGCGAGGACCCGCTGTACGGAGGCTTATCTGCTGCAGGGAGGGGAGGGAGCGGGGGGCGCGCCCTGTCCGGGGAAAGCGGACAATCGCGGGACGCGAGGGGGAAGGCTGGGCTGGCCTACGAAAGGAACGCAGTGGCACTTAGCACCCCTAGGCCTTCCAGCTCCCCTGTCGGCCCTCCCCCATTCCCGCACGGCTGCCCTTCCCGCCAAGCCTGCCTTCGAGGGGAGTTTCGGGCTCCGGGCTGGCGGCTGGACCTTTTTCCTCTGACGCCGCTTTTCCGACCCCTACCCCGCTGATAGGTCCTTACCGGAGAGCACCCAATTCTTTAAAGGCATTTCCTGCCAGTGTCCCTGGTAGGGAAAGTGTGACGTGATGGAGGTTTGAACTTCTGGAGAGGAGTACAGAATGGGTTCGATGGCAGAACCTGGTCTAAAGCTGTCTCCAGTTCAGTTCTTCCCCAGGACGCCCACCTAAGGATTTCGGCTGGGAGCTGTGCTAGGGAAGCAAGGGGGACACGGCCGAGTCAGCCCGAGTCAGCCGCCCCCCACGTCAGGCTTTGGAAGGGCAGAAACTGCCTTCCCCTGCTGGAGGTAGCTGGGAACGTGAAGGCTGCCTTGGGAGCTTTCCTAGGCCTGTCTATTGGTGCTAATTTTGCCCAGCTGCACCCGGAGGTGGGAAGAAGGGCCAGGTTCCTGGAAGTGGCGGTGGTGGATAGAGGCTTGAGTTTGCTGAGGGAGGAGGTAGGAGCACAGGTTAGTCCCCAGGCTGGTCCCCTCCAGGGAGGCCCCCAGTCCTACCAGAAGTGACAGTGGCCTATGCTCAGAGTAACCCTTCTGTCTAGGGTGAAATGGAAAGTGGGACACCCCACGTCCTAACTACTTTCTCCCCAGCTGCCCTCTCCTGACCAAAGGCAGAGTGCGGGTCCAGTCCAGCAAGTGGCCCCCACCGCAAGCCCAGCCCCTAGAAAGACAAACCCTAGAGCCCCTCCCCCCATGCCATAACTCCTCTGTTGGTCCTGCATTGAGTCCTAAGTGCCTGTGAGGTCTTCCAGGAGCTGCTGAGGGAGTGTGGGGGGCAGGGAGAGGCCTTTACCTCACTCACGGATAGCGTATCCTGGCAGGTCTTGTCCTGGCTGAGGCCGAGCATTCTGTGTGGCACCCAGGGTCTGGGAGATGAGCGGAGTCCATCTCTAGGGGTGGTGAACCTTTCTCCCATCATGGTCCCTGTAATGAATCGGAGGAACCCGCAATCGTGTTCCCTTTCGCTGTGTAGGTCAGAGGGTGTGGGAAGAAGCAAAACCAGTGAGCACACTCCCAGCCCCCACAAATATGCTGTCCTCCCCCAGCTGACTGCGCTCAGGACTGCTGAGACCACTGAGCAATAACCAGGCCTCATCCGGGTGTCCAACCAAGGTGTGGACGCTCTTGGGACAGTGTTCTCTCTCTCTCAGTCTAAGTTGGGCCACAGTGGTGGTGGCCTGGGGTCCTTGCTCTGCCTGCCCTGGCCTCTTACCCTCCTCTCCCGCCCCATTTCTGTGCCTCTGCCCTCCTTGTCTCCCCTCAGGTGTGTGTGACACACTATACCCCTGGTCCTGTTGCCTCCCTTCCAGAGGTGTCTTTGTGAGGACACCTCTCTCCTCTCTTGCCTGCACTCTCTCGAAGGGGCCCAAAGGACTGTGTGGGAAGGAGGGAAAGGGTGTCTTTCTGCAGCAGCCCACCCAGACCCTGAGCTTCCACAGCCACACTTTTGGGGCAAACAGGGTGACTTTGTTATGTTGATTCTTTGACAGAGAGGGTGACATACTTTATCCACCCACCCACCTATTAAAAGCCATAGCTATGCCCGCCTGGCCTCCCCCCAGCTCTATAGCAATAGCCCTTTTCCCCTCTCCCCTCCTGGGGACCCAGGGTGTCTAGCTGGGGGCCTCTACCACACCCCTACCCCAGGGAGCCTCCGGTGGCCCGCCTGCCTCTCCCCAAGTGACCCCGTCAGCACCTCCGAACTCCTATCCCTCTTCCAAGCGACCAGCGATAATGACAATTATTTGTGGGTGCTTGGAGATCCCCCAGATGAAAGGTTCTGAGAGTGCTGGGGCGGCTGACTTGCTGACTCTCACCTGAGGTGTTGAGGGTCTGGGAAAGGAAATGAGCCAACCGCCCTCCTCCTCCACTTAGCAAGCTGGGAGAGGGGCTGAAGCAGATAGAGGTTTCCAGTTTTGTTTTAACAAACTCCTCTTCCCCGTTCTTCTCCTGGAAATAAAGGACTAAAGACTTCCCTCTATCCACCCGCCCCTGGGATTTGGAACAGAACCCTCAGTGCAGCAGAGTGGGACTGGGAGTCAGTAGCCTGCCCTTGGCCTCAGGAGCCCCAAATTCCTTAGCCTCCAGCCCTCTCCCTCTTCTGGCCTGGGGGACCCACTCTGCCAAAGGAAAGAGCCCCCTCCCATAACCCCCTGGAACGTCTGGGTGACTAGAGTAGAAAGGATTGTGTTTCCTCTCCCCTCCTCCCCTCTTCTCGGCAGCACAAATCCCCACTGGGGGAGGGGCATGTTGACAAGAACACTCTGCCCTAGGTGGAGGTCCAGCCACACCCGAAGTGTGGACAGACCCAGGAAGGAGAGCTGCAGGTGGGGACCTCTCCCTGTTCTGGAAGCCAGCCAGGGACCAGTGGGCAATTCAGCATGAGGTTCCGTACCCCTGCCCCCCATATCCCACCCACAGTGGTCTGCAGTTTGGGGGACCACTCCAGGGCTGAAATGGGGTAGCCCTTCCCCAAGTCAGCAGCAGAATAGAGGTCTCCCAATGGAGAGGAAGGAGGCCAGGAGGGTGTGGAACAGCATCTCTTTAGTGCAGAGAGCTGGGGATCCCTGAGCACCCTCTCCCTGAGGTGCCAGTCTTGAATGGGGGACATGCAGGGCTTCCGAACCACCTGGCAGGAACTCCATGGGTGGGGCAGAGGGATCCTGCTCCAAATTCTCTGTTGGCTGTGCTTTTTAATCCAATGCTTTTCAGAGTGTACTCACTCACCCACAGAAATAGAGCCCTATGCTTTAGGGGTGACTGTCATATGCCTTATTCTTAATAAAATATCTGAAAAACACACAAGTCAGACCTCTTCTCTGTGGGCACTCTGCCCTACTCCAACCTCTGTTCCTGCAGGTGTGGGAGAAGATGTGGAAGACATGGAGAGTGGTTTGGGAGTCAGCTGATGGGTTGGGTGAGACTGGGAGCTGAGACTCTGGAGTCTTCTACTGGATATTCCTCACAAGGCATAAGGCACTCATCTGAGTTGTCCCAGTGTTCAGGCTAGCCCTGACTCTTTCCCCATGCCGCCCCAATCCAAATGAACAAATGAGACCTTGGATCTGAGGCTCCTGGCTAGGGTTGGGAGAGAGAGACTAGAAGGGCTCCAGGCTTGGAACTGCCCATCGTCTTGGCCAGGAAGGAATCCTGGGGTTCTGGCATCTTTGGCCATGCTGGTTTCCCTTACCTGACCCCCAAGCCCATCTGATCCAGCTGCAAGAAGCCCTGCATCCCAGAAATAAGCCCTATTCTTAATATACCATTAGTGAGGGTTATGCTGAGGCTGCAATTAAGGAACTCAGCACACCCAGCACCCACAAGAATTTAAGCCTGTACATTTTCAGTGTAGGTCTATGTTGTGGACGACTCTAGGAGAAAGAGCAGTAGCCCTGCATTCTAAGGATTTGGGGGACATATTGGTTTGCCAGCAACCCCTCTGATACTAGGATCCATTGTTTCCTTTTGGGGAACTGCCCTTCTATTTCAGTCCGCGTTGAGGGGGTGGCGAGCTGACTCTACCCATGTGACCCAGGTAAAGTAAGTCACACTGATTGGGTTGGAGGTGGGCACACGACTCAGTCTGAAAAAATGAGAGTCAGTCTCAGGACTTTTGCTGGAGCCATTCATTCAACACACCAAGTTGGAGGCTAGGGATACATCAGTGAACAAAACAGGACTTTTGAGAAATACAAACTCTTGGGCGGCTAAAATGGCAGAATATCAGCCTAGAAGTCTGGCAGGCTGCTTGCCACCACAAGAGATAGGGCTGCCTGAATACGAAGCTATCACACCAGAAGCAAAAGCTGGAGAGATGGAGATAATTCCTGACCATTAAGCTGCTGGATCCAGCTTTGCCTGCATTCCATATACCCCAGCCCCGCTCAGTTATGTGGACCAATAAACCCCCTCCTCCTCCCATACTTTTGTTTTTAAGTGGTCAGCATTAGTGTATTTTTTTTAAAGATTTTACTTATTTATTTGACAGAGAGAGAGACAGCGAGAGAGGGAACACAAGCAGGGGGAGTGGGAGAGGGAGAAGCAGGCTTCGCTCTGAGCAGGGAGCCCGACACGGGGCTCGATCCCAGGACTCTGGGATGCTGACCTGAGCCAAAGGCAGATGCCTAATGACTGAGCCACCCAGGCACCCCTAATTTGTGCATTTTAAAAAAAGATTTTATTTATTTATTTGTCAGAGAGAGAGAGGGAGAGGGAACACAAGCAGGGGGAGTGGCAGGCAGAGCGAGAAGCAGGCTCCCCACTGAGCAAGGAGCCCAATGCGGGGCTCGATCCCAGGACCCTGGGATCATGACCTGAGCCAAAGACAGAAACTTAGCCGCCTAAGCCACCCAGGCGCCCTAACTTAATTTTTTTGAACTAATTTTAGACTTAGAGAAAAGTTGCAAAATTAATACAGAGTTCCTTGGGGCTCCTGGATGGCTCAGTCAGTTAAGTGTCTGCCTTCAGCTCAGGTCTTGATCTCAGAGTCCTGGGATCGAGCCCCACATCGGGCTCCCTGCTCAGCGGGGAGTCTGCTTCTCCCTCTTCCTCTGTGCTCTCTCTCCCTCTCTCGCTCTCTCTCAAATAAATAAATAAATAAAATCTTTAAAAAAATAATAATACAGAGTTCCGGTATACCCTTTACCCAGCTTCCCCCTATATAAACATCTTACTTTATTGTGATACAATTAAAACCAAAAAATTGACACTGGTACATGACTATTAACTAAGCCACAGACCTCATTTGAATTTCACCAGTTTTCCCACCCATGCCCTTTTTCTGTTCCAGGTGTTCTCTCCAGGATTCCATTGCATTTAGTTATCTTTCCTTAGTCTTCTCAATCTATGACATACTTTTTAAAGCCATTTTAAGTTCGGTTTTACTGGCTTGCTAATCCCAAGAGTCATGATGATGTCCAAGAACAATCAGCGGGGGGAAAACAAGTGGACCCCAACCAATAAATGACATTAAATACAATATTTGCAGAGCTCTAGGGAGGGGATAACCACTTCTAGCCAAGACTAAAGAGGAGTTTAACACATACAGTGATATCTGAGCTTGACTATAGACCTGGGATAGCTTCTACACCTGGCCTGTGATGCTCCTCCCCGGGAAGTCGGCATCAAGAAAAGAGAAGTGACTTACTCAAGGTAAGTAAGGAAGTTGTAGTGAAGGAGTCAGGGATGGAGCTGGACTTGAAGTCACGTGTATTGATTCCTACCTGGGATATCCAGGTGGAGCAGGCAGGCCTCAGCTGCCCCATTTCAGCTTCTTGCTTCAGCCTCTGGGGATCAGATTTGAGCCCAGGATGGGCAACGACCAGACCTGTAGCAATTCCCATTCTGAGAAGTATGGCCCAGGCTTCTGCTTGTCCATCATCTTTTATCTCCTGGGGCAGCTAGGAGAGGGAAGGCCCAGCCCCAGATAAAGATCCGCCCAAGACTCTGGGGTCCCATGTTCAATTCAAGAAAAATGAGAGAAGGGGAAGAGACAGGGGGAATTGGCCTTAGGGTCCCCTCATAAACCTCAAGGGGAGCTTGGCTGAACCCAGCCCAGAGACATAGTACAGGGTGGAGATATGCAATGTCAGCACCAGACAACTCAGAGATCATGTAGGCAACCCCCTCATTTTACAGATGGGGAGACTGAGGCCCAGGGCATCTCTAGGACTGTCATTCCTTCCCTCCTGGCAGTTCTGCCCACACAGGTTTGGGGTTGAGGGAGATGGAGCATTTCCTCTCTTATGGGTCCCTGGAGTCAAGCCAGTAAGATAGGGGGACTCCCTCCTGCAATCCAGGAGTCTGGGTTCCTGCTCACCTCTCCAAATCCTTGAGAACTCTGAAAAGGAGGGGGGAATAGGAATGCCCAGCTGAGTGGGTATATTCATCCTAACACTTATTAGGGAGGTGGGAGGCTTTAAATAGGCTAATTATGTAGGCTAGGTCTCAGCCTTGATAAACCTCCCTTCATACTTCGTTAGCATCTTTACCCAGGAGCCCTAAAGATGGGAAAATTGAGATGCTCAGGAGTGTCACCAGGGCAGCCCTGAGGTTGGGAAGCATGTAACAGGAGCCTGCTAGGGAAAGGGGAAGAGGATCTATGGAAGCTAAGTTGCAGGTTTTGAGGCTGCTGGGACTGGTTAGTCACTAGGTCCATGGACAGATTGGTCGCAAGCACCCATGCTGACCAGTAGGCACTCAGCTCCTGACCATGAAGAGGACAGGAGAGAAAGGGCCAGGGTAGGGTACAGACTGGTACCTCTCCAAGGTCAGCCTGGGTCTCAGCCAGGCGTTGTGGAAATGATCTGAAGCTCTGGATACAAGAGTCAAAGCATACAGTTCACAAAAGGGATATCTACAAGGAAAGCCCACGTATTATAAATAATGATGGGGATCAAAGGTGAAACCCTGCGTTGCTAGCAACACTTCCTCCTCAGCATCCTGTGGAGCCCTCAAAAGGACTGCTTGGTACTCTATACATATGATTCATCCATTCAACCAGCAAATGTGCATGAAGCACCCACTATGCTTCAGGCTTTGGGAAGATGCCAGGGATTCCCAGATAAATAAGGTATGGCCCTTGCTTTTAAGAAGTCCCCCAGTCTAGGGGCACCTGGGGGGCTCAGTCGGTTAAGCCTCTGCCTTCAGCTCAGGTCATGATCCCAGGGTCGGGCTCTCTGCTTGGCGGGGAGTCTGCTTCTCCCTCTCCCTCTGCCTGCCGCTCCCCCCTCTTGTACCCTCTCTCTCTCTCTCTCTGTCAAATGAGTAAATAAAATCTTAAAAAAGAAGAAGAAGAGGGGCGCCTGGGTGGCTCAGTCGTTAAGCGCCTGCCTTCGGTTCAGGTCATGGTCCCAGGGTCCTGGGATCGAGCCCCACATCGAGTCCCACATTGGGCTCCCTGCTCAGCAGGAAGCCTGCTTCTCCCTCTCCCACTCCCCCTGCTTTTGTTCCTGCTCTCGCTATCTCTCTCTCTGTCAAATAAATAAATAAAATCTTAAAAAAAAAAAAAAGAAGAAGAAGAAGAAGACCCCCAGTCTAGCAGCCACCTGCATTCTCACCTGAGAACCAGACATGCCAGCATGGCCAAAACAGACTCAGTTTATGCCCGTTATCCCAATGCCATTATTAATTAGTGTCCGCTTTCAAAAGTGTCTTGCTTTGGCGGACATAGTCACCTTATCCATGGCACAATGTACAGGCACTGGTGGGAATAGTTGTGGAAAGTGGTGGTTGTATTGCTCTTAAGACCATGATGAAGAGGGGCACCTGGGTGGCTTAGTTGGCTAAGCAACTGCCTTGGGCTCAGGTCATGATCCTGGGGTCCTGGATCCCCGCATGGAGCCCCCCCCATCAAGTCCCTCATCAGGCTCCCTGCTCAGTGCAGAACCTGCTTCTCCCTCTCCCCCTGTCCCTTCCCTGCTCCTCCCCTGCTCCTCCCCTCCTTCTCCTCTGCTGGTACTCTCTCTCTCTCAAATAAATAGAATCTCTCTCTCTCTTTTTTAAAGACCATGATGAAGAGACATTGGTGGAGGCAGCTTGAAAGCAAAAAACTGTCTGCTTAATATGTTACTGGAGGTCAGACCACCAGACTACAGAGAAAGTGGCCAGAGGATGACGCTCTTTGTGTGTATCTGTTTCCCAATTACCAGGCTTGCTGCTCCTAGTGTTAAAACTCAGCTATGTCGGGGCGCCTGGGTGGCTCAGTCGTTAAGCGTCTGCCTTCGGCTCAGGTCATGATCACGGGGTCCTGGGATCGAGCCCCGCGTCGGGCTCCCTGCTCAGCCAGGAGCCTACTTCTCCCTCTCCCACTCCCCCTGCTTGTTCCCTCTCTCGCTGTCTCTCTCTCTCTCTGTGTCAAATAAATAAATAAGAATTAAAAAAAAAACCAAAAAACTCAGCTATGTTTCGGGCGCCTGGGTGGCTCAGTTGGTTAAGCGACTGCCTTCAACTCAGGTCAGGATCCCGGAGTCCTGGGATCAAGTCCCACATCAGGGTCCCGGCTTAACGGGGAGTCTGCTTCTCTCTCTGACCCTCTCCCCTCTCATGCTGTTTCTCTCTCTCTCTCTCAAATAAATAAATGAAATCTTTAAAAAAAAAAACTCAGCTGTGTTTCTGGTTATGAGTAACGTTACCAACATGGAGGCGGCTTCTACCTTCAGCTACATTGGACTAGGTACAATTCTCCACATTCCTTGAGTTTCATGGATACAAAATACCCATCAGTTGGGAGCCTGGTTAAAAGAATTATGGTACCATCACACAATGGAATATAATCCAGCCATAAAACGGAATGAGAAAGCTCTTTGTGTACTGATAGGGAACAATCTCCAGAATGTATTGTTAAGTAAAATATCAGGGGAGGGGCGCCTGGGTGGCTTAGTTGGTTAAGTCTGCCTTCGGCTCAGCTCATGATCCCGGGACCCTAGGATCCAGCCCCGCATCACATCAGGCTCCCTGCTCATCAGGAGCCTGCTTCTCCCTCTGCTTGTGCTCTCTTTCAAATAAATAAATAAAATCTTAAAAAAAAAAAAATCAGGGTAAGGAATAGCAGGTACAGTGTGTTGACATTTGTGTAACGAAAGGGGAAAAATATTTATACACACTCTTATATGCAAAGAGTATAAAAGAACTGGTAACCTTGGTGATCTGGGGAGGGAACCTAGGTGGCTGGGGGCAGGTGAGGGTTTCACCGTATACCCTTTTGTACTTTGTGAAGTTTGAACCATGTGAATGTGTTACCTATTTAAAATTCTAGGTAAAATTAAAATATTTAAAAAATAAATAAGTGAGTGAATAAATTCCCAGAGTCCTTCCTTCTGTGTCTGCCCATATAATTCCTCTGACTTGCTCATTAAAATCATTCTTACCCTTTGAAGCTCAGTTCAGAGCCACCTCTTTCCAGAAGCCCTCCCTGACTGCCTCCCTGCACACTTAAAACAGCCATCTTTAAAGACTTTTATTCTATAGCCGTGGACATGAAGTTGCTGTGTGCATTTCACTTCATCCACCAGATTGAAACTTCTCCCGGCAGGGACTGGGTCTGATATCTCTGATCTTCCTGCAGCACTGAGCTTTTTGCAAGCTGTGCTAGAAAGACTGAGATCACACCGAGTTTCACACTATCTAAAGTACTTTGATGACCACTATCTCCTCACAATAGCTAGGTGAGAGGCTAGGCAGATGGGTGTTTTTATTTGACAGATGAAGCTCCTGAGATTTAGTGGAGTGGAAGTAAAGTGACTTGCTGAAGGTTACAAAAAAAGACAAGGTAGAGGTTGCAGGATGCAGATTTCCAACCTAATCAAGTATTAGGTTTATACACCTTCCTGACTGCCTGCCTTCCTTATATACCCAGTAGTCAGGTCTTTTTTTATTTCCAGGCTTCTTGTGCAATGGTCCAAACTCATCTGCCCCTAGTCTAGTTCAGCGTCCCCTTATCCCCCACACAGCAGTCAGAGCATTTTTTTTTTTAATTTTTATTTATTTTTTTGACAGAGACACAGTGAGAGAGGGAACACAAGCAGGGGGAGTGGGAGAGGGAGAAGCAGGCTTCCTGCGGAGCAAGGAGCCTGATTCGAGCCTCGTTCCCAGGACTCTGGGATCATGACTGAAGTGGAAGGCAGATGCTTAACGACTGAGCCACCCAGGCGCCCCCAGTCAGAGCATTTCTCACCTCCCTTCCTCCTGCTTAAATGCTTAAAGACTTTCACTAGCTCCTCTTCCCAGCACCTGTACTCCAGGACAAAGTCCGCTTTTCTTTGCAATTTTTACGAGGCTCTAGGGCCCGCCCCAGCCCACCTCTGCAGTTTCAGCTTCCCAATTCCCATTCAGATCCTGGCAGATGTCAGGAATAGGCCTTACCCGATTCCCAGGCCTGTGCATGAAAGACCCTCCCTACTCTCTCTGCCTGGAGAATGTCAGCTCACTGGCAAGACCTGCAAAATGTCACCTGGGCAGCATTCTCTCTGACCTCACTTCTCAGTCCCCACCAAAACCCAGACTTCTAAAATAATGAACGACTGGAAAGTGTCCAGGCTGTGGATTTAGCTTGACTCAGCTCTAGTTCTTGCTCTCTGTGTGACTTTGGTCTCAGCTTCCTTCACTGAAAAATGGGGATAATGTGCCAGCCTGGAAGTAAGGACCCATCTGGGGGGGGGGGGGGATGTCGAGGCCACTGGTGGGAGAAGCAGGTTGTAGCTCACAGCAAAGTTTGGTGGCTCCATTTCTGACACTGCATCCCCTTTAGCGGCCCTGCACCCCTTCCCCAAGAAGCTAGACGCCCCCCCCAGCTCCACCCTTTCGAGCCTGGTAAGGAGGGTGCTGTGGGTCACACTGACACCGCAGATTAGAGACCGCGTGGTCATTTGGCAGATTTGCAATAGGAAGCAGAGGGCCACTGGGGGAAGGGACGGTGAGCAATGGCAGTCCTCGAACAGTCTCCACCCAAGGTCAGGGCGCCCGCGGGACCGACTAAGAACGGCGAGGACGTCTCTCCGGAGCCCCGCCCCTCGAGGGGGCCAGAAGCCTCCCTGTACCCTGAGTCACAGTGCGTTCCCTTTAAGGCGTTTGGGAAAGTCACCGCCTTTGGTGGACGGCCAACGAGCGCGGTGCGTTTTGTCCCTCGCGGGCTTCCGTGGGCCGGGCCGGGCGCGAGGGCGGGGCAGGGGAAGCGGCGGTGGGGTCAAAGGTTACAGCGCGCACCACGTGGGCCGGTGACTCCGTCCTTCCCGCAGCGGCCGCGGCGCGCAGGGCACTTGGGTTAGTGGCGCGGCGGGCAGCGCGGACAGCCGAGCCGGACGCCCGCTCCCGCCGCCATGGTCATCAAAACGGACGAGTTGCCGGCGGCCGCCCCGGCCGACGGCACCCGGGAGCCCAGCTCGCAGGCCGGTGGCAAGGGGCGGCCGGGCGCGGCCGGTGAGCGGGGCCGGGGCCAGCGGTCAGCCGGGCGGGGAGGCTGGACCGGGCCGAGTGGGCGCGCGGGTTCGGGGTTTGCAGGGACCGCCGCTTTCCCTCCGCGCCGGGCCGGGTTGCATCTCACCGGGCCGCCCCCGCCCTGAAGGTCACCTTCACTGTCGCCCCTGGCTTCGGCCTGGGTTTCGCACGTGGGGTCCCGGGGAGGACAGCGGTAGGGGTGACACGTGCGCGCACACGCGGTTTCGGGGTGCGCCGCCGCCGCAGACTGGAATCGGTGGCCCCACCCCCTCCGCGCGCGGGCATGGGTAACCCTCCGGGCTGGGGTCACTGACACTTGCTCGGTCTGGCGCCCTTCGCGTCAGGATCTCAAGCGTTGCCTGTGTACAGGACTGCAGTCCTGCGAGTAAGGCTCAACCTGGGACTTCCCACGCATGGTCTGTGGGGAAGAGTGCGAGCTGGCTGCGTGTATTCTGAGGGGGCTTGTCTGGTTCATTCACAGAGGCAGTGCTTTAACCCCAGGTGTTCGGGCTCTGATCTCTTCCCTGTTAGGTGTTGGCCTGATCTGCAGACCTAGGGGGTCTGCCTGCGTGTGGGGGCAAAGCCAAACTCCTTGGCAGGAGTAGGTGTTTGTGCCAGAACTTGATCATTAACCCGCCTTATTGCGAAAAGTGGATCAGCCCAGGGTTGCTGTTTTTAAGGCAAAGGTCATCAGTGTGGAGTGGAGCTCCCAACTCTCCCCCGTGGGGGCTATGTGGCAGTGGCTTTGGGAGTGGCGCCTGCTTCATCCTTCTCTCCTGGGCTTCCTCTGTTCCTTATTCATGTCTTAGATTCCAGCCTTGAGGCTGGAAGCCCTTTCCCAGAGCCTCAGTTGTCACCTCCAAATCATCCTCAGGGCCCCAGGCCTGGGCTGTGGTCCCCCTCTGGCCTGGTTGGTAGTGGGAATGCAGAACTACCTCTGTCTTCCACCCGCCCCGCCCCCCCCCCCCCAGCTCTTCTCAGCATGGACTTGCCATCTTCATCTCCCTTCCTGGCTTTGGTGAGTCAGGATGGGAACAATATTTAGGAGGAGGCTCTCTGACCCAGTCAGTCACAGCAGAGTTACCTTGTGTTGGTGGTAGGTACTGTGGCAGCTTTGCTGATTGCCTAGATAAGGTCAAGGTTTGGGCAGAACAACAGATACTTTTGACTCCAACCTGCCAGGCTTTCCCCTGATGTGACTCTGAATCAGTGGGGCAGGCTAGATAAGAGGAGGTCGGGTCTGGCTGATTTCCCTTCTAGCAAAAAGACATGAAGAAAGTGACTTGCCCAAGGTCACACAGCACTTGAGCTGGGGGCGGGGGGGGGGATTTGGATTTCTAGCTTGTGGCCAGCATGCCAAGGCTTCCCCTACCTGCCCCAGAGGAAGCCGGGACAGGCATGTTGGTTTGGGTTTATGTTGAGAACATGGGGAGTGAGGAGGGGAGAGTCTGTTGGAGGGTTTCCCTTCGGGCTTGAGTAAAGCCCTGTCTCTGCTGTGTGCTGAGAGGCTCTGTCTGGGGCAACCTGGGTCAGGGGAAGGGCACAGCTGTTCATTTTTGGGAAACTGGGAGCATGCTAGCGGGTGGGACATTAGCTCTTTATGTCTCTGGGAAGCTAGTATAGATAGCTAGGTTTTGAATTACAGCCAGCCTAAATCTATTCAAAGAAAGAGTGTGGTCTTAATGGAGACCCCCGAGCAGGTTCTCATCCAGGCTCCTGACCCTTAGGACCCAGCTCTTGAAGGTTCTTCAGTCCCTTTGAGGCGCTAATCTAGGCCTTTGGGGTCGGGGGCAAGGGTCAGTTACCTTCTTGGGAATAAAGCTGCTTTTAGGGTTAAGAGAACAGGCAGGTTTTTCAAGTTCACAGTGGTGTGTCAAGTTCCTTCTGCTTAGGGGAGGGCTCCTTGGAGTTGAGGCCCAGAGCAGAAAAGGGGGCTGGCAGACTGGGGAGGAGCTTGAGGGCTTAGGGGAGCTCCCTGATAGAATCCTAAAGCTCTAAATGTGGGGAGGTCTGAGTAGACCAGTTGAGGATCACTGGACTATCTTCAGACCTTGCATACCTGTTTCTGGCCTGGGGGGACAGGAAGGAGACAGATGCCCACATCATTAGGGTCTTCCGTAGGCTGCCTACCTGCTGCTACCCCTTTCCCCTGAAGCCCTGCGTTCCTGGGAGGGGTGATGTGTCTTTTGGGGCCTTACTTCCTGCTGGAGCCTCACCTGCCAAGGCCTTGACTGGGGCGGGGCTTGGCCCTGGCACAGTCTACTGAGTGAGGCCATGCCAGACTGGGGAAGACACAGAGGCCTCTTGGGATGTCCTAAGTTTCTTTTCTAATTCCTCCTCTCTGCTGCCCATGGGGTCTCTTTGCTCCCAGGCCAGGCCAGGGGTACACTTTTATCTCCTCATCCCGATCCAGCCAGTGAGGACTGGGGGTGTGTATATGCAGTGTGCGATTTAGGCAACCCCTTCCCATTCTGCAGTGGGCCACTTTTTTCCCCTTCCCTAAAGCCCAGGTCCTATGGGTTCCCCCCTGGGATATGAGAAGAGGGAATGCTGGCCCAGAGGTGTAGAGGGTTGGGAGGGCGCTATGATTGGAGATAGATCTGCCTCCTGGCCTGAGGCCTGGAGGAGGAAGAGATGCTGTGTGCTTGGTGGGTTCTGCAGCCTGGGACAGTGGCACTCAGAGGCATGGGTTTGGACACCTGACAGACCTGGTTTTTTTCTTTTTTTTTTTTTTTAATATTATTTATTATTTATTATTTTTATTTATTTATTTGACAGACACAGCGAGAGAAGGAACACAAGCAGGGGGAGTGGGAGAGGGAGAAGCAGGCTTCCTGCGGAGCAAGGATCCCGATGCGGGGCTCGATCCCAGGACCCCGGGATCATGACCTGAGCCGAAGGCAGACGCTCAACGACTGAGCCACCCAGGCACCCCCCTGGTTTTTTCTTGACGTGGCTTGGCCGCCTGTCTCCTCCGGGTCCTGGGGCAGCTGGCTTACTGGCCTTTGGGGCCTCTGTTTCCTCAAGTGAGATGGGCCAGTTGAGCTGATGGAGGGACTTGCTGTGGGATGGGCCTAGAGCGAGCACAGGCTTTCTGGGAACCAGAATGGAGATGGACGGTAGATGCTGCTACTCACAGGTCACTGCCAGGCTGCTGTGGCCCACCCCCTTTTCCAGCGGGTTAGCGTGTGTTTGAGAAGAGGGCAGGATAAGAGGAGCTCTGCCTGGGTCCGGCCCTTCTTACCATCTGGTCAGTGTGTGTGGACTGGAAGCCTTGGTGGGGGCTGAGGAGAGGCCAAGGGCCTGCCGCGTGCCTGGCCGTCAGGGCCGCCTGGGACAGGACTGGAGGGGAGGGGTCCTGAAGTGTGCCGGGCTCCCCGCCCCCACCCTGGTTTGCATGGATGCCGGAGCAGTGCTGCCTGGGCCCTGGCAACCGGTCAGGGGCCCTGGGAAGGCGCCCTGGCGAGGCTGGGCATGTTCCTTCTCCACAACTGAACGGCCTTCGGCCTCTTGCTGCCAGCTCTGTTCTCCCCAGGGGGAGAGACTTGGTTTGGTCCTGGCAGCGCAGGGGCTGCTGGGAAGGGAAGATAGAGCCTGCCAGCTTCGTGGTGGAGCTGGAGGCCTGGGGCCGCGGGTGCAGTTGTCCTCTGGGAGACGGCGGGCCCCTCCCCCCTCCCACCAGAACCAGGGACTGTCAGGAAGAGGAGAGCTGTCAGGTCACCTGCAGGGGGCAGCATGAGCCAGAGGCCTCAGCCAGCCACTTGACCCAGGAGGCCGGGTGCTCGGTGTCTGCGAGGGGTGGACGGGTGGCCACCGCATGGCTTGGGCCCGGGTCTGCAGCAGCTGTTGCTGGCAGCTGGCTGAAGCCATCCTGCCCACCCCCACTGGGGTTAGGGCTGAGGAGAGGACCCCCTTACTGGGCCCTGCCCCTGCCAGCCAGCCCCCAGGGCCCTCGGTCCTGAGGGGCCCAGGTACCCCAAATGCTGGGTTCTCCTGCCCCCCTAATGGCTTTGCCAGCAGTGACCCCCCTTTTGGTGGGTACAGGGAGGTGGGCCTGCGTGCTGGTAGCAGCTCCCCCTGGGGTCCTGGAGCCACTGGGGCCTCCTGGCCCACAGCCGTCCTTCCGGCCGACCTTGAGCAGGATGAGAGGCAGGGGGAGTGTGCCCTTCCCAGGGCTGCCCCAGCAGGCCTGGCCCCACTGAAACCCGAAGCCAGCCAGAGCTCCAGCCCTGAGCTGACCAGCTGCATGGGGGCGAGGGTAGAGGCAGAGGCCGGAACAGGGGACTCAGGCAGTGCCGAGCCTGAGCCGGAGAGCTGGCTGCCTCGTTGCCATGGTGGTCCCGAGACTCCAGAGTCCAGGAGAGGGCGGCCTCCAACTGCACCAGGTGGGCTGTGGGGGCAGGGAGCCAGGTGGCCACCCTCTTCTGGGGAGATCACTTGGCTTTAATCCAGTGGTAGGGAGACCTTCAGTGTTCCTTAGAGGAAGGAGGAGGGCAGAGCCACCATTCTGGGGGAATGGAGGCCCCTGGGAACCAGCCACATTCCTTTGAAATCTGATAAGGGGTTGGGTACCATCTGGGACATAACCTGGTGCTGAGGTACCTTCTGGGCAGGCTCCCTGGCCTAGGGAAGACGAGAGGGAGCTGCGGCCACCCTGCCTTGTCTCCCCTGCCCTCCTTCCCTGCCCTCCTTCCCATCCTTCCCTGCCCTCCCTCCCATCCTTCCAGGCCCGGACTCAGGGAGCAGTCTGCCCATCTGGGTCCGCGTTTCTGACTTCTCATTTTTGGGATCTTAGACCTCAGCGCTGCTGCACCATATTGGGGGGGGCCCTCATCCCAGGGGCCTTCCAACAGCAAAGCCTTTTTCAAGGACCCAGTTAGGGGAAGCGCCTCCTCATATCTGCCATTCCTCTTGCTGCCTTTTGGAAGCTGACCAAGCACCACCCTTCTCCCCACCCTCCTGCCTGCTTCGTCATAGAGTCAGCCGAGTTCTCCCTTTGGGGTGGCTGCTCACTTCAGGAGTTTGGGGTCGCAGTGCTGGGGCTGCGGGCTCACTAGAGAGAGGTCCTCGTGTGTCCTTGTGGTTCTCAGGAATTCCACCTCAGGTTTAGAGAGGTGTGCTGGGACAAGAGTGATAGCAGTCCTTGGAGATCCATAGTGGCCAAGATTGAGGGCAGTTTGATGGCCTGGTGGTGTGGGCTCTTGATGGGGAATCTGGGGTCCACTCTTGACCTTGGACAAGGCTCTGAACTTCTCTGGGCCTCATACGTCCTTATTTGGTGGGGGAGGTGGAGGGAACTGTATCAGAGCTCTTGGCGGTCCTGTTTATCACTAAGCTGAGGGGACACAGGGAAGGGGGAGTGGCTTCTCTGCACACCACCCCTGGCGTGCCCTTCTGTCCTGGGCTTATCTCCTTTCCTGAGGCCTCTGGCTCCACATTTCTGGTGTGTCTGGGTAGGGCCCACGAAGTTCTGGGGAAAATGCATCTCACTCCTAACAGTAGGGAAGAGGAGGTGGGGCGTGGAGCAGAGCTGGGTGAGCTGACCTGTCTGGACCTCTCAGACAAGCAAGGGGCCTGACCATGGGCGGGAAGGCCCGTGGGCCAAGTGGATATCCAGGCAGGCCTGTGTTTTGCTGGCGTGATGGTGAGGAGGTCCTTGCTCCCCAGGGCAGGGAGGGGACTCTCCTTTATTCCCCTTAGTGCCTGGGTAGAAAGGGAAGGTTTTGTCACCTTCTTATTTCTCTTTCCCCACAGCATGTGAATTGGGTGCTGTTCGCAAATACTGGACTTAACTCCACATGTGCAGCAATTAATTCATTAATTCAGCGCATTTCTGTTGAGTGCAAGAAAGATAGAAGGAAGAAGATACAGTTGCTAGTGTGAACAGCCCCCCAGAATGACAAAACAGTGCTCTGGGAGGTGGTCACCATGTCTCTGGGGGGCAATGAGGATGCAGTGATTCTGTTGTCAGGGGTCATTTGGGCAGGCTTTAGAGAAGGGGGTCTAGGGGTACCTGGGTGGCTCAGTCGGTTAAGCGTCTGAGTCTTGCTTTTGGCTCTGGTCATGATCTCAGGGTTGTGAGATTCCAGCCCTGCGTGGGGCTCTGAGTGCTGAGCATGGAAATCTGCTTGAGATTCTCCCTCTCCCCCTCCCTTCTGCTCTAAAGAGAGAAAGAAATATAGAGGGGGGGCTTATCTCACCTGGGCCTTGACGCACGAGTATGTTTGCCTGGTGCAGTGGTATATTGAGGGCAGCATGAACTGCACGAAAGCACAGAGGTGGAAGGGAAGATGGGGAGCCTGTTCTCAGGCTTCCTAGTAGTTTGTGTTCCTGAGACATTGACAGGGAGAGCTGGTAGGAGCTGAGATGTGCTTCAGGCTGGTGCCTGAGAGTGTTGGCCTAAGAAGCTTGGATCTTGAGAGCAGTGGGTTCTAAGTGGTGCTCTTGAAATAGGGAAGATGGCCTATCCGGGGCCATGGCTGCAGAGGCTGGGTTCCATGACCAGTTTGGAGATTAGGCTGGGTGACTAGGGGTTGGGGGGGCATTTCCAGAGCAGAAGCCAGCTTGTGGAGGAAAGTGAATTCCCTGTCAACAAGATGAGACTTTGGTGATGCCTAAGGGATGGCTACATGTTGAAAAGCTTGAGCAAGGCCTAGATTGGCCAGGTTAGCTGCATGGCGGGAGGGCGTTTGAAGTCCTGGGAGATCAGGAGAGGCTGGGGCTTGGGACACGCACAGCCTGGGCTGCTGGAAGGGGGGGTGGAGCTGGAGAGCCAGGAACAAGGGATCAGTGACTACAGGGAAGGGGAGGAGACAGTGAGCAGTGATGGGTGCTGCTGAGAAGTCACATACCTTGAGGCCAGAGAAGACAGTTGGGGTTGGGCCTTGGGGTGACTCTGGGGAGAGGGATTTGGGTGGTGTGCCCAGATGGAAGCCAGACTGGAAGACTGAGGAGCAGATGGAAGGGAGGGCCCAGGATGTGGAAGGGAGGAGGCAGTGGGCTCCAGGTGGCCAGAGTTGAGGGAAGTGGTGTGCCCAGTGTGAGTGGGACTGTGGGTCTGGGGTAGGGCTGAGTCTCGGGAGGAAGTGCAGCGGACGCCATTCTGTGGCGCACATGTCCACCCAGGTGGGTGAGGCAGGTGGCCCCACTTACCTCAGCTGCTTCCTTGTTAGCTGCAGAGCTGCCGTCAGTCATGCTACTGAATGGGGACTGTCCAGAGGGCCTAAAGAAGGAAGAAAGGGCTGCCGAGCTGTCCCGGGAAAATGGTCTGGATGAGGCCGAGCCAGGAGAGGAGACGACTGGACAGGAAGTCATTGTCATTCAGGACACAGGCTTTTCTGTGAAGATCCTGGCACCTGGGATTGAGCCCTTTTCCTTACAGGTGAGATGGAGGAGAGGGGTCCTGGGGACCGGAGCATGAACCCATTAGGGCCTGGCCGTCGCTCGTCCTAGCCTTGTACTGTAGGGAAGGCAGTATGTCCTCATCACGGTGTTTGGGGCCTTTTCCTTGGTAGGTGTCCCCGCAGGAGATGGTACAGGAGATCCACCAGGTACTGATGGACCGCGAAGACACATGTCACCGCACGTGCTTCTCGCTGCACCTGGATGGCAACATGTTGGACCATTTCTCAGAGCTGCGCAGTGTCGAGGGGTTGCAGGAGGGCTCGGTGCTACGTGTGGTGGAAGGTTTGTCCAGAAGTTGGGCAGCCTGCCAAGGGAGGGCACACAGAGGTGGGGCCGGGTGGCACTCCACCCACCCTGGCTGGTATCTCAGTGTCACAGATGGGTGTGTGGAGGCTCGGAACAGTACTGAACTTGTGAAGGCAGGATTGGAGCCCAGATCTGCTCCTCAGGCCTTCACACGTGTACTCTTCAACATTATAGGTTAAATATCAAAGTCATGTTTTTTTGTTTTGTTTCGTTTTGTTTTTTAAAAAAACAGTACCAACTGGGGCACCTGGGTGTCTCAGTCAGTTAAGCATCTGACTCTTGATTTCAGCTCAGGTCGTGATTTCAGGGTCGTGAGTTGAGCCCTGCATCAGGCTCCACGCCAGGCATGGAGCCTGCTTGAGATTCTCTCTCCCTCTCCCTCTCCCTCTGCCCTTCCTTCCCTCCCCTTAACTCGCACTTGCGTGCTCACTTTCAAAGAAAAACAAAAAAAGGGCACCTGGGTGTGCGTGCGTATGTGCACTCTCTCTCTCTCTCTCAAATAAATACAGTCTTGAAAAACAGTACCAAGGGCTTGAGATCAGCCCAGTCAAATTCTGTAGAAAGAAAAGTTAAATCTCGGGGCACCTGGGTAGCTCAGTCATTAAGCGTGTGCCTTCAGCTCAGGTCATGATCTCAGGATCCTGGGATCCAGCCCCCTATCGGGCTCTCTGCTTGGTGGGAAGTCTGCTTCTCCCTCTGCCCCTCCCTCTGCTTGTTCTCGCTCTCAAAATAAATAAAATCTTAAAAAAAAAAATGAAACGGTTACAGCTTAGAATAAAAAAAAGAGAGACAAGTTAAATCTCATAAAATTAAGTTTCACAGCCCTCAAGTAGAGCAGTCAGGCCCAGTGGGCAGCAGTCGGCTGGCGTGGCAAGGCTGGTTTGCTTGTAAAATAAAAGCTCCCATGACCTTGGGTCCCCAGGGAAGAGAGATAGCTCAGAGGTTCCGGGCAATGTGAGCTTGTTAAAAGCAAATGTGGAAAGTGTAATGCAAGCATGCCCAAACCTACTTGATGGTGAAGTCTCTCTTCTCCCTCAAAAGAGCCTCCATTAAAATTCACGAAGCATATATTGGGGGGTAATGTTGTAGTTACGGGGAAGTTCTCAGGCCACCCCCGAGCAAGGGCTGCCCTGGGTGAGCAGGACTGAGGCTGCGGCGTAGGGACCCCGCAGCTCCTCCGCGGACCTGCCCACGTGGGACACCTGTGAATGAGAGCAGGGGGCTTTTGTGGGCTCCCCGAGGCCTGTGTGCTTCAGGAAGCATTTTCTGTGCCCTTTGGCAGAAGATTCTTTGCAAACAAGGATCCCTGCCTAACGGAAGGGGGTGTGTGTGTTGAATCCAGCTTATGTGCTCATAATGGCCTCTGTAAGTGGAGGCCTAAAATGTGAAAATCAAGACTACCGTGGTAGCCCCCTGGCCGACTTCTCTGTGCTGGGCAGGTTGGTGTAGCGGGGGGCGGGCCCTGCTCACACGCTGCCTCTCGCCCTCCCGACAGAACCGTACACAGTCCGTGAGGCCCGCATCCACGTGCGCCATGTCCGGGACCTGCTCAAGAGCCTTGACCCATCCGATGCCTTCAACGGGGTTGACTGCAACTCCTTGTCCTTCCTGAGCGTCTTTACTGATGGCGACCTGGGAGGTGCAGGAGGCATTGGGGCTGGGGGTTGGGCAGAGGGTCCAGGGACAAATTGGCCAGGGGCTGGTGAAGGGGCTAGGGGCCAGGCCTTGCCACCAGGAGGGGGCAGGGCTGGAGGCCTCCATGCTGGGGCCAATTTGCCCCTGGGTGGCCCTGTGCTGACCACCAGCCCCGGGTCCCTCAGACAGCGGGAAGCGGAAGAAAGGCTTGGAGATGGACCCCATTGACTGCACGCCACCTGAGTACATCCTTCCAGGGAGCCGGGAGCGGCCACTGTGTCCCCTGCAGCCCCAGAACCGTGACTGGAAGGTAGTATGCCCGGAACAGAGACAGGGAGCAGGCCCCTGGCGGGGTGGGGGTGGGGGGGCGGTGCACCACACCCAGAGGCCTGGCCCCCGCTCACGCTTGGCCATTCTTGCAGCCCCTGCAGTGCCTGAAAGTGCTCACCATGAGTGGCTGGAATCCGCCCCCTGGGAACCGCAAGATGCATGGGGACCTCATGTACCTGTTTGTGATCACAGCCGAGGACCGGCAAGTCAGCATCACGGCATCCACGCGGGGCTTTTACCTGAACCAGTAAGTCCCTGTGTGAGCCCGTCCAGGTCTTTGGGCGGCTACTTGGGGTGCCCTGTGCAGTGACCACCCTCTCCCCACAGGTCCACAGCATATCACTTCAACCCCAAGCCTGCCAGTCCCCGCTTCCTCAGCCATTCCCTGGTGGAGCTGCTCAACCAGATCAGCCCCACCTTCAAAAAAAACTTTGCTGTGCTGCAGAAGAAAAGGTAACGCCTTTGCCCCGTCTCTGCCCCTTGTCTCCCACCCCGCATCTTCCCTCAGAAGCCCTATGCCCTCAGCCCCTAGCACCCCGGAGCCTCCCCTTAGGGAGCTGTTAGACCCCAAGACAGCAGTCCTAGAAGAGGTGCCCATTTGCTTCTGTTAGATTCCGCGGGGGCAGGGTCTCCGGGCTGGGAGGCACGAGAGCTGGTGGGGGCGTCAGAAGGGGGCTAGGCCGGGGCTCTCAGCTTGGCCGTCTTCCCCATCTCCCCATGTTGCTGCCACAGGGTCCAGCGCCACCCCTTCGAGAGAATTGCCACCCCGTTCCAGGTGTACAGCTGGACAGCCCCCCAGGCAGAGCATGCCATGGACTGTGTGCGTGCGGAGGACGCCTACACCTCCAGGCTGGGCTATGAGGAACACATTCCTGGACAGGTGCCTGCAGCCTGGCCTCGCCCTCCCTGGACCCCTCTCTCCCCCGCCCTGGGTGGGTGCCAGGCTGGGTTCTGTGCACCTCCCTGGAAACTTCATCTGCTTGACTGTCTGGTTCACTTGGGAGCGTTTGAGGCTGTCCACAGGCAGGCGGAGGGAGGGGCTACCCAGAGCAGGTCTTGGGGCCTGGGCTGATCCGGCATCTCCCTCCCTGGTCCCTTTGCAGACCCGGGACTGGAACGAGGAGCTGCAGACGACAAGGGAACTGCCCCGCAAGAACCTGCCTGAGCGGCTGCTTCGAGAAAGAGCTATATTCAAGGTGCCTACGGCTCCTCCTGCCTGACTGGCAGCCTCAGGCCTGCTTGCCACCTGCCAAGAGGGCCGGTCAGGGTACCTTGCAGGGCATTGGCTGGCTTCTCGCCTCCGGGCAGACTATCCCAGCTCCGTTTTGTGACCTCTCTGAGACTTGGAGTCCAAGGGCTGGGTGGAGGGTAGGGGGACCTCCTCTATTGTGGGCCGCGTGACAGGTTTCTCCCGGCTTCCCGCCCACTGCTGTCTGCCACTGGGACCTCGCCTGGGCACACTGTGATATTACCTAGAGAGAGGAAGAAAAAGTAATGCTTTCAGAAGAGCCGTTTTTAATCTCCTATGATCTTCCTGCCTAGAGATGATAACGGTAGACCTAAGATGGCACTGTTTTGAGTACTGATTTTGCCAGTGGCTCTGTCAGGTGTCTTACAGCACCATCTGGAACCTTTTGGACACCTCGTAAAGGTCGATACTTTGGTTGTCACTGTTTTATTGGCGGGGAAAACAGGTCTGAGAGGGGACCTGGCCAAGTTCACCTGGCACATAATGGGTGGATCCAAGACCTGCTCTAGTCCTTTCCCTCCTTGTTAATCCCTGAGCTCTGCGTCTCTCTGAGCATAAGTTAACGTTTTTTCAAAAAATGAGTTTCTTGCCTTTTCCTAAGTGTGAGGAAGCCGACGTTAGACCCCCGTGGCCCCTAGGGCCATCCACTTGGCCACACTGTCTGGGTGAGCTTGGCCAGGCGGGCCGAAACCTGCGGCTCCCGGGGATGGGGCCTTTCTCACCCTCCTGGTCTCGACCGCCCCACAGGTGCACAGTGACTTCACAGCTGCGGCCACGCGGGGTGCCATGGCGGTCATCGATGGCAACGTGATGGCCATCAACCCCAGTGAGGAGACCAAGATGCAGATGTTCATCTGGAACAACATCTTCTTTAGCTTGGGCTTTGATGTTCGCGATCACTACAAGGACTTCGGTGGGGACGTGGCGGCCTACGTGGCACCCACCAATGACCTGAACGGTGTGCGCACGTACAACGCCGTTGACGTGGAGGGGCTGTACACGCTGGGCACGGTGGTGGTGGATTACCGGGGCTACCGCGTCACAGCGCAGTCCATCATCCCGGGCATCCTGGAGCGGGACCAGGAACAGAGTGTCATTTACGGCTCCATTGACTTCGGCAAGACGGTGATGTCGCACCCTCGCTACCTGGAGCTTCTGGAACGTACCAGCCGGCCTCTCAAGATCCTGAGGCACCGGGTGCTCAACGACCGCGACGAGGAGGTGGAGCTCTGCTCCTCCGTGGAGTGCAAGGGCATCATTGGCAACGACGGGCGCCACTACATCCTCGACCTGCTGCGCACCTTCCCGCCCGACCTCAATTTCCTGCCCGTGCCCGGCGAGGGGCTGCCCGAGGAGTGCAGCCGCGCTGGCTTCCCCCGCGCCCACCGGCACAAGCTCTGCTGCCTGCGCCAGGAGCTGGTGGATGCCTTCGTGGAGCACAGGTGAGGCCCGGGTGGGTGCCCAGCCAGCAGGCGGTCCTGGGGCCTGCTCCTTGACGGGACAGGCTCGGGAAAGTGACGAGCAGCCCGCTTTGGCCACAGTCATTACACCCGCAGCCTCCCTGCTGTGACGTCAGGCTCCGCAACTTGGACGTCCAGGGGCTTTCTGTTGGTGGAAAACCCGCAAACCAGCTAGACCGGGGCTCTCAGAGGGGGTGCTCTTCCTCTAAGGGGGCCTATGGAAATCTGCTAACAGTGGTTTTTTGTTGTTGCTTTTTAAGATTTTATATTCGTTTGAGAGAGAGTGATCGAGAGCACAATCGGGGGGGAGGGGCGGCAGGGAGGGGGAGAAGCAGGCTCCCCGCTGAGCAAGGAGCCCAATACGGGACTCGATCCCAGGACCCTGGGGTCATGACCCGAGCCAAAGGCAGACGCCCAACCGACTGAGCCACCCAGACACCCCTGCTAGAGTGTTTTTAAATGTCCCAGTGCTGGGGGGTGTCACCCCTGCTGGCGTTAAGTGCTCAGGAGTCAGCCACATCAGGTGTCCCACACCGCAAACCAGTCTCCTTCTCAAAATGCCGGTGAGGCCCCGTCTCCCTTGTGAGCTGGCCTCTCCCCCGCTCACACTCCAGCTGTCGCCCTCCAGTTGGGAAGGGCTCGGTTTGGGTGGTGACCTGCTGCTGCCTGTTGGAGTTGCTGGCGTGGCACAGGCCAAGAGTCGGGGGCCTGGCCCGGGTCCCCGCAGCCAGCCAGTGAGGCTTCTGGAGAGCCTTTCCCATCTCGTGCTCTGCCTGATCTGCCGCGTTCTAGGTACCTCCTCTTCATGAAGCTCGCTGCCCTGCAGCTCATGCAGCAGAAGGCCAGCAGGATGGAGAACCCCACCTCGCTGGAAAACGGTGACTCCCCGTCCTCGGAATCTAAGCCTGAAGATCCTCCGGGACCCGAGGCAGGAAGTGAGGAGGAAGGTGGCAGTGCCCGCGGCCTGGCCAAGGTGAAGGAGCTGGCGGAGACCATCGCCTCAGACGACGGGACAGGTGGGGCTGCTGTGGATGCGGGGAGGGCCGGGCCCCACTTCTGTCCCGGCAGCTGGTGCGGGCCGGGGCCGGAGGTGGGTGCGAGTGTTTGAGGCAGCCAGAGGGAGGCCCGCAGGTGCGTCTGTGCGGAGCTAGTGGAGGTTCAGGGTAGCGCCTGGTGGTGCTGGTGGAGGGGAGCTGCCTCCCAGCCGGCCGCGTCTCCACAGCAGACCCTCGGAGCCGGGAGGTGATCCGCAACGCGTGCAAGGCAGTTGGCTCCATCAGCAGCACGGCCTTTGACGTTCGCTTCAACCCTGACATCTTCTCACCAGGCAAGCCCTGCGTCAGGGGGGGTGGAGGACCACGCAGGCCATCTTGGGGCCCTTGGTGCTGGTGGGTGCTGGTATCTGTCTCCCCGACTCGCCTCTCTTCTGCCTCGCTCAGGCTTCTGCTGTTCTTCCCACAGGGGTTCGCTTCCCAGAGTCCTGCCAGGAGGAAGTTCGGGACCAGAAGCAGCTGCTGAAAGACGCCGCTGCCTTCCTGCTCTCCTGCCAGATCCCTGGCTTGGTGAGGGAGGTGCCAGGGTGGGGGGGGCGCTGCACAGGGCATGCTGTTAAAGGCCCTGGTGCCTCATCCATCCAGTTCTGGAAGCTTGTGGAACCTTAGACCTGCTGATCTGTGAGGGCGGCGGGCTGGAGTGCTTGCCACCATCATATGGATAGGGCTGCTGACCCAGAGAGGCCGAGGGAGGCATCAGGCACAGAGTCTGCTCTGTTGTGCCTTCCCCGGGGGCTGGCAGCTAGGGGTCTGGGCCTCTGAGCCCCCGTGTGACAGGACAGCTTCAGGGAGGGTGACGGGGGGGCATCTGGAAAAAAGGTGGGGAGGGTCCTATCTTCTCGGCCTCACAAGCTTTGTACGTAGGCTCCTTGGATGATGGGGAGCTTGCTCCCTAGTAAGGTAGCCCCGTGCTCGGGTAGCATGCTTGTCTCAGGTCTTGGAGCCAAGTGTTCGTGCCAGCCGCCCGGGCCCCCTGCCTGATCTCTCTGAGGCTTGACACAAACCTTCCAGGCTTGGCAAAGCTGTGGCCCCTAAGTGGTCACCTCTGCTCTGTCCCGCATGCTCAGAGGGGAGCCCTCACCCCTGCTGCTCTACTGGGTGGGCCTGGCAGGCACAGGGTGACTGCTCTCCCATTTCCTGTTGCTTGTGTAAAAGGCTGGGGGACACGTTTCTCCTGTGTCCTGGCTGCTGCTTTGCCTTCTTCCCTCTTCCCAACTGGGAGCTCGGGTCTCAGTGCCCTCCTTCCCTCAGGACCTCAGGATAGCATGAGCTCCCCGCCGGGAAGACGCAGGGTGGGAGGAGGCAGAGGGTCCAGGCTGGGGGCGCCTGACTTGCTGCAGCCCACAGGTGAAGGACTGCATCGACCATGCGGTGCTGCCCATGGACGGCGCCACGCTGGCTGAGGTGATGCGTCAGCGGGGCATCAACATGCGCTACCTGGGCAAGGTGCTGGACCTGGTCCTCCGGAGCCCGGCCCGAGAGCAGCTGGACCACATCTATGTGAGTGGTGCTCAGGGTGGCGGGCTGTGCGGCAGGGGGGCTGAGTGGAGGCCTGGGGCCGGACCCAGACTCCCTTCTCTGAACCCTTGCAGAAAATTGGCATCGGAGAGCTCATCACCCGCTCTGCCAAGCACATCTTCAAGACATACTTACAGGTACGGCGGGGCGGGGCAGGGGGAGGCAGGGGAAGAGCCCTGGGCTAGGGCCTAAGGGCCCTTAACGACATGAGTCCAAAACCCTGCAGGGAGTGGAGCTCTCGGGCCTCTCAGCTGCCATTAGCCACTTTCTGAACTGCTTCCTGAGCTCCTACCCCAACCCCGTGGCCCACCTGCCCGCCGATGAGCTAATCTCCAAGAAGAGGAACAGGAGGAGGAGAAACCGGCCCCTAGGGGCGGCAGATAACACAGCCTGGGCTGTCATGACCCCCCAGGAGCTCTGGAAGAACATCTGCCAGGAGGCCAAGAACTACTTCGACTTCAGCCTTGAGTGGTGCGTGAGCAACACCACGGGGGCGCTGGGCCCTCAGCACGAGGGCCGCTGGGGGCCATGGCCTGTGGTTGCAGGGTGTGGGCTAGGAGAGGAGGAAGGGAGCAGTGGAGGGCTGCTTGCTCTTGGGGTTGGGATGGGGGCTGTTGGTCTGGGTCCTGGCTGGTGAGTACTTGGTACTCAGGTGGGGAGGCAGCTGTGGACAAGGGGCCGAGACGGGCTGGGCTGCCCAGGCTCACATGGCCGCCTCTCCCCCAGCGAGACCGTGGACCAGGCTGTGGAGACGTATGGCCTGCAGAAGATCACGCTGCTGCGGGAAATCTCCCTGAAAACCGGTATCCAGGTGGGTGACTCGGGGGGTCCGTCCCATGCCCTCGCCCCTGTAGGCTCCTGCAGGGCCATCAGGGTGGGGGGCGTGGCTTTCTCTCGACGTGGGGTGGTAGGCTGGGAGGTGCCGTCCACGTGAGCCTGGGGTTGAGGCCACCTGTGGGTGTTGGGCTGTGTCCCCCAGATCCTGCTGAAGGAGTACAGCTTCGACAGCCGCCACAAACCCGCATTCACTGAGGAGGATGTGCTCAATATCTTCCCCGTGGTCAAGCACGTCAACCCAAAGGCATCGGACGCCTTCCACTTCTTCCAGAGTGGGCAGGCCAAAGTACAGCAGGGTGCGTGACCAGGTGTGGCTGGGGGGAGGGGGGTCCCCTGGCCCAGCCCTGACCTTGCCACCCTTGGGGGTGCCCTGCAGGCTTCCTGAAGGAGGGCTGTGAGCTCATCAATGAGGCCCTGAACCTGTTTAACAACGTGTACGGAGCCATGCACGTGGAGATCTGCGCCTGCTTGCGCCTCCTTGCTCGTCTCCACTACATTATGGGCGACTACGCCGAGGTGGGCCTGGAGCACCCTCTGGGCTGTCAGCGGAGGCCTTGGCGCCTGGCCTGGCACTGGGGGATGGCTAGCGAGGGAGCTGGGGCTGTGTTCTCACCCCATGCCGCAGGCAGCGGAGGTCCAGGCCTGGGGAAGTGTGCCCCGTCTGTGGGGACGAGGGTGCTGCTCTCCCTGGGGGCCCCCTGGGAGGAACAGCGGAGACCAGGGAGGCTGCCTGGGCTTTCTTCCCCTGCTCTGCGGTTCAGGAGTGATGTTGTCCGGAGAGCCGCCATGCTTGTGGACAGAGTGCTGACAGGACCTCCCTTCACGGGGACAGTGGGGAGGGTGGGTTCTCAGAGTCACAGGACCTGGGGCCTTGTGAAGTGGTGTGAAGCTGCTCGGAGCACCTCTGAGCAATCCTTGGCCTGGTGGGGTCTGCCTGCCTTGTTGGCCTGGGACTTCAAGAGGCTGCTTCACGGGGCAGGTGCACTGTAGGCCCCCACCCCTCAACCGTAGAGTTTTTTTTTGTTTGTGCTTTTTTTTTTTTATTATTATTGCTTTATTTTTAGCCTAGTGTTAGATTTGTATAGATGTTTGCACAGATTTTGTTAGGGGCAAAAGGCTCAAGACAAGCTCTTTAAAAAGGCCTCGGAGTGGGGCATGGCCTTCCATGCTCAGAACTGAGTTTTGAACACTTCTCTGCTGAGGAGGCTGAGTCGCTTGGGGGCTGCTTGGGGGCCAGGCAGACTCAATGTGGGGAGCTCACCACCCCGGGGTGACGATTCCCCACCTCTCCCAGGCCCTGAGTAACCAACAGAAGGCAGTGCTGATGAGCGAGCGAGTGATGGGCATCGAACACCCCAACACCATCCAGGAATATGTGAGCAGCCGGTGGGGGCGGGGCCCGCGGGGGGAGCGTGGCCGCCGGGCCTGACACAGCTGCCCCCACAGATGCACCTGGCCCTGTACTGCTTCGCCAGCAGCCAGCTGTCCACGGCCCTGAGCCTGCTGTACCGCGCCCGCTACCTCACCCTGCTCGTGTTCGGGGAGGACCACCCCGAGACGGCACTGCTGGATGTGAGTGCTGGGGGGCCGGCGGGGGGCTGCGGTGGGGCGAGCCTCCGTCCTGGGGCAGCAGGACTGACCCGGGCCCTCCTGCTGTCCCCAGAACAACATCGGGCTGGTGCTGCACGGAGTGATGGAGTATGACCTATCACTGCGCTTCCTGGAGAACGCGCTGGCTGTCAGCACCAAGTACCACGGGCCCAAATCCCTCAAGGTGGCCCTCAGGTGAGGCCGTGTTGGCTTAGGGGCAGGGGGCGCCCAGGGCCACAGTGACGAGGTCCCGGTAGGCAACTCGGGATAGAGGGTGGACATGGGATGCAGCATTCTGGCTTCCATCTGACTCCTGAGGAATTTTCTGTCAACTTCGTCTCTTCTCCGAGTCGTGGGCTTGTTTGTTCCCCTCGGGTGGATTCCAGAGCTGAATCTAGAGTGGTCTGCGCACCCCCATCGTGCCCCCGCCCACGCCTGTCCCTCTGTGCCCTGCACACCTCCTTGCAGCCACCACCTTGTGGCCCGGGTCTATGAGAGCAAAGCCGAGTTCCGGTCAGCCCTGCAGCACGAGAAGGAGGGCTACACTATCTATAAGACCCAGGTGGGCCGCGGCAGGGGCTGGGGAGGTGGCACTGGGCCCGTGGGCTGCGGCATCGCTGATCCCTTCCTGCCTGTGCCCCCCCCCCCCCCGCCCCCAGCTGGGCGAGGACCATGAGAAGACCAAGGAGAGCTCCGAGTACCTCAAGTGCCTGACCCAGCAGGCCGTGGCCCTGCAGCGCACCATGAACGAGATCTACCGCAACGGCTCCAGCGCCAACATCCCGCCCCTCAAGGTGGGTGTGTGTCCCCCACCCCATCCCCCCCCGCGGGCGCCCGTGGCCTGGCCTCCCGGCGCCGCTCGAGGCTCACCTGCCCTGCCGCCCCTCAGCTCACAGCCCCCAGCATGGCCAGCGTCCTGGAACAGCTCAACGTCATCAACGGCATCCTCTTCATTCCTCTCAGGTGAGGCCCCCTCCGAGTGCGCTGCGCACCCGCGTGGAAGTTGGCTTTAGTGTTTTGCTTTTCAAAATAAATAACTCACTGTCGTGGCTCGGAATTGACAAGTACAGCCGGTGGTAAGAAGTGCCCTGTGCATCGTCCAGGAAGTAGTCTGCGTAGTTGAGCAGATGCACGTCTGTAATCTTGTTTTGTTTTTTTGTCCTTTTTTCCCTTTTTATTTGCACACGATTGTGGCAGAGCAAGGCCGGGGCTGCATCTTCCCCACGCTTGCTGGGCCCCGGCGGTCTTTCCCTGTCCTTGAGAGCAGCCGCCTTTTTCCTCGGGCCTCCTGCCCCCACGCGGGCCTCGCCCCCCACCCCCCGCCCCGGCTGGGCCCCGCCTCCCTGCCGCCGCTGGGGGATGCGCTGGGGGACGCGCTGGGGGGCTCGGCGTGGGCGCTGGGGTTCGTGCGCTTGCCCCGCCCGCACTTGCTGTGAGTGTGAGCTGGATGTGGAGGCTGAGCGGAGCCAGGCCTTAATGGGAGGCCGTGCCACGTGCGCAGAGCTCGTACTTTGAGTGCTTAGAAGCCTCTGGCTCTGGGGAGGGAAGCACTTGTTCCACGCGTGTCTCTCCAGACAAAGAACAAGCCTGGTTTTGCCCTGGGTGTAGGTGTAACCAGGGCCAGTAAGGTGACGGAGGGCCCAGGCTTGCTCTGACACCTGCCCTTCGCCCCTGTCCTTTTACTCAGCCAAAAAGACTTGGAGAATCTGAAAGCCGAGGTGGCGCGGCGGCAACAGCTCCAGGAGGCCAACAGAAACAGGGAGAAGGCTGAGGAACCCATGGCCACCGAGCCTGAGCCAGCAGGGGCCCCAGAGGACTCAGCCTCCCAGCCCCGGGCCGCCAAGGACCCTTCTTCCCCGAGCTTGCAGGGGTAGAAAGGGAGAGACAGATGGACAGTCAGCCGGCTGCCCCGTTACCCAGTGATCCAGACTCCAGGAGAAGGGGGGCATGCCCTGCAGATCGGGAGAGGAAACAGGTCCCTCTTCTTCCATGTTTCCAACCCCAGCCCTACCCCCAAGCATCCTCCTGGGACCCTGGCCTGCCTGCCCCCTCCCCAAAGACGTTTTTGCACTGGTTCAGTGAATATACGATGCAGAGGCCTCATTGAAGACACGTGGATGGAGTGTGTGGGCATCCGTTCCCAGCTGGGGGGCCGGTGCCCCCTGGGGCCCCCCCCAGCAGGTGTGTGCGAGTGTGTCCGTGCCCGTGAGTGTGTCGGTCCGTCCTTCCTAGTCTGTACATAGCCCCACTTTGGTTCCGAGTGGATGGCGTGAAGATGACATTTCTCAGGTCGCTCGTATGTTTGACGTCATGGCTGCTGCGTGTGCCGCCGCTGCCCCTCGGCCCAGCTTGGCCTCGAGTCCAGGTTTGACGCCAAAAAGGGGAGCTTTCCTGTGTCCTAGGGTGGGGAGCCGGAGCTCTGCGGCAGGGCCGGAGGGTGGGGGTGCACTTCAGCTCCGCGGCAAGGTGGTGACTGTGACCGGGCCTTGCTGCGCTCGCGGCGGCGGCTGCCCAGACACACACCTGTCCGCAGCCCTGGCTTGTCTGCCCCGGGGCCCCGACAGGAGGGGCGGCCTCCCTGTCCCCCTGCCTCCCAGCTGGGGCCCACCCTGGGGGCTACGGTCTGAACGTATCCTCCCCCTTGTAACCTGAGCTGCTGGACGCACAGTGGGCACAGTGGGGCTGGGGTAGGCCAAGGGACTGGGGGAACCAGGGCTGAGTCCTGGACCCTGGTGGGGAATTGACTAGATACAGGAGTGATGGCCACTTGGTGGTGGAGCCCAGCTCCCTACGTGGTCCTTGTCACACAAGCACCTCCTACGGAGAGGAGCTCTGGGGCGGGGTGGGGGTGTCCGCGAAAGGCGGTGGCTCCCGTGAGCCCCAGCTACTCCCTCTCCCGCTTCCTCTGTGCCTGCTGTCAGAGCCCTGATGGGGCGGGGGCGGGGCGGGGGGAGCGCCCCACCCGGTGGGCTGGAGGGACCTGTTCCCAGGCTGGGGCCTCTGCCTGGGGCTTTGCGGGGAGCTGCTTCTGGGTATGGTCTGTCCACTTCCCTTGTTTCAAAGGCAGTGGGTGTGAGCTAGCAAGCGAAGCCTCCCCACCGCTGATCAAGAACTTTTTCTTGTTTTTAAACCATCACGTCTTCATTTCACATTGGAATAAAGTGAGTTTTTGAAACCTGCTGCCCCAGCCTCTCCTGTGTGTTCTGTCCAGGCTCGTGCCACGGGGAGGGCTGTTGCCAGAAGTATTACTGTTGCAGGAGTTTAAAGCCCAGGAATGTGTATAAATCAGGTCATATTGAAGGTTATCCTTAAAAGGTCCTTTAAGGGGGGTAGAGTCCCAGGCACCCAGCTAGGGTTTCCCTGACTGCCGACACAGCAGGTGAGTGTCACCCGTCGGTCACAGAAGAGGAGGCTGAGTCACTCCTCCATAGAGATTTGTGTGGTACAGGGTTGCGTGAAGGCCAGTTGGAATGGGGGGGTGCTGTAGGCTGGGGGCCTGGGCCCTGGGCTTGCTGGCCCTGATAGGTTGCCCAACACCTGATTTGGGGCTGCCCTTGTCCCTTTGAGTCAGGAGAACTGGGCGGCGGCCTCCAGAAGGCTAGGAGTGCGGGAATGGGGCGCTGTCAAGTTTGCTGTCCTAGGGTAAATTCTGGGCGAGCCAGGCTGTTGTGGAGATGCAGTGAGATGGGGGCAGGGGTAGCCGGTGAGCGTGAGGGGCAGGGCCTGTCTCCAAGAGGAGGGGAAGTCTCCTAACTGGCCGCTGCTTACTCGGCTATCTTGAGCAGGTGGGCCTCAGCAGCGTGCCCACGGCAATACCATCTCGAGTCTTGGAGGGGTTTTTTGTGTGTGTCAACAAATTCTCTGAAAAAGATACTCCAGCCCGAGTATTGGTTACTTTCTTGAGCCGACTGGAAAGAAAATGTTCTTGACCTTGAAGTTTTTTTTCTTCTTTTTTAAAGATTTACTTACTCATTTGTCAGCACAAGCAGGGGAGGGAGAAGCAGGCTTCCCACTGAGCAGGGAGCCCGATGGATTTAACATGCATGTCACTTTTATACTTAAGGATCTTTTTGAAAAGCTAGTATAACCAAATTAAGCTTTTAAGATTGTATCATCTCAGGGTGGGGCGGGGGGGGGGGGGACTGTATCATCTGTCTCCACTCCTGCCCTTCAAACTGCCATTGTGAAATGGGTATTTTTTTAAAGATTTTATTTATTCATTTGACAGAGAAGAAAGCGCACAGGCAGGGGGAGCAGCAGAGGGAGAGGGAGGAGTAGACTTCCCGCTGGGCAGGGAGCCCAACACAGGGTTCGATCTCAAGACCCCAGGATTATGACCTGAGCCAAAGGCAGATGCTTTAACAACTGAGCCACCCAGGCGTCGCGTGAAATGGGTATTGAGAGGACTGTTGGACCACACTGAGGACCCTGTGTACCCTGAGGCAGAGAACCAGGTAGCCTGCTGTGGTCCACATTCCTACTGCCAGAATCCAAGCTATCCAATCCAGGGGCGCCCTGGTGGCTCAGTCGGTTGATCTGAATCTGCCTTCGGCTCAGGTCATGGTCCCAGGGTTCTGGGATCGAGCCCCATATGGAGCTCCCTGCTCAGCGGGGAGTCTGCTTGTCCTTCTCCCTCCACCCCTCCCACCTGCTCCTGCTCACTCACTCTCAAATACATAAAAAAAATTTTTTTTTTTAAGATTTTATTTATTTGACAGCACAAGCAGGGGGAGCAGCAAGCAGAGGGAGAGGGAGAAGCAGGCTCCCCGCGGTGGAGCAGGGCGCCCAACGTGGGGCTCGATCCCAGAACCCTGGGATCATGACCTGAGCCGAAGGCAGACGCCTAACCGACTGAGCCACCCAGGCGCCCCCAAATACATAAAATCTTAAAATCAAATCTGACAAGGCATGCATATCAGGACGCCTATGGAGGACAGGTGGCCCTGCTCAAATGCAGACTGAAATACTCCCATTCGACAGGCAAATCCATTGATTAAAAAAAAAGTCAAACACTGAGATGCAGACCATGCAGGACCCAATTATCCTGAGAACAAGGTCATTTCAGAATGATTTAGGAGTTCCAAGTGTAGGCAACATAATCCTTGCTGACCCATTCCTAGACTCCGCCCTGTTCCCCGTGGTCATCTCCCAGGGAGTTTGCAGTGTGGTGTGGTGTGATGGCCTCAGGGATGGGAGGAGGGTCATTCCTGCTTTGCTAAAGGTTAAAAAACTGGAAGAGGTCAGAAGGTCCTCCTTACACTTTAGATAGCTAACAAGATGCTTAACATAGGCAGAACCAGATAAGGGAAAGAGCATGTGCATTTGGGTTTGAGTCCCAGCTCACCGTCTTAGCGAGGCTTCATACCTTTGGCATAAGACTTAAAGTGAGCCTGTGTTCTTGTCCATCAAAATGTACTAATGCCCACCAGCAGGGAGTGTATGTGAGAATAAGGATGTTGGCACCTAACAAGCATTCAAAGTGTTAGGTATTTTCCCTTCCCTAATCCCCCCACCTCCACTTTTATTTTAAAGAATTTTATTGAACCATGAGAGACTATGGACTCTGAGAAACAAAAGGGTTTTAGAGGGGAGGGGGGTGGGGGGATTGTTTAGCCCGCTGATGGATATTAAGGAAGGGTACGTATTGCATGGAGCACTAGGTGTTATACGAAAACAATGGATCGTGGAACACTACATCAAAACTAATGATATATTGTATGGTGACTAACATAATAAAATTAAAAAAAAAAAGCTACACCCAACGTGGGGCTCGAACACACAACCCCGAGATCAACCACTGATTCTAATCAATGAGAAGCTAGTTAATTAATCAGAATCAGTGGTTTTCAAGCTTGAGCCTACATCAGAATCATCTGGATGGCTTGTTAAAATTGGTTTTTCATATAGAGGTTTCAGATACAGTAGGTCTGAGCTGGAGCTCAAGAGCTTGCATTTCTAATGAGTTCCCAAGTGCTGCTGCCGCTGGCCTGCTGGGGAACATCGTGAGAATCAGAGAATTCTGGTAGGTCTCTCAGCATCCAAAAACTGCATGCAAGTCAAGTTTCACCAAAGCCCAAACAGGGACAGAGCTGCCACATTTAGGATGCTGTACCATTTCCCCACCAATTCTTCCACTTTCCTATCCCTCATCCTACGTCAGGGACATACCCAATGAGCGTTGGAAAGAAGCTTGAAGTGATAAACCAGTGGGTGAGTTTTGAGTAACTGCATTTCAGGATGGCGATATACCAAAGCTGGAACTCTCTACCCCAGGGAAAGTGGTCAGACTCATCATCGGCATCTCAAGCTAGGGGAAAAGAGGAGCCCTGCAGGGAAATGGAAAAGCTGCAAAACTCAGAAGACTCGAATTTCAAGTAAATTACTTTGGTGTTCTTGAGGATTCCCATTTTGGGATGGGGAGGCAGGAAAACAACTGGGCTGTAAGTAAAGAGACACTGCATCATCCAACTTGTCCTTTATACATCAGAAAAGCTGGAGAATTCCTGGCTGCCCTGGACACCACAGGCCCCAGCTGGGCAGTAGTAGGCATGGGAGGCAGGACATAGCCAACACGTGTAAAGCAGAGGGAAAGCCATGGGGCTTCTGGGCCAAGAGTGAAGGCGATTTTGGTACTTTTCGACCAAATTTAAAACAGTATTAAGAATCTTCAAGAATCCAAGACCACTGGACAAAACAAGAGGCTCATTCATTAATAGAACAAAAGGGGAGCACGATCCTTCTGTCTGGACCCTGACGACCACAAGAGGGCCAAGTCTTTGTTGGGGTGTGTGTGTGGGGGGGGGGGGAGTGTTTACAATAGGTCATTCCTGGCCTCAGCTCTCCAGTGCTTGGGCCGATGAGTCACTGTTGGAAAAGGCTGCTGGAGGCGGGGGTGGTGCAAGCCCACCTACCACCATCGCCAATGGCCCCTGCAGCCATCGCTCCTGGAGCCTGACCTCCTAGTAAGGCGAAGGAAGGGGACGGTGAAGGCAGTGCCAGCACGGCCCTCGAGAAAAGCCCTCCATCAAGGCCCTGCCACCAATCTGCAGCTTACTCTATGGCTGGTGTTGAACACAGTCCCATCTCCTATTAGGACTCGGTTTTAAATCTCTGCACAAGGACACACACGCACACACACACACACACACACACAAAATCACATCTAGTTTTATAGGCATTTAATAGTTTACCAATTGGTACAATAGGATTTTTTAATATGCAGAAAACATGAATAAATTTTGTTTTACACAGTCTGAGAGCAACAAATCTTACTGTAAAACACAAGAGCAATAGTATATACATTCCTTTACTGATTTTTTTTTAAAATTGTGTCAATAACTTGTTAACTCTTACTGTTTTCTCCAATCACCACCACCTCTGCAACATTCATATGAAATCAATGCTTGCCTTCATGTCAGTGTCAGGATCAACATCTAACCCGAAGATTTTGTGTTTGTTTCTATCATCTTCAGAGTGAGCTTTACGGATGCCTGAAGGATAGGCAGGACAAGAAAGCAGCTACTTACATGATATAGTGGAAAGATAAAAAGGCCAGTTCAGTCCAGTTGTGACTTGTAAATCCAGCTTGCCCTCCCCCCACCCTACGGAAAACAAAACAAAAAACAAAAACCCAAAACCTTTTTCATCGATTTTGTACATGTCGCTTCTCTACCAGGAGATTCTTCTTTGCATCATCTAGATTAATTAACACATTGGACTTATATACAGCTGGACAGAAAGAGTAACCATTTTAAGTGCCTTTTCCTTCAACAATTTTAATTTCAGTTGCTTAAGGATTATCAAGCCACCACTGTCAACAAAACAAAATATCCTTTACTTTTAAATAGTTTTTCTTTAAATAAATTTAAAAGAAAACTATTTAATGAGTGATTTTACCTGGAAGTTCACACAGAAACAGGAAGAGGCAAACAGGAGAGCAGGGCACTGACAGTAAGGAGACTGGGCTTGGTGATCTAGAGCCAAAGCTTCCAAAGACTACAGCGAGCGCTCCACAGCCTGGACGACTTGCTAACACTAGTGATTTTTAGAGCAGTGCTCTGGGCACACCATTGGTCACACCACACATAGACAAAACAGGACGGTCTTAGTCTCCTAAAGTGCAAGATGCCATGTCAAAAAGCAACTATTCTCCAAGCAATGTCTACACCACAGTTTCCGTGGCTTGCACGTTCAAGAGTGCAGCTAGGACTCCTTGGGCACATTATTAAGGGTGGCACTGGAATGTCTGTTTTCACACACACAAAGTCAAATAATCATCTGAGGATGCAATTCTACCAGCTTTTTATTTCTTAAATAAGTGGCCAATTTGATTGAGAAAGTGACAAAGCAGCAATGAACCTCTAAACCAATTCATAAATTCCTCCACTTACAATCCAAACCAGTAACCTCATCATTGTACTTATCCCAGGCAAGGCACAGGGTCAGACAGCAGACAGAGAAAACGGAGGCAACAGGAAGAAAGGGCATCGACAGGGCAGTGTCAAACAACAGTGCGGGAAACCACGCACCTCCGACTCCGGATTGTGGATGGATCGCTCTCCCCCACCCCCTTCATTATTCAAACAGGGCTCGTTACATTTGGATCCAGTTGAGGACCATCCCTGAGATTCAGTGTTTGCTGCTTCTTAAATGGAGGATGTCTGGTAGCTCATCCAAGCAGCAGGCTGTGGCAGTCTCCCAAGTAAGGACAACTTTGTTTACAGAGTAATATTGTTTCTCCTCCTTTGTCAACGAAGTCACTGTATCCTGCAGGGGGGGAAAACCCAGCGGACAGCAGCTTTGTTAGCTTTGTTTCCTCCTACATCGGTACCATTTTTTCCTTTACTGTTCGTATCTATGAGTGATTTCTAGATGCTGTGGCTTACCCTTAAACAATTCGTGTTGCTACATGCTAAAAATGAATTAAAATACAAGACATTTATACATGTATAAACAAATGTTAAGATGCACCATTTCTATGTATTTATATTTCTTAAAATAGGACAGGAAATAGCAGCAAACGAGAACAAAGGTATCTTCCATAGCTTTTGTAGAAAACTCCAGTCAGAACAGCTAAAGGGAAACAAAATAAGACTTCTGAGTGTGAGCAGGGTTGTGAGGCAATATTGTCCTGAAAGTTATTCTACTATATTTAAGGAATTAGCTTAAATTGTAATTTTTGTCTTCAAAAATAGCCATTAGTTCTCAAAACACTTTTCCTTCCAGAGACGTCGCTCAGGAATTATTAAAAACAAAGCAAACAAACAAAAAGACACAAGTTAGACATAAAGCTGCTTCTAGTAAACATAAGGCCTAGTCTCCGTGTATCTAGAGGACACTAACTCTAACCCTTTGTCTTTTTCAGGAACCAAATTTCCATTAAATACTAAAAGGGACATTAAAAAAAAATCACATATTATGCAAATGAATAAAATGCAATTCAGTGTAAGTTTCTTTGTTAAACTGTCTTTGTTATTTCTTTGTTAACTTTTCAAATGACCTTAAAAAAAAAGCTGTTGGTTAGCTAAGCAATAGAATTATTTATTTAATAATCTGCAATGAAATATTGTTTCCAAAGTCATAGATAAAAATTCTCTTAAACCTACTTGTAGTAACTTTGGATCACAATATACATCAGGCTGTGTAAAATGCTGAACAGCCAAACGGTGGGGGAGGGTGTGTGTGTGATTTTCCTTTTCACTGGGAAAAATTCCCACAGAGTCAGACCTAGTTTTCAGAAGCATTAGGATCAAAAAGGGCTTGTTCTAAAGCATGGTATTCCACAGCAAAATTTATTCTACTTGTATGTTTTAGCACTTCTTCAAAAACCCAGGACCCAAAGACATGGAGGTTTTATGTGTGTGATATACATATACAGACTTATCCACTTATAGATAGGCCCATATAAACATTTATATATAAACAAAAGGTGAAAACACAGTACATTTTTATGCATGCTCCATTAAACCCTGTCTTTTTTTTTTTAACGTGTAAGTTAAATACAGTTCAAATCGGTATCAGATTCATGTTGAAAAACAAACTGCTGTATTTCTCCCACTTCTTTAAAATGGGCAAACATAACCTTTTCAATATCTGTCATCATGTAATGCACATTGCACATCCCTAAAAAACATCAAAACAAATAGTGATTTGTACCATGACACACTCAATGGGAAGATTAAATTCTACTTGGAAGTCACATCACTATACAGTCTAATAGTATGGAGAATACAACTAGAAGTGTGTCTAGTGTGAAAAATAGAAGCTTAGAGTATTACAGTGTTTTGTTAACCTGTTTACAAAGCATTAAAACCCAAATGAAATAAATGATTTGCTATTAGCTGCTGAGATTTTTCTTATTTGAGATTTACAGTCATTTTCTTACATAAATATACCACTAGCCTCTGCTTGATAGGCTGCCAAAACAAATGTATCCTATTGATTTGGCAAATGTGTCATGACAAAAATTCCAATGTGTAATCCCCATTAATTACATAGATGGTTCAGAAGATTTTGAATTGTAGCCTTATCATCTAACATCCTTAAAGAAGATTTATTAAGCACACTTAAGTGATGTTACATAGATACACATTTCAGAAAAAGCCCTAATAATCACCACTTTTCCCCAAATGAGGCCATCAAGTCAGGCACCAACAGATAGCAGAAAGAAAAACAGGAATTAATAATCCAACAGAAAATGACACTGTCAACTATTCAGTTTAGTGCCCTAAGTTCAATTTATTCAACTTCTGCCTTCTTAGGCCTGGTGTGACCAATGCCAGCCCAGGTTTTTAAACCCTATGTACTTCTAGACAACGTATGTAAATTTACAGTATACAATTTGGATTCACCATGCATGAATACTTTGTGTGTAACATTTAATAAGCTCAATCTACATCCAGAATAATTTACATGAAAGGACAATATTTATTTAAACAGAGCTCAATGGGGTAACCATGGTATCATCAGAGTGCATCCAGAGGAAAAATGGGAGGAGGGGCCAAATGAGACTCAATCAACGGCACTCCCACACCTTTACTGTTTGATCTACACTGCCAGTAACCACATATGGTGCCGTCTTATGGAAATCTGAAAGAAAAAGAAAAGGCTTATTTTAAATCCAGATAAAATTTTTAACAAGCCACAAAATAAGCAAGTCCAAGTGCCAGGGATACTCATTTTTTTCTATATACACCCGCACACCCTGGTTTAGGGAAGCTGAGATGTAATAATTAAGTCCTATGTTAACATTTCAATAAAAATCCCTCCCCCATTAACACCCATCCCAACTAAATCTGAATAAACACTCAAATCTAACAAGGGTAGGCTCAATGTATCTACTTACTTAACTTACTATGTTTCTGGCTTAGTACTAATGCTTTATATTCATATTTAATTTTTGTAACAATCCTTTGAGATGGGCATTAGTTTTATTTTTATCATTAGATCCATCAAACCCTAGGTGTATTATATTTTACTGTATTCACTACTTTAATTCTAGATTCAGGTCCAGATAATACTGAGGATATTTATTAAACTTAAATACGATTCTGTGAGTTCCCAGTACATGGTAGTATATACCTGCCAGAGGAGAAAAAGGCTGAGTAAAATTTACTTTGAGAAACTTACAAACTAGTAGGGGAGGAAAATTACCCATCAGAGTGGTTAGTAAGCATCCTCTTCACAATCCTAGTTTCCAAAACCAATGTTGTGCATGGAGAAAGTAATTTTTTTATTATAAGGCTGATGATGGAGAGAGAGAGTTAAGGAAAGGAGAATTTAAAACAAATGATAGGAATCCACAAAGTTTTTAAACTGTCTTCTCTAGTCTGTCCTGAAAGCACACAGTCATTTCTTACCTGGAAAATTCCACACGATTACATAAAACTGTTTATGCCTGGCACTCCAAAACCTAATTGCTTAGAAAGCTCATTACTCATACATACCCAAGGAGGTAACAAAGTGTTCATGCGCATTGAGGGTCTTCATGCATCGCTTGTTCTTGTAATCCCACACACGTAGGGTCTTGTCATCAGCACAACTCAAAATAAACTTCCCCCCAGAATGGAACAGAACTCCACGTACCCAGTTATCATGACCCACCTTAAAAACAAAAAGGTATTTGACTTAATAAAGGGATAAAGTACATAAACAGCACCTAGAAAAATAGTAAGTCATTACTCAAAGTGCAATAAAAAATGTCAATGTCAAAAAAGAGCCACTGGGATAATTGGAGAAATTGAGTATGTAGTATTAATGTCAAATTTCTTTTCTTTTTTTTAAAATCATTTTCTTAAAGTAATCTCTACACCCAATGTGGGGCTTGAACTCATGACCCTGATATCAAGAGGCACATGCTCTACCAACTGAGCCAGCCAGGCACCCCAATGATAAGTTTCTTGAGTATTATCGTTTTATTGTGGTTATACAGAATACCTTTATTTTTAGGAGATACAATTGTCATGGTATCTACAACTAACTCTCAAATTGTTCAGCAAAATGTACACACACACACACACACACACAGGAAAATGTTGGCAACTGGTGATTCTAGGTGAAGGATACACAGGTATTTACTGCATATCCATCCATACATTCATCTATCTACATCCCCTAACCCAGCAGTTCCAGTTCTTGCTATTTACCCTGAGAAATAAAATTAAGAAAGGCCCAGAGATTTATTGAACAAAGATGTTCATCAAAGCACTGTATGTAATCAGTAATAAAATATCTAACAACATGAGCAGTGTCACATACCTCCTAAATTAAAGGTTTGCTACAAAGCAATATGTACAATGATTATCATTTATATATAAAAATCCCCATCATATTCATCTACATAGAAATTAATGAAAATGGCTGAGAACTGCACAGTCCAACAGGGTAGCCATTTAGTCACATGTAGATTTTTTTTTTTTTTAAGATTTTATTTATTTGAGAGAGGGAGCATGAGAGCAGAGTGAGGGGCAGAGGGAGAATCAGACTTCCCAATGAGCAGGGAGCCTGATGCGGGGCTCGATCCCAGGACCATGGGATCACAACCCGAGCCGAAGGCAGACGCTTAACCGCCTGAGCCACCTAGGTGCCCTTCACATGTAGCTTTTTAAATATAAACTAACTAACATTGGGGCGTCTGCGTGGCTCAGGCGGTTAAGCGTCTGCCTTCGGCTCAAGTCATGATCCCAGGGTCCTGGGATTGAGCCCCACACTGGGCTCCCTGCTCAATGGGGAGCCTGCTTCTCCCTCTGCCTACAGCTCTGCCTACTTGTGCTCTCTCTTTCTCTGTCAAATAAATAAACAAAAATCTTAAAAAAAAAAAAAAAAACTAACAAACATTAATACTATCAGCAATTCAGTCCTTCAGTCTCAGTAGCCACAACACTGGATAGTATAGATATAGAACATCATCACAGAAAGTTCTACTGGGCAGCCCTAGACTAGAAAATATACTTGGAAGGTATTATTATGAGTTTTATGAGGGTGATTTTTATTTTCTTCTTTTAGCTTTTCTGTATACTTCTAATTTTTCTACAGTGTAAATAACCATACTGCTTTTGTAAAAGAACTAAAAAAAGGGAGTTAATTAAAAAAAAAAAAAAAAGATGACCAAGGTGACATATCCTTTGCCTTGACCCTTATTTAAAATACTTTGTTCTAGGGGCACCTGGGTGGCTCAATTGGTTAAGCGTCTGCCTTCGACTCAGGTCATGATCTCAGGGTCCTGGGATCAAGCCCTGCATCGGGCTCTCTGCTCAGTGGGGAATCTGCTTCTCCTTCTCCCTTCTGTCCTCCCACCCCTGGCTTGTGTGTGCGCTCTCTCTCAAATAAAATCTTAAGAATTAAAAAAAAAACAACTGTTCTATTATAGTGACCTATAAAAGTCACCAATCACTAGACGTAGAAGCTTCAACAAAAGTTAAATCACATTTCCGTGACTACATCAAAATAAAGCAGTAAAAAGTACCCTCCTTCAGCTGAAAAAATAGGAGCCAGAAACCTCCGGGGAAATTAAGGTGACCTGTGTTATTACAGGAGAGCAGAGCACATGCTTTTTTTTCTTTTTTAAAATATATTTTTTTTCTTTTTCTTTTTTTTCTTTAAGATTTTATTTATTGGAGAGCGAGCGAGAGAGAAACAGCATGAGAGGGGAGAGGGTAAGAGGGAGAAGCAGGCACCCTGCTGAGCCGGGAGCCCAATGCGGGGCTCGATCCCAGGACTCCGGGATCATGAGCCGAAGGCAGTTGCTTAACCAACTGAGCCACCCAGGCGCTCTAAAAGATTTTATTTTTGAGGACTCTCTATACCCAACATGGGGCCCAAACTCACAACCCTGAGATCAAGAGCCTCCACACACCACTGACTAAGCCAGCCAGGTGCCCCAAACACACTTTATGATTTTAAGTGTAGATCATCTTTTTAAATAGCGATATAGCATATCTGAGCTCAGAATACTACTAGAGAAAAGTTTAATTTTCTAACCAATTTCTTTTTGTTTTTTTAAAGTAGGCTCCATGCCTAGCATGGAGCCCAGTGTGGGGCTTGAACTCACGACCCTGAGGTCAAGACCTAGGTTGAAATCAAGAGTCAGACACTTAACCAACTAAGCCACCGAAGTGCCAATTCTTGATGATACTTCCAAAGTGTCTACCATATCCTACAGAGAGACAATCACTTCAAGGTATGGTTAGTACCTAAAGAAATCTCTAAAACAAACATGGATGCCAAATTACAAAAAACTTGTACTGAATTAATGCCCACAGATTCCCTCAGAACTTCCTTAGGCAAATAAGAATGTCCACAATGCTGTACTATCATTTATATATATATATATTTTAAAGATTTTATTTATTTGTGAGAGAGAGAGCATGAGCAAGGTGAAGGGGTAGAGTGAGAGGGAGAAGCAGATTCCCCACTGAGCAGGGAACCCGCTGTGGCACTTGTCCTAGGATCATGACCTGAGCTGAAGGCAGATGCTTAATAACTGAGCCACCCAGGTACCCCTGAAATAACATTTCTAAGTCATAAAGCTAGGTAACAACATTAACATCAGAATGGTAAAATAAACCAAATAAAGTGAACCATGTGAACAAATAGATAATACTTAAAAGGATTCATATTAAAATTAAATACAGTGAAATACAGAAACAGTTTAAAAAATGAATGAGACTAGGGGCACCTGGGTGGCTCAGATGGTTAAGTGCCTGCCTTCGGCTCAGATCATGATCTTGGGGTCCAGGGATCGAGCCCCATGCCAGGCTTCCTGCTCAGCAGGGAGTCTACTTCTCCCTCCCCCAACTGCCCCTCCCCCAACTTGTGCACGCTCTCTCTCTCTTAAAAAAAAATGAGTCTATAATAATACTGTTTATCTCGCATAGGAGATATATAATTTTTAAAGATACAGTAAGCTAGGATCTCCCTCCTGGCATTAACTGGCTTTGTAGATCCTTTATATAAACATGACATTCTACAGCAATAATTTTCCTATCACTGTAACAATGGAATTACAAAAGTTTAAGAAAAAATGTCTTTACAAGAAGTTCTTTTAAAGCCTGCAATAATTCAGATTATTTAATAAGATATCACAAGGCATCTAACCCAAAAAGGTATAAACCTAGTTAAGACACAAAAGAAGCAGTAAGATTATGCAAACTTACTAGGGTCATAAGGCACATGCCAGTACTGACGTCCCACATCTTAATAGTCTTGTCTCTGGATCCAGACAGTAAGAATGGCCCAGGCTTGCCACTTTTTTTAGTCTATAAAAAACATACAAATATTAAGTTTCCCATGTAAGAAGTTAGGTGAGGACTTTAAATGACTTCTAGCAATGATCTATATTTCCAATTTTTATAAAAATGCAATTTGGGGGGACAAATATTGTACATGTTTATTACACAATCTGATGTTCTGAGATACATATATATTGTAAAATGATCATCATAACCAGGTTAATTAATATAGCCATCACCTGGTATAAACATTCCCACCCCCCCCCTTTAGGTAGTGAGAATACATTTTTTTTTTTTAAGCTGATAAGAATACTTAAGGTCTACCCTCTTAGCAAATTTCAAGTATATGACACAGTACTGTTAACTGTAGTCACGATGCTGTACAATTAGATCTCTAGGACTTATTCTTTAGATTTTTCTCTATTGAAATACATAGGTCTTTTGACATATGCAGGCTGTTACAGAGGAAGGACCCAGATAACATAAAAACAGAGTATCTCTACTAAGATTAAGATTCAGTTTCTATAATAATGGGATGATAAATTTACTGTTCAAGACTTCTGTAATCAAGAAAAATTTAAAACTATGTAATTAGGTCTATATAAAATCCAGACAGAATCAAATTTATGACATGGTAAGTAACCACCACCAGAGGGCAGTAAAAAGAATTTGAAAAGGCAACCAGTTAGCCAAAATCTAAAGAAGTTACTACAGAAACCTCATTTTGGAAAAACAGTTGTTTTTTGGGGGGGGAGGGGGAAGATGGGGCGGAGATGGGGGCTTTGGGGGAAGATTCTCCTCCTTCATTTATTAAAATGTAATTTAAAAATATCCACAATAGAGGGAAACAAGCCATAAGTGACTCAATGATAGAGAACAAACAGGATTGATGTGACAGAGAACAAACAGGACTGATGAAGGGAGGTGGGTGGGGGATGGGCTAGATGGGTGATGGGTATTAAGGAGGGCACTTGTGACGAGCACTGGGTGTTGTATGTAAGTGATGAATCACTGAATTATACTCTAGAAACCACTATTGCACTGTATGTTAACTAACAAAAGCAAAAATCCCCAATAGGACTATCTATATAAAAGACATGTGGTCAATTTTGGCTCATGCAATTTATTCAAAGAAATAATATTCTGTAACTTGTTTTTAAGTTATTAATCATAAAGACTGAAATCATGAAAAGTGCAAATTAAGAACCATGAAGAAATATAATATATAATATAACCATGAAGACTCCATCAAAAAATTGCTAGAACTGATAAGCAAATCAGTAAAGTCGCAAATGTACAAAATCTGTATTTCTGTACAAAATCAATGTACAGAAATCTGTTCCATTCAATAATGAAGCAAGAAAGAGAAATTAAGAAAACAATCCCATTTATAAAGGCACCAAAAATAATAAGATACCTAAGAATAAACCTAATCAAAGAAGTGGAAGATCTGTACTCTGAAAACTATAAAACACTGATGGAAGAAACTGAAGACAACACAAAAAATGGAAAGACGTTCCATGCTCATAGACTGGAAGAACAAATACTGGTAAAATGTCTATACTACCCAAGGCAATCTACACATTTAATGGAATCCCTATCAAAATACCCAACAGCATTTTTCACAGAACTAGAACAAACAATCCTAAAATTGGTATGGAACCACAAAAGACCCCAAATAGCCTGCTTCTCCCCCTCCCACTCCCCCCCTGCTTGTGTTCCCTCTCTCGCTGTATCTCTCTCTGTCAAATAAATAAATAAAATCTCCAAACAAACAAACAAACAAATAAAACCCTATGATCCAGTAATTGTACTACTGGGTATTTACCCAAAGAATTTAAAAAACCCACTAATTCAAAAGGATGCATGCACCCTTATATTTATAGCAGCATTATTTACAATAGCCAAGACATGGAAGCAACCGAAGTGTCCATCAACTGATGAATGGCTAAAGATGTGATACACACACACACACACACACACAAAATAGAGTATTATTCATCCCTAAAAAATGGGGGAAAAAAAAGAATGAAATCTTGCCATTTGCAATGACATGGATGGAGCTAGAGAGTATAATGAAATAATCAGAATATAAGTCAGAACACTATAATGAAGTAAGTCAGAGAAAGACAAATACCATATGATTTCACTCCCATGTGGAATTTAAGAAACAAAACAAACGAGCAAAGGGGGAAAAAATGAGAAAGAGACAAACCAAGAAAACAGACTCTTAACCACAGAGAACAAACTGATGGTGACCAGAGGGGAGGAGGGTGGGAGGATGGGTGAAATAGGTGATGGGCATTAAGGAGTGCACCTGCGATGAGCACCAGGTGATTAAAATAAAAACTTAAAACAAACAACCAAATAAATAAAACTCCAGACTCAGTGCTTCTAGTGATCAAGAGTATCAAGAGGACTCCATATGAAATATTCTTTAAAATAAATATTTAAGGACTGAATTGTATTCCACCATAAATTTATAAATAAAATAATTACATTCATTAAAGGCAATTCTTCTAAAAGATAACTTTAACTTCTCCCATTAAGTTTTACTTTGCATAGGTATACTAACAATGACATTTCTGATAAATTTAATGACCACTTTTACTCTTCAGGAGAACCTACCATCCCCACCACAAGTCAAGGGTCAGCTGACAACAATAATCACTGGTTAAAAAATATAAATACTTCCACAAGTTCAAAAGAGTAAAAAGTTTCAAGATTCAGAATTTTGGGATACAGATTTGTCAATGTGTTAAAACTGCCCTGAAACTGAGAATCAGAAAAGTTACCTAAGGTTCTGATATCATCAATAAAATCATGAAATGACATATAAATCACATACCTCAGATCCTGTTGCTTCAGAGATGGAAGAATATGAGCTTTCTGGAGCCCAGGAAATACATTCTACCACATGCTCATGTTCTCGAAGCTCAGCCTTGCATTCCTTTGTTGCTACGACCCATACGCGCACAGTCTGATCATTGGAACAGCTGGCTATCAGAGTGCCGTCCTGATTTGGCCGCACCATACGTACCCATTCTCTGTGTCCTGTGAATGTCTTCACACAGTAGCTGTCAAAATAAGTAATAATTTACACTGTGAATGGCAAATTGGGCTACTTCCCAGAAGCAATATAAAACTAGCTATGCACTGGATTGAAGAGGTTGGCACCAAGTTAGAGTAATCACATGCAAGTCAACAGAATAAATGTACATTCACGGTTAATAAAAGATGGGGACAGGCTGGAAAATCAAACATCAATCAAAATGTGCTGATGGCAGTATCATTAAGGAGCTAACCAATCAACACATTCTAGAAGGTAAAATATAGAGAGAATAAAATCTTCCAAAACTAAACACACACAATAAACCTAACAAAAATATTTATAGCCTTGTTGGGAAAAAGGCACACTCTACTAATCTGGGTAAAACTAGTAGTAGGTTAAGGTTTTACGGTAACAATCATGTGTCATTCTAAGCACAACCAAACTCAGTCTAATAAGGGAATACCTGCACAAATGTTATTTACGTTTTATTTCAACCCACAGAGAAATCACCTAAAAAAGACCACAGAGAAATAAGCAACTGGGGGCGCCTGGGTGGCTCAGCCGGTTGAGCGTCTGCCTTTGGTTCAGGTCATGATCCCAGCGTCCTGGGATGGAGCCCTGCATTGTAGGGCTCCCTGCTCAGTGGGGAGTCTGCATCTCCTTCTCCCCCTGCCCCCCCGCCACGCGCTCTCGCGCATGCGCGCTCTCTCACTCTGCACTCTCTCAAATAAATAAATAAAATCTTAAAAAAACAAAATAAGCCATTGCATAGGAAATGGCTCTCAAGGACAGGGAAGTTTCTTTTATAATTTTCCTGTTCCTTTTTGGGAAACATTTAGAGACTAAAATCTTGTTTTAAAGTATATAACACAACCAGCACCATGATCATTCTGGTTTAAAGTCAAAATAATTGGTTCAGAACACATTTTGTTGTTTAATATCTCATTAGCTGACACCTTTTCAATCAAACCTACTCACCCAGTTTGCACTTCCCACATTTTTATAGTTTTATCCCTGGAGGCAGACACTATATGATCTCCATTGGGCATGATGGCTACTGAAGAAACATTGTGGTCATGGCCTAAAACACATAACACAGCAACGTATTAAGTGCTATATCACCAAGAGCAATTAAACCTCAGTTTACCATGAGATTTCAACATGGGATTTCAAATATCACAGCAACTTTAAATACACTGGGCTTTATATAAATTTGGTAAGAAACTTGGATTTACACACACAAGTTAAGGAATTAGCAACTTAATAAAACAATCCATAATGAATTAAGTAGCTAGCTCAATTTATGATTAAATTTCAACCTGTACAACTGTTTTAACATCACAAGGCATCAGTATCATCAGCATTTGAATATATTAATATGCTGAATGTTTATATATGAACACTAGAAACACAAAAATTTCCATGTTTGATATCCTAAGATATAGTATAGATTGGAAATAAGATTTACAAAGCTAAACAGAAAGAAGAAGAAAAATGGAGATTTGGTTCCATATTTAAAATAATGGTTGAAAATTAAATGTCCTTGGGGGTAAAAATGCATTATTCTATATGCATTATTCACATTCCTAATTAGCTATTCTGTGTGGAAAATGCCCTAGAGAATCCTCATAAATATCATTATTTAAGGAATATACAATGGTTGGAAAGAACTCCTTAAAAAGTTTTTTAAATTTAAGTATAGTTGACACGTTACATTAGTTTCAGTTGTACAACATAGTGATTCAACAAGTTTATACACTATGCTATGTTCACCGCAAGTGTAGCTGCCATCTGCCACCACAGGCCAGTACAATACTGTTAACTCTATTCCTCATGCTGTGCCTTTTAGTCCCTTGACTTACTCATTCCATAACTGGAAGCCTTATCTCCCACTCCCCTTCTTCATTAAAGTCACAACAACAAGATACAGGCTACTCAAAGAAACATAAACACCAGATTTTACGAAAGGATTCAATTCTTTTACGGAAGAATTCCTTTAACTGGTAAGTTTCCCACTTGGGGGAAAAACACCCTTCAAATTATACTTTCTATGTAATCACATAGCTTACATCACTGGATTATCTATTTAAAAAACCCCTTTTAGGGGCGCCTGGGTGGCTCAGTCGTTAAGCATCTGCCTTCGGCTCAGGTCATGATCCCAGGGTCCTGGGATCGAGCCCCGCATCGGGCTCCCTGGTCAGCAGGAAGCCTGCTTCTCTCTCTCCCACTCCCCCTGCTTGTGTTCCCTCTCTCGCTGTGTCTCTCTCTGTCAAATAAATAAATAAGATAAAAAACCTCTTTTATTACCAACATAGCATGTGTTCCTTATGTAAAATCCGAACATTCAAATTTTACCATGTTCAAAGAAACAACAAAAATCCTTAGTGAGCATCTTCTATGTGCCACGTACTAAAACAAGATGATTCATGTATACGATTTCATTTTATCCTCACAACAATCCTATGACAGGTATTATTACCTCTATCTTGCAGATGAAAAGAGGTTGAAATTTCCCAATGCCACAAGTAAACAAGTAGGAATTTGAACCCAGATATCTGATTCCAAAGCCCATGTTCTTTCCACAAGGCCAAACCGACTCAGAGAATAGTCTCTACGACAAGACCCAGGAAAACAACCTAACACTGAGACTACAGTATATGTGGAACATTATAAAATGAGCAAGAAATGCTAGGTTCCAGCTTTTACTATACCTATTTGTTTTGGACGTCAGTTTCTCAAGTGAGAAAATTGAAAAATAAAACAAAACAAATCCCCATTTTCTTTCTTTCTTGAAGACCGATATCCCAGCAGTTTTTCTTACCCAAAAATATTCCTGAAAACGAATTAAGTATTTTATATAAACCAGTACTAGGAGATACTTAAAACCTCGTAACTGAAACAATTCTCAACTACTGTGGCTTATCACATGGGCTATTTACATCATATGCTCTTCCACTGATACAATTAAGGATTAAATGTAGGGGACTGCACACTATTAGAAAACAATATTCTTTTCTCTGGAATGTGATGTTACAAATCAATATCAAAATACTATCTTCTACCCCTTACCGTGCATGGTTCTGATGCATTCAAAGCCCTGAAAATCCCATAGTTTAATGGTCATATCTGCAGAACAGGAAGCCAGAAGCTTGCCACTGTGGTCAAATGAAATATCCTGTACAGAGTCTGTATGTCCCTTAAGAGTTCGCTCAAAATCTCCAGTCTCATAATCCCACACCTGTCAAATGATCAGAAACTTAAGTTAACATCACCCCATCCCTTCTCATTTCACATTAGCACTCAGCAGACTAGTATGAGCAAATGACAAAGAGAGTTGTCTTAGAAACAGCACATCTTCAAGTATAAATTGGTCTTTTCTCTACAGAGAAAATTGAAGTTATAATTATTAAAACAGACTTCTAGTACCACATTATCTACCATATACCTAATTATGCTAGTGAGTAGGTATATAAAGCCAAAAGACAAAGTCTCTTCCCAGTCTGACAGGAGACAACAGACATGTAAACAAGTAAATTTAAAGACAAAAGTTTTGGGGGCAGTTATGATAGGCATCTATATGTAGAATATTAGGGGACAATAAAGAATGCTTAATCTAATAGACAAGCAGAGCTCAGACACCTAAGAGGCAAGGAAAGACTTCACAAGATGTTACTGTCCATGAACAGTAGATTAACAAAAGCATATATCATTTTGATGCAAAAATGGGAAGTCACTGACATTTTTTAAAGATAATTCTTCTAAGATAATAGACATAATAAGCTATCAAGAATAAATATTAGGGGTGCCTGGGTGGCTCAGTTGGTTAAGCATCCAATTCTTGATTTCAGCTCAGGTCATGATATCGGGGTCGTGGAATCGAGCCCCACACTGGGCTCCGCGTTCAGTGCGGAGTCAGCTTGTCTCTCTCCCTCTGCTCCTCCCCTCAATCGCGCTCTCTCTCATTCTCTCTCTCTCTTGCAAATAAATAAACAGGTAAATAAAATCTTTATTAAAAAAAGAATAAATATTAGAAACAGACCTCAAGAACATTCTAAACTTTCACTCTGGTGGTCAAATGCTAGTCTGAAGTTCAATCTTTACCCGACACCAATTATATATGCTCTAAAATCAAATGATTGATTCCATTCTTCCTATTGTAGGTTCAAATTTACCTGCAGTAGGTTATATACCAACCAATTTAAAGAATAGAAAATGCATTTCAAAAACTTGGAAACAATTAGGGGAAACAACATTAGTGGAATGGCTAAGTAGATGTTAAGACCTGCAATTATAAGGAACTTGTTACATAATAAAATAATGTTAAATAAAAGAGAACACAAAATTACATGTGATCCCAACTACACAAAAAACTCACCTAAGAAAAATAAACTATCTTCTAAAACACATTTCTTTTCCAGAAAATGTATATACCCTTCTCAATATAAACAGATTTTTTCTTACCATATATTCAAGTACTTCTACATAGAAGTGATTTCTAATTTTGCACGTATTTTGTTAGATTTATCCTTAAGTATCCTGGGGTTTTTTGATGCTATTATGTGGCATTTTAAAATTTCAATTTTCAAATTATTCATTGCTAAGTTTATAGAAATACAATGACCCTTTGTATAGTAACCCTGTATCCAGAGTAGTTCTAGTAGCTTTTTGGTGGATTTTTTGGGCTTTCTACATAGATGATCATGTTGTCTGCCAGTAAAGACAGTTTCATTTCTTCCTTTCCAATCTGTATGCCTTTTCTTTCTTTGTCTGCCTTACTGCACTGACAAGGCACTCTTTTACAAACATGAATGTAAGTGGTTGAGACTAAACATCTGGCCTTGGTTCCTGATCTCAGGGGGAAAGCATTGTTTTCCACCATTAATTATTATGCTCAGATACCTTTTAACCTTTTATCAGCTTAATGAAGCTCCCTTCCTAGCTTGCTGTGAGCTATTATCATGAATGAATGCTGGAATTTTGTCAGATGCATTTTCAGAACCCATTATGTTTTTTTTATTGATGTGGTGTATCATACTGACTGATTTTCCCAATTCTGCACTCTGGGATAAACCCTACTTGGGTCGTATTAATTAACCTTTTTATAAATTGCTGGATTTAATCTGCTTATAATTTGTTAAGGATTTTGCATATGCGTTCATGAATGGTATAATACTGGTCAGTTGTTTTCTTTTTTTGTAAGATTTTTGTCCCGTTTAGTATCTAACGACACCAAAAGTTCAGATGAATATTTTACATACTAAAAATAAGGTGTGATCTTGCAGTTCAGTTTCAGTTAACTTCCCATGCATTTGTCAAAGAACATTATAGCATTTTCTCTAAAATAAATATACTCAGAAAATGAACTGTCTCTCTTCATAGATGGTGAACAAGGCATAATGTTAGTTTGCAAATATCAAGAATTAATAAGAATTAATTTTATTTTTCCTTTACTTGCTATTTACCTTTTGTATGATTATAAAAATAAATGCTCATGATAAGCTATAATGTACTTATCTAAAGGCAATAAAAATAACCACTATCCTACCAAAGGAATGGTTTTTCCATTCTTTCTATGCTATTTTTAAGTATAATGACTGTGTATACTTCATTATCCCATTTCTTCTCTGCTTCTCTCAAGTAATATTCCATGCCATTAAAGACTTGGCAAACATTTTTTTTTTAAAGATTTTATTTTAAGTAATCTCTACACCCAATGCAGGGCTCAAAAATGGCATGCTCCACCCACTGAGCCAGCCATGTGCTGCGCACCCCTCCCTCTGCCTTTTTGGGGCAAACATCTTTTTTTTTAAAGGAATTCCTATTGTTAGCTAAATTTTTTGTGGGGGAAGGGAAGGGCAGAGAGAGAGAATCTTTTTTTTTTTTTTTAAAGATTTTATTTATTTATTTGAGAGGGAGAGACTGAGAGAGAGCACATGAGAGGGGGGAGGGTCAGAGGGAGAAGCAGACTCCCCGCCGAGCAGGGAGCCCGATGCGGGACTCGATCCCGGGACTCCAGGATCATGACCTGAGCCGAAGGCAGTCGCTTAACCAACTGAGCCACCCAGGCGCCCAGAGAGAGAGAATCTTAAGCAGGCTCCATGCCCAGCACAGAGCCCAACAAGGGGCTCAATCTTACAACCCTGAGCATCATGACCTGAGCTGATAGCAAGAGTCAGACAACTCAACCGACTGAGCCAGGTGCCCTACAATTTTTCATTATTATAGAAAACATTATATAAATGAAAATCTTTGAATATTGAAAAATATCTGTCCTCATTTTGCAATATTAGGTCAGATGGTGAAAAAGAATTTTGGGTCAAAAAGTATAGAATTTTGGGTCAAAAAGTATACTTTTTAAGCCCTTCTGCTAAATTGTTCTCTCATAAGATTGTATCAAATGTAATGAGAATGCCTGATTCATTAAACTCTTATCACCACTGGGAATTCTCATCTAAGAAGTAAAATATACTGACAGATTTGAGATATACTGTAATATTAATATGCATTTTTTCTACTATTAGTAGCAAAGCCAAAACTTTTTTTTACTGTTGGTAAGCCATTTTTTCTTCTATGAATTGTCTGTTTACATCCCACAGTTCAATTTTCTATTGAGAATGATTACTGTTTTTTCACATTTGTTTTGAACTCTATAAAAAGTTGGCAGTCCTGGGGCACCTGGGTGGCTCAGTCAGTTAAGCGTCTGCCTTTGGCTCAAGTCATGATCTCAGGGTCCCAGGATCGAGCCCCTGCATTGCGCTCCCTGCTCAGTGGGGAGCCTGCTTCTCCCTCTCCCACTCCCCCTGCTTGTGCTCTGTCAAATAAATAAAATCTTAAAAAAAAAAAAAAAGTTTGGCAGTCCATCTGCCTCATTTGTTGAATGTATTTTTCAGTTTTGTTTGCTGTTCATTTTTTTTTTTTTTAAGATTTTATTTATTTATTTGACAGAGATAGACACAACAAGAGAGGGAACACAAGCAGGGGGAGTGGGAGAGGAGAAGCAGGCTTCCCGCGGAGCAGGGAGCCCGATGCAGGGCTCGATCCCAGGACCCCGGGATCATGACCTGAGCCGAAGGCAGGCGCCCCTGCTGTTCATTTTTAAAAATGTTTAAGAATACTCTACGTAACAATCAGAAATAACATTTCAAGGGGTGCCTGATTGGCTAGGTCAGTGGAATATGCGACTCTTTGTCTCAGGGTTGCGGGTTTGGGCCCCACACTGGGTGTGGAGACTACTTAAAAATAAAATCTTAAAAAAAGAAAAATAAATAACATTTCAAAATACTGTTATGAGCTATTTCAAATATCTATCCTACATTTTCCCTAAATTATTAAAGGTTGATGATATAAATGAATTACTCTAAAAGGAATAAATCTGTTGTATTTACCAGATGCACAAGGGAAATAATATAATAAGAATTTCTGTTACCATTAACTACATTTTACTGGGCCCTTACCATCTACCTAAATCTGTCAGGCACTATACTGCTAATATGTTATGTACACATTACTTAATTTTAAGCCAAAGAACTGTATTCCCAACAAATGAGAAAACTGAGCCTTAAACATACCAAGCACTTTGTCCAAGACAGTCACAAAATTACAAAAAATTCTGTCTATGTTCTTCTTTGAGTTTTTGGGAAAGTAGTTCTATCACAATCTTCATTTAGCAATCACCTAGGTTTTACTACAACTGAATAATAAAAGTATGGAAGGAGAGTAGAAAAAGTTTTTTTCATTCCAAAAAATATACACAGAAGTAATTTAATGAGAGGGAAAAAAAAGCTTTATGGGTAAGAATGAACAGAACATTATTTATGACAGTAGATGATTGGAAATGACATAAAAAGTCCAAAGGAGAAAATTTGTCCATGGTACTGAAACACTGCTAGCACCAAGTACTCCTTTAGTGTCTGTCCAGTACTGTTTTAAGCAGTTTCCACATATTAACTTATTTAATCCTACCAAAAGCCCTGAGATAAGTATTAATTATCTTCATTTTATAGATGAGGAAAGAGAAGCACAAAAAGTTAATCTGCCCATGATCACATTAATTTTGAATGATGGGGTCAGGACTTTAACCAAGAGCATTAACTCCCCTACAAAGCCTCCACATATAAACAAAACAACTAGCATAAAATCATTAAAAATGATTCATCAGAAACAAAGAAACCTATTTCTAAAATAATTTAATAAAAAAAGAATCGAAACTAAATACAAATGATTTTCATTAATGAAGCAACCACGTGTACACACATTAAATAAAGAGTAAATGGAAGGGAGAACTATTAAGTAGTTGCTGAGATATGTGATATGATTATTATACACAGAAATTTTAAAACTTCGAATTGTAACATTTTATTTTATTTTATTTTTTTAAGTAGGCTCCACACCCAACATGGGGGCTTGAACTCACCATCCTGAGATCAAGAGTTGCATGCTCTACCAACTGAGCCAGCCAAGGCGCCCTGATTTGTAATATTTTAAAGTTCACTCAATACGTATATTTTAAGATGGCACATTTACAGTTTTGTTTATGCTTTTATACCACTGCACCGTAAAATCAATTATTAAGACTGGGTTTTTAATCTATTCACCCTTATGGCTCTTGACAGCAGTACAGTTTTTACAGTACACAAAACTATCATGAAATCAATAATTTAAATACATGTCTACATATATTTGAAAAACAGCAATGGTTAATGTATTAGGTATGTAATCATTTCAGACTACATGGTACACATATGATTTAAGACTCTCTTCCAATTACTCTGCAGCCCACCCCATGGATCACCAGCCCATGGGATGGAAGGAAGCCACTGATTTAGAAACTAAAGAAAGAAACCACATTAGGAAAATATAAAACAATGTTTAATTTGAAGAACAAATTAAGGAGAGTCACATTTAAGTCATTACGGTATTTTACACTGGACTACTGCTAGGCGATATAGTCTTAACAACCTACTCATGTTTTCTTAATTATACCTCTATAAATGAAACTTATTAAAATCTAGAACTTAGGGGCGCCTGGGTGGCTCAGTCTGTTAAGCGTCTGCCTTTGGCTCAGGTCATGATCCCAGGGTCCTGTGATCAACCCCCGCATCAGGCTCCCTGCTCCACAGGAAGCCTGCTTCTCCCTCTCCCTCTAGAACTTAATCTGGAAAGAGCCTTAGAAGAGAAAAACCTACCTAAACCTTTTAACTATATTTTACTTATCTTTCTGCAGGTAGTTTATATAACTGTTACTGTATGGTGTCTGGATCAAAGGGAATTATAAAAACAACCTTTTTTCTGGATTAAAAGATAAAACATTAAAATGTGTATACTTACTGTAAAAAATACAAAAATGAGAGAAATACATAACTTATAAAGTGAAAACCTTCTATATCCCCACACCCCTGGAGAGAACTACTGTTTGGAATCAAAGCCAGTATTTAAAATACATCAAGGAGAGCCCAATTTGAGTAAGTCCCCTACTGAATTCTTTTGCAGAATATATTCAACCCCTGAAGTACTCATGTTGTAATCTTATATTTTCATCTATCATCTCTGCTTAAAAGCAAGGTACACTTATGTCTTCATTCTCCAAAAACAAAAATTATTCAAGTACTAGGTGACCTATGGCCCAACACTAAATCAGTGACACCCTACTTTCTCAAATTCATCAGTAAACTTACTTGGCAGCTTGCCTCTCAGGAGCTACAAACTCCCGTCTTTCCTGTCTTGCACAGGTCTGCATTTTCAGGATCTTTTTTTTCTTATACCCAATTAACTTTAATCTGCTTTTAACATCTTTAATTTTTTTGAAAAAATTACCTTAATTGTAGCATCCTCTGAAGCAGAGACCATAACACTGAACACAGGATGGAAAATTACTCGAGTGACTGGACTCCTATGACCGCTCAACGCATATTTTTCTGGTGGACGGGGAATCCATTCTTTTGGGTCTCGTTTCTGACCAAGGGGTCCACCTGACGTAAATTCTTCTTTTGCTTCATTTAGTTTTGATTCTAATTCCATAACCTTGAGAAGGAACACGGTTATATACAGATTCCAATAAAAGTAATATATTTGATATTTTTAAAAACTGCCTTTAGTTTGCATCTGTTTATGCAGGATACTTGAAGAAATTTCAGTAATTTACAAAGCATTCATCAAATTTAATTGAAAAGATCTATATAATATACTACCCAAAATTTTATTAGTGTGACAAAACTGAAACTTGAGAAAAACTATGACTGGTATCAACTACTTAACTAAAAAAATTTCAATTTCTATCTACTAATTAGAGGAAGAGCAGTGCAATAAAAGCTGACATTAAAAGCTGACATTATGTATGTGTTATGCAACTTTTCTAAGAGCTTTTTATGGATTAACTCATATTAAAGAATGTTATTTATTTATTCTAACTTTGCCTACTAAAAGTATAAATTTGAGGACCAGAGTATTATTTGGTGCCTTCACTTTACAGATAAAAACAAAAGCTCAGAGATGAAAATGACTTCTCTTAAGTGCACACTTTAGTGCTCTTTCCCCAGCATCATACTGGCTCCATGCTTTCTTCCAATCTAAATGCACAAATGAGTTCTTTCAGTATCAATTCTTTCAAGTCAGGGTTATGTAGATTCATTGGAGCCAACATCTGGGTTGCATGAGTTAGCATGTATTAGGCAAAGACCTGTCTAGGTCAGTTTTTTTTAATGCATAAAAATGATTTTTATTTGCCTTTCAAGAGCAAATATAATTATTAATCAATGCAGAATAACTGATATATTTTCAGAAAGTTTATATAAGAGCACTCTGAGTACAAGTGACTTTAAAGAAAGAAGACGTAGATACCTTCTTTTGTAATCTAATAACGGATGTCCATTTTTTTTCCAAAAGACCAGCATATTTCTTATCTAATTCTTCATTCTAGAGGAAAAAAAATGAGAACCTTTTGAAAAATGGCTCAACTACATTGTTCAAGGCATACAGACCATTCACCTAAGCCCAAATGTTACTAAATATTTGATTATACAAAAAGGGGGGGGGTGAAAACCTAGGGCCAAAGAACCACATAACAAATGATAGCATTTGTGAATAACTGACATGACTGTTCAATACTGATACTTGAGTAAAATCCACTTATTAACTATACCACGAATAACTGTAAAAAGGCAAACATACCATATCTAATTCAGCTTCCTTTTTAAAAACTGAATATGCCTCTTCGTAGCCATTTGAACGAAGATAATCTGCTATAGCTCGATTTCTGAAAGAAAACAAATTCAAATGACTTCTAACAAAACCCGATTTTTAAATAAGATTTTATTTATTCATTTATTTAAGAGACAGTAAGCATGTGCAAGCAGGTGGAGAGGCAGAGGGGGAGGGAGAGGGACAAGCAGACTGCACCAAGTGGGCATGGAGCCCTACGTGGGGCTCGATCCCATGACCCTGAGATCATGACCTGAGCCAAAATCAAGAGTCAGATGCTCAACCGACTGAGCCACCTGGGCGCCCCACAAAATCTGATTTCTATGTTAAATATTTTATTTAAAATCTCATAAATCTTAAAACACTCTTTTAAAAGTATTCCCTTCCAAATCATACAAGTATTTCACAAAAAAAGGAACCCTCCCCCAAAGCCTCTAAAACACTTAGTCCTGTCATAGTACATCCAAAATATTAAAACATTATTCTTGAGCTTTTAGTTGTAAGTTTCTAATGTACTGCTTACCTTACAAGATGAGGGGACTCTGAGGGTCAAGATACAGCTTATAGAACAGCTACTGATTTGTGACAGTCATCATCAGTTTTGTTCATGTTTACATTTAGCCTTCCTTTACTACTTGTTATGCTAGCAGATGCTCAAGGACTAGCAACTGAAATTTAGTTTTGCATAGAAAATTGTTCTGATAAATTATAACTAATAAGTATTTAATATCAGAGATAATTTTAACCATTAGAATGGGTGAAAAAAAGGGCACAAGCTCTAAACTTAGTATATCATAGAATGAGACATTCATTTAGAATTAGAAAACTCGAAGGTTAGAAAAGCTCAATTAGCAGGTGCTTCTTCATGCTGTCCTTATAATCTTTCAAAGAGAAAATCAGCTACCTCCCCTCCTAAAGCAACCTATTCCAATGTCTCTCAACTTTTTTGAGCCTTAAGCACCACTGTGACAGAAATAGCTGTTTGGGATTCCTTTAAAACATTGTAATTTAAATAATTAAAAAGTTAACATATATGCAAGGTTAAACAAAACTTAAATATATAAGTACACAATAAAATATCCTTTCTACCACTGACCCCTAATATTCCATTCCTAAGGTCACCACTTAATCAGTGTTTTGTATATTCAGAGACAATCTACCTAAACACACAAATTCCTGCATAGTCTTCTAGAGATAATCAATATTTGTTTCTTACACAGTCACATAAACTCAATCTAAGCCATCATTCTTTACCAGCAGACATAAATTTGCCTTTAAAAAAACAGATTGTATTCCATTATAGACATATGCTTTTACTACCACAAACAATGCTCCTATGACTACCCTATCAAAGCCACTGCCCACCTAATGCTTTAGGAAATAAAAACACTCTAGTAGTATCGTAGAATTGGTGGAATCAAGTTTTAATTCAATGGCATGTTAAAAAAGTAAAACAAACAGTGGAGAAAGATAATAGGGAATTGCATCAAACACTTAATATTCCAGGTAATTATTAGCATACCAAAGATTAAAGCATAGTAACCAGTGGATGACAGGGTCAAGCACATCACATTCATGAAAATGGGGGCTGAGGAAAGATAAATTCTTACTATTATTGTGAGTCTGTGTCTGTGTGCTGCTTATATCACACAGCCTGTACCTTCTGGCCTGTTCTACTAATGGATAACTTGATTCATAAGAAGTGTCTTCTTTACATGGAGCTGAAATCTATCTCGTCTTAATTTCCAAGTAGTTCTACTTGGGCCTTCCGAAACAATACAAAATAGGAAGGCAATGGATCTCTCAAAATATTCCATCAAATACTGTGTTGTCAGAGCCTGTGTTACAAATCTTCAACAAAAGTAAATTTCCCTTGGTTAGAATATCCCAAATAATAAGGGAAACAAGTTAAAAACATATCTATTTCTTAGCTTTATTTTCTTCTTTAAAAATGTCAAGGGTAAACAAATCATATATAGTACTTGCAAATATTTAATGTTCCTACCTAGCTCCATTCTTACCTCAGGGTCAAACCCTAATGCCTGAAACTTTGCCTGAAGACACAGCACACAGCTTACAACTCTGAAGCTCATATAAGAAATAATATATATATATATGTAATACATGCACAAATTATAACAATTATTACCTTAATGAACTTATTTTTTGTAAAGATAGATAAATGGTGGTACTTTTCCAGGAAACAATAGTAAAAGGAGAAAAATGCAAACTATTCCTTTTCCTTATTAAAAAAGTCCCAACATTTTCAGATTACCACTGCTAACCCTTCTGTATAGTCATCTCATACCATGTTCTTTGCCAATAAATTCACATCACCATGGATGTATTATGTATGGCTTTTTTTTTTTTTAATAATTTATTTATTTGAGAGAGAGAGAGACAGAGCACCAGCAGGGCGAGGGGCAGAAGGAGAGGAAGAAGCAGACTTTCCCCCCATCCCCCAGAAAGGAGCCCGGGCTCCATCCCAGGACTGCTGAGATTATGACCTGAGCCAAAGGCAGCTGCCCAACCGACTGAGCCACCCAAGAACCTCTGTAGGGCTTTTTGTCAAGTAACTTTATCTGTTCCCCATGTCATGAAAATCTTCCCTGGTCAGTAAATATTCATCTGTAACATTATAGTTATTAATATTCAAACACAATATTCTATGATGTAGATGTACCAAATTTTATTTATGCAATTACCTACTGTTGGACTTTCAGGTTGTTTCTAATTTTTCACCATTTTAAACAATGTTGCAAATAAACATTCATATAAAGCCTTTCTCACATCTTTACATTGGAGTCAAAAGATGCTACACATTGAATGTTTGTGTGTCATCCTCCTCCCTGCCACTAATTCTTTTTTTTTTTTTTTTTGACAGAGAGAGACAGCGAGAGAGGGAACACAAGCAGGGGGAGTGGGAGAGGGAGAAGCAGGCCTCCCTGCTGAGCAAGGAGCCCGATGCGGGGCTCGATCCCAGGACCCTGGGATCATGACCTGAGCTGAAGGCAGACGCTAAACAGCTGAGCCACCCAGGCGCCCCGCTGCCACTAATTCTTATGTTGAAACCTAATATGATGGTATTTGGAGATGGGGCTTTTGGAGGTGCTTAGATCATGAGGGCAGAGCCCTCATGGATGGGATTAATGCCCTTATAAAAAGAGAATGTTAACTAGGAAGCAAGCACCACCAGACACCAAATGTGCTAATGCTTTGATCTTGGACTTTCCAGCCTCTAGAACCCTAAGAAATAAATCTCTGGGGGCACCTGGGTGGCTCAGTCGTTAAGCATCTGGCTTCAGCTCAGGTCATGATCCCAGGGTTCTGGGATCGAGCCCCACATCAGGCTCCCTGCTCAGCGGGAAGCCTGCTTCTCCCTCTCCCACTCCCACTGCTTGTGTTCCCTCTTGCTATCTTTCTCTGTCAAATAAATAAATAAAATCTTAAAAAAAAAAAAAAGAAATCTCTTTTGTTAATAAGCCACCCAGTTTACAGTATTTATTAGAGTAGACTGAACAAAGACAAAAGTTATACACATTTTTAGGACATTTTGATAGCTACTATCAATAGTTATGAATGTCATCCCTTTACCATCTTTACTTTTCAAACATTTCGATTAGCATTTACTGACTTAAAAAAAACCCAAGTTTTTATCCTTTGATTCTGCTTATGTAACTTTTATAAAAAGTGGACTAGATGTTAAATTTTTAAAACTTCTGCAATATTTCTATATTCTATGTAGCTTAATTCAACATCTGCATTTTATTGGTTTTTTTTTAAAGATTTATTTACTTTTTTGAGAGACAGAGAGGGAGTGAGCATGAGCAGGGGGAGGAGTAGAGGGAGAGAAACTCAAGTAGACTCCAACTGAGTGTGGAGCCCAATGCAGGGCTTGATCTCATGACCCACAGATCATGACCTGAGCCGAAATAAAGGGTGAGATGCTCAAAAGACTAAGCCACCCAGGCGCCCCTCGACATCTGCATTTTAAAAAGATGTTGTATGGCAAATGCAATGAATTAGAAAGATGCAGGTGATTACAAATGTGCATAAAGCAGCACCTCATTATAGTTTTATGTCACATTTATACTTTTTATAAAATGTTAAATACAATTTAAAAAACAACATTCACGGGGCGCCTGGGTGGCTCAGATGGTTAAGCGTCTCCCTTCAGCTCAGGTCATGATCCCAGCGTCCTGGGATCGAGCCCCGCATCGGGCTCCCTGCTCAGCGGGGAGTCTGCTTCTCCCTCTCCCTCTGCCTCTCTCCCTGTTCATGCTCTCTATCTCTGTCTCAAATGAATAAATAAAATCTTTAAAAACAAACAAACAAACAACATTCACTATCTCTTTTGATCCTAAAACAATCCTGCCAAATTAGGTAAAAAAGTGTATTACCCCTATATTATATATTGGCAGACTGACTTATCAAGGCCACAAAACTAGCAAGTAGTAAAATAATCTAGGATAATTTTTTTTTAAAGATTTTATTTATTTATTCATGAGAGACAGAGGCAGAGGGAGAAGCAGGCTCCCCACAGAGCAGAGAGCCCAATGCAGGACTCGATCCCAGGACCCTGGGATCATGACCTGAGCCGAAGGCAGACGCTCAACCGACCGAGCCACCCAGGCGTCCCTCTAGGATAATTCTAAAAAACATTTACTGAGTGGCTGGGGAAGAAACTGGCTAAGCAGGTGGAGCTCTGCACCTCCCTCCTTTCATTAGAGTGGTTCCATTTTTATGTATTTCCAAATATTGTATTTTTTTATAAGTGCTTTAAAAATGGACTTATAATGGGGCACCTGGATGGCACTGTGAGTTAAGCGTCCAACTCTTGGTGTCAGCTCATGTTGTGATCTCAGGGTCATGAGATCGAGCCCTGCATCAGACTCTGTGCTCAGTGCGGAGTCTGCTTAAGGCTCTCCCTCCCTCTCCCTCTGCATCCCCTGCCCCTGCACACACATTCTCTCTAAAATATATAAAAAAATCTTAAAAAAAAAAAAAAAAGCCTATACTGCTCTTTAAAAAGCCCTACACCCAAATCCCTGAAGCCAAAAATGAATCACACTTTTAACCACTAGACTTTTGTTTTGGTAACTGACTAGATGTGAGAGATGGGAGAACACAGTTAATTCACAAGTTTCTAGTGAATTGTAGTACAAAGAAGAAAACGAGGTAGAATACGAGTTCAGTTTTAAACCTTCCAACTTGAAGTAGCTATAAGATATTTAAGTAAAGATACATGATATAAGAGGTAATTAGATACACACACAGGTCATGGCTTGAGAGAGAGACTTGATGTAAGAAAAGAATTTGGGAAAATTAGCAATCAGGGAGTAGTGATTCAAACCACATTAAGTAGTGAAAGACAATTCAGAAGAAGGTATATTATGAGGGCCAAAAAAGGAGACCAGAATGTAACCGATGGAACCTTGACAGATACCAATACTTAAGAACTAAGACAGGGGAACAACTTCTGTTTCTGCTTGGCTCCGGCTGGAGGACTGACTACTGAGTGTCGTGAGAGGTCAGACTGCTGTCAGACATGGCCCACAGACACGGGCATGAACATGGCCCTAGTAAACTGGAACCTCCAGATCATAAACAATGGAAGATAGACGGGACACCATTAGCAACTGTCCAAGAGAGGCTGACTGCACGAGGGCTAAGGGATCCATGGGGCCTATATGAAGCTTAGAGATACATGGGTGGCTTTGCAAACAATGTTTCCTTTGTTGGTGCATTATTAAAAGGATTCAAATGGGGATTTGCAGCATTTGTGGTAGCTGTAGGGGCGGAATATTACCTGGAGTCCAAGAATAAAGATAAGAAGCATCACTGAAGAGAATACCTGGAAGTATCTTAACTTCTTAACTCTCTTATAAAAATAAGATTTCTTCAATGTTAAAAAAAAAAAAGAACTAAGACAGGGGCACCTGGCTGGCTCAGTCAGTGAAGCGTCCGACTCCTGGGTTTTGGCTCAGGTCATGATCTCAGGGTCCTGAGATCTAGCCTGTACCAGGCTCCGCCCTCAGCAGGGAGTCTGCTGGAGATTCTCTCTCCCTGTCTCTCTCCCTCTCCCCCTACTCATGCACACGCTCTCTCTCTCTCTCTAAAACAAATAAATCTTAAAAAATAAAATAAAATAAAGAGAAGACAATCAAGAGAGATGTGAGAGGGGCGCCTGGGTGGGTCAGTCGTTAAGCGTCTGCCTTCGGCTCAGGTCATGATCCCAGGGTCCTGGGTTTGAGCCCCACATCGGGCTCCCTGTTCAGTGGGAAGCCTGCTTCTCCCTCTCCCACTCCCCCTGCTTGTGTTCCTGCCCTCCCTATCTCTCTCTGTGAAATAAATAAATAAGATCTTAAAAAAAAAAAAGAGAGAGAGATGTGAGCAAGGCAATGGAGAAGGAAGCTTCAAAGAAATGGAGATGGACAGCAGTGACAAACACACGAGAGAGGTCAAAGTCAGTCTAAAAAGTACTAAAAGATCCCTGTCGACTTTAGCAAGCACAGTTTCAGAACTTCAAGTGGCCTCAGCATTCCATTCCACAATAAGGTTTCAAATGAGTACTGTAAAACACTGGAGTTGGGAAGAGCAGTGAGTTTTGAGAATATCAGGGATGGATTCTCTTTTTATTAGATGAGGGTAAATGCTTGGTTAACACTACGATATATGAGAGTTTGGAAAGAGATATCACATGGCATTAATAGTATCATTACATAGAACAACCAAAGAGCAAGATACATATACAAAAATACAGAAAAAAAAAATTAGAACTTAAGTTTAAATGAGTCTGATGCCATTAGGGATAGCTGAATCCAGTGAATGTGGAACCTCTACCAGGAAGGTATACCACTATCACTTAAGAGTAAGTAAAGACTGAAGAATCTCTTGGATCTAACAGTCTAACTGTGCTTCTGGAGTTTACTACTAATTCCAGTTGTTAATCTGGAGTTGATTTTCATCAGTTTTATTAAGAATGGAAGATTTAATCTCTTTTGAAACAAGTGGACAGCAAGGCACAAGTTTATAATCACCTCTCCCAGAAACTTCATACACATGATTTAAATTAATCTATTAAGAGGCGCCTGGGTGACTTAGACATTAAGCGTCTGCCTTCGGCTCAGGTCACGATCCCAGGGTCCTGGGATCGATCCCCGCATTAGGCTCCCTGCTTGACAGGAAGCTTGCTTCTCCCTCTCCCACTTCCCCTGCTTGTGTTTCTGCTCTCACTACTTCTCTCTCTCTGTGTCAAATAAAATATTTTTTAAAAATTAATTAATCTATTAAATCTCAGGAGATGAAAAAAAGCAACCAATCACTGGAATCGAAGCAAAATTCACGCATAAGTGTAACAGATCATTCTGAGTAGACCCAAACTAGTAACCCTATATACAAAGCAAAGAAAATGGTTAAAACAGAACGAACTGAAATGAAGGACTTTTATCCATGAACAAACAGAACTGGCTACACAGAGCTTAGGCTTATATACAGAAATACTGTTATCCTTTGAAACTATCACGAGTGAGACCTGTGTTTGCCTTCTAAACAACTCCAAGTTTATTAAAATGCCAGGGTTAGATTTTAAGCATTTTGGTTGACTTCCTACATTCTCTTCATTGTTCTTTTATCCCCCAGGATAATTTTTGTAGCTGTAATATCACTTGTAAAACATCCCACCACTACCAACCCTTATAAAGAGAGGTAAGATTTAAAAAAAAAAAAATTTGGGGGGCGCCTGGGTGGCTCAGTTGGTTAAGCGACTGCCTTCGGCTCAGGTCATGATCCTGGA
>NC_138383.1:39952290-40027781 GCF_054177405.1 Leptonychotes weddellii | reverse complement strand
CCAGGCGCCCAGGAAGTAAGATTTTTAAAAGTTACTCCAAATGTGGGGCGCTTGGGTGGCTCAGTCAGATAGTCGGTTAAGTGTCTGCCTTCAGCTCAGGTCATGATCCAGGGTCCTGTGATCAAGCCCTGCATCAGGCTCCCTGTTCAGGGGGGAGTCTGCTTCTCCCTCTCCCTCTGCCCCTCCTCCCTGCTTCTGTTTTCTCTCTCTCTCTTTCAAATAAATAAATAAATAAATAAAATCTTAAAAAAAAAAGTTACTACAAATGGTATGAACTGCTAGTTAAACAGTATCAACTCAAGTAAACAAGAAAAAAAAAAAAGAAGTGCTCATTAATGTATTTTTAAAATGGATGAAAGCAGGAATCAAACTGATTTGGTATTTTGCTCCTAATTAATACAATTAAAGTGTCAATTTACACTGTTAGAAATTACAGCCTTTGCAAATATTCAAATGTATGATTTTAAAAATTAAAAAAAACAAAACAGTATCAACTCTAAAAAGACTGGATAGCACCAACAATAAAAGCAAAATACTTCAGGGTCCCCAGTATCTCCGACAAATTTAAATCAGAGGAGAGGGAATTCCAGAGCATGCATTAGAGGAGATTGAGGTGGAAGCTGTTTTTCACAGATAAAGAAACAGAGAGGCTCAGTGAATTTAACTGGCCTTTTGGCTAGCAAGCGGTAGAGCTAGGAATCAAACTTGGGTCTTTTGAAGCCAATGTGACAGTAACAGTGTTTTTCAAACTGTGTACCCTAGCGCTCTCAGGATGAATAAAAATGTTCTGTGACTTCTGTAAGTATTTTACTTTAAATTCATTGTCTATATGAGGAGAAACAAGGTTAAATCAAAAGCTGACAAACTGAGTAAGATGTTTTCTTACCAAGCCCATTAAAAGAGAAACACTGAAAAGGCTGAGTTTACATGTTCAGGAATTAGGAAAGCAATGGAGTTAATGTTCTTTGTTCTAAAAGGTTGCAGTGGCCCAATAAATCTGGGATGTCCGCAGGGTTATGAGGGCACACTGTTAAGATAATAAAGAAAACCAGTCAGGATCAAGCATGCCAGGTCACAGCACCAGGAGGATACGGTCACCTTTAGTGCCCTGCTCCAGATGACCCTCACCAGCTAGGCTACACCATTTTAGACAAACATCAAGATGAACTACATAGTCCTGGGGGAAAATATGAATAAAGTTCATTTCAGGCAGAGACACTACTGAGGGTCATTCCATAGCTGCTGCCATAGGACATCAACTAAGTTTCAGACAGGTAACATGACTTCTTAAATATGCTACAACTGCCCATTGGTCACAGGTCTTATACCTCTCCAACCACATGCGCCCTGACAAAGGGTTACGATGATCATCCTTCACTATCACACTTGAAAAGATGTACCTACTTCCTAAGGGTAGATCAGGATTCAACAACTACTAGTCTTGGGATAAGTATGAGCACAGCAAGAGGTCACAATGAAAGCTTACCTTGGCAGTGATGAAGTAAAAGAAAATGAAATCAGGGTGAGTATGAGTGGACCCTCATCTTCACCATTAACCAAAAGAACATATATCTGGTATACTGGCCTATTAGTTACCACTTCTCTTCAGCAGAGCTCTGGGTCTGAGGTAACATCCACCCCTCCTTCTCCACACCACAGGAGCAACAAAACTATCTACTAAGTAAGTATACTATGCTGGACTTTATTTTTTTAAAGCAAAACAAACAAAAATAAACACAAAAATATGCATTACTGTTCATTCTCATATTTAGATAAAATTTTTTGAGTTATGGAACCACAAAGCAGAAGTCAATTTTTTTTTTTTAAAGATTTTATTTGACAGAGAGAGAGAGCGGCAACAGAGGGAGAGTGAGAAGCAGGCTCCCCACTGAGCAGGAAGACCAATGTGGGCCTCGAACCCTGGGATCATGACCTGAGCCGAAGGCAGACGCTTAACGGACTGAGCCATTCAGGCGCCCCCAGAAGTCATTATTGAACAGATCAGTTTTGATCTTCTCTCTTACGTTTTCTTTTTTATACTCTTTTAAACTGTTAAGAAAAAGAACCTTACTGAAAACTAAGGTAAATGAAGGTATGATTATGACATGACTTCACACTAACTAGGCTATACTTCTGATTATGCTGTTTCAAATTAATGATACATATGTTATTGACTGACATTTAAAAAGTTGCATAGCCTACTATAATCAGAAGTCAGTGATGTCAACAGATGGAGATTTTGCCTCAGTTCCTCAGTACAACTTTCAAAACATTTTCTCCCCTTTCCTTTAACTTTAATATAAAGTCTACAGTAATTTTTAAAGATATTGATTTTATTTAACTGTGAGAGCCACTTAGAATATATTTCTGTAAGAAATTATTTTGCATACTTAAGAAACCCATAAAGTCAGATTGTTGGGGTGCCTGGTGGCTCAGTCATTAAGCGTCTGCCTCCGGTTCAGGTCATGGTCCCAGGGTGCTGGGATTGAGCCCCTCATTGGGATCCCTGCTCGGCGGGGAGTCTGCTTCTACCTCTCCCACTACCCCTGCTTGTGTTCCCTCTCTCACTATGTCTCTATTTGTCAAATAAATAAATAAAATCTTAAAAAAAAAGAAAAGAAAGGCTGTACAATAGGGATAGACAATATAGCTGTCATATACTGGGAAGTTTGAAACATTTACATTTTTAAAATGTAAAGCAAAAGGGATGAGTGTCTGTTATATTCCCAGCTTCATACTAGGGAATATAAAAGAGGATTAGGTTATGGTCCCTTGTCTTCCAGGAATTTATAAATCTACCTAAGGAACAAAACCAAAGTTACCAAAACATGTGACACCTAATTAAAAAAAGAGAGAAACAAGAGTAAATGGAAGAATTCTTTTATAAAGGCAAGATGTGAGCTGAGCCTTAAAGGAAAAAGAAACAGCAGGCATTATAAGGAGGGGGGGAAAGGGAATGAGAATGGTACACAATGAAGATCTCAATGTATATTTAATCAAATCATTCAACATTCTTTGATTTTTTTTTTAAGAGATTTATTTATTTGAGAGAGAGAGAGAGTGCAGGGGGGCAAGCAGAGGAGAAGAGAGAGAGAGAGAAACCTTAGCAGACTCTGTGCTGAGAAGCTGGACATGGGACTCGATCCCATGACACCACGGTCATGGCCCCCAGCCAAAAACAAGTCTGGCACTTAGCTTCTGTGCCACCCAGGCACCCCTCAACATTCTTGACTTTAAAACATTCCTTAACAATGGAAAGGTCTTCGTAACATTAAAGAAAGATATCTCTTCATTAATATATTTTTTTAAGATTTTATTTATTTATTTGACAGAGAGACACAGTGAGAGAGGGAACACAAGCAGGGGGAGTGAGAGAGGGAGAAGCAGGCTTCCTGCTGACCAGGGAGCCCGATGCGGGGCTCAATCCCAGGACCCTGGGCTCATGACCTGAGCCGAAGGCAGACGCTTAATGACTGAGCCACCCAGGCGCCCCTCTTCATTAATAGTTTTAAAAGATATCTCTCAGGGGCGCCTGGATGGCTCAGTCGGTTAAGCCTCCGACTCTTGATTTTGGCTCATGTCATGATATCGGAGCCCTGCATCAGGCTCCACACTGGGGCATGGAGCCTGCTTAAGATTCAGTCTCTCCCTCTCCCTCTGCCCCCCTCCCTCCCTTCCTAAATAAAAAAATAAACAAATAAATCTCAAACCTTCAACCAAAAATTGAATACTTAATGGCAAAACACTACAAATATTTGCACTGAAGCCAAGAACAAGGATGCCTACAATCACTACTATTATTTTAAATGGTTTCAAAAGCAATCCATCTAATAGATATACTGACATGAGATTAACATAACGAGAGAAATGGCTGAAAAGACAGGACAGAAGCAGATTATGAAGGACATGCAAGGCAAGAAAAGCCAGTTTAAAGAAAGTGATATTTTAAAAAGAACTATTTATCAGAAGTATAGTGGCAGATTAGATGGGAGGGCAACCAAAGGAAGATCATCATATAGTAAGTCAAGCCCTAAAGAATAAAAGTGAAGATCCCTTAAAATCAGGTCATCATAAATTGCAGCATCATAATCATCTCCAGAATTACCTTGCTAAATATAGCTTTCATTTGTTGATGGATCATAGTTTTTACCCTGCATCGAACTGGAGGATAGTCAATAATCTACAATGGGCCAAGTCCTAATATATGGTTGTCATTCCACTGCTGCCTGATGAATCATTTACGTGTCCCTTGTCCCCTTGCCTCAATTCTCAAATATCTAGTTGTATTCCAGCCTTGGGTTGACCTCCAACCTCACACAGGAAAAAGGAGCTACTCAGTATATAACATTCTTAACTTACTTATTGTTATTTGTGGCACTTTCTCTCCTACAATGTTTCTTCTTCTAATACAATAGAGTAAGATCAAATCTTTCAGTGAAATAAAATGTGATATATAAGCACAATAAAGGGGCTTTGTATGAGTTCTACAGAAAGTCAACAATTTTGGTCTTGATGATCATATCTTGTTTATCTTTTTTTTTTTTTTTTTAAGATTTTATTTATTTATTTGAGAGAGTGAGCAAGAATCTGAAGCAGACTCTGGGCTGAGCGAAGAGCCCAACATGGAACTTGATCCTACAACCACGAGATCCTGACCTGAGCCAAAACCAAGCCACCCTGGCTCCCCTTGCTTATCTCTTTAGAGATGCTTACACTTCATTCTTGTTAACAAATGTTGAAATATATGTAGTTTTTTGAAATATATTTTTTGAAACAATCAACAATTTCATAATTTTTGGTTCAAACTCACAAATGAAGTATGTGTTTTGGTTTACTGGTTTATTGTTTTGACAAATCTAACATGAACAACAGGAAAAAATACCAGTACTCCTACAGTACAGGGTGGCTAAATTACTTGTTATCTGGAATGATCAGAATATGACACATTCTACTGAATGAGATATTTCAATTAAAAATCAATTTTCAAAAAATAAAAAGATTGGGGCACCTGCGTGACCCAGTTCGTTAAGTGTCCGACTCCTGATTTTGACTCAGGTCATGATCTCAGGGTCGTGGGATTGAGCCCTGTGTGGCGAGAGTGCCTGTCCCTCTTCCTTCCCCCACTTGCATTCTCTGTTTCAAATAATTAATTAATTAAATAAATAAAATCTTAAGGAAAAAAAATACTCAAAAAATTAAAAGATTATGGGGTGCCTGGGTGGCTCAGATGGTTAAGCATCTGCCTTTGGCTCAGGTCATGATCTCTGGGTCCTGGGTGGAGCCCCACATCGGGCTCCCGGCTCAGCAGGGAGTCTCCTTCTCCCTCTCCCTTCCCCCTGCTTGTACTCTGTCTCTTTCTCTCTCTCTAATGAATAAAATCTTTAAAAAAATAAAGTAAAAAAATAAAAAGATTAAATATAACACAAACAGAATACTTAAATCTCCCTATGAAGACTCAGAAGGCCCCTTATAATATTGTATTGCAAGGCAGTAATTAGAAACTTTAGTGATCATTGTATGGGATGTGATAATATAGGCAATATGGTTATAGGCGGCACGATTATCAACTTTTTAAAGTTTAAAAAGCAGCACAATCTCAAAGCATAAGTTAGATAAAAGCAATATATTAAGAAGCTTATGTTTAAATATACAGCTGACCCTCTAAAAAACAGGGGGTTTTGAATTGTGTAAGTCTATTTATACTGTGGGATTTTTTTTCCCAATATATATAGTACAGTCCTATAAATATATTTTCTCTTCCTTATGATTTTTTTTTAAAGATTTTATTTATTTATTTGACAGAAAGAGACACAGCAAGAGAGGGAACACAAGCAGGGGGAGTGGGAGAGGGAGAAGCAGGTTCCCCACTGAGCAGGGAGCCCGATGTGTGACTCAATCCCCGGAACCCGGGGTCACAACCTGAGCCAAAGGCATATGCTTAACAAGTGAGCCACCTAGGCGTCCCTCTTTTTTGTTTTCTGAGAAAGAGAGAAAGAGCTCACAAGCAGGGCAGAGAGAGGGAATCCCAAGCAGGTTCCCACTCAGCACAGAGCCTGACTCAGGGCTGGATTTCACAACCCTGATATCATGACCTGAGCCGAAATCACAAGTCAGACACCCAACTGACTGAGCCACCCAGGCGCCCCCCTGTGCTTATGAATTTCTTAGTAACATTTTCCTCTCTCTAGCTTACTTTATGGTAAGAATACAGTATTTAATAAACAAAACATAAAAAATATGTGTTAGTCAACTCTATGTTATCAGTAAGGCTGCTGTTCAACCGTAGTTAGGTTTTGGGAGGAGTCAAAAGTTACATGTTGATTTTCAACTAAGCAAAGGGTCAGAATCCGAACCCCCGTATTGTACAAGGGTCAACTGTATTTACTTTAAAGTCAATGAAAATATACAGCTATTTTTGTGAATATAAACACCTGAAATTGAGAGGATATGGATTACAGTCACAGTCTTATTTCAGCCCCAGCATCAAATTCATTACTTTTCTTTCATTGCCCGGTATGAAGAAAATTCTAATTCACACAGATAAGTAGTACAAACAGTAACTGGATTTAAACAGCTCAAATGCAGTCTCAGAGTATTCTTTAATTAAACGGAACCAAAAGATTTTAAAAGGAATGGGAATACCTGTTTGAAAACTGAACCACTAATAAGATCTAAACGTTGCTCTCATTCCTATTATAGATCCTAAAGCCAGACAAGAAGTGTTCAAAACTTTAAACCCTAAAACTACCAGTAACAGGATACTGCCATGATGCAAATTGTTGTGCCTACACTTGTCTTCACAACTATTTCCAACATGATGACAATGTGCACCTGTGCGAGCCTTGTGTGGCATCTAACTCAACTCCATGAACATGTAACTGTAGTGTATTCTCTTGTACAATTTTACATGTACAGGTAAGGGCGGATCTTTACTTTTTTTTTAAAGACCAGGGCAGAACAACTTTCTAATCAATGCTAAATATATGTATATAATATTCATATATGTACAGGAGTAACTTGAACACCTCAATTAATAGCAGAAGTTAGTTTTTAAAAGCAAAATACAACTTAAAAATACATTATAGTCATGAAAAGACATGGAGGAACCTTAAATGCATATAGCCATAGCCAAATCAAAGAAATTATTCTGAAAAGGCTATATACGAGTCCAACTTTCTGGAGATGGCAAATTACGGAGACAGTAAAAAGATCAGTGGTTGCCAAGGGATGGACAAAGAGGTGGAGTAGTGGGGATTTTTAGGGCAGTGAAACTGTATATAGGTAAAGCAGAATTGAAGAGAAGGGTAAAGAAAATTAGCTTTAATGTGTTGGCCAGAATTAGCTAACAGAGATAAACAATAAATTATCTAAAAAGGGTTTCAGATCACTTTAGGAAAGTTGCCAGCTCACCTCAAGAGGATCTGGGAAGTTGAGAGACAACATGCCCCCCGGGCAAAGGACTATAATAAGATGATAGAAAGGTGTTCTAAGCACACTTAATTTCAAGCTATCTCATTTTTTCCCACAAACAGAACTATCCTCAAAGAAGGCTAAGAAGAAGGAAGGATGCAACACAGAACCCATGAATATTTTAAGAGAAGGGGAAAAGTATGCATGGCTGACTCAGTCAGTAGAGCATGCAACAACTGATCTCAAGGTTGTAAAGGCAAGCTCCACACTGGGTGTAGAGATTACTTAAAATCTTAAAAAAAAAGAAAGAAAGAAAGAAAGAGAGAAGGGGAAAAGTAATAAAGCAAACAAAATGGAGGAAAGCATGCTTTAGAGAGGAAGAATAACCCCAAGAAGAAGGGGAAAATTAGATAACTCTATATTCTCAAAGAAATCTGTGGTAACATAAAACTAAATAAATAAATAAAATCTATTTTTAATTTTTATTTTTAAGAGATTACTTATTTATTTATTTGACACAGAGAGAGAGAGAGACAGCAAGAGAGGGAACACAAGCAGGGGGAGTGGGAGAGGAGAAGCAGGCTTCCCGCGGAGCAGGGAGCCCGATGCGGGGCTCGATCCCAGGACACTGGGATCATGACCTGAGCCGAAGGCAGACGCTCAACGACTGAGCCACCCAGGCGCCCCAATAAATAAAATTTTTAAACACAAAAAAAGAAAAGAGAATGTTCCTAAAATAAAATCTAGCTTGGTGAATATGAAGATAGGAGAAAAAACACACTATGGATACACAGGCAGAAAAATAAGGAGAGGGCGCCTGGGTGGCTCAGATGGTTAAGCGTCTGCCTTCAGCTCAGGTCATGATCCCAGGGTCCTGGGATCGAGTCCCGCATCGGGCTCCCTGCTCTGCGGGAGCCTGCTTCTCCCTCTGCCTCTCTCTCTCTCTCTCTCTGTCTCTCATGAATAAATAAATAAAATCTTTAAAAAAAAAAAAAAGAAAAGTAAGGCTGACCTAAAACATCTCCATTGCAACTTGTTATCTATACTTCCCTTGTTTAAAAGAGAATTCAATAAATTTTACTCTTATTACACAAAAAATAAGAAGTATATTTGCCTTATAAAATATTCAAACAATACTGTCACAAATCTTTGTTCCACTCTATCCAAATCTTATTCTTCTCTTCAAAGGCAACCACTATTCATAGTTTAGTGCATACCTTCAGGCCTTTATCTGTGTACCTACACATATATAGGCACAGAAGAAACATACATAGTTGGGTGTGTGTGTTTGAGGGGATGTTTAATATAAATGCATCATAACATCTTATTTAGCAAGCTATTTCACTCAACAATAGATTTTAATGCTCTCTGCTTGTAGATAAACATGAATATATGACATTTCTAAGCTGCTATACAGTATCCCACAGATTGGATGTACCATATATGGTTTTTTTTTTTAAAGATTTCATTTATTCATCTGAGAGAGAGCAAGAGTGAGAGATCACATAGGGAGAGGAAGAAGAGGGAGAAGAAGACTCCCCGCTGAGTGTGGAGCCCAATACGGGGCTCAATCCCAGGACCCCAAGATCACGACTTGAGCCGAAGAAGACAGACGCCTAACTGACAGATACCCAGGTGCTCCTGGATGTACCATATTTAATATACTCTTACAGATCAACATTTTAGGTTGTTATCAGTTTCTTACCACAAACAACAATGCAACAAACATCCTTTTACATAGCTATCCCCTAAAAAAATACCTGCACATGTGCTAAAAAAGCTCCTTATAAATAAAACTGTTACATCAAAGGACATATTTTAAAAGACATTGTCAAAGTGACCTTTAAAGAAATTTTAACAATGTATATACTCCCACCACCAGTGTCTGAAAGAACCCACTTCCCCACATCCCTGCTAGGGAAAGCTATCTATCATCAGTTTTTTCACTTTGTTCAACTGCTTGGAGAACAAACTGTGTCGTTTTGTTTACACATGTTAAACACTATTTCACATATTTACTGGCCAATTGTAAAATCTTGTTTGTGAATGGCCTTAGTACTCTCTTTATCTCATTTTTCTACTGTGATAATTTTTATGATTTCTTTATATATTCTAGATGCCATTCCTTTGTTACATGTGTTGCAAGCATTCTTCCCATGGGTCACTTATATATTGTTTCAAGTCTTTCTTCATACGGAAATTTTATATTTTGATATAGTCACACGTACCCATTTTTCTTTTGGTTGTCATGTTTGGAATCTGTGGAAAGTCCTTTCCTACCAAAGGCTGTATTTTTTTCTACTACTTTGACATTGTTACTTTCTATGTGCTTAACATTTGGAATTTTACTACATTTGAATCTAAATTTATTTTATTTAGTGCAACCTATGATACTGATATTATTTGCTGAATAGTACATCTTTTTTATTGCTGTAAAATGCCATACGATAACATATGCTAAACTTCCATAGATAAAATGAGCCTGTCTCTGAATTTTATTTGTTCCCCTAACCTATGTGCCTATTCCAAAAATACTTTACTTAACTACCTTTACAGTGATGTTTGGATATCTGGTACAATTAGTTCCTTTCTCACTGATCCTTTAAAATTTTTTCTTAACTATTTTTCAGCATTTTCCTCTTCCAGAAGAATTTCAGAAACAAGCTGGTCAAATTCATGAAAAATTCTGTTTGGATTTTAATTGGGGTTGTATTTAATTTTATTAATAATTTGGGGGCTCTGACATTTTTCCATTATTCACTTTTTTTCCCACCAGAAATAGGGCAAAGAAATCTTTTCTACAACATTACCTAGTAACAAAAACAATTTATTTTTGTATGCCATCTTATTTATGGACAATATACTAAACCCAGTAATTCTGTTGATTCTTTCTTTCTTAAGATTTTATTTATTTATTTGAGAGAGAGAGAGAGAGCATGAGCGGTGGAGGGGGGGGGGGCGCAGAGGCTAGAGGGAGAAACAGACTCCTGTTGAGCAGGGTGCCTGACGCAGGGCTCGATCCCAGGACCCCAGGATCATGACCTGAGCCGAAGGCAGACGCTTAACCGACTGAGCCACCCAGGCCCTCTCTTTGATTTTCTATATAGATACTAGCACCTACAAATACGTTTGCTTTCTTCCTAATAGTTCTATCTATAGTTCTTTTTGTTGTCTTATTGCATTGGTTAGAATGTCAAATCTAAGTTTAAATGGTAGTAAAAACATGGGAACTCTGAACTTGTTCTTGACTTTCTTGGGAATGTACTTAATACCTCCAACATTTGCTGTAAATTTCAGGCAGAGAGCCTTAATCAAGTTAAGAAAATATACTCTTCCCCATTTTTTAAGAAAAAACAATTTTTTAAAAAGATTTTATTTTTAAGTAAGCTCTATACACAATGTGGGGCTTGAACTTAGAACCCTGAAATCAAGAGTCACATGCTCTACTGAGCCAGCCAGGCAACCCAATTCTGGGGTGCCTGGGTGGCTCAGTCAGGTAAGTGTCCAACTCTTGATCTCAGCTCAAGTTTTAATCTCAGGGATGCTTTACACACAGTGTGGAGCCTACATAAACAAACAAAATTAACAATCAAAAGTGGGTATTAAAAATATTTCTGTATCTTTTGGACTGATAATATGATTTTTCTATTATTGATATAGTAACTGCATTAATAGGTTTCTCAATGCTGGAAAACTCTTGTGTTCTTGGGATATATAATACTTGGCCATGATGAACTTTTTTCACATGCTACTACATTCAATTGTTTTTTTTTTTAAAGATTTTATTTATTTATTTGACAGGGAGAGACACAGCGAGAGAGGGAACACAAGCAGAGGGAGTGGGAGAGGGAGAAGCAGGCTTCCCGCTGAGTGGGGAGCCCGACACGGGGCTCGATCCCAGGACCCCGGGATCACGACCTGAGCTGAAGGCAGACGCTCAACCGACTGAGCCACCCAGGCGCCCCCTACATTCAATTGTTATTTAGTATCTTTTATTATTTGAATTCATATAAAAAATTAGCTTGTAATTTTATTATTTTCCCCTTGCTTAGTGCTACTGATGGGGCTATTCTAGCCTCATAAAATGAACTCTTAGTTTTCCACCTTTTTCTATGTTGTGGAAGACAGTATAATCTGGAAAGTTACTGGTCCTTAGAAACCATCTGGACTTGATGTCTCTAACTATATTTACAATTTCCTTTATAGTTACCTATTCAAGTTTTCTATTTCCTGAACCAATTTTTTTTTTAAATTTTATTTATTTATTTGAGAGAGAGAGAATGAGAGACAGAGAGCATGAGAGGGAAGAGGGTCAGAGGGAGAAGCAGACCCCCAGCTGAGCAGGGAGCCCAATGCGGGGCTCGATCCCGGGACTCCAGGATTACGACCTGAGCCAAAGGCAGTCGCTTAACCAACTGAGCCACCCAGGCGCCCCTTCCTGAACCAATTTTATCATATATATTTTCCTAGAAAATCATCCTGGTAATTCAGATTTTCAAATTTAATAGAACATTTTCAGAATTTTGAAAATCACCTCTGAGTTCATTTTATATTGCCTTTCTCATTACTATATTGTTCATTTGTGCCTTTTCTCTTTATTCATCCGTTTTATGGTCTTTCTTAAAAGCTAGTTTTTAATTTTGCTAATCAAGTTTACCAGGTTATATTTTCTATTTTATTAATTTCTGCTTTTTAAAAAATATTAATTCTTTCCCTCTGCTTCCTTTGGGCTTATTTCATTGTTCTTATTCTTTTTTTTTAAAAAAGATTTATTTGTCTGAGAAAGAGAGAGCAAGAAAGTATAAGTGGGGGGAGGGGCAGAAGGAGAAGGAGAAAGAATTTCCAGCAAACTCCCTGCTGAGCGTGGAGTCCAAAGAAGTGGGGCTCAATCTCACAAACCTGTGATCATGACCTGAGCCAAAATCAAGAGTTGGTCATTTAACTGACTGAGCCATCCAGGCACCCCTGTTGTTCTTATTCTTGAATTGAACCTGTAGTTCATTTCTGACCTTTAGTTTTTTAAAAGACTCATTAGACCATCTAATTTTCTGTGTGCTACATTGGTTTTTATTACGAGTAACCTCATTATTATTGATTTCTTAATTTCCTACGTTTCATTTTGTTCTCTTAACTCCAAAACATTTATAAGTACATTTTTATTTTTTATTATTTTTTGAAGCTTTTATTTATTTATTTGAGAGGGAGGGAGGGAGGGGAAGAGAGAGAGAGAGAACAAGCAAGGAACGGGAAAAGGGAGAGGGAGAAGCAGGCTCCCCGCTAAGCAAGGAACCCAATGTGGGGCTCGATCCTAGGACCCTGAGATCATGACCCGAGGCAAAGGCAGATGCTTAACTAACTGAGCCACCCAGGCGCCCCTAGAAGTACCTTTTTTTTTTTTTAAAGATTTTATTTATTTATTTGACAGAGACACAGCGAGAGAGGGAACACAAGCAGGGGGAGTGGGAGAGGGAGAAGCAGGCTTCCCGCCAAGCAGGGAGCCCGATGCGGGGCTTGATCCCAGGAGCCTGGGATCATGACCTGAGCCGAAGGCAGACACTTAACGACTGAGCCACCCAGGCACCCCTAGAAGTACATTTTTAAATGTCTACATGGATAGCTTTCTCTTAGCTCTCCTTTTGCTATTAATTTTTATTTTATTGCATTATGATCAGCAAATGAAGCCTATGTGATTTCTGCATTTTTGGAATTTGAGATTTTTCTTTGCAGTCTTATACATGGTAATTTTTTCCTTAATATTTGTAACTCTGAGTGGGAAAATGTGAAGAATCGTTTATTTATGGAAGCAAGAAAAAAATTAATCCCTAACATGTAAAGACTCATGGAGGTCCATTTAGGAGCTCATCTTGAAAAAGATAATGACAAAATCCACCCAACTAACAGAGTAATCAAAAAAGAAGAATGTTCCAAACTCATCAAATTGTATACATTAAATATGTACAGTTCTTTGTATGTCATTTACACTACAATATAGCCGTTAACCAAAAAAGGAATACAAGAATGAGAAAGTTGTGGAACAAAGAATTAGGGGTGAGCAACAAATCAAATAAAGTGCAAATGTTATCGACCAGGACAACTTAACAAAAACCAGACTTTCTTCATCTTTCATGGAGCAGGATTAATGGGTAAAAATTTGATACATAAATAGAGGTGTAAGCTTATGTCATTAAAAGTAACTACGAGATGGGGCACCTGGGTGGCTCAGTGGGTTGAGCGTCCGACTTTTGATTTCTGATCAGGTCATAAGATTGAACCCTGCGTCCAGCACTATGCTCAGTGAAGTCTACTTCTCTCCCTTCTCCCTCTCCCTCTCCCTCTGCAACACCCTCCTCCCACCCCACACACATGCATCCTCTCTCAAATCAATCAATCAATCTTAAACAAAAAGTAACTATGAGGTGAACTAACAGATAATACCATCTCCAAATTCACAGGAAAACAAAAATTATTAAAAACAGGTTGTAGGGCGCCTGGGTGGCTCAGTTGGTTAAGCGACTGCCTTCGGCTCAGGTCATGATCCTGGAGTCCCTGGATGGAGTCCCTGGATCGAGTCCCACATCGGGCTCCCTGCTCAGCAGGGAGTCTGCTTCTCCCTCTGGCCCTCCCCCCTCTCATGTGCTCTCTCTCATTCTCTCTCTCAAATAAATAAATAAAATCTTTAAAAAAAAAAAAAAAGTGAAAAAAAACAGGTTGTAAAACACAATTCTATCTTACAAATCTGAAGGAAAAAAGATGTTCATGAAATTTTTGTAAGTACATGAAAAATATGTGAAAAGATTATAATATAAAGGCAATAGTGGCCACCACTGGAAAATGGGACTGAGAAACTGAGGAGGGGGTAATGTTTACATTTTGACATATATTAATTTTGGTAATAGAATTGTGTTTATTAAATAGTGAACTTAAAATTGGGAAACTCGTCCTGCCTCTATTACTAGTCATGAAACTGGTAATTTTAATTTCTTCCATCCTCAATTTACCTGTAAAATAAAGGTATCTGTCATATCCACCTAAATGAATTTGTTATTATTCAATATTTGTATGTCACAGAATAGTAAAAACAAAGAAGGAAGGCAATATACATTTGCTGAGCTGAATCATACTTAGTAGTACTGCTCAAATGATCAGTTTCCAGTATGTCAAAATTCATTTCATTTCAACCCCAAAAATACCTCAAAGTATTTTACAAGCTAATTGCTTTCCAGCCTATTAGAAATGCTAAAATGTTGCAAAGGCAAACTGAAGTGCCAAAATGTATCTTACTTGTAAGAGGTACATAAACATTTGTTTATACCTCTCAGTTAATATATATTCATATTATTTTCAAAAATGGGAGAAAAGGCAAACACCATCATTTTATCTTCTTACTAAAAACTCCAAGATTTTTCTGTTCCCCAGGTTAACATTTAGATGTAAGACCAATTTTCTTTGCTTAATGAGCACTTTTAAGTCAATTCTTACCTAAAATTCCCTGCAAATTTAGCCACCTAAGTTAAGTTCTCTCCTCAACTGATTTTTACTCAAATTAAAAGCTCTATTTTGGGGTGCCTGGATGGCTCAGTCAGTTGGGCATCTGACTTTGGCTCAGGTCATGGTCATGGGGTCCTGGGATTGAGCCCCATGTCGGGCTCTCTGCTTGGCATGGCATCTGTTTCTCCCTCTCCCTCTGCCCCTCCACCCACTTGTGCATGTGCTCTCTTTCTCTCTAATAAGTAAATAAAATCTTTTAAAAAAATTAAAAGCTCTATTTTGGGCCATAATATTTAAATATTAATCTTGGTTATGAGGGTAATAAAGATGACTTGCAGTTGGTGCACACAAGGCATCTAGAAGAAAAAGATCTGACCTGACTTAGAAACAAGAATGATGATTAAAAACCAGATATACACAAAACTACATATGCAGTTATTAATTACAGTATTATTTATAGTTACAAAATAATGGAAACTACCTAAATGTTCAAATATGGGAGAATGGTTGAAGAAACATGGTATATACATAGTAGACTACTATCTAGTTATTAAAAGAAAAAAAAGGGGGATCTCTATGAACTGACATGGTGTGAGTTCCAGGAGATACTGCTAATGGAAAAAAAGCCAAGTGCAAAAGAGCACATAAAATATGCTACCTTTTACTTAAGAAAGGAGAAACAAGGGGTGCCTGGGCGACTAAGTCAGGTCATGATCCGGGGGCCCTGGGATCGAGCCCCACATGGGGCTCCCAGCTCAGTGGAAAGCCTGCTTCTCCCTCTCCCTCTGCCCCTCCCCCCTGGCTCATACTCTCTCTCCATCTCAAATAAATAAAATCTTAAAAAAAAAAAAGAGAAACAAGAAAACATACATATATCTCTCTTATCTTTTTTTTCTTTTATAGAGGGAGGGAGGGAGGGGCAGAGGAGGAGGAACAGAATGTTTTTTTTTTTTAAAGATTTTATTTATTCATGAGAGACAAAAAGAGAGAGAGGCAGAGGCAGAAGCAGGCTCCCCGAGGAGCAGGGACCCTGATGCGGAACTAGATCCCAGGACCCTGGGATCATGACCTGAGCTGAAGGCAGACGCTTAACCAACTGAGCCACCCAGGTGCCCAGAGAGAATCTTAAGCAGGTTCCACATCCAGGGCAAGCCCAGCAAGGCGGAGCTCGATCCTATGACCCTGAGATCATGACCTAAGCCAAAATCAAGAGTTGGATGCTTAACTGACTGAGCCACCCAGGTGCCCCTCTCTTACCTTTATTCAACAGTGAATAAAGTTGGTTCTTACAGGGGGCAAGGAGGGAGTAACTTCGTAGAAGGGATTCAGGAGAGAGTAATACTCCTGAGTATACATTTTTGTATAGATAATGTTCTACATATTCAAAATATTAAATTAACAAGGATGGGAAAGAAGAGGAAATGCAAAACACACAAAACTGAAAAACTGGAACAGATGAACCCAACTAAATTTCAAACGAATAATATAGCCACAGGAGAGGGAGAGAAACAAAACTAATCCAAGTAACTTACAAACACAGTATTCAATTATATATTTTCAGTCTCGGGCAGAATGGATGGGAGGAAAACTGAATACAAATTCTAAACCCTTTCCAGGAAGCTTTGTTTTCTGAGGTGGTAAGAGTGTAACAATTCTGAAACTATTCTGGAAGTATTATAGGATTGAGCAAATGAGTCAATGTGTTGATATTGCTGGGAGTCAGGTCTTAACTATAGAAGGAGAAAGAGATGGTGGGGAGGAAAACAAGAAAGAACCTTGTGGGAATAGACTGGATTTAGAAGTATCGGGATAGCCTAATGATTTCTAAAATAAGTATGTGTACATATATATCAGTGGGTCTCAACTCAGGGAGATTTGGCACCCTCCCCCCCCCCCCAAGGAGAGTTGGCAATGTCTGGAGACATTTTTTATTGTGGCATCTAGTGGGTAGAGGCCAAGGATGTTGCTAACAACTGACAGTGCACAGGACAGATCCCACAGCAAAGAACTATTTAGCCCAAGATGTCAAGGTCAATAATGCCAAGACTGAGAAACCTTAGTACACATGTGTACCAGGGTGTCTGTATATGTTTATACATACATATTTCTTGGTTCTGTCTACTTAAAGAGCCCAGAAGCAGACACCCCATAGCAAGAAGTATACTTCGTACCCATATCTTGATGTCTAATACCATTCTCTACTAAGAGGAACCAGGGCTTATTAGAGCAACGACTGATTCTAGGATTAAGGCAGGAAGGGTACACATAAGCATGGACCACCTTGTATACATAAGCATGGACCACCTTGTTATGCTAGAAAGTAAGAAAGTGTCCACAAATAAGGCAATAAATTAGAGCAACTTGAAGAGGCTCCTATGGGCCAGTCTGGAATAGTCATAACACCAAAAGTATAAGAAAAGTAATGAATGATAAAAACTACTGAAAATATGAGAACTTAGGAGTTCATACCAATAATGAAAAAAACAACTAAATAAAAAGGAATAAAGAAAATGCTGAGTGATGACTAGTAATGTGGAATGAGTAGTTGTGTAGGAAAATCATCACTCTGCATAAAAAATGGTTCAGGCAAGAATTATCAATGGATGTTAAATCTAGTTGGGGAATTTGATGGAAATAAGAATGTTTTGCATGGAGGTGCTTGGGTGGCTCAGTCAGTTAACTGCCTGGCTCTTGATTTCGGCTCAGGTCATGGTCTCGGGGTTGTGGGATCAAGCCCTGCATCAGGCTCTACACTCATGGGGAGTCTGCTTGAGATTTTCTCCCTCTACCCACCCCCCATCCCAGTCTCTTGCTCTCTCTCAAATAAATAAACTTAAAAAAAAAAAAAAAAATGTTGGGCGCCTGGGTGGCTCAGTTGGTTAAGCAACTGCCTTCGGCTCAGGTCATGATTCTAGAGTCCCGCGATCGAGTCCCACATCGGGCTCCTTGCTCGGCAGGGAGTCTGCTTCTCCCTCTGCCCCTCCCCCTCTCATGCTCTCTCTCTCTCTCTCTCTAATAAATAAATAAATAAATCTTTAAAAAAAATGTTTTGCATGGTCTTAAAATGTCTCCCTACTTATATTTGTTGAAAAGAAAATAAATGTAACTATACAGTGGAGAAATCAGGCATCTTGACTGAGGGATCAAAATTAGCATCACCACTGGGAGGTAGATACACATGTGTCTCTAGACAGGATATCCTGATAAGAATACAAATTACTTATGTAGTATTCTGGCCAAGAATACATAATCTGAATCTAATCATGAAGAAACATTAGACAGCTGCAAAATGAGGAATATACTATTTAAAAAAACCCAAACAAACAACCATTCCTCAAAAATATTGTCCTAGGGACGCCTGGGTGGCACAGATTGAGTGTCGGACTCTTGGTTTTGGGTCAAACCGTGATCTCAGGGTCCTGAGATCGGGCCCCACAGTGGGCTCTGCATGGAATTTACTTGAAATTCTTTCTCCTCCCTCTGCCCCTCTGGCTTGTACTCTCTTTCTCTCTCAAATAATAAAGCCCCCATTGGGCTCCGTGCTCAGTGGGGAGTCTGCTGGAGATTCTCTCTCTCTCTCTCTCTCCATCTCTCAAATAAAGAAATAAATCTTTAAAAAAAAATAAAGACTAAAGAGAAATGACAACTAAATACATTACCTAATCTTGTACTGGACAGTGTACTAGAAAGGAATGATAGAGAGAAAAAAGAAACCCAACAACCCTGCAACAAAGGATATTATTGGGTCAACTGACAAAATTGGAATATGGAAAGTAGATTCAATAAACGTATTATGTCAATGTTAAATTTGCTGAAATTGCTAACTGTCCTGTGGTTTTATAGAAGAATATCCTTATTCTTAGGAACTGCACACCCAAGTATCTGGGGTAAAGATCCTTGGTGTATGCAACTTACTCTCAAATGGTTCAGGAAAAAATACTGCATGTACACACACACACACACACACACACACATTTGTATAGAGTACAAATGATAAAGCAAATAGTACAAAATGGTACAAAACAGGTGAAGTGGATAAAATGTACATTAAGTATTCTTTGTACCAATCTTAGAACTTACCTTTAATTTGAAATTATTTCCAAATAAACAGTTTTGTAAAAAGCAACAGAAAAATTTTTTAAAAATCTAGAACATGAAGCTAAATTATTCCTCTATATTCTTCACCTAAAAAAACAGAATGCTAGAAAATATGGGATGCTATAAGATACTATCAAATATCAGTGGTGAAATCATTTTATGCCTCTCTCATTAATGCATTTACATTAACTAGTATGTTATCTACCTCATAGAGTTCAAATCCTCTAATAGCCCCTGAATGACAAAAGATAAAAAAATACAATAAGGCAAAGGAAAGGAAATTAGCAGTAACAACAAAAAAGCTTTCATTTTTCTTTTTTTTTAAAGATTTATTTATTTATTTGACAGAGAGAGAGACAGCGAGAGCAGGAACACAAGCAGGGGGAGTAGGAGAGGGAGAAGCGGGCTTCCCGCCGAGCAGGGAGCCCAATGCGGGGCTCGATCCCAGGACCCCAGGATCATGACCCAAGCCGAAGGTAGACGCTTAACGACTGAGCCACCCAGGTGCCCCTCACTTTTCTAAAACACATATTCTAGACCAAAAAATTTAGAAGAGCGGGACGCCTGGGTGGCTCAGTTGGTTAAGCGACTGCCTTCGGCTCAGGTCATGATCTTGGAGTCCCTGGATCGAGTCCCGCATCGGGCTCCTTGCTCGGCGGGGAGTCTGCTTCTCCCTCTGACCCTCCCCCCTCTCATGCTCTCTCTCTCTATCTCATTCTCTCTCAAATAAATAAAATCTTAAAAAAAAAAAAATTTAGAAGAGCTTTGAATGATCTATTTTCCTACTGAACATAATATATTTAAGACAAGCTTAGAATAAAACTTATCCCAACTACCTTATTTGTTCTGCTTTAAACTAACTTATTTGTTCTGCTTTAAACTTCTACACAATAAAGTCACAAGGGTAAATAACACTACTTCAAAGACCCAGTTTTAAAATCAGACCAAACTGCCCAAAACAATATTTGAACACTTACAGTAGTAGTTTTAATCTAAGAATAGATCTCCCAAAGCTGTATTTTAATTCACTGCTTTGTCTTTTATGAGAAGATTTTTTAAAAAACACAAAACCGAGAAACTTACAGTTCATCTCGTTGTCTCTGGGACAGCACCATTTTGGCTGTAATATCAAGCTTCTTTGATATAGTGGTATGTCCCTCCTTTGGGAAAATCAGAAAGCTTTGTGATCCCTGGATTTATAATTAAATATGCCACTAAGTGGCGTCCACACAGGGGAAGACGATTCTTTTACAAGTGAATCCAACCAGTAATCAGGAGATAGTCAACAAATAGGGTTCATTCCACCTAAGGGGAGGGGAGAGAGAGAGAGAGAGAGAGAGAGAGAGAAGATAATTTCTTTCACTTAGAATTTAAATTATTTCTAAATTACTATTTGCAGTATACACTTTCAAAGACAAGGTTTACTTAATGCTAATATGAATATTAGATGTTTTCTGTTATAATCAATGTTGTAATATTAGTATATATTTTAAACTACCTTTAATAGTTTACTGAGCCAAAACAGCATTATTTTCAAATTTACCCATGCCCAACCATGTCACCTGCCAGAAAATATTGATACCAATTTTATTATATTTCAAATATTAACATATAACTTCTCTAGACTGTAACTCTCCCTCAAAGTAAAAAAAATTGGGGCACCTGGCTAGTTTATTTGGTGGTGCATGCAACTCTTGATCTTAGGATTGTGGGTTCGAGCCCAATGGTGGGTAGAGAGATTACTTTAAATTGAAATCTTTTAAAAAATCATAACTGAAGTAATCTTCAAGACTGAATATGTCAGTAATAATCTTAGAATAGTTGATATTATGTAAAAAAGTATTCAGCAAACACATGCCCTCTTAACCAATGCATTTAATCAAGAAACAATTTCATGTTATTTCAATTTATTTTGTGTTCTTTAAAAGCACCTGTTTTCAAAATAAAAAACTGAATGGACTACCCTAAAGTCTATGTGCTCATACACTAATCCAATTCTCTAACCCAGTTTTTGGATAATATTACTCAGTATTTCAGAGCTCTTTCCTTGTATTTGTAACACTGTAAAATCAATTTCTATATAACACCTAAAAAGTATTGTGATCAGTTTAATCAGAGTAAATGTAGGTAAAAGTTAAGAAAAATAAAAAACTATTTCTTTTCTTAAAGAATTATTCTTTAAATCTCCTATTTTACAAAAAAAAAGTAAGTTCAGTTTATCTTCTCACACTGTACAAAAAATAGCTAGAAAGAATTTCCACTGTGTTTAGAAAATATATTTAAAATGCAGACTACTGGTACATACAAAATTCTGTTGGCAGGGACACTTGAAAGAAACAGGAAATCATCCTCTAAATAAAATGAAATTAACATCTAATGAAGGGCCTGTGGGACCACCTATCAAGAGACACATCATGGATAGAAGAGACAAAGACTGTTTCTTGAGTACCTTTTTCGTGCTATGCCAGTCACACCGTTTAACAGTCAGTTAAAACGGTGCAAAAAGGGGCACCTGGGTGGCTCAGCTGGCTAAGCATCCAACTTGATTTCAGCTTAGGTCATGATCTCAGGATCATAAGATCAAGCCCCACATTGGGCTCTGTGCTAGGTGTGGAGTCTGCTTGAGATTCTCTCCCTCTGCCCCTTCCCCTTGCTCTCTCTCAAATAAATAAAATCTAAAAACAAACAAAAAACCACCAGTGCAAAAGCAGAACAAGTATTACATAGGAGGCGATGACTCAGGATGAAGATCATAAAACAAGCTCAGGTCTTTCCATTTATCCTAGGGGCAATGGGGAACCATTAGATATGTTTTTCAGAAAAATCACTCTTACTCACATAGTTAAAAATGGACCAGAAAGACAGGAAAGGAACAGACCAGACAGGACGCTTACAGTAATGAAGGGGATAGATGATAGGGATTCACACTAGTATAGCAGCAGTGAAATGAAGAGAATTACTTGAATTTAAATTATTAACCAGGTAAGTCTTACGTGACTGGTGACTAGATTTGAGCAGCAAGGTGTGAGAAGGGTCAAGCAAGGAGTCAAGGATAACTTCCAGAGACTTCTGGCTTAGAACTATGTTGAACAGGAAACTCCTATGTGTGAGGGGATGAGGAAAGTTATGATTCATTCCATTTTAGGTATAGTTGATTCAAAGGTGCCTGCGAGATTTTTAGTAGGAAATAGTACAAACAAGTGAGCTCTGAAGAGAACCAACCTACCAAAAAAACCCAAAACCCAAAAACCAAAAAATGATTTGGCACTTATCATTTTAGAGATGGTGTAACTGAAACCATGACAATGGAGGACCCATGGAGAATGCGCAGAACTAGATGAGCAGAGGGCCTAGGCTAGAGCCAAGCAGAACAAGACCAACACCTAAAAAAAAAAAGTCTACAACTGAGGCTGAGAGAAAGCAGTTAAAGAAGTAAAAGTAAAAACAGGAAAGAGTGCATCACAGAAGCCAAGGAATATTTCAAGAAGTGGCAATCAACAGTAGCCAACATTATCCAACTACTAAGCAAAATAAGGTCTGAAATGGGTCTGCTCCATTCCGTATAGAGCCCACTGATAACCTTGATGAGAATGGTTTCAGTAAAACGAGAAGGATATGGTTGAACATACAGAAACCATATATAAATGTCTGATAAGTGCAGGGAGATGAAGTAAAGACAGTACCATAAATAAGTATCTTTAGAAATAGCTGGAAATGTTAAAAGGTTTTTCTCAACCAAATGAGATGCTTAAATGCTACTGGTGGAGGAAAAAAAAGACACAGGAGAAATGAAGAAAGGAATAAAGAATTTTAATATCACTATTTTCACCCCCTAATCAACCAAAGGCAAACAGACAACCAGACACGATGTATCCCATGACAGAATAACACTGCACCACCTATAAAATATTCTTGCCACAAAATCAAATCTGAATCTGTTTAAGTCTCTGGCTCCAACTATCTATTTGCAAGAAGTACAAAGGGCAGAGGAATATGTTAAAAGACACCATGGGGATATAACCAGCAATATCCAGACTGTGAAAAGCTTTATAAAATAAATGACCCAGTTTCTTCAAATAAATTCCAAGGAAAAGAAGAAAAAGAGCCAGAAAGGGAAACCTACAGATTGATAAAGACAAAACTGACATATCAACAACTGCAGTTTACAGACCTTATTTAGATCTGGAATTTTAAAAAACTGTTTGAAAAATAAACTGCAAAATAAATCAATGAACAAATATTTGGGGAAAATGAACATTGGATGGAGGTCTGATGATATTAAAGAATAACTGTGAATTTTTCAAGAATCATAATGGTATTGTGGTTTTACTTTTTATTATTTATTTTTAGAGAGCGAGCGAGCTCGTGCATGCAGGGGTGGCAGGGCAGAGAGAGAGGGAGAATCCTAAGCAGGCTCCAGGCCCAGCCGGATGTGGGGCTGTAACTCACAACCCTGAGATCATGACCTGAGCCGAAATCAAGAGTCAGGCGCTTAACCAACTGAGCCACCCAGGCATCCCAATATTGTGGTTATTTTTAAGACTTTTAGAAATATACAACAAGGGGCACCTGGGTGGCTCAGTCATTAAGCATCTGCCTTCGGCTCAGGTCATGATCCCAGGGTCCTGGGATCGAGCCCCACATCAGGCTCCCTGCTTGGCAGGAAGCCTACTTCTCCCTCTCCCAGTCCCCCTGCTTGTGTTCCCGCTCTTGCTGTCTCGCTGTCAAATAAATAAATAAAATCTTAAAAAAAAAGAAAATAAATATACAACAAAAAATTTATCAGGGCGCCTGGGTGGCTCAGTTGGTTAAGCGACTGCTTTCGGCTCAGGTCATGATCCTGGAGTCCCTGGATCGAGTCCCGCATCGGGCTCCCTGCTCGGCGGGGAGCCTGCTTCTCCCTCTGACCCTCCCCCCTCTCATGTGCTCTCTCTCTCTCTCATTCTCTCTGTCTCAAATAAATAATAAGTAAAATCTTTAAAAAAAAATTTATCAGTAAAATGGTATGTCTGGGATATGGGTCAAAAAAATTTGTGTGGTGGGGCACCTAGCTTGCTCAGTTGGTGGACAATGCAACTCTTGATCTTGGGGTTGTGAGTTCAAGCCCCACATTGGGTGTAAAGTTTACATAAAAATAAAATGTTGGGGCTAAGAATCTAAGAATATAATGTACAGTATTTCTCAGATTTACCTTTTAGCTTGATTAGCATTTTAACATATAACTGCAAAATATCACATGACAAAAGAAAGAAATGGTTCTCCAACAGAGCAAAAGAGACAGTTTAGAATATTTTGCAATGAACAATCTATATTTATAACTAACAGTACAAATAAACCAGGCAATATTTTCATACCACCTGGCAAAGGAGTTCTTAATCTTTTCTGGGGGTCACTGGATTCCTTTGAAAATGTAATGAAAATCAAGATCTCTTCCCTCAAAGAAGCACATATAAACAAAATATTACATGCATCTCAAGGCAGTTTCCAAATTCTTCCAAAGTCAACATAATGAATGAGAAGACTTAACATTTTTTAAATGTATTCTGGCAGCACTTCAATAATCCCTTCTAAGCTACTTGTATGTATTACAAACATATTTCAAAGAAGAGTCTCATTTACTCATTTGCATGTCAATATCTAGGCGTTCTTAGAGATCAGATCTGTGTTGCCTAAGCACTAGAAACAAGCTTCAGTATGTTTTTTGGAATGCAGAATTCTTAACCATTCTATATTCTAATATTATATTTGTTCATCTGCTATACAAATGCAGCTCTCCAAAACAACGTTTATTGCTTGGATAAGTACCTCACCATAGAAAGAACGGGAAAAGTAAAAAAGAAAAGATAAATAACTGAGCATTAAAAAAATGTTACAAAACTGGATGGTGAGTGAATTAATTTAAATTCTTTTCATTTTCAGTTTCCATGTGTTATCATAGGTTTCACACTTATTAAAACAACTTATAACGTATTTCATTAATAATTTATTTTATACATTGGTCCCTGCTAACCATGAGTTTATGAAATAGGGAAAATACAGAAAATAAAAGATGTGTGTAAGGAAAAAACAAACAACTAACTATATGTTAACAGTAGATATTAACAAATATACAGTGGAAATAATCAGATTTGTTATTAAATGTAGACCTAAGAGTTTAGGAGAGACACCAAAGACCTACACTATAGTAACTGGATAATTACCAATAACTCCTGCTCTCATGAAATTGTCACTTGACAATGCTTTATTTAAAGAGGGTCAGCAGAGGGGTGCCTAGATGGCTCAGTCAGTTAAGCATCTGCCTTCGGCTCCAGTCAAGATCCCAGGGTTTTGGGATGGAGCCCCGCATCCGGCTCCCTGCTCAGCAGGCAGTTGGCTTCTCTCTCTGCCCCTCCCCCATTCTCTCTTTCACTTCCTCTCTCAAATAAAATCTTAAAAAAAAAAAAAAAAAAAAGAGGGTCAGCGTATTATCTATCTTGCTTGAACAGCACATATATTATAGCTCATATTCCTAATGCAAACAATATTTTCCAGATACAGCAATGGGGCAAGGCAGAAACTACTGCCAATCAAGATTTACTGAGTACCTTTGCACACTAGTTCATTTTCAGAAGTTAAATAAAATCTGTTGTTTCCCAATTAACTGCATGCTTCATGGTACTTTGCAAATCATTACGTTTTTAGCATAGTTCCAAAAAACAATTTTTCTCAAAATCACTAACAGGATGTGAGGTATTTTATTAATATGCATGACTATTCATATTACAGATATACCTCTCCTGGTGCTTCCAGCTATTTTACCTATTAACCTTACATAGATTTTATATACAATAATTCAATAAAGAGAAATAAAGATAACCTCTTTTTTTGATTTTTATTGGGTGCCTGAGTGGCTCAGTTGTTAAAAGCGTCTGCCTTCGGCTCAGGTCATGATCCCACGTCCTGGGATCAAGCCCCACATCGGGCTCCCTGCTCAGCAGGACGCCTGCCTTCTCCCGCTCCCACTCCCCCTGCTTTTGTTTCCTCTCTTGCTGTCTCTCTGTCAAAAAATAAATAAAATCTTTAAAAAAATAAAAATAAAAAGATATTTATTTATTTATTTGAGAGAGAGAGTGAGAGAGCAAGAGCACAAGTGGGGTCAGGGACAGAGGGAGAGGGAGAAGCAGACTCCCCTCTGAGCAGGGAGCCTGACATGAGGCTCAATCCCAGGACCCTGGGATCATGATCTGAGCCAAAGGCAGACGCTTAACCAACTGAGCCACACAGGTGCCCCTAACCTTTTTTTTTCCCACAAGGTGGTAAAAAAGGATGAAAAAATATTTGTCTATAATTTAATGAATTAAGATCTCAAATTGGCTTAAACAACTAAAAGCTACTTTCCTAGTTGACACTAGCCATACATTACATTTCAAAAGAATCAGACCAAGGGGTGCCTAGGTGGCTCAGTCGGTTAAGCCTCCAACTTCTTTTTTTGTTGTTGTTTAAAGATTTTATTTATTTTTTGACAGAGAGAGACACAGCAAGAGAGGGAACACAAGCAGGGGGAGTGGGAGAGGGAGAAGCAGGCTTCCTGCTGAGCAGAGAGCCCGACGTGGGACTCGATCCCAGGACCCTGGGATCATGACCTGAGCTGAAGACAGATGCCTAACGACTGAGCCACCCAGGCGGCCCAAGCCTCCAACTCTTGAGTTTGGCTCAGGTCATGGTCTCAGGATCATGAGATAGAGCCCCATGTAGGACTCAGGGCTAACGGTGGGTGTGGAGTGCAGAGCCTGCTTAAGATTCTCCCTCTCCTTCTGCCCCTCCCCACCCTCCCTGCTGGCTTTCTCTTAAAAAAGAATCAGACAAAAAGAATCAGACCAAGGTTTTTTATTTTTTTTTAAGATTTTATTTATTTATTTGACAGAGACAGCGAGAGAGGGAACACAAGCAGGGGGAGTGGAAGAGGGAGAAGCAGGCCTCCCGCCGAGCAGGGAGCCCGATGTGGGACTCGATCCCAGGACCCTGGGATCATGACCTGAGCCGAAGGCAGTCGCTTAACCAACTGAGCCACCCAGGTGCCCAGACCAAGGTTTTTTAAAGAACAACAGATAAACAGCATCAAACAAAAAAGAGACATAAATAAAACTGCCTATTCATGTTATATGCCATAACTGTTTTTAGATAATCAAATTAACACATAGTTAAGTTCTAAGCTTCTCTCAACTATGAAATGGACTTAAATGTGAAATATACCTCAGGATTTAGTGAGGATTAACCAGGATAATAATATAAACAAATTCTATAACTAATACCATACACGTTAACCCCTGCCATCAGTTTTGAACTTTAAATGTATTTTAAAAATCCCAGCTTAAATACGATGAATACCTGCAATGAACCTGGAACATGATTTCTTATCAAAGTTCTTGTTCACTTATTTTTGACACTTTTTTCATAAAGTGTAACAAAGAATGAGTATGATCCAGGTAGTGTCACATGATTGATGTTCTGTAAATTTTGAGAAATGAAAACTGAAGCAATCACCTCCCAAAACATGGTCTTTCCCCCTGGAAAAGAAATGTTTTTTTTCACTGTGCCATCATCTTTTCCCCTTGCTCTCTCTGAATTGTTTGCACCATCCAAATCATTCTGATCTATGTACAACTAACCTATCAGAACATACATATGTGGGGTGCCTGGGTGGCTCTGGCTCAGTCAGTTAAGTGTCTGCCTTCAGCTCGGGTCATGATCTCAGTGTTCTGGGATGGAGCCCTGTATCAGGCTGCCCGCTCAGCAGGGAGTCTGCTTCTCCTTCTCCCTCTGCCACCCCCAAATAAATGAAATCTTTAAAAAAAAAGGCAACACACATCCATGTTTTGATTTACACATTTACACAAGCTTCAGTATGTTTTTTGGAATGCAGAATTCCATGGTATAGGATAAAAAAGGAACATCTCTCCTTTAAATAATTAGTGGTGGGTATTTTGGGTGTTCCTGCAAATTCTTTATCACTTTATCAAGATGATGCTCCTTAACATGACATCAGACCTAATACCAGGTTACAGGTTTCTCTAAGCTCTCATATTTGACTCTGAATATTATTCTAGGTAAAAATATTTAAAACTGCATCATTAATGCTACGCTGCAATGCAGTCAATAATGAAAAAAAAAATAAGTAAACTTACCTGTGAAGCCAATGCACTGAATATTCTGAAAAATACCTCAGTATATAGTTTAAATCCATGAGATTACCTAGGACAAAGTACTTCCTAAGAGTAGTTTCATTTCCTTAATTCAATCTTTATGATTTCCTCACTTTTCCATCTACAGAGATGTTTCTGGAGTTCTTAAATCATTTTCTAATAAAAATAAAGTTGGCAAAATTAACCAAACTATTAATTGTCCTTTGCAGTATCTTGTGCTCTGTGTTAACAATTAAGTATGAGAAAAGTTTTCGCCCATGCCCACAATTTGATAATGTTAGATCACTGAAAAGTTCTTTTTTTTTTTTTTTTTAAGATTTTATTTATTTGACAGAGAGAGCACAAGCAGAGGGAGAAGCAGGCTCCCTGCTGAGCAAGGAGCCCGACGTGGGACTCAATCCCAGGACCCTGGGATCATGACCTGAGCCGAAGGCAGCCGCTTAACCGACTGAGCCACCCAGGCGTCCCTCACTGAAAAGTTCTTAATCAAATACTTAGGCTTTAATGTATACTTGTTCTTACTCTCTTCCAGCTTGGAGACCCATGATTCATTGGTTCTTGATGTTAGCAGGCAATAACAAAAAAGACTAGACTGATCCATCATTGAGAGACAAAGCTCAGGCATAGTTCCCTGAAAAAGTAAAATTCTTCCAATAGCTACACCATTTCCTCATTTCCTATTAGTTATAGCCAACAACCATATCTCATTTTGCAAGATTTAAGTCACTCATCAAATAAATATCTGGGTACATATAAAAATATTCTGCATTTTTCAACGAGCCTTGGGCCAAGGATTAAAATACCACTTTTTCACAGAGAATTATTCTTACCAATCTCAAGTCTAGTAACTCTAATATTAAAGGCAGGTGTTTGTAAATAGATGCTCCATAGCTAGATTATGAATCTGAAGAAACAAAGCAGAAAGTTTTTGGGCTTTGAAACTGGACATAGACTTAAGTAACACAATATAAATCATATCTAGATGTCCATTTTTTCTTTTAGAATCAATCTTTTTTGCCTTTGTCTTTTGCTTGTCACTAGAACTATGCTATGAGATGGTTTCTATTATACCTCCTTTGATGGTTAATTTCATGTGTCAACTTGGCCAGGCCACAGTAGCCAGATACTTTGTCAAACACTTGTTTAGACATTGCTATGAAGGTATTTTTTAGATGAGATTAACATTTAAATCAGTTGACAGTGAGTAAAGCAGATTACCCAACCCCATACCCCATAATGTAGATGGGTTTCATCCAATCAACTGAAGGCCATAAGAGAAAAGACTTACACAACCCCTGAGGAAGAGGGAATTTTGACAGCCGACTGTCTTTGGACTCTAGCTGCAACTCAACTCTTTCCTGGATCTCCATCTGGGCAGCCTACCCTGTAAATTTTGGACTCGCCAACCTTTACAATCATGTGAATCAATTACTTAAAATCTAACCCACCCACCCTTAAGAAAGAGAGAGAAAGAGAGTTACTTTTTTTCTTTTAAATATATACATACATTCTATTAGTTCTGTTTCTCTAGAGAACCCTAAGATACCCCCATATCCTCAGTTCTGTTACGATAATATAGCAGCCTTTATTATTATAGGCTTAGCATGTCAATAAACTCTAGTGGAATAAATACTCTCCACCCCTCATACTGCTTAAACTCTACTCCCTGGATACCCTCCAGGCAAATCAATGCCTTCAAGGGTTATCAAACGTAAAAAACCCGCTTCCAACCTACAACAAACAAGAAAGATATCCTCAACAAGGGCTACTGACATGCAAACAGGTAACTAAGAACTCACCCTACCTATTCTGTGTTTTCATCTCTCTCTCCACTAAGTTTCTGATATTCACTACCATTACAATTTATAAGCACTATCTTGTTACTGCTGATCTTTCCTTTCTTCCCATTTTTTTCTCCTTGTTTCCTGGCCTGTCTACCTCATCATTTCTTGGCTCTCCCTTTACAGACATTAATCAGCATGCATCTCCACAATCCCATGGCACACCCATCAAACATGTTAGATATAATCGTCATCCCAGCAGTGTTTACTTGTTGATGGGTGCTCAAATACTGCTTCTTCACTGATTAAAAAGTGAAAGTTTCCTCCTCTTCCTTGACCTAAGGCATGAAGCCATTTTGAAGGTTCCAAAGAAACTGAATTCTGATTTATTTAGATTTTATTGTATATCACTTTCTAGTGCTTTTCATCTGAAACGAGTTGTTCTCCATGTTACAACTGTGTATGCCTATCAACAGTGAAAGGGAATGTGAAAAAAGACTTTTTTTTTTTTAAAGATTTGAGAGCAAGAGAGAGGGAGAGTGAGTGAGCGAGCAAGCCTGAGCGGGGGGTAGGGAGAGAGGGAGCCTGATGTGGGGTTCAATCCCAGGACCTTGAGATCCTGATCTGAGCTGAAGGCATATGCTTAACTGACTGAGCCACCCAGGCGCCCCAAATATTTCTTGTTTTAATATGATTTTAGAGATTGTGGGTCATTTCTTTTTACTTCAGTGTCACAACACACTTAAATAGAAACAAAAGGAAAAGATCTAGTTTTATGATAATTTTACATACAGACTGATAAGAACACTGACAAAACAAAATGGTTCTCAAATATAAACTATTCCTTCTAAAAATGTCATTTCCTGTAAATTGTGTTTTACTTTATCAAATCCATTATTTCCAGATTCTCTGGGATTCCATGATGCCAAATAAATATCTTATAAAAATGAAAATTACTAAATTATACTACTTACTCTCTTTCAATTTGGATTCTATTATACTATTTGACATCAAAAGAAAATGAATTCAACAAACTGATGCCACTGACCTCTGCAAGTTTAAATCCATTTAGACAATGATTCTTTAGGTTGAAAAACACCTATGGGAATCAGAACAATAAATGCCACATGTGTATTTTTGTCAAATTGGATATATTAAAATAGGAAGAAGGAAATAACCAGGTGTACATTAGAATCACTTGAGGAACTTCCTGAAGATAATCATGGTAAAGGGTCTTATCCTCAGAGATTCTGAGGAGACATCTAAATTTTTTAAAAGTCTCCAAGTGATTCTGATGCACATCTCAGTAGAAAACCACACCCTCAACAGTATAAACTACAGCCAGTCCTAAAGGGTTAAAAGCAAAATTTCATCAAGAAATCATCAGTGTCAGAAAATGGTATCTGGGCTCCAAGGGCAAAAATCAAATTACAAGGCCAAGTTACTCAGATTTCAACGGTAATTCCAACTGCCACTCAAATTCAAAAAAATATTTACAAGACTCCTCAGATATGAAGAGGTATTATATTAACAGGAAAAAGAGGTCAATCCAACATTTTGAAATAAGTATTTTTCATTACAGTTAAGCTTTTATTAAGATTTTTAAAAAAGATTTTATTTATTCATTTTATTTGAGAGTGTGTGTGCTCATGTGCGCACACACGCAAGGAAGGGCAGGGGCAGAGGGAGAGAGAGAATTCCAAGCAGACTCCACACCAAGTGCAGAGCTGGAGGGATATGGGGGTTGATGTCACACCCTGGGATCCTGACCTGAGTGGAAACCAGGAGTCGGAGGCTTAACCAGCTGTGCCACCCAGGCGCCCCTCATTAAAGATTTAAAAAAAATACTTCAAGAAGGGGTTCCTGGGTGGCTCAGTCGTTTAAGCATCTGCCTTTGGGTAATGATCTCGGGGTCCTGGGATCAAGCCCTTCATCTGGCCCACCACTCAGCAGGGAGTCTTCTCCCTCTGCCCCTCCCCTTGTTTGTTTGCTCTTTCCCTCGTTCCCTCTCTCAAATAAATAAATAAAATCTTAAAGGGCGCCTGGGTGGCTCAGTCGGTTAAGCGACTGCCTTCGGCTCAGGTCATGATCCTGGGGTCCTGGGATCGAGTCCCGCATCGGGCTCCCTGCTCTGCGGGGAGCCTGCTTCTCCCTCTCCCACTCCCCCTTGCTTGTGTTCCCTCTCTCGCTGTGTCTCTGTCAAATAAATAAATAAAATCTTTAAAAAAAATAAAAATATAAATAAATAAATAAATTTAAAAAAATCTTAAAAAAATACTTCAAGCTGGCCTGTTCATTATTTAAATAGTCTTCCTGGTATGTTCTAATAGACAACGTTCTTTTGCATCTATATTAACTTTGTTACCTTTTATTTTGATTGTGTCTTCTCCCCAAGAACCAGAAAGTATTTTAGGTTTTGCCAACCTCAGTATCTATAGCAAGAAAACAACAATAAACAATATGTAAAGCCATTTGCAATGACGTGAATGGAGCTAGAGATGCTATTTGTCTTTCTCTGACTTATTTCGCTTAGCTAGAGAGTATTATGCTAAGCGAAATAAGTCCGAGAAAGACAGCATGATTTCACTCGTATGTGGAATTTAAGAAGCAAAACAAACGAATAAAGCAGAAAAAAAAAAAAGAGAGAGAGAGAGGCAAACCAAGAAGCAGACTCTTAACTACAGAGAACAAACTGATGGTGACCAGAAGGAAAGTGGGTGGGAGGGGGATATGTTAAATAGGTGATGGGGATTAAGGAGTACAGTGTACTCCTTAATCAGGTGTACAATACACTATATTATACACCTGAAACTAATATTACATTGTATGTTAACTGGAATTTAAATAAAAACATGAAAAAAAGATGAGGGGCGCCTGGATGGCCAATCAGTTAAACATTTGACTCTTGATTTCGGCTCAGGTCATGATCTCAGGGTCGTGAGACTGAGCCCCACATCGGGCTCCAAGCTCAGTGTAGAGCCTGCTTGGGATTCTCTTTCCCTCTCCCTCTGTCCCGACCCACCACCTTGTGCTCTCACACACAAACACACTCTATCTCAAAAAAAAAAAAATTAAAAAAACAGTATGTAAAGAACAGGTGTGTTTCTGTTCCAATTAAACTTTACTGGAACTGAACTTTGAATTTCATGCAATCTTTTTTTTAACAAATTGATAATTTATAAAATTAACAAATTTTTTATAAAAGTTTACAAAATATTCTTTTGCTTTTTTCAAGCACTAAAAATTGTAAAATTAATGCTTAGCTCATAGGCTGTACAAAAAGAAGTAGCAGGCAGGACTTGGTTTGCCAGCCATAATTTCCAAACCCCCTTAACCAAACAAATGAAGTTAACTGATACAGGCCACTTTTACTAATAGGATCTATTTCACAGAACTGTTGAGCAGATTGAATGAGTTGATTACATATAAAGTGCTTACAACAGTACCTGTACATAGGAAGTGCTATATGATTTTATATATCTATACCTTAATTTCTTTCTGTATCTTCTCTATTTTGTTTAATATCCCCTCCCCTATTAGCCTATCACACTGAAATGTTTTGTCTAAAATCTGTTATAAAAAGGGAAAATCCTTCATTGTTGAGGGAGAAAAAGTATTCAATAATGATTCATTAGTTTTTCCTTGAAACTAACTTTCTAGCTCTCTTTCCCAAAAATCTAAAGTAAATACCTACCTGCAATTTATCCATAGCAGTAGTCCTATTAACTGCAATCTCAGGCAAAAAACAAAACAAAACATCTTACCTACCTACTAAGACCTCAGAGGAGGACATAAAGAATCCTAATTTCCAACACACTAATGCAACTGCATTTAGGAAGGACTTGCCTATGAATGCACCATTGCATGATAACCAAGGCATAGCTTGCAAATTCAGGTTTAAGAGTACTTTTTTCCTTTAGTTAATCAATTAGCGAAAGAAAGTTAGTGATTCTCATCCTGGCCTGGCCCAGACTAATACTAAAATGTGAGTCAAAGAATCTAAGGAAAAGCTACCTAGAACACGAGTAAGGCCATTATCTCCAGAAAGGTATAATGATGCAGCATTCCACATGTTCAAGTCTTCATTATTAAATGTTTTATTTTGGGTACACTCCCCTTACCATGTTTTGCAATTTTCCTTTCCCCTTCAAGATTCAGCCTGAAAGCAGTCTATCACTACCTCTGTGAAGTCCACCCTGGCTAGCACACTCCCCTTTGCAGAGGTAGGTTCCCTCTTTTTTAGTCTTACTGTATCATGTATACATATATATATATAACCCTAATAACCATTTACTGACACTACATGCTAGGCTTCTTTACTACAATGTTTAATTCTCACAATACCCAACAAAGAAACTAATATCCTCATTTAACAGATGAAGAAGTCATGTATCCAAGGTCAAACAGTTGGATATTGGCAGGACCAGGATTCAAACCAGGTTTGCTTTTGACTCCCACACCAATGGTTTCAAACAGCAGGAATGTGAACAGAGAGGAGGCCAAGTAGGCAAGACTCTCTTTTTATCTGCTTATATATTGAGTTTCTGCATACAAGGTTGTTTGGGAAAAGTTTCCCCTCTTAAGATAAATTTGAGGAGCACCTGGGTGGCTCAGTCTGACTCTTGATTTCAGTTCAGGTCATGATCTTGGAGTCCTGGGATTGAGACCTACTTCAGGCTCCACGCTCAGCAGTGGAGTCTGCTAAAGGATTTTCTCCCTCTCCCTCTGCCCCTTCCCCCGCTGCCTTCACACACACCCTCTCTCTCTCTCAAATAAATAAATCTTTAAAAAAAAGATAAATTTGAAAAATCACTGATACTATCTTGTGTCGCACATTCTAAGTAACTATATATATATGCCATCTCCAGTACCACACTGACCTCCTTAGAAGGCAAACACTGAACTGAATTTCTTTGCCTCTAGAACCAGGCATAGGGTCTTGGCACTCAAAAAATGTTTGCAGGAAATCAAGCCTTCAAAGCAAAACTTTCCAAATTAATTAACTATACTTCCACAGTTACAGGCAATTATAAAATAATTTATAACTGCACAGCGATTTATACTTAATGAAATTCTTTCATATACATATTATCTTTTTTTTTTAAAGATTTTTTTTTATTTATTTATTTGAGAGAGAGAATGAGGTAGAGAAAGCATGAGAGGGGGGAGGGTCAGAGGGAGAAGCAGACTCCCTGCTGAGCAGGGAGCCCAATGCGGGACTCGATCCTGGGACTCCAGGATCATGACCTGAGCCGAAGGCAGTCGCTTAACCAACTGAGCCACCCAGGCGCCCCTACATATTATCTTCTTAAAAAAGAGAAACCAAGCCGAACGTTTTACAATGTTTTCCAAAATGCACATTTATTCAATATTCAAGGCTTTATTTTAATAAGACATCAGTTATCCAACAACTGTCAAAAGTATTGGCAAAAGTTATTAACCGTGTTTTATTTTGTTTTAATTGCCATACCAAAATACTATTAGGGTTCACCGTATTAAATTGCCAATAATGGAAATTACACAGGTTCAACCTAATACTTATCAATACTATTTAAAGAGTATTAGCAAAGTTCTCAGCATAAATAGCAGAACTTGAGGGATTTATTTACAGTTTTTTTTTTGTTTTTTTTTTTTTAAAGATTTTATTTATTTATTTGACAGAGAGAGAGCGCGAGAGAGGGAACACAAGCAGGGGGAGTGGGAGAGGGAGAAGCAGGCTTCCCGCTGAGCAGGGAGCCCGATGCGGGGCTCGATCCCAGGACCCTGGGATCAGGACCCGAGCCGAAGGCAGACGCTTAACGACTGAGCCACCCAGGCGCCCCTTATTTACAGTTTTAACCAAAAAAATTAAGCAGAGTAACTCCCTCCTCTGTGATTTCATACTTGTTTGTATATATACACATAATTTAACAATTCTCACACTACACTCTAATTATCTGCCTTGATATCTCAACACCACTCCTCCAAAGCCTCCAACCTTGACATATTCCTCCTTGTATCTCTATCAAATATCATGGTAATTCTTTTTTTAAAAAAATCATGGTAATTAACATACAATTGGTATTTAGTAAATGTTTCTAAATGACTTCTACAGGCATCATAGTAAAACAGATAAAAATCTACTATGTCCTCAGAACTAAAGATGCACTGTATCACTTTACTCTCATTCTACTTTTTTAAAATTCCAAAAAATTCAAATTTTGAAATGTAGGCACAAATCAAAGTCCAGCTCCCTGGGGCTGGTTTCAATATAATTTTTTTCTTTTTAAAGGCTGAACACTGATTATACTACAACTTTAAAATTGAAGACCTTTTTACATTCTAACATGTGTATTACTTTAATGTATTACATGTTTTTTGTTTCTGCTTATAAATGTTACATTTTCAGGTGACAATTAGACAGACATAGCTACAACAGCCCTGTAAGCCTGATGTTTTAAGTTAAAACTACGTCACACACACGCACAAATCCAATGCTGTAACGCAAGAAAAAAGTTTCCTAATGTTTTCCAATCACACAAATAACAGTATATATACCGCTTTTTTTTTTTTTTTAAGATTTTATTTATTTGAGAGAGAGAGCAAGAGAGAGCAGGCGCGGGGGGAGGGGCAGAGGGAGAAGCAGAGAAGCCCGATGTGGGACTCCATCCCAGAACCCTGGTATATGACCTGAGCCAAAGGCAGACGCTTAACCGACTGAGCCACACAGGCGCCCCGAAGATAGATTCTGTGCCTTTTTTTTTTTTTTTGGAATAAGGTTTGGTGAATACTAACTAATGCAAATAGTCCATTATGACAATGCAGAAATCACTACAATTCTTAAGCAAGGGAGCAAGGTTTTAAAATTGGTATTTCATGGTGATTGTTTTGGAGATAATACATAAGAGATATTAAAGCAAGGGAAAGCTGGAAGTAGAAGATGACAGAGGCCTGGACTGGGATGGAGCAATGGGAATGATGTGAAAAAAAGAGCTTTTATGGTCAAATTGCAATTAAGCAAAAGTGGAATTTTTTTTTTTTTTTGGACACAGTCCACTACTTGCTGCTCTTGGCCTTGAAGATGACCTTCTCTAGTCCTAAAGACAGATCCCCTGTTTATATCCAAGGACAACTGCCCAGGTATTATGACAACACAACTGGAAAACCTTCAGTGTCTGAACTGATTTCTAGTTTGCTATTATCCATAGCAGTGTTTGCCTCCACTGAAACAGATAACAGATAACAGAACTATATTCTTGGTGTCAATTATTCAATTTGTTTACTGAGGATCTTCCAGGTACCCAGTATTCAAACCCAACAATACAGATCTGTGTCCCATGTAGCTCAGCACATAGGAAAGCTGCCTATGACATAAAAGCAATGTTAAGAAATCGTTCCTGTCCATAAGAAACTTATATATGTTGAATATAATTGGAAGATATGAGCTATACATATCCTTTCATTCATTCATTGATTATTATGCTAGGCTCTGTGCTAAGAGGTTTTAAGATTAAACATGGTTAAAATTCAATCTATCCCTAAATTAAAGTACAATCTAGTTTAAAAGTAAGGTGGGAAGGAGGGGACAGGAAAGAAGGCAATAACAAGAATATAACATAAGCTGAAGACTAAGTCAGCTTTATAAACTAAAAGACTAAAAAAACAGAAGTGATTAGAAATTTTTGAGGCAGGTTTTGGAAGAAGGAAAAATAATATGTTGAATAAAACATGACAAATGCAAAATTATTTTAAGCAGTTGGAAAATACAGTGTTGCTGAAAAGTTGAGGCTAAAGATGGCAAACACAAGGAGTCATCAGAAACTAGGTTTTGACTGAATTCAAGAGATTCAGTAGTGAAGGTAACAAGATACAGAACTGTAGTTCTAGTACAGATGAAGAAAAAAATCTTATTTTTAAGGGGCAGAGCCATATTTTAGTATGTTTCTTGAGGGTAGAGACCACCTCTATTACAGACATAAATAAAAAACAATACCTCCTTACATTTAATCTATGCTAAAAACTATCATGAATCCTCATCCATAGGAATGGTCTTCTGCTGAGGCAAATTCTAGCAGCATAAAACAGGGTTGTGTATTGGCCCTTTTTTTCTTTTAAGTGCATTTCTTAATGATTTTACCATTTGGGGATATTCTGGAAAAATAATGCTCTGTGTACCTTCAAACAAGACAGTCGTGTAGCAGATTTAAATTTTTTTCTAAGAGGAATCTTAAGCTACAAGCACTCACACAAATTCTATCTGGGTAAACTAGGTTTTCACAAAAATATTTAAATCCTACATAAAAATGGTCTGTATTTCACGTACGGAACATCTGCACTTTAGGTGCTTGCCAAAGAAATCAATCTCAGTATGTATCGAAGACTGGGTTGAGAGAAATTCTATCCATCGGTCAGACAACAAAGGACAATTTACATACTTTTTCAGATTGCCTTTCCTATGTGGTTGATCTTTCCATATTAAGTGTAATTAAAGACTAGACAACCATCTACCTTAGAGATGTTGATGAGGGTAATGATAATACATAATCCCTGTTATGAAGACCCCTATGAAAAATTCTAATCTGACAGTGGTTAGTTATCTTTCTGAATTAACTAGTTTACTTTTATCATAAGAACATTGTGAAAATAACAGGTTTTTTCATTCTGTTAGCTCATAGAAAGCTAAGAGTTAAATTTGCGCTCTGCCTGTAGCAAGTACATTGTGCTACACCTTTTTGGCCTAGATTCTGATTACATTTTATCCTTACCCTTTGTTTGTTTCTTCTTTCTCTTCATTTTTTATTTTAAATATTTTATTTATTGATTTGACAGAGAGAGAGAGCCAGAGAGCCCAAGTAGGAGGAATGGCAGAGGGAGAGGGAGAAGCAGACTCCCCACTGAGCAGGGAGTCTGATGCAGGGCTTGACCCCAGGACTCTGGGATCACGACCTGAGCCGAAGGCAGATGCTCAACCCACTGAGCACCCAGGCGCCCCTTTCTCTTCACTTTTAATCTATGGTATTTTGTAGTATGTGCATCTTTATAAACTGCCTTAAATAAAGGGTTACAAATCAAATACAGAAACTAAACAGGTAAAACTGTGAATCAGCTAGAAAAAAAGACAACAGTGGTAGAACTGTTTTTGTTTTTTTTTTTAAAAGATTTTAGAGTCAGACACTTAGCAGACTAAAACATCCAGGCACCCCTAGAACTGGGTTTTTAATATAAGTTAAATTAAAATTAAAAATAAAATGATCAGAAAAAAGCATGACTGCGACCCAAACTCTGGACCACCTGGGGCACCTGGCTGACTCCGTCACTGGAGCGTGCTGGAGTGTGCAACACAATCTCAGGGTTGTGGGTTCGAGCTCTGTTTTGGGTGTAGAGATAACTTAAAAAGAAAACCCTGGACCATCCACTTGTAATCTGTGGATAAGGTATTTAATAAATACACAGTGCTGAAAGGTAGGATGGTTGAGGAGATTAAACCAGTTTTCAACCCCTCTGCTTAAAACCTTTCTAGAACAAGGGTCTATATAACAGCTTAAAAAAAAAAAAAAAGGTGAATATCTTGCATTGTACAGAACTTCATGAATTACAAACTGTCTTAATATCTTTTTGATCTTCAACTGCACTGTGTTCTCACAGCTACTTATACAAGAATGCAGAGATCACAAACACAGGTCTACAGAGAACGCAGGTAATATAAATGAGAAAAGCAAGGAAGGTTGTAATGTTTCACTGGCGAGCTTATGCCCATCTAAAGGAGGGCAGCTGCAACTCTGCCTGGACCAACTGCTGCCATGGGAAAATGTGAGCCTCACAGTTGCAAGAGCTCCTAATTTTTCAGGATAATCCAAAAATGGAGACTTTATGCAAAATAGCTAATTTTTAAATGTTGACACAAAAGAATTTTTTTAACGATGCAAGGGAAAGAGAATGCAATTACAGATTTCGTTTTGCCTAAAGGCTGCCTACCAGTGTGTAAATCCTAGCTCAGTACCGGATTAATATGGGTTTTTGAATAGTTGAAGAGACAGAAAGAAAAACAAGATTTAAGAATTTATGGTCTAAAAATATATATATATCAGTGCTAACAATATGATCTATTCTATTTATTCAATTAAAAGCATACAAATTACTAAATAACAAATATTTAAATTAACCTTAGGATAAATTCTGCAACGCAAAAATAAAAAATAATTCTTTGTTATCTACAGACAGCTTCATGTTTACTGAAGTACTATCTGTAATGAAAATTTAGAAACAACCTTATATAACAAAATAAACTAGATCTACATATTAGTAATATATCTAGAAAACATTTTGTTAGGTTAAAAAAATTTGTAGAATAATATACAGTATATAATTCATATAAATTTTTTTTTTTTTTTAAGATTTTATCCATTTATTTGAGAGAGAGAGAATGAGAGACAGAGAGCATGAGAGGGAGGAGGGTCAGAGGGAGAAGCAGACCCCCCGCCGAGCAGGGAGCCCGATGCGGGACTCGATCCCGGGACTCCAGGATCATGACCTGAGCCGAAGGCAGTCGCCTAACCAACTGAGCCACCCAGGCGCCCCTAATTCATATAAATTTTAAGCATTATTGTTTTTTAAAGATTTCATTCATCTATTTGAGAGAGAGAGAGAGGGACAAGCAGACTCCCCACTGAGCTGGAGCCTAACGTGGGGGCTTGATCCCAGGAACCCAAGATCACGATCCCAGCCAAAGTCAGATGCTTAACTGACTGAGCCACCCAGGTGCCCTTTAAGCATTATTTTTTTTCTTTTGTTTTGTTTAAAAACTTTATTTGAGGGCGCCTGGGTGGCTCAGTTGGTTAAGTAACTGCCTTCGGCTCAGGTCATGATCCTGGAGTCCCAGGATCGAGTCCCGCATCGGGCTCCCTGCTCGGCAGGGAGCCTGCTTCTCCCTCTGACCCTCCCCCCTCTCATGTGCTCTCTGTCTCTCTCATTCTCTCTGTCTCAAATAAATAAATAAAATCTTTAATAAAAAAAAAAAACAACTTTATTTGAGAGAGAACATGGGGGAGGGGAAGGGCAGAGGGAGAGGGAGAAGCAGGTTCCCTGCTGAGCAGGGAGCCTGGATGAAAGGCTGGATCCCAGGAGCTGAAGGCAGACACTTAACCAACTGAGCCACCCAGGCGCCCATATTTTAAGAATTATCATACATAGTGTATGGATATGTATATGTATACTTTACTGTTATAGTATAAAAACAGAACAAAAGGATATATACAAACTTGAAGAGGAACTTTACCACTAGGAAGAGTGAGGGAGGGGTAACGGATTAGAAAGAGGTATAAAAGGGATATCAACTACAATAATGCTTTCCTTTTTTTTTTAAGATTTTATTTATTTATTCATAAGAAACAGAGACAGAGAGAGGCAGAGGGAGAAGCAGGCTCCCCGCGGAGCAGGGAGCCTGATGCAGGACTCGATACCAGGACCCTGGGATCATGACCTGAGCCGAAGGCAGACGCTTAACCACATGAGCCACCCAGGCACCCAATAATGCTTTATTTCTTAAACTAAAGCAAATATGACAAAATGTTAACATCTGTCAATTCTGGTAGTAGTTTATGTGGATTTTTTTACATCACTGCAAGTACTTTTCCTGCATGTTCGATATATTCCATAATTAAAATAAATAACAAATTAAACTGGAGATATGTAAAATTAAAAAAAGCATTCTGAGTATAGGTCCCATCACAGGGCCTCCAACAGCAAGCTGATGAAAGCACTGAAGGAATAAATCCTACACTTTTGAAGTCCTACTATGTAGAATTTTGGAGTCCAATAGTGGAGGTTCAAATGTCAACCTGGCCACTTAAAAACTGTGTGACCTTACGCAAATTTTCAAATTTCCTAAGCCTATTTGCCCATTTATAAAAGGAGTTCTACTACCCACCTCAAATAGTTGTGGTGAAACTTAATGAGACAATCAGTGTTAAGAGCCTGCCTGCCATTTTAAATTCCCTCAACAGAGCTCAGGAATAATGAAGAGACAGTAATTTCACTTCGAAAAATGGCAATATGGCACAGTACCTTTTGCACTTTTACATACATAAGTAGAAGAGACCCTTGCTCTCCTAGTGTCCAAGGACAAGAACAAATCACTTTTGCCATCACAAGATGGCAGAAAGTAAAGGTGGACTGCCCTATTACCATTATCAATTCATCTTAATCATCTTCATCATCACCATTAATAACAATGACCAACATTTACTGAATGTTTAGTGAGTGCCAGGTACTGTTCTAGGCTCTTTAAATGCATTAACTCATTTGATACATCACATAAAATTTGATGTAAGCTAGAACAAGAGTGAAAGTAACAGATACCATAAGATTATGAACTGAGAAGAAAAGAAAATTTCTTTCAGGTGAAAAAAATTAGGGAAAGTTGCCTGGAAAAGGAAAATTTGGTATGCAGATTTGAAAGACGGACAGGTGAGGATATACACCGAGGAAAAGAGAAGGGAGTGGCACAGTGAAAACACCTTAAGGAATAGGAAGTATCTTCATAAGGCTGAATTACAGGATACATGGCAGGCAGTAAGAAAAAGGATGAAAAGATGAGCCAGGACACAAGAAAACCCCTTGAGTACCTAATCTGTTTTAAGCTGGTATCTATTAAATAGCATGTTTCCAGCAGCATGCCCTTTGCCCTTTGCTCACTAATGACAGTAAAAAGCTGATTTTTGGCAAAGTGACTTCTCAGAACTGTGGTTCAGGAAAATTAATCTGGCTGCTTTATGTAGTATCCCACATCTACCTCCTAAACCTTTCTCTCATCAGTAACCTTCACCGTCATGATCTTATTTCAAGCACTAATCATTCTTTCCTGAAAAAGTTTCCTAAGTGACCTCCAAACTCCAATCTACATCCCTCACTGCCACCCACATAAACTATCTAAAATACACATCTGATCATAATGCTCATCTTTGCTTGGAACTGTTTGTTGACTTCCAAATTGTCTACCATATATATACAGAATATAATTTACAAAGTCTATCAGTCTACCTTTGCAGCCTCATATCCATACATACCCTACAAATCCCCTCTGCCCAACTACTTTCCAGCATACACATAATAGTTCTTCATGCTTGTACCTGTGCATGTTGCTATTTCCTCTACCTAATGGCCCTGCAATACCTAAGTGACAGATATCATACACAATGTATATCACTATAATCCAGGACCCAGATTTTAAATACTACATAAGGAGGAAAAAAAAAAACCTACATAAGGATACTAAATTTCCTATCCATTTAATTATATCACTAAGAATCTAGAGAAAATTCAAATCCAAAAGTTCTATTTTCAATCAAGTTCCCCCCCTTTTTATAAAACCATTTGAATGGTAAAAACAAAGAGCCATTCTTAAAATCTGACAAATCCTTATACTTAAAACTACTGTAACACTGTACGTTAACTATACTGGAATTAATAATAATAATAATAATAATAGTAATAATAAAATAGCCCCCCCAATCTAACAAATCTAGAAATAGAGAGGGGAGCAGGGAGCTAAGATTTACCCAAGAAATGAATAAGTGATTAAATATTCTGGCTATTAAGGTTTATTACCATATTTTCATAAACAATGAAAAAAATTGGATATAACAGAATTAACAGATTTTACTGTTTTTTTTTTTAAATATTTTATTTATTTGACAGAGAGAGACACAGCGAGAGAGGGAACACTTGCAGGGGGAGTGGGAGAGGGAGAAGCAGGCTTCCCGCCGAGCAGGGAGCCCGATGCGGGGCTCAATCCCAGAACCCTGGGATCATGACCTGAGCCGAAGGCAGACGCTTAACGACTGAGCCACCCAGGCGCCCAAGTTTTAATGTTTTTAATGATTAAACAGTCACTTCAAATTTTTTAAACTATTACGCCATGGTGCTAGCTATTATCTTTATAATCATAAATCTCAACATAAAGATATAAAAAACACCTAACAAAATTATTATTCAAGCCTTCTGGCTCTTTGGAATTGACCTAAATAAGAGTTTTCTGCATAACAGTATATCTCTTTTTTTTTTTTTAAAGATTTTATTTTATTTATTTGACAGAGTGAGAGAACTCGAGAGAGGGAACACAAGCAGGGGGAGCAGGAGAGGGAGAAGCAGGCTCCCCGCTGAGCAGGGAGCCCAATGCGGGCAGGGCTCGATCCCAGTACCCTAGGATCATGACCTGAGCCTAAGGCAGACGTTTAACAATGCCCCCATAACAGTATATCCTTAAAGAGAAATTTATCTCTACCTAGGAAAAAAAACAGCCTATTAATCTAGAGAAATTAAAAACTATCTTAGGCCATTAGTTCTCATTTTTATGGAACCATCACAATATACCCCCAAAGCTTCAAATACACTAGCACAGAGAATATCTAAGATCAAAAGTACTTTAAAAAGTATTGCTTTAGAAATGTTAGAAATAATACTTTATGTGGGAGTCAGTCTTGACTCTTGACTTTATTCCTCTATAACCGATTACTCTGATCTGCCAAGTTTACCTCCTCAACATTTGTTGGATTATTCTTTTGTCTATGCATACCACCATCATCTCTCACTTGGACTGATTTCAACAGGTCTGCCAAAATCCAGTCTTGGGCTGTTAACATCTATCCTCTACACAGCTTGCAGAACCATCTATTTAAGATATAATCTGACCATATCACTTCTCTACCTAAAAACAAAACCTTCATCGGCCCCCTATTTTTTTTTTTTAATTTTATTTATTTATTTGACAGAGAGAGACACAGTGAGAGAGGGAACACAAGCAGGGGGAGTGGGAGAAGGAGAAGCAGGCTTCCCGCAGAGCAGGGAGCCCGATGCAGGGCTCGATCCCAGGACCCTGGGATCATGACCTGAGCCAAAGGCAGATGCTTAACGACTGAGCCACCCAGGCGCCCCTCGGCCCCCTATTTTTTACTTAATATTTGTATAACACTTACTATATGCTAGTCACTGCTTTTAAGTGTTTTACAAGTGTTCATTTACTCCTCATAACTCCTTATGAGAATTTAAGTAACTAGCCTTTATATAGTGTGCACGTGTGTGTACGCACACACGTGTGTAAAATACAGATAACACAGTTATGTAAGCAACAGAGCTGAAAGCTGAACCCAGCACCTGGGCTCCATAGGTGGGGCTCTTCATCACTCAACTATGATGCCTCCCTACTTCCTAAAGTCCACATGCTTCAAAATAGTTTATAAGGCCTTTGATGAGTATCTGATCCCTGCCCACTTTTCAAGTCTCATTTCTAATCAGGTCCCACTTTGCTCACACTCCAGTAACACTGAGCATCATGTAATGTAGGTCAGGTCTTCCCTCTCCCCACTTTGTGACCTTTATGATTCTACTGCTGTCCCCAGTCTGGAGCACCTTCTAGTACCTCATCATGGTTCCTACAACAGACTGCACTGAATACATCCCGATGACAGAATCAATTTTTTAATGCTTCGTAAGGTTAGTGAGCAGTAAGAAACAAAAATTTCCTATTATTAATTACACTGGCAGACATATGAAACAAAAAAACACCAAGTGTTTTAGGACTCAAGTCCCCAGTACACCTAACTGGTTATCCAGTTAAAACACACACAAACTCGGGGCGCCTGGGTGGCTCAGTTGGTTGAGTGACTGCCTTCGGCTCAGGTCATGATCCTGGAGTCCCGGGATCGAGTCCCGTATCGGGCTCCTTGCTTAGCAGGGGGTCTGCTTCTCCCTCTGACCCTCCCCCCTCTCATGTGCTCTCTCTCTCTCATTCTCTCTCTCAAATAAATAAATAAAATCTTTAAAAAAAAACACACACACACAAACAACAATAACCAAAAAACCTTCCCCAACCTTGGTCCTGCTTCAACTCTTTCTTAAGTCTATGATGGAGCCTGGAAATTTACATTTTTAACAGATAAAAACCTACCTCTGATGAAGATGGGCCATTAACACCCTGCTTTACAGGCCAGATCAAGGTAATCAGGCCAGATCAACTCCTCTATACTAACTCATGAACCCAGCCATACTGAACTACTTGGAACTTTCCTCACCAACCAAGCTGTACTCATGAGACTGGGTATAAATCACTTCCTCTGCCTGGGACCCCAAACAACGTGACAGGATTTCTTCAAAAATGTTCAACACCTTTGTGAAGACTTCCTTGAACAGTCTGGGCCCTCATCACACCAAGTACGTTTTGATTATAGCAGTGTTATGCTACCTTTGCATATTAAATTATGTGTTTATATACTTTAAGACCTTCAAGGGTAGGGACTGACAATCATGTTTGTATCCTTAGTACTTGGGATATAATTTAGCTAAATAAGTGTCTGCTGGACAGAAAATCTGATGAAAATTTGTTTTGAAGATTTGTTTTTAGAGAGAAAGAGTGAGAGTGCAAGAGGAAAGGGAGAGAAAGAATCTCAAACAGCCCCCACTGAGCATGGAGCCCAAGGCAGGGCTCAATCTCACGACCCTGAGATCATGACCTGAGCCAAAAACAAGAGTCAGACGCTTAACTGACTGAGCCACCCAGGCACCTCTAAAAAAAAAAAAAAACTGATGAAAATTTAGAAGAGAAATATATCTAATGGTGTTGGGTATTTTTAAAATTTTTATTTTTTAATTTTTATTTTTTTAAGTAGGCTCCAGGCCCAGCATGGAGCCCAACGCATGGCTTGAACTCACAACCCTGAGATCAAGACTTGAGCTAATATCAAGAGCCTGAGCCACCCAGGTGCCCCAGGATTTTTTTTTTTTTAATAGAAAACCAATGCAAGTCTCTATACAAGTGTTACAATGGAAGGGCAAGATATAAAGAATGTAGTAACTGCAATTCTCAAAAATAATCTTACTCTCAAATTATAAATTCTCCTTAATATAAAATAATATCTTTTAGGACAGGACATGGATTTACCAGTTCTGTTTTGAAAGTAAGAGTCTAATCAGTCAAAATGTTCTGTTTTCTGCTGCACTATTTAAAATTTATTATTTGGAATATTCAAATACTAGGAAAGAATCAATGACTAAGATACCCTATTTGCTTTGCTTCTCAGATCACAGCAGTCTCCCTCTAAACAAGCCCCAAATGGAGAAATGGGGAGCTCTTCTCTAAAATCCCAACACTGAACTTTACTCTCAGAATAATTTCTAGAGGGATATATAATACACTTAAATATATTTCTTCAAACTTTTTCTTTGATCTTTAGTTTCCAAACTATAGTTACAATACTGTTTAGAAAACCAGGCAAAATTTAGGTTATTTGATTTAATATTTAAGATTCTAAACAAAATTTTTCTGATAGTCAAAAATGTAAATTGTTTTAATAAATGGGGGAGAGGAGATGAATCTATTTTACAGAAGAACTCCAATTAACACATGTAAACACTGCCCCCTTCCTAAACACTGAACTTGACTAGCTTCCAAAGGATAAAGTAGGAGAAAGAAAAAATACCTTTAGGGTAGAGAAAACTGGCACATACTATATCAACTAAATGATGAAGGTTAACACCACCAGGGATGTTTTGTGTGTATCATATAGCCCTAGACATGATATGATGAGAAGTGCACTTCACCTCTGTGGTATTTCTCCCCAAATCCCTTAACCCCAGTCTATTGAAAAAACACCACACAAACCCAGTTTGGCAGACATCTTACTGGATACCTGACGAGTACTACTCAAGACTGTCAAGGTAATGAGAAACAAGGAACCAATTAACTGTCACAAGCCAGAAGAGGCATAACCAAATGTAATATGGTACCCTGGGCTGGATCTAGAACAGAAAGAGGACATTAATGGAAAAACTAGTCAAATCCATATAAAGTCTGGAGTTTAAGTAACAGTAAATACAAAGACTGACAAATGTACCTCAAAAATTAAAATGTTAACAAGGGGGAAAATTGGGTCCAGGGTGTATGAACTTTCCGCACTATCTTCACAATTTGTCTGTAAATCTAAAATTATTCCAAAATAAAAACTTTAGGGGCACCTGGGTGGCTCAGCTGTTAAGCATCTGCCTTCGGCTCAGGTCATGATCCCAGGTCTTGGGATCGAGCCCCACATCGGGCTCCCTGCTCGGCGGGAAGCCTGCTTCTGTTCCCTCTCTCGCTGTCTCTCTCTCTCTGTCAAATAAATAAATAAAATCTTAAAACAACAACAACAACAAAACTTTATTAAAAAAAACACAGGAAAAATGTGTTTAAATTAATTTAAATTAAATTAATAATATTTAAAAGTACAAAAATGTTCTGATTGTTAAAGATGTAAACCATACTTTACAGTTTAAATAAAATGCTTATTTGCAACATACTTTTACATTAAAAAAATGATTTATTCCATTTGGCACTCATTTACATAGCACTCTTTGCCTATTAAGAAACTTTGAGGGGTGCCTAGGTGGCTCAGTCGGTTGAGTGTGGGACTCTTGATTTGGGCTCAGGTCATGATCTCAGGGCGGTGAGATCAAGTCTGCATCAGGCTCCAAACTCAGTGTGGAGTCAGCTTCAGATTCTCTCTCTCCCTCTGCACAAGCCTCTCTAAATACATACATACATACATACAATCCTAAAAAAAAAAAAACAAAACTATGAACACATCACTGGTTTTCAGATACACATAACGAATACCAAAGAGAAAAAAAAATCCCTAACATTAATTCTTAAGAAATACACTTAAGGGGGGTGTCTGGGTGGCTCAGTCGTTAAGCGTCTGCCTTCAGCTCAGGTCATGATCCCAGGGTCCTGGGATCGAGCCCTGCATCGGGCTCCCTGCTCGGCAGGAAGCCTGCTTCTCCCTCTCCCACTCCCCCTGCTTGTGTTCCTGCTCTCGCTCTCTCTCTCTCTCTGTCAAATAAATAAATAAAATATTAAAAAAAAAAAAAAAAAAAGAAATACACTTAAGGGGTCCCTGTGGGGGCTCAGTCAGTTGAGTGTCTGACTTTGGCTCAGGTCATGATCTCAGGGTCCTGGGATCAAACCTGGCATCCGGCTCCCTGCTCAACAGGGAGTCTGCTTGTCCCTCTGCCCCCCCATTCCATGCTCTCTCTCAAATAAATAAAATCTTAAAAAAAAAACCCTACTATATTAATATATTGACTACTTATTTGATTAACTGTATGTTAAATTCTCCTTTAAAAGGTCTCTAACAATAAAAAAAATCATTTACTGAAGGATTTATAGGCCATTCTTCATTCAATAGTAGCCATTATTCTCTGAGTTAGATACTGTCAACATTATCCACTTATAGATAAGAAAACTGAAGCTTCTGCTCAAAGAACATAGCTGGTAAATTGTGGAATTAGGACTACTAAAATATTCAGATATGGTTTTAGTCAATAGCTTAATCTGTTTTCTGTGATAAGGCTTAAAAAATAAAAATTAGCAACAAAAAAACAAATAATAAAACTGACTCATCTTCATCTTCCCTTTTTTGGCAGTCAGCATATTTTTTCTTAAAGTTTTTATTTTATTTATTCATTTAAGTAATCTCTACACCCAATGTGGGGCTCAAGCTCATGACCCGAGATCAAGAGTCACACACTCTTGTGAGCCAGCCAGGCATCCTGCAGTCAGCCTATTTTTGATAAAATAAAAACAAATATGGAAAGATGAATAAAATATGCCTTAAGCATACAGAACACTAATATCACAAAACATCTTTCTATCTTTGCCATAGACTTATTAAAGTGGATTAATCAATATGCAAAATCTTAATAAACATAAAATTTTCTATGCATTTAAAAATTAAAGTCCTTGAAAATTTCCCAGATTCTTAATTTCACTGTTATCAAAGGACAGTCTCTCAGAAAATTTGTTAACAGCCTTAGTTAACTGTCAATAATTCTTGTCAACACATAAGAGCTCAAAGAACACATAATAAAAATGCAAAAAACAAATAATTACAAGATGCAAATGTAATGCGTCCAGGTGGGTTAATTCACTTCTTATGGATGAGAATTTTGTGGCCCTGATAGGTATGTCGGGAGTGTGACCCTGTTCCCTGGAACAACATAAAATCCCTTTAAAGGAAGTATGAACACTTCTCCCTCCTTCACCTCAATTCCTGAAAGATCACTGGAAGTCAGCTATTACAAAGAACTATAGCTTAGCACATTTCCTTTCACATAACCCTGCATTCAATCTATTACAACAAATATTTATTTACTTATTAATACAACTTATGTATATTTACTTAAATATTAATTTAATACTTAACATTAATTTATTAACACTTGCTTATTAATACTACCAGCATGTATGCAACAAGTATTTATTTACTTATTAATACTACTGTAAAGCAGTATCAGGCACTCTCTGGGAGTCCCTACTCAGATGCCTAAGGCCTTATGTAAGCAAAATAGTTAACAATACAAGACTGTATGTTAATAAATGCCAATTTAAATGATGCAGACAATAAATGCTAATGGACTTTCACCATTTTAGAAAAGGAAGAAATTCACAAACACAAGAATAGTCATAAAAAGGGTCCATTTTGTCAAAAGAATAAGAAATCATGCAAGGCAATACCCAAGTGGTTAAATTCCTATATTTACCTCAATCTAGCTGCTACCCCAACATGTGACCTTAGGGAAAGACATTCTCTAAATTTTAGTTTTCTCACCCATAAAAACACAAATCTGCCTCCAAAAGTAGCAGAACAAATGAAAATGAGTACCACATTCAATATATTTACAAAGTTCCAGAGAAATGTTTATGACAATGTTAAATGACAGTAACTTTAGAGGATACCTTTCCAGAAATATCCTTAATGCACAGATCAATCCTACCTAGGGACATTTCAACCAAAAGCCACCATCTTTTAAAGAGAAAACAATAAATCAAAATAATAAGCACTTATGATGCCTGCATCCACGAGTATAAAGCATTTCACAAATATCAGTTATATCTAACTGCCATGGCAAGGTTAAAAATTATACACATAGGAGTTTAGACACATAAACCAAGGTTCTATTTAAATAACTACCTGAAAATGTCATGCCAAACCAGCAACAAAGCTAAAACAATCCAAAAAGCCTTAACTGCAGTTCATTATTAGGCTCATATATTATAACATTTTTCTTCATGAATACAGATTTCTCAAAACACTTGGCCTTTACAACTAAGATTCACTCTACAGCTAAACAACTTCAGGAGAACAGGTTTTCATCTTTTTTTTTCCTTTATCTTTTCAGAACTCATTGCATACCATTAGTTTTATTTTAAATAGAGCAACATTTTAAGTAAAAACAATTACAGTCCTATTGTAGAAGACTTAAGAACAGTGACAAAGAATTTCCACTTCACATTTAACTATTTCTCTTTCCAACATACATGAAAACAGGTTACCTGTCATAATGAAATATTTTCAAAATAGAGACTTAGACATGAATAAAAAAATCTCTTCTAGGACCACAGCAGACATTGGCCAGCTCAGTTTAAAACCAACTGAGCCTTAAGTCCCTTTGGCAAAAGAGTATGTGACTCACTATTGTAGAACTCAAGGGAAAGAATTGGAAAATTCATTCTGATTGCCCGAAGATTTTGCTTTGAGTCTGTTTTTTAAAGACACCTCCATACTGTTGTCAACTTCCATAGTTTCTACGGCTTGTTTATTAAGATGACAAGTTGTAAGTAAGGTGAGCCACATGTAAACAAAAAGTAAGGTCCTATTTTTTCTTGAATACCTAAAATATGAGCCACAAGGTGTATACATGCACGTATATGTGTGTGTATGTGTAGTATGTATTGACATACATATTATTTAGTACACAAAAGGGAAACATTTACATTGAAAAAATAGAGACAATGAAACATGGATGTTCTAGCTTAGAAAAAGAAAAATTATGATACTGATTTTTCCCTTCCAGAAACATCTCCAAATTTCTAATATTCTAAAGTTATTTTAACTGGAAAAATACATACCAAATAATTCTACTAAAAAAATGAAATCTATCCCAATCTCATTAAAAGTTTTATAAATATAGGATTATGAAGAATTTTAAAAACTGATCTCCAAATTAAGCAAAAGATCCTGTCACGTGTATCAGAAACATCCACAGATACATATTTGGAACTAAAGCTCTCATAAGTCAAATTATTTTAAGCTCCTGATCAATGAATAGTCTACTGAAAAATCACCACTCTTAGTGCACTTCTATACCTTCAAATACTAGGATGGGAATATGTCACATAACAGTGAATTATCATTCTCTACCTTACTCATTCCTCACCATATGAACCCTTCTACCTTCTAATCACATTAAAAATAACAAAAGTGTGAAAATATATCATACACTGACAAACAGTCTTAAGCCTCATCAAAATCACATTTACCATATGAATCTGACATTCTTTTGAAGATGTCTATTCACATGAATGCTTGATGGAAGACATTAAAGTGACCTACCCTCTCTTGTGGTAGTACCTTACAAAAGGTCCCTTTCAAGGGACAACACAAGAAGAAAACCTTTATAAATAGCCTTTAACACAAATTATCTTATCCTTTTTTACTCATCTTTGATATTATTAAAAAATCAGATTTACTGTTCCAATGCAAACTACAGTAAAAGAAAACATCTATAGTATTCTTAGATTTTTGCCATATTTTCTATTACTATTTCTTGCCCAATATTTTTGGCATTCATTAACTTACATTTACTTGACTAAAACAATAAAAAAAAAACATTAACACGGGTTGTATATATGTGTGTGTGTGTATGTATACACAAATACAGAGAGACAATAAGTGTCTGCTTTAGAGCAGGGACATTGCTTTTTACCCCAATTGCAAAAATGTTGGAAACTAAAAACATCAGATTTTAAAATTTACTACAGAGAAATACCTTTGTTGTAGCACCAATTAGTATCCAATAACCTTACAAAACATAAGCAAAAGAAAAATGCTATGAAAGGGCAATCTAGCATTTCACAGCTTCTGCTCTCTTACTCCACCCAGTCTCCTCAGCTCAATGGCTGTTCACAGCATCCACAAATATTAGCCCATTTTTAAAAGGGGAGGGGATGGGTACCAAAATAGGGTTATCTCTAACAAAATCAATATATACAGGAATATCTGGTGAAAAATTGGGTTCCTTTCTCTGATTTATAAAAAAAATAACAGCTTCGAATTTGTTTTAAGAGATCCTCCCCTTCTGAACAATCCAAACAATGATCATTTATAATAGAACATGAAAGAATAAATCACCCTAAATACAGATTACACTTATGCTTTAATAAAAACTGCAACTTGCAATTGCCAGTTATTTTGGAAAACTGTGTCTTGAAAGATACCCATGAGATATTAAAAGCTAGCTGATGTCTTAGAAGCAAATCAGAATTTTTTAAGTAAAAGCTTTTTATCCAACATTTTATCACTGCCGACATGCTCAGGCAGGAAATTTTCCTGATTAAAAGACTGAACCCTGCAGTAATCAAGCCCTGCTGCAGAAAAAAAACACACACACACACAAAAAATTTTAAGCAAATACTACTGTGGCAAAGGAGGAGGGATGACATTACTGGTATGAAAGGCCCAAGCTCTCTCCTCCGCCCTAGACTCAAAATGAAATTCACACAAAACAACCCACCTCCCAACAAAAATAGAATTACCAAAAATGGCATAAATTTTTTGTTTAGCCTTTAAAGCGTTATGAATCTTGAGGACTATGTGTTAAAGTAGAGGTCGGGATAACAGTAATATCTTTATTCTCTACCGAATGCCTCTTAAGGAAAGGGGGGGGGGGACCTTGGCATGACATCGCCCATTGAGAATGAAACCACAAATCTGGTTCTTCTCTTCAAAAGCACAAATTCTTAACCAAAGGACTGATGTAATTTGAACCCAAACGCCAACCCCAAAAGAAAATTTCCTGCCCTCCTCCCAGGGAGTTTCTTGCTAAGTCACTGAAGAAAGGTGGAAAAACAAATAAAGCCAAGGCACCTTGCTCTCTCTTATCTAAAATATTGAAAACCTACTCCTCTTCTCTACTGCTGAGAGAGTTAAAATTTGCCCACCACCTCAAAGACATTTTCTATTTTCTCACCTGGGAGACTAAAGGCGGCACTGCGTTTCCTAAAGGAGTGGGGAGATTAGATGAAGGGGAATGGCTGAGGGCCTCGAAGCTGTGTTACAACGTCAAAAGGCAACTCCCGTCTCAGGAGCCAGGGGTAGAAAAGAAAAACCTGCCTGATTCGGTGGGTGGATGCGGCGGATGGTTCGGAGGGTCGGACCGCTCTTTAGCGGGTGTAGAGGCTGGACCGCCGCACAGAGGGACGAGGGAAGGGGTGGGCCATCCTCCTCAGGTCAACCCCATCCTAAGGACAGGTGGGGGACGGAACGCCTGAAGGCCTATGGGTGCCCAGGCCGCGCGGAGCCGAGCATAGTCCCCGAGCCGCCAACCACGGGTGGGGTGGGGACTGCGGACCTCGCCTTCCGCGGCCAGGGAGAAGAGGGCCAAACCCTTTCCCCAAGATCAGAGAGCGACCTGCTCTCCACGCCCTTCCTACCCAAGAATACTTTTCTTGCTAAGTCACTGAGGGAGGAGGGCGATCTCTTCCCGGGGAGGGCCGCGGGTGGAGTCGCGGCGGCTCCGGCACCCCCCGAACCCGGGTCGGGGAGGAGGGGAGCGAGGGCAGCGCCCTCCCCGGCCTGTCCCCCCTCCTCCCGTGTCTCTCACTCAACGGCCGTCGCGGCCGCCATTTTGAGAGCGAGGAGAGAAGAAGAAGGAGGAGGCGGCGGCGGCAGGGGGAGGGGAGAATGGGAGGGAGGGGACCGGCGCAGCCACCTCGTCAGGCCGCCCGGCCCGGCCCGCAGCCGCCCGAGCGCCGTAGAGAAGACAGAGGGGAGGGCACAGACCCCCTCGCCGCCTTACCGGAGCGCTGCACCGCCGCCTCCGCAGGGCCTCTTCCGTCCTTCACTCCCATCCACCGGCGGGGGAGGGGGAGAGGGAGAGGGAAGGGAGGAAGGAGGGAGGGAGGGAAGGAGGGAGGGGGAGGATGGCGCGCTGGGCCCGGTCCCGGGGAGGGGGAGGGGAGGGGAGCGGGCGGGCTCCTCAGCCGTTCCGGGGCTCGAGCCCAAGCCTGGCGCTCGCGGCTTTTCTCGCTCGCGCCCGAGCGCTCCTCCTTCTCTTTCTCGCTCCTTGGGCCCTGGGATCGCTGCTCGTTCGCTCGCTCACTCGCTATCTCAGCCGCCGGACTCCGCCGCCGCCCCGCCGCTCCAGCTCCGTCTGTCACAGGAGCTGCCCCAACGCCCTGACGTCACCGCGCCGCCGCCGCCGCCGCCACCGCCGCCGCCCCAGACCCGCCGGGATGAGAGAGGGGAGGGGGGCCGGGAGCGGAGAGGGCTGCGGCGCATGCGCCGGCCTGGGCCGGGCCCTGAGCCTCGCTGCCTTCCGCTTAGCCCGCGGGCTGGCGGTGCGGTTTGGCGGTACCGAGTGGCGGGCGGAGGAGTTTGCGCAGGAGGTGCTCCTCGCGTTCTGCTCGCCTCTGTAACCTTGGGTTCCCTTTTCCTAGACCCTCGTGTGATGGTTCAGGCACCTCGTGAACTCCGGCTGTGTTCACCTCCCCGCCCTGCTTTTGCCCACAAACAGAGCTCTCCCCGTTTCTCTCCGCCAACAGCGGGGACCCGTTGGGACCCGTGGATTCCGGGCCCCGGTAGGCTTCAGAATAATGTGGAGCCCAGGCCAAGCTGTGGCCCCTTCTACCTCCGGCCTTAAGGTTTATTTCCCAGTTTGGTGGGGGCAAAGAGGAGGGAAGTAGGTTGGGTTGGTTTGGAGAGAAGAGCTGTTGAGGTTAAAAGGCTGATGGAAAGCCCAATTGTTTTATTTTTTATTATAGATTTTTAATTGGGAGGATTCGCTTTTAGACATGATTCAGCTATTTTTTTCCTTAGTCACACACACGTTTGAGACACTTGAAGTCTCAAAATTGACACCCAAAGAAAGACCTGGAACTTTATCCTCAGAAGGTGCTCACGCCTGCGTGTATGTGCGCGCGCGCGTGTGTGTGTGTTTGCTAAATTATAGGTTTATATACTGATAACAAGTCTTGGGGATTTGCAGTCTATTTATTCCACACGGAGATATTTGATTTAAAATAGGCCAGATTTATACTGCACTGTATGTTAACTAAAATTTAAAATAAAAATAGGCTAGATTTGAAGTTCTGAACCTTTCAATATGGAATATTTTCTTAATAAGTGGTACCTAGTATGATTATCTATTTAATTTATATTTTCCAAGGAAACTCGTTTTCTAAAACATAGGTTTAGGCTTTTGTTTATTGCTTTTATTAATTCCCTGTGTAGGTAAATGCATACACTGACTTTGAGAAGCAACTGGGTTAATGAAAGAGAGAACTTGGGTATGAATCCTGGATCAGCTATTTACCAGAAGTGCAACCTTTGCTAAATTACTCTCTGGCCTGGGTTTCTCTATAAAACAGACCTAATGAAATAGCTAACTTATAAAGCTTCTGTGAGAAATGGGGAGGTGATGCTGCATGTGTGATATATAGTCCTTAATGGGGAATCCTAGGTAACTCATGTAACCATTTCTGTTGCTTGATACCAAAGCAAGTTCACTTTTCCAGAGGAAGGTTGTCTCTATCCCTGGAGGTGTTCAGGAAGAGCATGAGTGAGGGTTGGTTGTCTGGAGGGCTTGGGTTTTTCTTCATGAAGGCAGGGAAGGAAGTCAAAGGGTCTCTGGAAGATCTTTTTCAGGTTTACAGCTTTGGAGTTCTCCAGTTAGACAAGGACAACAAGAGGAGGCACAGAGGTTTGGTCTGTGCTGTGTCCGGTAACAGTCAGTAAACATGAAATAAATTAACCTCTCTTGTTCTAAGAATCCACCTTTGGTTTATTTTTACCTTTTTAAAATATTTATTATTGTGTGATATCACACTACTTAGTATTTAATAGCTGAGTAAATCAGTTATTTTTAAAATGAATGTTCCAAAAGCTAACAGAATTGCCCAGAAAGAAATCAGAATCACACTGATAAACACTGATTTAAGACAAGTAGGTAGTACTGACTGCTGTAAACCTTGAGCTCATAGACTCATGTATTTAGAATCTTTAAAATCTGTTTTTATGTAATTATACACTAAACTGAGATCAGGTTTTATTTCTGTAGCACTCCTTTAAAATACAAACTCCCTTGGGAGGAATGTATAAAAACTTTCCTTGGATTATAATTTTTCCAAACAGAAAAAGAACTGTTATATGCTTAACTTGATGTGGAGTGATGTGTTACGGTTCTGTGCACTTTCTTTTCAGTTGCTAAAATGATAGATCCATCTTAATAAACACTTGTCTTTTGAGAATGGAGAGTTAGGACATCTATGCCATCCATCATAATTCATAAGGACTTACATAGAACCTACTACATCCATCCAGGAAACATTTAATAATGAGTATTTTGGATGATGTTTCTTGAGAAAAGATTAAGTATAAACATCCATTTTACTTACCACAATTTAACAATCTCCCCACTCATTTGAATTGCAGATCTTTATTTTTCCAGCAGACATTTTCAAAATGGAAACATTTGTTTCAATTGCTGCAGTAGAATTAGTGTTAGTTTAAACAATTCTGCAAATAAGTTAACTGGAAGAAGCACTCCAGAAATACTACTGGGGAGAGGACAAAATGTCTTCTAAAATCTGTTTACAATGAGAACAAATGTTTTTTTCTTTTTTTAAATTATTGCTTTTATTATTACTTTTTAATTCCAAAATAGTTAACATACAGTGTTATATTAGTTTCAGTTATAACAATGAGCATAAATGTTAAAACTTTGAGAATCAAACTGTCCTCCGTTTATAGGAAAAGACACATTGTTGTGTGTTCATATTTGATAGAAAACAATTAGCAAATGGTGAGAAAATTCAGGTATACAATTTATGTGAATCAAAGTCCCATCAAAAAACCATGACCCAAATGTCAAGAGACTCACTGTAGGAGATTTTAGCTAATTAATTTGTGTACCTGCATTTCTCCAAAGCATGGATATGTCAGTGAGGGCAAGTCCAACTAAACTAGTCATTCTTCATCTCAGCATCATGACATCCTCATGTGTCATGAACATTGGGAAGCCGTAGAAACAAAGACTATTAAAAGAGGGGAAATTCTCAACCTGGACATAGAAAAAATGTTTAGAAGTTACACTTGGTAATCTGAAAACTTTTAAAATATGTATAGAAAATAATTTCTAAAATGCTAACATACAAAAGGACATATCAAATTCATTCTAGATGTCACCACCATAGACCATGAAGAAAGTAAAACAAGCTTTCTTCCCTTTCATGTCTGTGTGTACACCTAGTAGAGTAAAAGATTCTCACTGAGAGGACTCAAAGAAGGCTTTATGAAGGAGGTGATTTAAAGCAGACCTTAAAAAATGGCTAGAATTTTAATTCATTCATTCAACAAATATCTATTGAGTGCCTTCTATGTACCAGACACAATGAACAGAACAAATAGAATCCCTGAGTTCTCCAGTTAGACAAGGACAACAAGAGGAGGCACAGAGGTTTGGTAAACATGTCATGGAGGTCATGGTAAACTCCATGAGGTCATGGAGTTTGTATTCTGGTAGAAGACACAGAAAAAAAGGTGACAAAGCTGTGATGGCAATAAACAGTATCGAGGTGAAAAAATATGACAGACTACACTAATGAGGGTAATAAGAGAAAACATTTCTGAGGAATGAATGACATTTAAACTAAGACTGGAGTAGCCAAGGGATTCCAGATTAAGGAACATGTGCAAAGACCCTGAGACAAGAAAATGCTTGCTGTGTCCCAGGAAATGAAAGAAGGTCCTGGCAGATAGAATGAAATGATGGTGAGAAAGGAGCCTTCTTGACTACACTGGTCCAGGGGACACCATTCACATTTTATTCTCTGAATAGCCCAGCAAAGGAAAAAAGTAGGAGACAAGATCAGAAAAACAAGTAAGAATCAGTACAGGGCCTTGAGAACATAGTAGAGAATTTGGATTTCATTTTTTAAATTATCATTTACTTATTTTTCTTTTTTGAGAGAGAGAGCATGCAAGAACATGAGTTAGGGGAGGGGCAGAGGGAGAAAGAGAATCTTAAGCAGGCTCCACACAGCACGGAGCCAATGCTGGGCTCGATCTCACAACCCTGAGATCATAACCTGAGCCGAAATCAAGAGTCTGACGCTCAATGGGCTAAGCCATACAGGCACCCCTGGATTTCATCTTTATAGCTGTGAATAAAGATAAAGACAAAAACCAAACACATTTTGACCCTGCCTTTTGATCTTAAGGACTTAAAAAATAATTATGTTATTGGGATGCCTGGGTGGCTCAGTTGGTTAAGCGTCAGACTCTTGGTTTCAGCTCAGGTCATGATCTCAGGGTCACGATCTCAGGGTCATGAGATGGAGCCATGCGTGGGGCTCCAAGCTCAGCAAGGAGTCTGCTTAAAAAAAGAAAAGACTCTCTCTCCCTCTCCTTCTGCCCCTCCCACCTGCGCTCTCTGTCAGAAAAATGAATCTTTAAAAAAATAATTATGTTATTATTTTACCTTTTTAATATGTAAAATTTCGAATGTATACAAAAGTAGACAGAATGATATAATGAACCCTCATATGCCCATCACCAGGTTTGACAATTATAAACTCATGGCTAACCTTATTTCATATATACTCCCATTCATCTCCCTTTCCATATTATTATTATTTTTTTTAAAGATTTTATTTATTTATTAGAGAGAGAGAATGAGAGAGAACACGTGAGAGGGGGGAGGGTCAGAGGGAGAAGCAGACTCCCTGCCGAGCAGGGAACCCGATGTGGGACTCGATCCAGGGACTCCAGGATCATGACCTGAGCCGAAGGCAGTCGCTTAACCAACTGAGCCACCCAGGCGCCCATTATTATTATTTTTATGAAGCAAGCTCTGTGCCCAGTTTGGGGCCTGAACTCATGATCCTGAGATCAAGAGTTGGACACCCTACCAACTAAGCCAGCCAGGCACCCCACCATATTATTTTGAAGCACATTCTAGATATCACATTATTTCACTCATTAATAGTTTAGTATGTCTAAAAGAAAAAAAAAACTTTTATAAAACATAATCATGATACCATTATTACACTTAATAACAATAATTCCTAAGGATATTCTGACCCTGTCCTTTGATCTTTGCCTCACCAAAGGCATGGAGTGATCAGAAGTTATAGAGAAATTGGACAAGCAATATAGTTAAGCAATCTTGGGCAAAAGAACTCTCCTAGATTACCTGAGATCTGCCCACAACTTTTCAAGCATAAATTTAAAAATTAATACAAACAATTGGTCTTTTATCCAATTAAAATGAATATTACTAGTAGAAATGATTTGCACAGCATGTAAGTGGCAAGGGCTAAAACAGCACACAGTAGGGGAACCTGGGCGACTCAGTCAGTTGAGTGGCAGATTCTTGGTTTTGGCTCAGGTCATGATCTCAGGATCATGATTTTAGGGTCTTGAGATCAAGCCCTGAGTCAGTCTCCATGCTCAGTGGGGAGTCTGCTGGTGATTCTCTCTCTCCCTCTCCCTCTGTCCCTCCCCTGCTCATGCTAGCACTTGCGTGCTCATGCGCTCTGTCTCTCTCTCTCTCTCTCTCTCTCAAATAAATAAATAAATAAATAAATCTTTAAAAAAATAAAATGGCACACAGTTAACTTTTTACCTATAAAATTTGACCCAGGAAAATTGCATGTGATCAAAATCATGACCACAAAAGGATACTCACAGTAATAGAAAACACAAAAAAGAGAAAAAAACATTAAAAAAGAAAGTATAAGAAACCCTGATAAGTCAAATTTCCTTTAAAAAATTATTAGAAGAAGGAATTGATGCCAATGAAAATAATTTCACTAAAATCAAAGTGAAAGGGGTGCCTGGGTGGCTCAGTTGGTTAAACCACTGCCTTCGGCTCAGGTCATGATCCTGGAGTCCCGGGATCGAGTCCCACATCGGGCTCCCTGCTCAGCGGGGAGTCTGCTTCTCCCTCTGACCCTCCCCCCTCTCATGCTCTCTCTCTCTATCTCATTCTCTCTCTCAAATAAATAAATAAAATCTTTAAAAAAAAATCAAAGTGAAAATAGAAAAATCAGAAGTGGTTTAACTCTGCTAAATAGAGGATTGATTGAGTAATTGAATTGGTTAGAGATTGTTCTGATAAATTCATTTTCCCTAAAAATTCACTGAAGTTGGTATAATTATGATTAAAGCATTAAAGCACTTGGATTTGCAAATGCTGAGGTATTATATCCTTAAGGTCAATATATAAGGGTCAAAACTTCTGGATCTAGGGCAGCACTGTCTGATAGACATATAATACAAACCATACATGTAATTTTAAATTTTGTGGTAGTTACATTTTCAAAAGTAAAATGAGATGGAATTAGTTTTATCTTTTTTCATACTCTTTGAAATCTGGTGTTTATTTTATAACTATAGCATATCTCAATCCACGCTAGCCACATTTCAAGTTCTTAATACCCCATGTGGTACCGTACTGGACAATACCAATCTGGGGGAAAGGAATCTAGGTAGAAAGAATGGCTTGAGCAAAGATATGGAGTTATAAATGTAGAAGGCAAGTTCTGGAAACAAGAAATGGCTCCAGTGTAGCTGAAAAGGAATGTTTGTGTATGTGAGAGAGGGGTGGAAGGTAGATGGAGGACTAGAGAGGGAAGAAGGGAGAAATATATGGGCTGTAAGACTGGAAAGATAATCTGGACTGGAAGGTTTTGAATATCTTGATAGCTAGACTGTCCTGCTGGCTGTGGAGCTGCTTACATCGTCTTTGTGTAAGACCATAAAGCAGTAGCCTTCATCTTCCAAAGAGAACTTTCCTGACTCCCTTGGAGGGTACACTTTTTCTCTCTCAGTTGCTATTTCTATGGTCTCTCCGTCCCCTATTGACTGTACAGAGAAAGGAAGGACTGAATTTTGGGTCTCCAAATGATGGTCCAGACAAACCACTAATGCTAAGTTATATCAAGACATACCCTAAATCATGGCTTTGTACTTTCTTTTTCTCCAAAGCTTATTTTTTCAAACAAAATATTATACAGAATGTCCACATGTAAAAAAAAATAAACATCTTAAAAAAATTAATACACTAACTCAATCCTTTTTTAAAAGTAAGTAGATATGGCTGCATATCCAGAATTTATTATTTCTTCCTGTACTCCAGTGTATGGTACTTACATAAACAAAGAAATACTCTTTTCCTTATAATCACTTTTGACACATCTATATTTAAAAGCATGTAATATTTTGGGGCACCTGGCTGGCTCAGTCGATAGAGCATGCCATTCTTTTTTTTTCTTTTTTTTTTTTAAGATTTTATTTATTTATTTGACAGAGAGAGAGATAGCGAGAGCAGGAACACAAGCAGGAGGAGTGGGAGAGCGAGAAGCAGGCTTCCTGCCGAGCAAGGAGCCCGATGTGGGACTCGATCCCAGGACCCTGGGATCATGACCTGAGCCGAAGGCAGACGCTTAATGACTGAGCCACCCAGGCGCCCGATAGAGCATGCCATTCTTTCTTTTTTAAAGATTTTATTTATTTATTTGACAGAGAGAGACACAGTGAGAGAGGGAACACAAGCAGGGGGAGTGGGAGAGGGAGAAGCAGGCTTCCCGCTGAGCAGGGAGCCCGATGCGGGGCTCGATCCCAGGACCCTGGGATCATGACCTGAGCCGAAGGCAGACACTCAACAACTGAGCCACCCAGGCACCCCAAGCATTTCATTCTTGATCTCGGAGTTGTAAGTTTGAGCCCCACATTGGGTACAGAGATAACTTAAAAATAAAATCTTAAAATATATACAAAATAAAAGCATGAAAGGGCGCCTGGGTGGCTCAGTCGGTTAAGCGACTGCCTTCGGCTCAGGTCATGGTCCCGGAGTCCCGGGATCGAGTCCCGCATCGGGCTCCCTGCTCAGCGGGGGGTCTGCTTCGCCCTCTGACCCTCCCCCCTCTCGTGTGCTCTCTCTCTCTCATTCTCTTTCTGTCAAATAATAAATAAAAAAAAAAAAAAAAAAAAGCATGAAAAATTTTGTTCCAAATTTCTTCCTTGTGAATTGGAGTTTGTTTTATCTTTTTTTTTTTTTTTTTTGTATTACTGTCTCTCACAGGGCCACTATTGGCATTTTGGATGGGACAGTTCTTTATATTTTTATATTTTTAATTAAACTTTGTATTTTGAGGGGCTCCTGGGTGGTTCAGTTTGTTAAGTGTCTGCCTTCAGCTTAGGTCATGATCAATCCCAGGATCCTGGGATTGAATCCCATGTCGGGCTTCCTGTTCAGCGGGGAGTCTGCTTCTCCCTCTCCCTGTGCCCAACCCGCCCCCCTCTGCCCTGTGCTCTCTCTCGCTCTCTCTCAATCGCTCTCTCTCAAATAAAGAAATTAAAATCTTTTAAAAATTTTTATTTCTTTATTTGTCAGAGAGAGAGAGAGCACAAGCAGGGGAAGTGACAGGCAGAGGGAAAAGCAGGCTTCTCGCTGAGCAAGGAGCCCAATGCGGGACTTGATCCCAGGACGCTGGGATCATGACCTGAGCGGATGCTTAACTGACTGAACCACCCAGGCGTCCCAAATAAATAAAATCTTAAAAAAAACCTTTTTATTTTAAGATAATTATGGGTGGACACACATTTGTAAAAAATAATAGAGATCCCTTAGATCCTACCTCAACGGTAATAACATCTTGCAAAACTATAATGCAATATCACAAGTCCTATATTGATATTGGTACAATCAAGATACAGAACATTGCCATCCGTAGAAGGATCCCTCCTGTTGCCCTTTTACAGCCAAACCTAGTTCCCTCTCACCCTACCCATTTCGTAACCCCTGACAACCACTAATCCATTCTTTATTTCTAGAATTTTATTAACTTAAGAATGTTTTATAAGTGGAATAAAACAGTATGTAAGCCAGTTTTTGTGAGATTGGCTTTTGTTTCACTCAGCATAATTCTCTGAGCTTGATCTAGACTGCTGTGCATATTCACCAGTTCATTCCTTTTTATTGCTGAGTGTTACTCCACAGTATGGATGTAACACAGTTTAACAACTAACTTGTTAAAGAGCATCTGGTTGTTTCCAGTTTGGTGCCTGAGTTAAGCAGCTCTGAAATTTGTGTGAATGTTTTTGTGTGAACATTTTCAGTTCTCTTAATTTTCATTAAGTTTTCATTTCTCTGGGATAAATGTCCAGGACTGCAATTGCTGGATCACAAGATAGTTGCATGTTTAGTTTAAAAAAAAAACAAACCTGCCAGACTATTTTCCAGAGTGGCTTTACTATTTTACATTCCCACTGGTAATATATGAGTAATCCAGTTTCTTCAAATCCTTGCCAGCATTTGGTGTTGTCACTAGTTTTTATTTTGGCAATTTTTTATAAATTTGTAGTGATATCTCACTGTGATTTTATTTTATTTTATTAAGATTTTATTTATTGGGGCTCCTGGGTAGCTCAGTCGTTAAGCGTCTGCCTTCGGCTCAGGTTATGAGATTGAGCTCTGCATCGGGCTCCCTGTTCGGTGGGGAGCCTGCTTCTCCCTCTCCCATTCCCCCTGCTTATGTTCCCTCTCTCTCTGACAGAGAGAGACACAGCAAGAGAGGGAACATAAGCAGGGGGAGGGGGAGCAGGAAAGGGAGAAGCAGGCTTCCCACTGAGCAGGGAGCCAGACACGGGGCTCGATCCCAGGACCCCAGGATCATGACCTGAGCGGAAGGAATACGCCCAACACTGAGCCACCCAGGCGCGCCTCGCTGTGATTTTAATTTGCAATTACCTGATGGCTGATGATGCTGAACATCTTTTCTTGTGCTTATTTGCCATCTGTATGTCCTCTTCAGTAAACTGGTTCTTCATGTCTTTGGCTCAGTTTCTAATTGGTTTGTTTTTTACTGTTAAATTTAAGACTTCTTTATATATTCTAGATACTAGCCCTTTTTTGGATATGTGGTTTGCAAACACTTTCTCAGAGTTGGTAGCTTGACTTTTCATGCTCTTTTTTTTTTTTTTAAAGATTTTATTTATTTATTTGACAGAGAGAGACACAGCGAGAGAGGGAACACAAGCAGGGGGAGTGGGAGAGGGAGAAGCAGGCTCCTCGCAGAGCAGGGAGCCCGATGTGGGACTCGATCCCAGGACCCTGGGATCATGACCTGAGCCGAAGGCAGTCGCTCAACCGACTGAGCCACCCAGGCGCCCGAGTTTTCATGCTCTTAACAGGGTCTTTCACAGAGCAAGATTTTAATTTCGATGAAGTCTAGTTTATTAATTTTCCCTTTTATAAACTGTGTCATCTGGTGTCAAGCTTAAGACCTCTGCCTAGCCATACATTGTAAATATTTTTTCTTATGTTTTTTTTTCTGTAGTTACTATAGTTTTATATTTAAGTCTATGATCCATTTCAAGTTATTTTTTATCTAAGGTGTGAAAATTAGGGTGATGCTCTTTTTTTTTTTTTTTTTGGACTATGGATGTCCAATTGCTCCAGCCCCATTTATTGAAAAGACTATCTTTCCTCTACTGAATTGTTTCTTATGCCTTTGTCAAAAATCAGTTAGGCTTATTTGTGTGGGTCTATTTCTTGATTTTTTATTCTGTCCCATTGATCTATGTGTCTACCTCTTCACTCGTCCATCAATACTACACAGTCTTGATTACTACAGCCATGTGATAAAATTTAACATTGACACAAGTGATTCCTCCTACTTTATTCTACCTTTTCAAGATTGTTTTAGCTCTTCTAGTTCCTTTGTCTCTCCATATAAATTGTAGAAAAATCTTGTCTGTATCTACAAAAAAAAAGTTAGATGGGATTTTAATAGTAATTTCATTAAACCTGTATATAAATTTGGAGAGAATTGACATCTTTACTATGTTGAGTCTTCCAATTCATGAACACCATATGTCTCTCCTTTTCCTTATGTCCTTTTTCCAACAGCAGTTTGTATTTTTCAGTATATAAGTCCTGTACACATTTTGTTAGATTTACACCTAAATAAGTCACATTTTTTGAGTGATTATAAATGCATTGTATTTTTAATTTGGGTGACTACTGTTCATTGCTAGTATACATAAATGCAACTGACTTCTGTATGCTTATCTTTTATCTTCAAACTTCACTAAAGTCCCTGATCAGTTTGGATGTTTTCTTTGGAGATTCCTTGGGATTTTCTTCTTTTTAATTTTATTTTTTAAAGATTTTTATTTATTTATTTGAGTTAGAGAGAGAGAGAGCACAAGCAGGGGGAGAGGCAAAGAAGAGAGGGAGAAGCAGCCTCCCCACTGAGCAGGCAGCCTGACGACGCAGGGTTCAATCCCAGGACCCCGGGATCATGAGCTGAGATGAAGGCAGACGCTTAACCGACTGAGCCACCCAGGCGTCCCTCCTTGGGATTTTCCATGCAGACAATTATGTTATATGAAATAGGGACATATTTATTTCTTCCTTTATGATTATATGCCTTCTATTTCTTTTTTGTGCCTATTGCATTTACAGAACTATGTTGATTAAGAGTGATAAGAGCAGATATCCTTGACTTGCTCCCAGTCTTTGGAGGAAAGCATTCAAGATTTCTGCAGATGTTCTTTATCAAATTGAGGAAGTTCTCCTCTACTCCTGTTTTTGTGAGTTTTTATCATGAGAGAGTATTGGACTTTTTCCAGATGATTTTTCTGCAGCAATTGTTATGATCATGTGATTGTTTCTTCTTTAACCTGTTAATAAAGCAGATCACATTAATTTCACATATTGAGATAGCCTTGCAGCCCTGGAATAAAGCCCACTTGGTCATGATGTATAATTATTTTTATATGTTCCTGAAATCTATTGGGTAATATTTTGTTAAAGATTTTTGTGTATGTATTCATGAGGGATATTGGTCTATAGTTTTATTATTTTTTTTATACTGTCTTTTCTGGTTCAGGGACCAGGATAACACCAGGAGGGAAGTGTTCCCTCCTCTTCTATTTCCTGGAAGGGATTATGTAAGATTGCTGTTAATTTTTCTTTTTTTTTTTTAAGATTTTATTTTATTTATTTGACAGAGAGAGAGAACGTGAGAGAGGCAACATAAGCAGGGGGAGTGGGAGAGAGAGAAGCAGACTCCCCGCTGAGCAGGGAGCCTGATGCAGGGCTTGATCCCAGGACCCTGGGATCATGACCTGAGCCGAAGGCAGACACTTAACGACTGAGCCACCAAGGCACCCCTTAATTTTTCTTTAAATGTTTGATTTCCATCTGGGCCTGTAAGTACATTCTTGGAAGTTTTAAAATTATAATAAAGTGAGAAGACACAATTTACCAATAGCAGGGATGAAAAAGGGGATATAATTACAGACTCTGCAGATATCAAAGAGATAATAAGGCAATATTATGAAAGACTCTACACACAGAAATTTGACAGCTTAGATGAAATGGACCAGTTCCTCTAAAAGCAGAAACTATTCCAATTCACCCAATGTGAAATAAACAACTCAAATAACCCTATTAAGGATATTGAATTTATAATTGCCAAAGTTCAATCCAAAGTGGTCTTTGATCTACTTTGAGTTGATTTTTACATATACTGTAAGGTAAGGGTCCAATTCAATTCTTTTGTACATGGATATCCAGTTTTCCCAGCACCATTTGTTGAAAAGACTGTCCTTTCCACATTGCAGGATCTTGGCACCCACACTGAAGAGTAACTGACCATACATGCAAAAGTTTATTTCTGGGTTCTTTCTTCTGTTTCACTGATCCATGTGTCTGTCCTTATGCCAGTTTCACAGGGTTTTGATTACTGTAGCTTTGTATTAAGTTTTGACATTATGAAATGCAAGTCCTCTAACTTTGCTCTTCTTTTTTGGCTACTTGGGGTCCCTTCAGATGCCACATGAATTTTAAAATGGGTTTTTCTATTTCTGCAAAAACAATAAAGCAGCATATGAAAAGATAGTCAACGTAACTACATCAGAGAAATGCAAATCAAAACCACAATGAGATATCATCTCATATCTATTAGGATGGCTGATATAAAAAAATAGAAAATAATAAGTGTTGCCAAGAATGTAGAGAAATTGGAAACTGAAACCCTTACACCCTATTGGTGAGGGGTTGTAAAATGGTGCAACCACTGTGGAAAACAGTGAGGTGGCTCTTTAAGAAATTAAAAATAGGGGCGCGTGGGTGGCTCAGCTGGTTAAGTGCCTGCCCTCCGCTGGGGTCATGATCTCAGGGTCCTGGAATTGAGCCCCGGATGGGCTCCCTGCTCAGCACGGGAGTATGCTTCTCCCTCTCCCTCTGCCTTTGCTCCTCCCGTAACTCGTCCTCTCTCTTCTTGAGAAAGAGAGAGAGAGCATGAAAGTGGGGTGAGAGGCAGAGGGAGAAGCAGACTCCCCACTGAGCAGAGAGCCCAACGCGGGGCTCGATCCTGGGACTTGGGGATCATGACCTGAGCCAAAGGCAGACGTGTAACTGACTGAGCCACCCAGGTGCCCCAATAAATAAAATCTTTTAAAAAAAGATTGAAAATAGACCTTCTATGTGATCCAGTAATCCTACTTTTGGGTATCTGAAAGAATTGAAAGCATGGTCTTGAAGAGATATTTGCTATGTTCATAGCAGCACTACTCACAATAGCCAAGAGGTGGAAGCAACCCAAATGTCCATGGATGGTTGGATGAATAAAGAGAATGTAATATATACATACAATGACATATTATTCAGGCTTTAAAAAGGAAGGAAATCCTGTCACGTACTACAACACGGATGAAACTTGAGAACATTGTGCTAAGTAAAATAAACCAATCACAAGAACACAAATACTGTATGATTCCGCTTATATGAGCTATCTAAAGTAGCCACATTTATAAAAACAGAAAGTAGAATGACGGTTACCAGGAACTGGGGAGAAGGAGAAAAGGAGAATAGTTCTTTAATGGGTATATCAGTTTTGCAAAATGAAAAAGTTCTGGGGATCTATTTCAGAACAACACAAATGTACTTAACACTTCTGAACTATATACTTGAAAATGGTTATGTTATGTGTTTTTTTTACCACAATAAAAATATTAACATGTAAAATTTTTTAAGTACATTAAAATAATAACACTATGACCAAGAATGATTTATTCTAGGAACTATAGGATTTTTTGACATTTGAAAATGTATTAATATAATTCATAATACTATTTTAACTAAGGAGAAAACCTATTTGATCATGCCAATGGATGAACAAAAAAGCCTTTAATAAAATTCAACAAACTAACCCGATGAAATCTCCTACTTGAATAACAGGGTACTTCCTTAGCATGATAAAGAATGTCAGAAACCAACAGCCAATATTAATTGCAAAATATTAAACACATTACCGCTGAAGTCAGGAACAAGGCAAGGGTATCTTCTCTCTCTCTCTTTTTTTAAAGATTTTATTTATTTATTTGACAAAGAGAGAGCACAAGCAGGAGAAGCGGCAGAGGCAGAGGGAGAAGGAGAAGCAGACTCCCCATTGAGCAGGAGCCCAATGTGGGGCTTGATCCCAGGACCCTGAGATCGTGACCTGAGCTGAAGACAAGAGCTGGACGTGTAACTGACTGAACCACCCAGGCGCCCCTATACATGGATTTTATCATATACATGGATTTTAAAAAATAAAATTGGGGGGCGCCTGGGTGACTCAGTTGGTTGGGCCACTGCCTTCGGCTCAGGTCGTGATCCTGGAGTCCCGGGATCGAGTCCCGCATCGGGCTCCCTGCTCGGGGGGGAGTCTGCTTCTCCCTCTGACCCTCCCCCCCTCATGTGCTTTCTCTCTCTCATTCTCTCTCTCTCAAATAAAAAAAAAATCTAAAAAAAAAAAAATTGGGATCATAGTATATTATTATCCTACAACATATTTTCTACACTTAGCAAAATAGCATGGACTGAGTTCTGGGTTGCTACTAGCAATCTACCTTATTCTTTTCAATGGCTGCACAGTATTTCATAGTATAAATGTACCATAATTTTCCTAACTATATCCTACTGATGAATTTTAAGTGGTTTTAATTTTTTTACTATTAAAAAAGTGCTTCAATGAATCCCTTTATACACACATCTTAGTTCACTTGTGAAAGATAGTCTTTTAGAATTGAAATTGCTAGGTCAAAAGATATGCAATTTAAGATTTTTCACAGATATTCTCAAATTATCCTTCAAAAATACGTACCAGCTTATAGGGTTTGAGAGCATCCATCTATGCATATTCTCAGCAACAAAGATAAATTATGAAATCTTGCAACTTTTGCCCATCTGGTCAATAAAAGAAAAAAAGTCATGGATGTGAGGGTGATCTGGCTGAGACATCTGTCACCCCATTGATCGCCAGGCTTGATTTAGTTGATCTGGCTGGCTAGAAAAGTGTCTCCTTCGACCCTCACTGCACCATGTGCGTCTCTCCCAAAGCTGTGGGCTTGGTTGAAGAAGTTCACCTTCCCCGTTCTTCAGTCTGGGGTATAGGAGTAGCTGCACTCCTCTGCTAGAACCTCCAAACAAGCTCTCAAGGTCCATTTGTAGGAAAATGTAGGAGAAAGACTCCAGACATATCCAAATGAGGTGCTACATGTAGCAGTCAGGCTTTGTTTAAAAAAAAAAAAGTCATTATTTGTAGATCATATGATCACTTACCTGGAAAAAAACAACAAAATTAACTAAGTAAACCTTGGGGTTTAAAAAAAAATTTTTTTTTAAGATTTTTTATTTTTTTATTTGAGAGAGAGAGAAAGACCATGAGCACAAGCAAGGGGAGCGCCAGGTAGAGGGAGAAGCAGGCTCCCACTGAGCAAGGAGCCAGATACATGGCTTGATCCCAGGACCCTGGGATCCTAACCTAACCCAGATGCCTAACCGACTGAGCCACCTAGGAGCCCCTAAAAAAATTTTTTTTAAGTTTTATTTATTTAAGTAATCACTACACCTAACATGGGTCTGGAATTCACAACTCCCGAGGTCAAGAGTCGCATGCTCTTCCAACTGAGCCATCCAGACGCCCCTTAACTAAGTAAAGTTTAGACTGGAGAGCTGGATGTGTGTGAAGGAAAACACTCTCATACCCGGAGGATGTATACAATACATTGTACTCTGGAAGGAATTTTTCAGTATGAGTCAAAAACAGTAAAATATGCATCACTTCTGATCAAGCAATCAAAATCCAGGATTTCTTTCCAAGGGAAATAAGGAAAGATGCAAAGACTTAGCTACAGCAATTTTTACTGAAGTTTGTTTTATAGCTATGAAAAATTGAAAACTACCTAAATGTCCGACAAGGGACTAGTTAAATAAGTAATGGTTCATTCATACAGTTGCACACAATGCATCCATTAGTAGTTATATTGTAGATTAAAGTTTGTTGACAATTTCATATTTTTATATTAGCTCAATGAATATCACAAAACAGCATATCAGTATGATACCAATATAAATATATATGGATACTTTTAAACTACCCATCAAATTAATTTTGGTCAAATTTAGTCTGTCTGAAGGTAAATTATTTGTGAAGTCCAAGCCAAATCCAATCAATCCAAATGTACATCAATCCAAATGTAATCTTAGCACCTGACATCCCAGTTAAGTTACCAGGAGTGGATGCAAATATAAAACTCAGAAATAATCCTGACATAAAAATAATACTCATTCTGGGACCTTACAATGAGACTTCTTAATGAAATTAAGGGCTATTTGAATAACTCTCTGTTTGTTTACAAAGATCACAAGCTTTGCCAGGGTATCTCAAAATTGTTTTAAGTGCCCCTGGGGACTCTGGGAACCCTGGGAACCCCATATTGCGCCTGTCATTTAGATGCTTATCCACTGGTTGGAAGAATCCAAACAAGATGCTTTCAGCCAAACATTGCAATGTCCCCAGCAAAAAGGAGGGCCAGTGTTTGCTCTGTGACAATTCACTGTTTTCCCAAACCATGAATCAGCCCCATTGTCCCACCCGCTTCTTTGCATCATTCATTTTGTTCATCGGAGTTAATGGCAAAGGCAGGAACATGGCAAAAAAAAAAAACCCAAAAAACCTAAGACTGTGGGCAAGAAGGAGAACACGAGGAGGCCACAGTATTTAATTCTGCTTGTAAAGAAAGAGTCAGGATTTCACAGAGGCTGCTTCAGAAAAATGGCTAGAAATGTGTCAGAAGGCTAATTTCACAGAGAGCATCTAATTTACAAAATAATACTTGGCAGTTGATCAGCATTTTTAATCCCAAGGTAAAGGGGTCTCCAAATGTAAATGCATAAAAATTTTCTGGGCACTACATCATGTCAGACTTTTCTTTCCTTCCTCTGCTGGCTTCCCTCCCACCTTACTTTTTTTCTTGCTTCTCCTCCCTGCTCCTTTCCAGTTGGAAAGAGATAATACTCTACATTGTCTCACTGTACAAGCTGATGTTCACTGAGTTGGCCCAAACCTTTCATGCAATTTATTTTAGAATATAAGGGGAGGAAATGTTCTCTCCCAGTTACAGCACCCATAGCCCCAGAAGTCAGCTATATTTTTAAATCCCCATAAACCACTTCAAGGTCATGTCTTTCTACTCCATGATAATTCAATTTACCTCTATTGTACTAGTTAGGACTCCTTGGTTATAAGTAGCTTAAGAAAAAAGGGGCAACTTTTAAAGGATGGAGAGGTGCTTTCACAGCTCCAAAGGACCGGTGTGCAGGGAAGCCATTGAAATGGTTCGAAACCAGAAATATAAAGCAATCTTGAATCCCTACTTCTCCCTCATTACTTCATTCTTTCTCTCTCTGCGTATCTGCTTTTATTTCTCTTCTGATTCACCTGATAAGCAGAATATGGCTGTTGGGTACCTCCCAGTTCATAGGTTAAAATTCCAGCCAACTGCAGACTGATGATCCGTTTCTCAGTTTAATCCTAAATTCCCCCAAAGAAAAATCTAATCATCACCCTGAGTGATGTGTCCACCTCTCGTACAAAGAGTCATGGCTGGGAGGCAGAGTCAGGTGGTAGCAAAATGGCTCCCAAGAGCCCACGCCAATGATGTGACATATGACTGTGCTTCCCAAAGAAAGGGGGATGTCTAGTTGCCTGAAGAAATGACCAAAATCATAAACCAAATCAGTCTGTTGCTTTGATATTTGGACTATTTGGTTACTGATTTTTTTCCTTTTTTTTTTTAATTTATTTATTTGAGAGAGAGAGAGCACATGAGAGGGGGGAGGGTCAGAGGCAGAAGCAGGCTCCCTGCTGAGCAGGGAGCCCGATGCGGGACTCGATCCAGGGACTCCAGGATCATGACCTGAGCCGAAGGCAGTCGCTTAACCAACTGAGCCACCCAGGCGCCCTCCTTTTTTTTTTTTTTTAAGATTTTATTTATTTGCGAGAGAGAGAATGAGAGACAGAGAGCATGAGAGGGAGGAGGGTCAGAGGGAGAAGCAGACTCCCTGCTGAGCAGGGAGCCTGATGTGGGACTCGATCCCGGGACTCCAGGATCATGACCTGAGCTGAAGGCAGTCGCTTAACCAACTGAGCCACCCAGGCGCCCTGGTTACTGATTTTTTTTCTTGCTGAAGCTCAGTAATATTCTAAAGAAAAGATTTCTGATTGCATCTTTACAGGATAAAGTTTGCATGACTATGACCAGTTCATTCTAAAGAAAAGATTTCTGATTGCATCTTTACAGAATAAAGTTTGCATGACTATGACTAGTTCACATAGCAGGGTTGAGATATGTCACCCCTTCTTATGGGTAATTTAAATGACCATCCTTATACCAAATCTCTTAGCCTTTCCAGTTTTCAAGGACTGATAAACTCAAAATTAAGCAGTGAGCATTGACTTTTGCTTCCAGTGCTCCTGAGTAAGGGGCAGATCTATGGGAATATCTTATATCTTGGGAAAGGCAGCTCAATGTTTATAGATTGTCAATAATGTATTGAACATAGCACCAAAAGCTTTGTCATCCTGGCCAAACACTCAGCTCCTCTGGGTCTCTTCCCTGTAAATAGGAGAAACAATATTGTTATTCCTACCTCATAGGGTTCTTTGTGGGTCCAAATGAGATTATATAATCAGAAGTACTTCATGAACTATAAAGAATAGTACAAGTGTACCACCTGGATGTCCCAAGCCTCACTTGACTTTAGTACAAATGAGTAAAAGAGCTTTTATATACAACATAATATGAAAGTTAAGAATAGGTTGGTTTCTGATGCCTGGGTGACTCAGTCGGTTAAGCGTCTGCCTTCAGCTCAGGTCATGATCCCAGGGTCCTGGGATCGAGTCCCACATCGGACTCCTTGCTCAGCAGGGAGTCTACTTCTCCCTCTGCCTTCCGCTCTCCCGCTTGTGCTCTCTCTCTCTCTTTCTCTCTGTGTCTCTCTTTCAGACAAATAAATAAATAAAATCTTAAAAAAAGAAAGAATAGGTTGATTTCAACAAATGGTGCTGGAACAATTGGACATCAATATGCCAAAAAAAAAAAAAAAGAACCTTAATACATATCTTGTACCATATAAAAAATGAACTTGAAATAAATCATAGACAGGGGCACCTGGGTGGCTCAGTAGGTTAAGCATCTGCCTCCAGCTCAGGTCATGATCCCAGGGGATTGAGCCCCGCATCCGGCTCCATGCTCAATGGAGAGTCTGCTTCTCCCTCTGCTCCTTTACCCGCCATCCGCACTCATGCACACACACTCTCTCTCAAATAAATAAAATCCTTTAAAAAAAAAACAACGCTGTAGGGGCACCTGGGTGGCTCAGTCGTTAAGCGGCTGCCTTTGGCTCAGGTCATGATCCCGGGGTCCTGGAATCGAGCCCTGCGTCGGGCTCCCTTCTCCCTCTCCCACTCCCCCTGCTTGTGTTCCTGCTCTTGCTGTCTCTGTCAAATAAATAAATAAAATCTTTAAAAAAAAAAACAAACCACTGTATGTTAAAAAAAAAAGAAAGAAAGAAATCATAGACCTAAATGTAAACCTAAAACTATAAGCCTTCTGGAATAAAATAAAGGACAAAATATTTGTGATTTAAGGTTAGGCAAAAATTTGTAAATAAGGAACAAAACGTGGGGCACCTCAAACAGACACATGAAAAAGTGCTCAATATCGCTCAGCATCAGGGAAATCCAAATCAAAACCTCAATGAGATACCACCTCACACCAGTCAGAATGGCTAAAATTAACAAGTCAGGAAACGACAGATGTTGGCGGGGATGCAGAGAAAGGGGAACCCTCCTACACTGTTGGTGGGAATGCAAGCTGGTGCAGCCACTCTGGAAAACTATATGGAGGTTCCTCAAAAAGTTGAAATTAGAGCTACCATATGATCCAGCAATTGCACTACTGGGTATTTACCCCAAAGATACAAAAGTAGGGATCCGAAGGGGTACGTGCACCCCGATGTTTATAGCAGCAATGTCCACAATAGCCAAACTGTGGAAAGAGCCAAGATGTCCATTGACAGATGACTGGATAAAGAAGATGTGGTATATATATACAATGGAATATTA
>NC_138383.1:39927398-39951790 GCF_054177405.1 Leptonychotes weddellii | reverse complement strand
AAAAACAAAACAAACGTGGGGCACCTCGGAGTCGGTTAAGCAACCAATTCTTGGTTTTGGCTCAGGTCATGATCCCAGGGTCTTGGGATTGAGCCCCACATCGAGCTTCATGCTCGGTGCAGAGTCTGCTTGTCCCTCTCCCTTTGCCTGCTGCTCCCCCACCCCCACTCTCTCTCTCTCTTTTTGGAATAAATAAATAAAATCTTTAAAAAAAGAAACAAAAGCATGAACTATAAAATTTAAAAATTGATAAATTAGGCTCATTAAAATGAAAACTTCTGCTCTTAAGGAGACACTGTTAAGAAAATGAAAAGACCAGGGGCGCCTGGGTGGCTCAGTTGGTTGAGTGTCTGCCTTTGACTCAGGTCATGATCTCAGGGTCCTAGGATCGAGCCCCGAGTTGGGCTCCCTGTTCAGCAGGTAGTCTGCTTCTCCTTCTGTCTCTGCTCCTCCCCCTCGCTTGTGCTCACTCACTCTCTCTCTCAAAATAAATAAATAAAATCTTAAAAAAAAAAAAAAGAAAACGAAAAGACAAGACACAGAATGGAAGAAAATATTTGCAAAACACACATCTGATAAAAGATATGTATCCAGAATATATAAAGAACTCCAGTACTCAATAATATGAAAACAACCCAACTCAAAAATGGGCAAAAATTTGAAAAGACACTTCACCAAGTAAGGTGGTAAGTAAGCATATAGAAAAAATTTCAACATCATTAGCCTTTAGGGATATGAAAAATGAAAATTATAATGAAATGCCACATCACATACCTATTAGAATGGCTAAAATAAAAATAAACAAATTGATGATACCAAATGTTATAGAGGATACTGAACAACTGAAACTCTTTTTTTTTTTTTTAAGATTTTTATTTATTTGACAGAGAGACACAGCGAGAGAGGGAACACAAGCAGGGGGAGTGGGAGAGGGAGAAGCAGACTTCCCGCTGAGCAGGGAGCCCGATGCGGGGCTCGATCCCAGGACCCTGGGATCATGACCTGAGCCGAAGGCAGACGCTTAACGACTGAGCCACCCAGGCGCCCCAACAACTGAAACTCTTATACGTGCTGGTGGGAATGCAAAACTGGTAGTTTCTTGCAAAATAGATAGGCCATTTAAAGTAGTTAAGCATACATTACCGTATAACCCAGAAATCCTACTCTGGGGTATTTATTTGGAGATATTAAAGCACATGTGTACACAGAGAGCTGTATGCAAATGTCTGTAGCATTCATAATTGCCAAAACCTGAAAACAAACCAAGTGTCCATCTATCGGTGAATGAATAAACACAAGTGGTATATCCATGCAACGGAATACTATTCACCGATTAAAAGGAGCAAATTATTGATACACTGACATAGATGAATCTCCAAAAAACTCTACTGAATGAAAGAAGCCAGGCTCCAGTGATTCCATTTGTTTGACATTCTGGAAAAGTCAAAAGTATAGGGATAGAAATCAGATCAGCAGTTGCCAGGTGTGTGAGTTTGGGATGAACTACAAAGGGGTCTTTTTGGGGTAGTAGAACGGTTCTATATCTTGATTGTGGTGGTAGTTATGTGATCCATGTGTTGGAAAGAACTCATAAAATTGTATGCCTAAAAATTGAATTTTACTGAATGTAAATTATTCTTTAATAAACCTGACTTTTAGGAAAGAACAAGTATGGCAGTTTCTCAAAAAGTTAAATATAGGGTGCCTGGGTGGCTCAATCGTTCAAGCGTCTGACTCTTGGTTTCAGCTCGGATCATGATCTCAGGTTCATGGGATAGAGCCCTGCATGGGGCTCTGAGCTCAGCAGGGAGTCTGCTTCTCTCCCTCTGCCCCTCCCCTTGCTCACATACTCTCTCTCTCTCTCTCTCAGATAAAAATGAATAAGTCTTTTAAAAAAAAGTTAAACATAGAATTAGCATATGGGGGGCGCCTGGGTGGCTCAGTCGGTTAAGCGACTGCCTTCGGCTCAGGTCATGATCCTGGAGTCCCTGGATCGAGTCCCGCATTGGGCTCCCTGCTCGGCGGGGAGTCTGCTTCTCCCTCTCCCTCTGCTGTTCCCCCTGCTTGTGTTCCCTCTCTCTGTCTCTGTCAAATAAATAAATAAAATCTTTAAAAAAAAAAAAGAAAACATGCTAAGTGAAGTTAGCTACACACAAAAGGACAAATATTGTATGATTCCACTTATATGAGGTATCTAGAATGGGCAAATTGATAAAGACAGGAAGCAGAATAGAGGTCACCAGGGGCCAAGGGAGAAAGGAATGGGGAGTTATTGTTTACTGGGTACATGGTTTCTGTTTGGAGTGATGAAAAAGTTCTAGAAATGGACAGTGGTGATAGTTATACAACACTGTGAATGTACCTAATGCCACTCAATTGTCCACTTAGAAATGGTCTAAATGGTAAGTTTTATGTTATCTATATTTTACCACAACTTCTTTTTTTTTTTCTTTTTGAGAGAGAGATAGAGAGTGCACGCACACAAGCGGGGAGAGGCAGAGGGAGAGAGAGAATCTTAAGCCAGGCTCCATGCCCCATGTGGAGCCCGACCTGAGCTAAAATCAAGAGTCGGACGCTTAACTGACTGAGCCACCCAGGCGCCCCCATTTTACCACAACTTCTAAAACAGAATGCAGGTGGAGCTGGGTTTGAATTCTAGCTTTGCCATGTATCAGCTGTGTGTTCCTTGGATAAGTTATGCAGACCCACTTGGATATGTTAGAGTAGCCAGGTTGTAGTGCTAAACAAAGCAACATGGGGCGCCTGGGTGGCTCAGTTGGTTAAGCGACTGCCTTCGGCTCGGGTCATGATCCTGGAGTCCCTGGATCGAGCCCCGCATCGGGCTCCCTGCTCCGCGGGAGGCCTGCATCTCCCTCTCCCACTCCCCCTGCTTGTGTTCCCTCTCTCGCTGTCTCTCTCTCTCTCTGTTGAAAAATAAATAAAATCTTTAAAAAAAAAAAAAAAACCAAAGCAACAAAACAAAAGACCAAAATCTTGGTGGCACAACAAAGATTTATTTCTTATTCACAGTGTATATGTGATACCCCATATGGGTGGTGGGGGACATGGGGGGCTCTGCTCCGAAACACTCTCAAAGCATCAGGTTGGTGGAGGTTCTACCACCCTGTGCATTAACCCCTTCTGGACACCACCCTTCAGGGCACCATGCAGGGAAGGAAAAGAGCTAGAGAACCATGCACAGGCTTTACTTTGCCAGCGCTCCTGTCCCCACGCAACTGCAAGGGGCTGGGAAATGTGGGTGAGCAGGTAGAACTCTGGCTGAGCAGCTCTGTCCCTGCCCGTGCTCCTCGGTGCTTCAGTTTCTTCATCTATGAAATAAGCATAGGAATTTTAAAAATCGAGGTATAATTGACATAAAACATTATATTAGTTTCAGGTGTACAACAACATAATGATTCAATATTTGTATAACCACAGGAAACTTTTAATCTCAGGTTGTTGTGAGGATAAAGTGATATGATATATTTAAAGCACTTAGTACACGTAGTGAACATTCATTAAGATGTTATGTTTAAAAAAACTAAAAATAGAACTACCAGGGCGCCTGGGTGGCTCAGTCCATTAAGCGTCTGGCTCTTGATCTCAGCTCAAGTCTTGATCTGAGGGTCGTGAGTTCAGGCCCCACATTGTGCTCCATGCTGGGCATGGAGCCTACTTAAAAAAAAGAAAAAAAAAAAAAACCAGAACTACCATACAATCCAGTAATCCCACTTCTGGGTATATATCTAAAGGAAATGAAAACAGATTATCAGGTTATCAAAAAGATATCTGCACACCCATGTTCATTGCAGCATTATTCTCAATAGCCAAGATTTGCAAACAACTTGAGTGTCCATCTATAGATGAATGGATAAAAATGTGGTGCGTATATATACATACCATTGAGCCATGAGAAGACAGGAAATCCTATGAAACTAGCAACAACATGGAGAGAGCTTAAGAACATATGCCACGGAAGCCTGGGTGGCTCAGTCAGTTAAGTGTCTGCCTTCGGCTCAGGTCATGATCCCAGGGTGCTGGGATCAAGTCCCTAGTCGGGCTCCCTGCTCAGCAGGGAGCCTGCTTCTCCCTCTTCTGCTCCTCCCCCTGCTTCTGCACGGGCTCTCTCTCTCTCTCTGAAAAATCAATCAATCAATCAATCAATCAATCAATCTTTAAAAAAAAATTATGCCAAGTGAGATAAGACAAAGACAAGTACTACATTGTATCCTTTACTTGTGAAATGGATTAAAAACCCTCAAAAAAAAAAAACAACCCAGAATGGAATGGTGATTACCAGACTGGGGAGTAGTGGAAAGGGAGAGATGTTGTTTAAAGGTACATACCTGCAATTAGTAGATAAATAAATCCCAGAGATCTAATACACGTAAAATACACAAAACTGTATTAATGATAAATTAGCTAAGAGCCTAGATCTTAATGTCCCCACCACTAGAGGAAATGATAATTACACACAATAGAGGTGTTAGCTGATAATGGCAATCATTGCAATATAAATGTATGAAAATCAGAAAATCAGTATGTTGTGTACCTTAAACTTACACAATGTTATATGTCAATTATATCTCAATTTTTAAAAAATGTTATGTTCCATCCAGCTCCATAGTTTATCCTGAGGCTCAAGAACAAGGTGTGGAATGACAGGATCTGCTTTATTTATTTATTTATTTATTTAGATTTTATTTATTTATTTGTCAGAGAGAGACACAGCGAGAAAGGGAACACAAGCAGGGGGAGTGGGAGAGAGAGAAGCAGGTTTCCCGCGGAGCAGGGAGCCCGATGCAGGGCTTGATTCCAGGACCCCGGGATCATGACCTGAGCTGAAGGCAGATGCTTAACGACTGAGCCACGCAGGCACCCCTGGATCTGTTTTAAAATTGTCTGCTATTGGCCTCCACATGTATGTAGGCAACCATTTGCTTCTCTCACCAGTGTTGTGTTTCAGTCAGAGCTCTTTGGGTTTTAAGAAAAAAAAACCTGCCGGAAATAGATAGCTCAAGTAAAATGAAGGTAAGTGTAAAGATAAGGAAATCAGAGAAAAGCAAAAATGAACTAGGAGCCTAATGGAGACTGGAGCTCATCATTCTTGGAACCAACGACCCTCTCAATCTCTCTGTCCTAATTTGTCTGCTTAGCTTGTTTCTAGCTCCCTCCCAACTGTCTTCCTCTGGGTCTAATTTCTCCCTGACTCTAGTTTGCACATGCCCACAACCTTGCTGCCCCATCCTTGATTCTTCAAGGCGTTTCTGTTCAGTTGGCTACTTTGGACTACTTCCCTCCGTGTTATTTCCGGAGAGAGGAATATGTTAGGTCAAACTCATCTTTTCCAACTTGACCATGAAAACCACGAATAGCTAACCTGATGGTGGATCGTCTCCCTTTAGATAAGGTGTCTGTCTCTTGACAAATCAACTTTGGTCCTTCCCATTTCCCGGTTCTGTCAGGTGGCTTGCTGATCAAAGGCTGCAGTTGGGAGAGGGTAATCTGTAAATAGGAGGTGAATGGGACAAGCATCCAAAAATATGCCTAGTAAAAAATGAATATCATCAGTGCGCCTAGGTGGCTCAGTTAGTTGGATGTCCAACTCTGGATTTTGGCTGGGGTCATGATCTCAGGGTCATGGGATGGAGCCTGGTGTTGGGCTCTGCACTCAGCGGGGAGTCTGCTTGAGATTCTTTCCCTCTGCCACCACAACCTGCTTGTGCATGCAGGCGCGCTCTCTCCCTCTCAGATGAATCAATAAATCTTTTTTTAAAAAGTGAATATTATTATCATAAAAACCTATCATGCTAATTTGGTACATGAAAAATGGTATTCCATTTTAATTTGCGTTCTTTATTAGGGAAGTTGAACATTTCCCCCTCTATTTATTTGTAATCTTTTTTGTTTGTTTATTTGTTAATGTTCTTGGTGCATTTTTCTACTGCTGTTTCTACCTTATCCTTGTTTTATTTTATTTATTTTTTTTTTTTAAAGATTTTATTTATTTATTTGAGACAGAGAGAATGAGAGAGAGAGCACATGAGAGGGGGGAGGGTCAGAGGGAGAAGCAGACTCCCCCCCCCCGAGCAGGGAGCCCGATGCGGGACTCGATCCCGGGACTCCAGGATCATGACCTGAGCCGAAGGCAGTCGCTTAACCAACTGAGCCACCCAGGCGCCCTACCTTATCCTTGTTTTAAAAAATTTTTTGTGTGTGGGCAGGCAGGGGTAAGGGCATGAGGGAGAGGGAGACGGAAAGAATCTCAAGCAGACACTGCTGAGTGCAGAGACTGCTGGGGCGGGGCTCCATTTCAGGACGCTGAGATCATGACCTGAGCTGAAATCAAGGGTTGGATGTTTAACCAACTGGGCCACTAGGCGCCCCTCTACCTTTTCTTTGTTGGTTAGTAGAAGGCTATTAACCATTTGTCTATTGCATCTATTGCAAATATTTCCCCCAGTTTGTCATTTGTATATTAACTTTGTATGTGGTGGGAGTTGACATAAAGAAATTTTTATGTTTTGGGTTTCGTTTTTTTTTTTGTAAAGAACTCTTATCTTTTCCTTCATGTTTTCTACCATTAGGGTCTTATTTAGAAAGTCTTCCTGGGGCGCCTGGATGGTGCAGTCAGTTGAGCATCTGACTCTTGGTTTTGGCACAGGTCGTGATCTCAGGGTCGGGAGATGGAGCCCCAAGACAGGCTCCACGTTTAGCTGGGAGTCTGCTTAAAACTCTCTCTCCCTCTCCCTCTGCCCCTCCCCCTGCACTCTTTGTCTCTCTCCCACTCTCTCTCTAAAATAAATAAATAAATCTTTAAAAAAAAAGTCTTCCTGCTCCCTAAGACTATAATAACACTCATTTATTTTCTTTCTGGAACGTTTATGGTTTCGTTTTTTTTTTTAGATTTTATTTATTTATTTGACAGAGAGAGACACAGCTAGAGAGGAAACACAAACAGGGGGGGTGGGAGAGGGAGAAGCAGGCCCCCCGCAGAGCAGGGAGCCCAATGCAGGGCTCGATCCCGGGACCCTGGGATCATGACCTGAGCCGAAGACAGATGCTTAATGACTGAACCACCCAGGCACCCCTATGGTTTCATTTTGTATATTACTCTGCATGTGGTAAAATAATAATAGCTAACATTTATGAGGCACACTTTGTGTGATAAACACAAATTTTATTTTTTTATTATTATTTTTTTTAGAGAAAGAGGGAGAGAGAGCATGTGCAAGCAGGGTGGGGTGGACAGAGGCAGAGGGAGAGAGAGAGAGAATCTCAAACAGACTCCCTGTTGAGCACAGAGCCCGACATAGGGCTCAACCCCAGGACCCTGAGATCATGACCCGAGCCGAAATTAAGAGTTGGATGCTGAACTGACTGAGCCACCCAGGTGCTCCTCTTATTTTATTTTATCTTATTTTTTTAGAGACAATATTTTTTAACACCCATTACCTTTAAAAAATATATATTTTATTTTTTTGTTTGAGAGAGAAAGATAGAGCATGAGAAGGGGTCATGGGCAGAGGGAGAGGGAGGCTCCCCGCTGAGCAAGGAGCCCAATGCGGGATTAGATCCCAGGACCTTGGGATCATGACCTGAGCCAAAGGCAGACACTTACCCGACTGAGCCACCAGGCGCCCCACCCATTACCTTTTTTAATCCTCACAGTCACGTAGTCACTTTTATTACCTTGTTGTTAAATATGGGAGAAATGAAGCTTAGGGAGGTTAAGTATCTTGTCTGCAATTACATAGCTAAACAGTGGCAAAACTGCCACTCAAACCCTAAGTCCATCTACTTACAGAGGTCTTACTGATTGCTGTATATATTTTCTAACTTCCCCCCCAAAATCATTAGTCAATTTTTCAAATATATTTTGTTGTAAAATTCAGCATTTCCCTCACTGATGGGAATGCCATTTTCACCATCCAGTAGTTTTTGCTAAGTTCTTGGGTCCATTCCTTCCCTTTATTTTCTGTTCTATTGATTCTTCTGTCTATCCCTGCGCGGGTTAACACACTGTTATAGTGACTGTTGTATTATTTATACATTCTCCTATCTGGTTGGCCAAGTCATCACTAGATGCGCTTCTTTTTCAGTTTTCTGATCTTTTCTTCACTGTTTATTCTTCCAGAAAAATTTTAAAGATTTTATTTATTTATTTGAGAGAGAGAGAATGAGAGAGAACAAGCACATGAGAGGGGGGAGGGTCAGAGGGAGAAGCAGACTCCCTGCCGAGCAGGGAGCCCGATGCGGGACTCGATCCCGGGACTCCAGGATCATGACCTGAGCCGAAGGCAGTCGCTTAACCAACTGAGCCACCCAGGCGCCCTCTTCCAGAAAAATTGTAGAATTATGCGGGTAAGTCTCCAAGAAATTCCACTGAGATTTTCTTTTTTTTTAAAGATTTTATTTATTTATTTGACAGAGAGAGACACAGCGAGAGAGGGAACACAAGCAGGGGAAGTGGGAGAGGGAGAAGCAGGCTCCCCGCAGAGCAGGGAGCCCGATGCGGGACTCGATCCCAGGACCCTAGGATCATGACCTGAGCCGAAGGCAGACGCTTAACGACTGAGCCACCCAGGCGCCCTCCACTGAGATTTTTGCTGAAAATATTGGGGGCTAGGGATGCCTTGCATGCTGAGAGTAGAGTTCATCACATTCCTCAGTTCATAGTGTGCATGGTCTGTGTAAGGCCCTCTGCATATTTTAGCCCTCCCTTATTCTTGGTCTACATTCTCCTTCCCCTCCCACACAAACACCCACAGTTATGTGTTTGAAACGCACCCTGGGATATGTATGTGTTCTTGTAAAATAATACTGCTATTTTGTGCAGATGTTTTTGATTTACATAATAGTAATGGTCTAAGGATCTTTCTGTTTTATTGCTTTGCTCAATACTTTTTTTATAACCTGTTCGTGATGCTCATAGGTCCACTGCTGAGGAGCCCAGGATGCACCTAAGTATTTCACCAGTGACAGACACCTCGGAAGTCCCCAACTCCTCATTTTCACAACAGAGCTGCAGCGAATATCCTTGTACGTGGTTTCTTATGGACCTGAGAACTCTCTGGAGTATATATCCGGATTCGCGCTGCTTGTTGATGAGTCTGTGTCCTTGACATCCTCATTTCTGCCAGTTTGCACTCCCACAATGACACAAGAGGATGTTCATTTCTCTGATTCTCCCCATTACTTACTGTTTTCTAAGTCTCTAATTTTTGCCCCTGAAAGGTATAAAATGATGTCTCATCGTTTTATTTTTTATTTTTTTATTTTTTTAAAGATTTTATTTGTTTATTTGAGAGAGAATGAGATAGAGAGAGAGCATGAGAGGGGGGAGGGTCAGAGGGAGAAGCAGACTCCCTGCCGAGCAGGGAGCCCGATGCAGGGCTCGATCCCTGGACTCCAGGATCATGACCTGAGCCGAAGGCAGTCGCTTAACCAACTGAGCCACCCAGGCGCCCCCGTCTCTTCTTATTCTTGTGAATCATTTGCATTTCCCCAGCTGTGAGTTACCTATTTACAGCCTTTGCCCATTTTTCTAGTGGGTTTCCTGTCTTTTTTTGTGTTCTTTCATCTGTCACATATAGATATTCAATTCCCTGGAGTAGTAGGCGATAGGAATCATACTTTATTTTTCTCCAAATAGTGAGACAGTTTTCCTGACAACATCTACTGAATAATTCATCCTTTCCATACTGACCTGTGCTTCGTCATCATCTTATATCAAATTCCTATAGATGTATGGGCCTATTTCTGAGCTGCTGACTCTGTTCCTCTGGTTGATCTTTCAATTCCTGTAGCATCACCATTCTGGTTTTACGACTGTGGCTTATTTTATTTATTTTTTTTTAAAGATTTTTTTTTTAAATTTATTTGAGAGAGAGGATGAGAGGAGAGAGAGAGCACATGAGAGGGGGGAGGGTCAGAGGGAGAAGCAGACCCCCGCCGAGCAGGGAGCCCGATGTGGGACTCGATCCCGGGTTCCAGGATCATGACCTGAGCCGAAGGCAGTCGCTTAACCAACTGAGCCACCCAGGCGCCCCTGTGGCTTATTTTATATCATAAAATCTGATTGAGCCAGTCCCCTCTTGTTGCTCTTTGTTTCCAAAATTAATTTAGGTATTCTAGCAAGAGTAAGCTTGTTCAATTTCTCAAAAACTTCTGATGGCATTTTGGTGTGGTTGGAATTGCATTTAGTTTATAGGTAAATTTTTGGCAGGATTGACTTTTTAAAGTAGTAAAAGTCCATAAAATATAAAGTAAAATAAAAGTATGAGCTTTATAATAAAGTTCAGGTGCCCTTCACTCTATCCCTCCCTGACCCCGAGTCCCACTCTCCAGAAGCCACCACTTGTACCCTTAGCTCTTTCTTCTGCTATGTCTCTCTATATCTCTAAACAAAATATTTACACTGTCATTTTTTGTGTTCTTATTTTAGATATTATCTATTGACCCCTTACTATAGAAATAACATTTTACTCTCTTTTATAGCTGACATAGACATACAGATACACACTCACATACACGTCCTCCGTCTTCCCAATATAGTTGTTTTTTTTTAAAGATTTTATTTATTTATTTGACAGAGAGAGACACAGCAAGAGCAGGAACACAAGCAGGGGGAGTGAGAGAGGGAGAAGCAGGCTTCCCGCCGAGCAGGGAGCCCGATGCGGGGCTCGATCCCAGGACCCTGGGGTCATGACCCAAGCCGAAGGCAGACGCTTAACGACTGAGCCACCCAGGTGCCCCCCAATATAGTTTTATTACTATTTTAAAAAATGGACACTCAGGGGGTGACAGGGTGGTGCAGTTGGTTAAACATCCAACTCTTGGTTTCAGCTCAGGTCATGATCTCAGGGTCGTGAGATGAGCCCCGTGCCCAGCTCCATGCTCAGCACAGTCGGCTTGAGATTCTCTTCCTCCCCCTCTGCCTCTCCCCCATCACATGCACGTGCTCTCTCTCTCTCTCAAATAAATAAATAAAATATTTTTTAAAAATTGGCACTCCATTCTTATCTTGTTATAACCATGTAATATTATTCACAGCTGAGCCATATAGTATGCTATGTCCTTTCTTTGACATTTTTCTGTTTTCCCTGGCATTAAAAATAATATTGCATTGTTTTTCCTTGTCCCCATCACATACTCCAAGTCTGCAGCATACCTCTAAAACTGCTGTCAATCTAGTCAAACAGAGCTGGGAGCCCGATGCAGGACTCGATCCCAGGACCCTGGAATCATGAGCTGAGCCGAAGGCAGACGCTTAACCGACTGAGCCACCCAGGTGTCCCGTTATTGCTAAATTCTATTTATCTCTAAGAACTTGCTGAATCTGTGGGGTTTACCTGTAGGTAATTATACCATCTATAAATAATGATAATTTTGTCTCTTCCCTTCTGTATTAATCTCCTATTGCTGCTGTAACAAATTACCACAAATTTAGTGGTTTAAAGCAATACAAACCTATTACCTTATCACAGCCAGTCAGAAATCCAAAATTATTCACACTGGGCTAAAATCAAAGTGCTGGCAGGCCTACATTCTTTTCTAGAGTCTCTAAGGGGGAATCCATTTTCTTGCCTTGTCCACCTTGGCTGCCTGCATTCCTTGGCTGGGGACCCCTTTCAATTCCAAAATCAACAAGCCTTTCTCATATGCTGTCCATCTGACCCTCCTTTTCTTTGACTTGTAAGTACTCTTGTAATTACATTGGCCCACCCAGATAATTCAGGATAATCTTATCTCAAAATCCTCAAGTAATCACATCTGCGAAGTCCCTTTTGGCATGAAAGGTAACATTCACAAATTCTGGGGGTTAGGGCATGGACATCTTTGGGGGCTATAATTCTGTCTACCACATCTTCAAATCCTTAAATGTCTAATTTTTTTTTTTTTTGAGAGAGAGAGAGAAAGAGAGAGAGTCGGGGAGGGGCAGAGGGAGAAGGAGAGAGAGAATCTTAAGCAGGCTCCACGCCCAGACTGGTACTTGATGAGGAGCTTGATCCCATGACCCTGAGAACATGACCTGAGCCAAAATCAAGAGCTGGACGCCCAATCGACTAAGCCACCCAGGTGCCCCCTATACTTCTAATTTTTAAATTTGCCCTGTTTTGTTGGTGATGACATAAATGTTGACCATTGGTAGGTATCCTTGTTTTATTCCTGATCTTAAAGGGAATGTTACCTAAAGTTTCTCTGTTAAATATTATGTTTATACATAATAGATGTTTGATGGATAATCAAATTTATGGAAGTTACATTCTAAGTTCTCTGGGAATTCTTGTGACAAATAGGTATTGAAGTTTATCAAATTATTTTCTGCATTTATTTAGATAATCCCATGTTTTATTTTCTTTAGTTTGTTACCTTGCTAGGTTTTCTGATGTCAAATCATCTTTACTTACATTCCTATTTGATCATGATGTATTATTACTTTTATATATAATTGGATTCAGTTAGTTAATATTTTATCTAAGAGTTTCACATCTATGTTCATAAGTGACATAGATTAGGGTTTGTCTGTTTTTGTGTTTGTTTTTGATTTATTGTCATCACCTGGGCTAGAAACAGCGTGGGTGCCTGGCTGGCTCAGTCAGTGGAACATGTGACTCTTGATCTCAGGCTCATGAGTTTGAGCCCCACATTGGTTGTAGAGCTTACTTTAAAAAAAAACACACATAGTGATATTAAACTAAAATGAGGTAAGAAGCTTTCAGTCCGTTTTCTATTTTCTGGAGCAACTTGTTTCTACTATTTTATTTTATCCTATTATTTTTATTTATTTTTATTCTCGTATCTGTTACTTTAATATCTGATAGAACTCACCGGCAAAGCTGTTGGAATCTGGATTGCTTTGGTGGGAAGAGGTAGGTAGAGGCCCTTCATTACCATTCTTTTTTTTTTTTTAAGATTTTATTTGTTCATTTGACAGAGAGAGACACAGCGAGAGAGGGAACACAAGCAGGGGGACAGGGAGAGGGAGAAGCAGGCTCCCCACTGAGCAAGGAGCCCGATGTGGGGCTCGATCCCAGGACCCTGGGATCATGACCTGAGCCGAAGGCAGATGCTTAACGACTGAGCCACCCAGGCGCCCCACCATTTTTTTTTAACCGATGCTTACTCTACTCAAGTTTTCTATCTTTTCTTGTATCAATTTTGTCATTTTAGATTTTCCCAGAAATTTATTCACTTTTATCTAGTTATAAAATTTATTAGCATACATTAATTTGTAGTATTCCTTTATTATTTGTAAAATCTTTATTGTGGCTGTACTATTTTCCCTTTTATGTTTTTATTTTATCTGCATCATCTCTTTCTTGAGTAGTCTAAGCAGAGGTTTTATAGTATTCATACATTTTTAAAAACCACCACTTGTTTTTATTAATCCTCTCATGATAATCCATGTTATTGATTTATTATCTTTTCCATTTCTTCTTTCTTGTTCCTTTGGGTTTACTGTTACTTTTTTTCTAACATCCTTTTTAGTGATTAGCTTATTTACTTTCTAATAAATGTACATAAAATTAAACAGCTACAGATTTTCCCCTGTCTATTTAACTATGTCCTGTATACTTCTTTAAAGATTTTATTTATTTATTTGAGAGAGAAAGAGAGGGAGAACACGAGCAGAGGGGAGAGGCAGAGGGAGAGGGAGAAGCAGACTCCCCCATAAGCAGGGAGCCCGATGCAGGACTCGATCCCCGGACCCTCGGATCATGACCTGGGCTGAACCACCCAGGCACCCTGGCACCCTGTCATGTATATTAATGACGATTAACTGACTGAACCACCCAGGCACCCTGTCATGTATATTTTGATGTATATTGTTTTTTAATTCCAATCAAAGTATTTCATAAATATGCATTATAATTTCCCTTTGATCCAAGAGGTATTTAGTGGTATAAATTTTAGTGTTCAGACATGAGCACCTTTTATGGTATCTTTTTACTGATTTTCTTTTTATTGCATTCTGGCCAGAAAACATAGTATATGTAATACTGAGGTTTTCTTAAAGACACGATACATGATTAATGTATTCAATGTTCCTAATGTGCTTAAAAACAATATAGACTGGGGCACCTGGGTGGCTCGGTTGAGCCTCCGACTCTTGATTTCAGCTCGGGTCATGATCTCGGGGGTGTGAGAGCGAACCCAGAGTCGAATTCCGCACGCAGCGCAGAGTCTGCTTGAGATTGTCTCTCTCCCTCTCCCTCTGTCCCTCCCCACATTCTCTAAATAAATAAGTAAATGAATAAATAAATAAATGAATAAATAAAATCTTTTAAAACAATAATGTATACTTTTGGGGGATTTATTTTGGGGAGAGGCATGAACATATAATACATATATTACCATACTTAATTTATTCATTTATACCCATGTACTAGTTTGAGTTGATCAATTACGTTATCCGAATTATCTGTATCCTTGCTTCCTTGTCTGCTTGAGTCACAAGTTTCTAAGTGGTGACGTATCTATTTGTGATTGTAGTTCTGCCAGCTATTACTTTATAGAATTTGAGGCTGTATAATTAGGCACATGTATGTTAGCAGTAGTTATTATACCTTCTGGATCTGTTATCCCTTCCTGCTCTTCTTTGCCTCTTATGATTATTTTTTTCCCTTGAACTGTGTTTTGTCTATTTTAATGTTAAAATTGTTATCATGGCTTCCCTTTGGTTCATATTTCTTTTTCTTTTTTAAGATTTTATTTATTTATTAGGGCACCTGGGTGGCTCAGTTGGTTAAGCAACTGCCTTCGGCTCAGGTCATGATCCTGGAGTCCCTGGATCAAGTCCCGCATCGGGCTCCCTGCTCAGCAGGGAGTCTGCTTCTTCCTCTGACCCTCCCCCCTCTCATGTGCTCTCTCTCATTCTCTCTCTCAAATAAATAAATAAAATCTTTAAAAAAAAAAAAGATTTTATTTATTTATTAGACAGAGAGAGAGAGAGACAGCGAGAGAGGGAACACAAGCAGGGGGAGTGGGAGAAGCAGGTTTCTCGCTGAGCAGGGAGCCCGATGCGGGGCTTGATCCCAGGACCCCGGGATCATGACCTGAGCCGAAGGCAGACGCTTAATGACTGAGCCACCCAGGCGCCCCAAGATGCACGTATTTAAAGTATACAGTTTTTGTAAGTTTTGATGCGTGTGTGTGAAAATATGACCACCATCAAGCCTATCAAAATTTTAAGCTGGAAAGGAAATCAGAATATCTACTACTCTTTGATTCAGAATTTTCTTTTCTAGGAATTTTTCCTACTGAAAACATACATTTGTTTACAAGAAGAAAGTGAAGAGTCTGGACACCAACACCAAGAGGTAATCATTAAAGGTAAAGTAGGAAGAGAACTGTACGAAGAACTATCACGTATAAAATCACTTGCATGGGGCGCCTGGGTGGCTCAGTCGGTTAAGCAGCTGCCTTCGGCTCAGGTCATGATCCCAGGGTCCTGGGATCAAGTCCCGCATCGGGCTCCCTGCTCTGCGGGGAGCCTGCTTCTCCCTCTCCCTCTGCCTGCCACTCTGCCTACTTGTGTTCTCTATCTCTCTGTCAAATAAATAAATAAAATCTTTAAAAAAAATTTTAAAAAATCACTTGCATGTCAGTTATCTATTGATGCATTGTAAACCATCCTTAAACTTACCGGCTTCTTCATGATTTGGGCTGGTGACATCTGGGTGGTTCTTCTGCTGGTCTTGTCTGGAGTCATTCATCTGTCTGTAATCATCTGGGGTCTTAAATGGGGCTGGATGGTAAAAGGTGGCCTCATTCACGTGCTTGGCAGTGGCCAGTTGTATGTAGGTAGGCTGCTGGCTGGGCATCCTCAGTTCTCCTGCATGAGGCCTCTCTATTGAGCTAGCCCAGGTTTGTTCACATCTCAGGCTCAGGGTTACAGCCACAGACAAAAAGGGGCCAGCCCTCTTGTGCAAGCACCTTTCAAGCCTCTGCCTGCATCATACTTGCTAATGTCCCACTGGCCAAGCCCAGATTCAAGGAGTGAAGGAATAATCCCCACCCCTTGATGGGAAGTGCAAAGTCAAGTTGCAAAGGGACAGCCATCTTTGTAAACAAATGACCACTCCCATGACCTATTCAATATATTTTTATTTAGTCAATATCATGTGCCATGGCTAGACCCTAGGTTTAGTGAGAAAACAGAACATTTTCTGTCCTCAAGAAGATCTAATTTGATGAAGAACACACAGACAGCTAAGCTAACAGCACAATGCAACTGGAGCCACAATAATGTTTAGAGGTTTCTGTGCAAGCAGGTGGGAGGGTGCATGGTTCGCACGGGGTGAGGAACATAGGAAAAGCTGCCTGGTGGAAGTGACTGCTGAGGAGTCTTGAGACCCTCTCTATTTTGCCTTCTCGATGGGTAGAAAGGGAGGGGGAGGAAGAAGGTAATGCTGAGAAATGAAACAAAGATTTAGCAACTTCAATCAGCCTTCAATCTCCAAACAGCTTCCTTTCACACATTAAATATGGAATCACAAAATCAAGATGGAAGCCTAAAGTCAAGCAGAACAAAAGAAATATGCCAAGGCCATTTTCCCTGAGGCTCCCCAGTCTCTCAAAATCTTATCAGATTACATTCCTCATAAAAGATCCCTTGTCGGGGTGCCTAGGTGGCTCAGTGGGCTAGGTGTCTGCCTTCGGCTCAGGTCATGATCTTAGGGTCCTGGGATCGAGCCCCGCGTTGGCGGGGGGGGGGGTCTCGGCTCAGCAGGGGGTCTGCTTCTCCCTCTGCCATTTTTTTTTCTCTCTCTCTCAAATGAATAAATAAAATCTTAAAAAAAAAAAGATCCCTGTGGAAGTGACTTTCCTAGATGGAGATTGTGGACACACTGCCCACTTCCTGTGGGTCTGGAGCACAGTCTATTTCACTCATTCTCAGTAAATGCTACCTCTCACATGTTTCTGGAAGAAGGCTATGATCAGCATTACAAGCCAAAATGCCCTAAAAGACAATAGAAGAATGGCATTGAAAATGTAACAATGATACAAAGTACATGGTTGGTGTTCAATGAACGATTCAAATTTATAAAAAATGTTTAGAAGAAAAGACACATAGGGGCACCTGGGTGGCTCAGTCAGTTAAGCGTCTGCCTTCAGCTCAGGTCATGATCCCGGGGTCCTGGGATCGAACCCCCATCGGGCTCCCTGCTCAGTGGGGAACCTGCTTCTCCCTCTCCCTCTACTGCTCCCCCTGCATGTGCTCTCTCACTTTGTCAAATAAATAAATAAAATCTTAAAAAAAAAGAAGAAGAAGGAGGAGAAGAAGAAGAAGAAAAAGAAGAAAAGACACATGCCTAGTAGTGATCTGTGTTTATCTCTGGTCTACTCACTGGAATTTAACAGGAGAAGGAACTTTCATTTCCTATATTTACTTCCATATTGTTTGAATATTCTACAATCAGCAGATAGTACTGTTAGTACCATAAGTTTAAAAACTTTGAAAAAAGAGCTAAAGGTCTGAAACATTTCCATCTGATACTATTACTATTACCAAACTCTCAGTGAATACTTGTTATGTGCTAAGCATTTTGTAAGTATTTAACATAAAACTAACTCTATGAGTTAGGTACAATCATTTTTCTTGTTTTATAGATTAGGAAACTGAGACTCAGCCAGGTTATAGAATTTGCCCAAGAAGACACAGCTAAGAAATGTCGCAGTGAGAGTTTGACTCTGGGCTGTTTGACTTGAGAGGTTTATTTATAATCATTATGTTATACTGAAATACCACTATCAGCAGGGGAAAGGACAAATATTCCTGGAAGCCTGAGAGTAAGACCCAAAGCAGCAGGTACAATGTCACAAAAGCTTTATATTTTACCTTTCAACTTGGTAAGATACTCTCTGTCTCGTAAAACATGTACATTTGTTTGAAAATGAAAGCATGCAAATTATTTTCCATCAGGTCAAATGAATGCTCCGGAAAGATGCCCATGTCTGTCCTGGGGCTTTATGTGTCCTGGTCACGCCACTATGCATGTCGAGACAACTGTTTCTCAAACAAAATCAGTTCTTCACGTTCTAGCATTCTCCGGTAGATCAACTAGGTCACAATGTTTTCTTAAGATCCTGGAAGAGACTAAACATCTGTTAACTTCAGTTTCTACCCTGGTTCCAGTTCAGGAGATAAATTCCTATTAAGTAAAGCATCCCAAATGACCTGTCTGGTGACAGCTGACAGATTGGCAGGCCTGCGGGCCCAGGGTGTGACATTCCTCAGGCTGGCCACAGCTGTCTCTGACATGGTCATCTCCACACAGCCCACAGCCCACTTTCTAGGAATTCATACACAACGACTGCTCAATGATGCAGTTCAAGCCAACACACAGTTGTTCAATGATTAGTAAGTGCAAAAGTTCATCCACAAAAGAAATTGGAAATAGATAGTGGTAATTGTTGCACAACAATGTGGACGTAAGTAAGCCACTGATCTGCACACTTAGAAATAGTTAAAATGGCAAATTTTATCTTCTATATTTTACTACAACAATAAAATAGTAAAAAAAAATTTATTCACAGATAAACAATATTGGGTCCTGGCCTCAGGGATATTCTGGGGTTGGCGATGGTAACTCTGTTCCTGGTGGATGAAACCATTACCCACGAGGAGAGCAAGTCTTAGGCAGCTCATGCTGCTATAACAAAATACCATAAGCTGAGAACATTAACAGACACTTAATTCTCACAGTTCTGGAGGCTGAGAAGTCCAAGATCAAGGTGCCAGCAGATTCAGCATCTGGTGAGAGCTCGCTTCCTGGTTCGCAGGTGGCCATCTTTACACTATAACTTTACATTGTGGGAGGGGCGAGAGATCTTTCTGGAATCTTTTATAAGGGCACTAATCTCATTAATGAGGGCTAATGACCCTCATGACCTAATCACTTCCATAGCCCCACCCCTCAATACCCCATCACCTTGGCAGTTAGGATTCAACCTATGACTTTTGGAGGGACACAAACAGTCAGACCTTAGCCGGGGCCTTGGGGCCATTTGGGTGGACTTAAAAGCTATAGTACTTCCTGGCAAGAGTTAACAAAAACCAATGACATATACTGAGTATCTACTATGTTCTAGACATTGTCACCTAAACCTTAGAGCTGCTCTAGAAGGGAGGTTTCAGTGTTATCCATTTGTTTAAAGGAGGAAGCTGCGGTTTAAAGAGGCTAATATCTCGTTCAAGGTCACATTGCTGGGAAGAAACAGAGTGAGGACTTGAACCAGGCTCTGGCCCTGAAATCGGTGCTTTTAGTCATCACTCAAGCCTGTTTCAGGACTAGGCTGCAAAGTGGAAAATTCTACCTCCCCTACTCCTCCTGCCTACCAGCCCCAGGCTAGCTCAGCATCCCCCAGTGTAGCCTTGGCACCTCAGACCACCTCAGTCTAATTCAACCCACAGTCTTTCATTATAACTAAACCACTCCCGGAAAAACCAGGAGAGGAGAGGGGGGAAAAACATCAGTGCTCACACCCAGAAGGATGGCTATTTTTAAAACAAAACAAAGCAAAACCCCCCCAAACAGAAACAAGTGTTGGCAAGGGTGTGGAGAAAGTGGGACCTTTGTGCATTGCTGGTGGGAATATAAAAAGATGTACCGGCTCTGAAAACCAATATGGCAAGTCTTCAAAAATTAAACACAGAATTACTATACGATCCAGCAATTCTACTTCTGGGTAAATCTCAAAAGAAGTGGAAGCAGGACTGGGACAGATACACCCATGTTTATAGCAGCATTATTCACAATAGCCAAAAAGCAGAAGTAACTCAAGTATCCATTGAAAGATGGAACAAGGGGTGCCCGGGTGGCTCAGTCGGTTAGGCATCTGCCTTCAGCTCAGGTCATGATCAGGGGGTCCTGGGATCGAGCCCCGCATTGGGCTCCCTGATCGGCTGGGAGTCCGCTTGTCCTTCTCCCTCTGCCCTGCTTGTGCTCTCTCTCCGTCTCTCTCTTTCAAATAAATACAATCTAAAAAAAAAAAAAAGAAACAAAATATGGTATATACATATAATGAGATATTATGCAGTCTTGAAAAGGAAGGAAATTCTGATGCATGCTGCACCATGAACGAACCGGGAAGAGATTCTGCCAAGTGAAATAAGCCAGATACAAGAGGACAAATGCAGTATGACTCCACTTACATGCGGTTCCTGGGGTAATCAAATTCGCAGAAACAGAAAGTGAAATGCTGTCGGCCAGGGCTTGGGGGAAGGGAGGAATGGGGAGTTACTGTTTAATGGATAGAGGGTTTCAGTTTGGGAAGATGAAAAAGTTCTGGAGACGGAAGGTGGTCCTGGTCGCATAACAATGTGGATCTACTTAATGCCACAGAACTGTACACTTAAAAATGATTAAAATCTTACATTTTATGTTATTTATATTTTGTGACACACACATACAAAAAAAAAAAAATTAGTGTTTTCCAGTGGGACCCAGGCTGGGCTTCTAGGGGTTGAGAAAGTGGGGAGAAGCAGGAAGAGGGGAATTGCTCAGGCACCTTGTCCTGTCTTCCTTAGGCAGTCTGCCTCCAGTGAGGTTGGGTGGAGAGCAGAAGGGCTGGGATCATCTCGGGAGGAAGTTGTGAATTTGTCCCGGACTCTGGATTCTTTAATAGGGGTGGGGGGCAGAGCAAACACTAAACCCTGTCAGTCTCCCTGCGCCTCTCCCCTCTCCCGCTGCACCTGGCACGCTGCTGGGCCCCAGGAGCTGTGCAGGGCCGGGATAATTAACTGACAGAACTACACCCTGGGCTCCTTCTCTCCTCTACACTCCTGGCACTGTCCTCTGGCCTTAGGGTGCCTCCCAAGGGTGACTGTCCCACTGCTACATAAGCCCTAGCAATTCAATTTTCTTGTAGAAACGTCCTCTGCAATGTGGCCGCCTGAGCAAGATGAGACTGTCAGGACGCAAGGGATGTGGGCCGGGAAGTCCTTTCCCACCCTTTTAGTCATTGAGCCTGCCTGGGCGAGGTGTCTCATCCTGGACACCATCCCTGACAAAAATGTGGCCCAACCAGGACTAGAGCAGGAAGCAGGGATCCATTTGACATCACCAGGAGAAGAGAAAGCCAAGGTAGTGCCAAACCTGTTTTCTGGTCATTGAAGGGAATTTTGAAAAATTCCATTAACAATTTTACCTTTCATAACATAATATAGGTTCAGAGAGCTAAAAAGCTAAAACGTCAAATAGAAGAACAAGGCTTAAAGGGGAAACGGTGGCCCTTTGTTCTCCCTCTCCCACCTCAAGTCCAGCTCCTCAGATCCAAGCACTCTTAACTCCTTATTAGTGGTTTCTTCTGGACTTACACACGTACCTCTAGTAACACACTTATAGGGCATTTCTGAAAATTTCGTTTGCAGGATGGGCTTCCTGTTAAGGACTTGAAGGATTTAATTCTTACTTCATGTCTTCCTCTCCCTTCTCAATGTCTTTTCACACAATTTTGGTTAAAGCCATACTTCGTGTCCTCATGACAAGGGTAAATATACATGAGGGCAGACTCAAGTACATTTCCCTTTTGTTTTCCCTGGAGTTAATGCTCTCTGTTGTCACCTGCTCAGCTTTGTTGGAATCTGTGAGTCTTCCCAGACCCTCCAAGGACTCTGTAAACCCCTCTCAAGCCAATTTTCCACACAAACTTGTCGGATAACCCCTCAATTCCATCCACCCCACCCCTCTCCCCATGGGTCCCTCTTGCAGTCCCTTCCCCACCTTACAAAGCTCCCTTCCTGACACTTTCCTTTGCTGACCTCAAATTCTGAAGAGAATTGTGTTATCACTATTTCATATGATTTCAAATGGCCTACTTGCTTATTATAGAAAAATGGAAAAGGCACAAGAAACAAAATAAAGGTGATATATAATTCTTCTACCCAAACATAACTGTTAACACTTTGGTGTCTATCTTTCCAATCTTTTTTATGCATATCAATATATATCAAAGAGAGGAAAATACAATTCAGAAAACAAAGGCCGGGAGAGCCACATTTCTGCCCCTGGGAGAGTAGCATGACTCCCACCTGAGTGGCGATTCCTTTGTGGGGGAAAACAGCTTGTTGGGCCCATGAGTGGATGAATATCAAATGTCAATCTGCTCCCCTGCCCTCCACCCAGCCCCTGCAGCTGCTGGTTTAAAAAGACAAGGACAGAAAATGCTTGAAAAAACAAACAGAGCAGGGACGCCTGGGTGGCTCAGTCGGTTAGTTTAGGCGTCACTCTTGATTTTGGCTCAGGTCATGTTCTCAGGGTCGTGGGCTCAAGCCCCGTGTAGCTCCCCGCTGAGTAGGGAGTCTGCTCGAGATTCTTTCTCTCTCCCTCCCCCTTTGTTCCTCCCTGTCTCCCTCTGCCCCTCCCCCTGCTCTAGCACGGGTGCTCTCTCTCTTTCTCTCCCCCCTTAAAATAAACAAATAAATCTTAAAAAAAAAAAAAAAACAGCAATAAAATACTCTGCCAGGACAAAGCGGTAAGAATTAAAACATTGAAAAATTAAATTTTTTAGGGGCGCCTGGGTGGCTCAGTCGTTAAGTGTCTGCCTTCAGCTCGGGTCATGATCCCAGGGTCCTGGGATCGAGCCCCACATCGGGCTCCCTGCTCTGCGGGAGGCCTGCTGCTCCCTCTCCCACACCCCCTGCTTATGTTCCCTCTCTCGCTGTGTCTCTCTCTGTCAAATAAATAAAATCTTAAATAAAAAATTTTAAATTTTTAAAGACTTATTTATTTATCTTGGTAGGAGAGGGGCAGAGGGAGAGAATCTTAAGCCGACTCAGCGCTGAGCACGGAGTCTCATGTGGGGCTTGATCCCACAACCCTGAGATCATGACTGGAGCCACAACTAGGAGTTGGATGTTCAACTGACTAGCCACTCAGGTGCCCTGAAAAATTAAATTTAAAAATTAAGGGAATGACAAAAATGATAGTTTGAGAGAGAAGGATCTAGTACTGCACTGTCCAATATGGAGGCACCCCATATGAAGATATTTAAATTTAATAAAATTTAAAAATTCAGTTCCTCAGTTGCACCAGCCACATTTCAAGTACTCAACAGACACATGTGGCTGGGGCTACCATATTGGACAACACAGACCAGAACATTCCATCATTGCAGAAGACTCCGTTGGATTGCACCAGCTCTAACAAAGATCAAAAACTTGCAAAGCGTGGGCCAAATTTAGGTCATAGTGTCAAAGCATTATGATTAAGGGGTAGTCTCTATGGCCAGATGCCTAAGTTCAGATCCTGCTCTGCCGCTTATTATCCATATTGACTTTGGGCAACTTAATCTCTGTGCCTCAGTTTTTTGGTTTTTTTTTTAAATCTCTAAAGTGCAGATAATGATAGTAACTACCTTACAGGTTGTTATAAAGACCAAATAATTAACACCTATAATGTGGTTAGGAAAGTACCTAACATATAGTAAGTACTTAATAAATACTTCGATTTGCCTATTGGTTACTAACAAATGAAGTTGAGGATTTTTAAATAAAAACTTAGGTTTCAGGGCGACTGGGTGGCTCAATCGGTGAAGCCTCTGCCTTCAGCTCAGGTCATGATTTCAGGGTCCTGGGATCAAGTCCTGCATTGGGCTCCCTGCCCGCAGGGAGCCTGCTTCTCCCTCTCCCTCTGCCCCTCCCCCTGCTCATGGTCTCTCTCAAATAAATAAATAAATAAAATCTTTTGGGAAAAAAACAAAAACAAAAACCTAGGTTTCCGGCTTTTTAAAAAATCTACAAGGGGGCGCCTGGGTGGCTCAGTTGGTTAAGCGACTGCCTTCGGCTCAGGTCAAGATCCTGGAGTCCCAGGATCGAGTCCCGCATCGGGCTCCCTGCTCGGCAGGGAGTTTGCTTCTCCCTCTGACCCTCCTCCCTCTCACGCTCTCTGTCTCTCATTGTCTCTCTCTCAAATAAATAAATAAAATCTTTAAAGAAAAATAAAAAATAAAAAATCTACAAGGCCTGGCAACCTTGGCTTGCATTTCTACAATGCTACAATTGATGAGAATGGAGTAGTAGCTGCCCGGTTAAGATGGAGCATAAACTCACCGGCAGCCCACATGTTCTTGCTCACACATGTTCTTTTTGGGCAGGTGTTACATCAGCTCCACTCAGAGCCCATGTCTTTTTCTAACTGGCACAAAGGCACAACATAGGCTAGTGGGCAGGCCTGGGGAAAGTGGCAAACACATGGACATCAAGAAATAAATGCCTTCAGGGGCTCCTGGGTGGCTCAGTTGGTTAAGCGACTGCCTTCGGCTCAGGTCATGATCCCGGAGTCCTGGGATCGAGTCCCACATCAGGCTCCCAGCTCAGTGGGGAGCCTGCTTCTCCCTCTGACCCTCTCCCCTCTCATGCTGTTTCTCTCTCTCTCTCTCTC
>NC_138383.1:39915402-39926898 GCF_054177405.1 Leptonychotes weddellii | reverse complement strand
TTTAAAAAAAAAATAAAGTAACAAGTCACAAATGAAAAGACTGACAGATTTTACCAGCTCAAAATTTAAAACTTTTGCACTAAAAAACAAGAGTAAAATTTAAGGGCAAAGGGTAAACTAAGAAAGATTATTTGGAAATAAAAATATGAATGACAAAGGGTTAACAGCTTTAACTAAAAGAGAGCTCTAATGAGTCAAAAGGAAGTATATGAACATCCCAATAGAAAAATAGGCAAGAGAGGAGCCTGGTCTCAGTCGTTAAGCGTCTGCCTTCAGCTCAGGTCATGATCCCAGGGTCCTGGGATCGAGCCCCGCATCAGGCGCCCTGCTCTGCAGGAAGCCTGCTTCTCCCTCTCCCACTCCCCCCGCTTGTGTTCCCTCTCTCGCTGTGTCTCTTTCTGTCAAATAAATAAAATCTTTAAAAAAAAAAAGATTAAGATGAAAGTTATAAAACATTAATGAAAGAAATTGAAGACACAAACAACTGGGAAGATGTTCATCCTCATGGATTGGAAGAACCAATATGGTTAAAACATCTATATTACCCAAATCATTCTACAGACTTAAGGCAATCCCCATCAAAATACCAACAACATTTTTCACAAAACTAGGACAAATAACCCTAAAATGTGTATGGAACCACAAAAGACCCCAAAAAGCCAAAGTAATCTTGAAAAAGAACAAAGCTATAGGAATGACAGCCCCAGATTTTTTTTTTTTAAAAGGCAAATTATTCTTTTTTTTTTTTTTTTTTTAATTTTTACTTGAGACAGAGAGAATGAGAGAGAGCACATGAGAGGCAGGAGGGTCAGAGGGAGAAGCAGACTCCCCGCCGAGCAGGGAGCCCGATGCGGGACTTGATCCAGGGACTCCAGGATCATGACCTGAGCCGAAGGCAGTCGCTTAACCAACTGAGCCACCCAGGCGCCTGACAGCCCCAGATTTTAAGATATCCTACAAAACTGTAGTAACCAAAACAGCATGGTACTGGCACATAATATAGATCAATGGAGTAGAAAAGAGAGTCCAGAAATAACCCCATGCATTTATGGTCAATTAATTAATGACAAAGGAGGCAATGGGAAAAAGGCCGTCTCTTCAACAAATGGTGTTGGGAAAACTGGACAACCACATGCAGAAGAATGAAACTGGATCACTTTCTTACAGCATACATAAAAATAAACTAAAAACGGATTAAAGACTTAAATGTGAGACCTGAAACTAAAATTCTGAGAAGAAAACATAGGCAGTAATTTCTTTGACATCACCACAGAAACATCTTTCTAGATATGTCTCCTAAGGTAAGGGAAACAAAAGCAAAATTAAACTATTGGGACTACACCAAAATAAAAAGCTTTTGCACAGCCAAGGAAATCATCAACAAAACAAAAAGGCAACCTGAATGGGAGAGATATTTGCAAATGATATACTCAATAAAGAGTTAATATCCAAAATACATGAAGAACATAGACAACTCAACACCAAAAAACAAATAATCCAATTTTAAAAATGGGTAGAGGACATGAACAGACATTTATCCAAAAAAGATGTGCAGGTGGCCAACAGACACATGAAAAGATGTTCAACATCACTGATCCTCAGGGAAATGCAAATCAAAACCACAATGAGGGGCACCCGGCTGGCCTAGTCTGAAGAGCATGCAAATCTGATCTCGGGCTCATGAGTTAGAGCCCCACGTTGGGTGTAGAGATTATTTAAATAAATAAATAAATAAACTTAAAAAAAAAACCACAATGAGATATCACCTCATACCTGTCAGAATGGCTAAAATAAAAACATAAGAAATAACAAGTGTTGGCAAGGATGTGGAGAAAAAGGATCCCTTCTGCACTATTGGGAAGGCAAATTGGTACAACCACTGGAAAACAGTAGAGAGGTTACTCAAAAAATTTAAAAAAATAGAATTACTGTCTGATCTAGTAATTCCATTACTGGGTATTTACCCAAAGAAAATGAAAACCCTAACTCAAAAAGATATATGCATCTCTATGTTTATTGCAGTATTATGTACAATAGCCAAGATATGGAAGCAACCCAAGTATCCATCGATAGATGACCAGATAAAGAAGACGTGTGTAAATACACACAATGGAATATTACTAAGCCATAAAAAAGAATGAAATCTTGTCATTTGCAACAGGTATGGACCTAGAGGGTATAATGCTAAGTGAAATAAATCAGTCAGAGAAAGACAAATACCATATGGTTTCACTCATACATGGAATTTAAGAAACAAAACAGATGAACAAAGTAAAAAGAGACAAACAGAAAAACAGACTCTTAACTACAGAGGACAAACTGGTGGTTGCCAGAGGGGAGATGGGTGGGGGATGGGGGAAACAGATCAAAGGGGTTAAGAGTACATTTATCTTGATGAGCACTGAGAAATGTATAGAGTTGTTGAACCATTATATCGTACACCTGAAACTAATATAACACTATATGTTAATTATATTTCAATTAAAAATATATATAAATAAAAAATAAAGGTGATGAAACAGAGGTAAAAATGGTTAAGATGGTAAATTTTATGGTATGTGTATTTTATCACAATTAAAAATAAAAAATAGATAACTTTTAGTTTAAAATTTTTTTTTAAAGATTTTATTTATCTATTTTTCAGAAAGAGTGAACACAAGCAGGGGGATGCAGCAGGCAGAAGGAGAAGCAGGCTCCCCGCTGAGCAAGGAGCCCGATGCGGGGCTCGATCTCAGGACCCTGGGATCATGAACTGAGCAGAGGCAGACGCTTAACTGACTGAGCCACCCAGGCACCCCAAAATATAAACAATTTTTAAAAGAAGAAAAGCAGGGGTGCCTGGCTGGCTCAGTAAGTTGAGCATGCTACTCTTTTTTTCTTTTAGAGATTTATTTATTTTAGAGGGAGAGAGAGCTTGAGACAGGGAGCGAGCGAAGGGAGAGGCAGAGGGAGAGGAGAGAGAAACTTCACCAGACTCTGTGCTGGGCATGGAGCCCAATGCGGGGCTTGGTCTCGAGACCCTGAGATCATGACCTGAGCTGAAACCAAGAGTTGGACACTTAATCAACTGTGCCAGGGACCCGGACTATGCTATGCTTGATCTCGGGGTTGTGAGTTCAAGCCCCGCATTGGGTGCAGAGTTTACTTTAAAATCTTTTTAAATAAATAAATAAAAAGCAAAGTGGTACTAGACCATTAAAAAAATGGGAAAATGCCTTTAATTGTTATCTGTTTTACTTGCTAATTGGATCACATAGTTAATTTACATGTTTAAAAAAGAAACTGAAGTTGTGCACTGATCTTCAAATAAAAAAAGAGGTACACCATGCAAATGCTAACAATAACCATAAAACCTGGTGTAGCTATCTTACTATCAGACAAAGTAGACTTTAAGGCAAAAAGCATCACTGGAGATAAGTTCGTAATTCATAATTCCATATTTCATAATAATGAAATAGATATCTGGACAATATAACAATTCTAAATTTCTATGCTCTTAATAATATAGTCTCAAAATACAGCAAGCAAAAATTAATACAACTGAAAGTGAAAACTGATAAATCTACACTCATAATGGGAGGTCTTAATACCCCTCTCTAGGGATGCCTGGGTGGTTCAGTCGGTTAAGCACCTGCCCTCGGCTCAGGTCATGATCCCAGGGTCCTGGGACTGAGTCCCATATCTGGCTCCTTGCTCAGCAGGGAGTCTGCCTCTCCCTCTGCCCCTCCCCCTGCTTATGCTCTCTCTCTCTGATAAACCAATAATCTTAAAAAAAAATACCCCTCTCTTAGTAACTAAAGAACAAGCAAATGAGTAATCACATATAAGTTATAAAAGATTTTACCGGGCGCCTGGGTGGCTCAGTCATTAAGCATCTGCCTTCGGCTCAGGTCATGATCCCAGTGTCCTGGGATCGAGTCCCACATCGGGCTCCCTGCTTGGCAAGAAGCCTGCTTCTCCCTCTCCCATTCCCCCTGCTTGTGTTCCTGCTCTCTCTCTGTTAAATAAATAAATAAAATCTTTTAAAAAAAAAAAGATTTTACCAATTAAAAAACTTGATTTCTTTAACATATGTAAAACACTCAACAATTGCAGAATACAAATTAGTACATATTAGGCAGATGAAACATTTACTAAAATGAGTAAAGTGACAATATTTTTGAGTATCAATAAATTTTAAAGTATTTAAATCATATGGAGTATTTTCACTGACCACAGTGTAATAAAACTCAAAATGAATAACAGAGGGATGCCTGGGTGGCTCAGTCAGTTAGGCATCTGACTTTTGATCTCAGCTCAGCTCTTGAACTCAGCATCGTGAGTTCAAGCCCTGCGTTGGGCTCCATGCTGGCATGAAGCCTACTTAAAAAAAATTAATAACAGAAAGATTAACTCAGAAATATCGTATGCATAAAATTTTAAAATATATTTTTAAATAATCTATAGGTCAAAGAACTCCCAGTGGAAATGGGAAATAATTTCAATTAAATGCTAATATAAATATGACATACCCAAACTTGTGGAATGTAACTGTGCTAACAGAAAGTTTATAGCCTTATATGCATATATTAGAAGGGAAGAGAGACTAAGAATCAGTGTTTGAAGCAGCCATGTCAAGAAGTCTTTTTAAATGACAGATTAGACCCAAAGAAAATGGTAGAAGAAATTATTAAGAGCAGAAGTTAATGAAGTAGAAGGCAAACATACAACAGAGAATATTAATAAAGACAAATGTTTGTATTTTGAAAGGACTAATGGCTAAGCCCCTGGCACAACTGATCAAGAACAAGAAGAGAAAATGTTTAAATAACCATTACTGGGGGGCACCTGTGGGGCTCAGTCGGTTAAGCACCAACTTTTGATTTGGCTCAGGTCATGATCTCAGGGTCCTGGGATCGAGTCCTGTTCGGCTGTGCACTCTACTTGGGATTCTCTCTCTCCCTCTGCCCCTCTACCTGCTCACACTCTCTCTCTCTCTCTCAAATAAATAAACCTTTAAAAAAACCATTATTGGGAATAAAAAAATGCATATCATTATAGTCTACAAATATTTTTAAATAATATTATGGACAACTTTATTCCAGTAATTTCTACCTTTTGTTGAAATGGGCAAATATGAGAAAAAATAAAACTTACAAAATGGACACAAGAAGACATGGAAAATATGCGTAGTTCTACACTTATGATTGAAATTGAATCATTACTTAAAAACATTCCCACAAGTCACTCCAGGCCCAGATGGCTTTATCATTTGAATTCTACTGAAATATTTAAGGAAGAAACAATGCTAATTTTACACTAACTTCATCTTTGGGCCTTAGTTTCCTCATCTGTAAAAGGCAGGCGTTGAACCAGCCAACTTCAGAAGTCTCTTCCAGTGTCAGCCCTTAATAACTCTCCTGGTGCCCCTTCTGGCAGGCCCTGTTCCACTGGGAAGTTTAGAACATTTGGCTTTGATGGGAAAAGATTTCAGAATTCTGAGGTTTAGAACCTGCTGATCACCACTGGATGAATGGGAGTCACCTGGGCTCTGTTCTCCATGCTCTGTAATTTGCTATTGATGTTGCTCTCTGAACTCAGATAGGTTCTCCTTCTCCAGTGGTCCCATAATCCCCCCATGCCCTTTACTCAAAGGAGAGCCTATTTTAATTATCTTGCTTAGATATCATGCTAAATATTTTACATCATTTTCCTTACATCCTTCTTCCTAAGTATAGGTTAACAAGCATGCATTATTAATTTTTTCTTCAGAATATAGGGTCATAGAGATGAATTGCATGTGTTGGCCTTGGATGCAGCTGGGGCAGGACCAGGTGGCTGTGTGTCCCCCTCTCTCAACCCCATGCCTCAGCAAGCAACAGGGACACAAGGTAATGGAAAGACAGGAGGCCTGTCTTAAATCATTCCTGGCCTATCCAGGTATCCTCCCCATCCTAGCCTTAGTTTTTCCATCTTCAATATAAGTGAGTTAAGGGACACCTGGAGGAGCGTGTGACTCTTGATCTCGGGGTCATGAGTTCAAGCCCCACGTGGAGTATAGAGATTACTTAAATAAATAAAACTTAAAAAAAAAAAGTGGGTTAAACTAGATGAACTTTAAGTTCCTTTCTACCTCTTAATGGTCCTTGCACATTATCAACATCCCAAAAGACAATATTCTCCCTCTCTTAGGCAAACCATAGGCTCTGTGGGAATGAGGGGCCCACCCCAAGTCACACAGTCAGACGGGGGATGTGGGGGATTGGAGCTCACCTATTTAGAATCCTAATCCATTCAACTGCATTGGTCAAGGCACAACCTTACCTCAGGAGCTCTGTCCCTAATCCAAAGGTCTTTGAACTAGGAAACATGGCGGAGGGAGAACCTTCAAGGCCTAGGACAGCCGTAGGCCTGCTGCTGAGCTCAGAGGGAGTGAGGAAGGGAGCCAAAGAAGCTCATCACCTGAGATGCAAAAGGAAGTCTGATGACCCAGCCAGATGTAAGACTGGGGAATGGAAAAGAGTGGATGCTAGGGATGCATGAGGATAAGGAAAAGCAACTGCTAAGATGCCGTGCTTGTTCAGAAAACAATGTCCCTAGCAGTATTGTTGTCGCAGAAAAATGCCATATTAGCTAACCATGCAATCAGAGGCCATTACTTAGTGACAGGTACAGTCTGTGAGACACAGACTGGGAAGTGGGCAGAATAGGTGCTCGCCCCAGTCTCTGAATGGTGAGATGGAGGTGGATTTTGGGAAGTGGGCAGAATAGGTGCTCGCCCCAGTCTCTGAATGGTGAGATGGAGGTGGATTTTTACAAGCTTCTATTGGCCTCTTCAGGCTTGACATCTTACTTCCTGGTCCATAGTGCCTGTAGGAGGAGAGATGGGGTGGGTGCAAAGGATAAGTAACTTTGAGAAACCACAGCAGCGGCCAGGAGATTTCAATTTTCTTTCTATTTTTCCTATTTTGAAATATTTGATATAGCCAAAAGAATTTGTTATGTATATACAATCACATGCCTAATAATAAAACAAATGCCCGTGAGCCCACCACCCACTTAAGAACTAGAACACTGGGGGCGCCTGGGTGGCTCAGTCGTTGGGCGTCTGCCTTCAGCTTGGGTCATGATCCTGGGGTCCTGGGATCGAGCCCCGCATCGGGCTCCCTGCTCGACGGGAAGCCTGCTTCTCCCTCTCCCACTTCCCCTGTTTGTGTTCCTCTCTCGCTGTCTCTCTCTCTGTCAAACAAATAAATAAAATCTTTAAAAAAAAAAAAAAAGAACTAGAACACTGCCCGTGCTCAAATGTTTCACCTCCTGCCTGACCCAAAGGTGACCACTATTCTGAATTTGTCTCACAATATTTTGCTTTTCTTTCTACTTTTTCATACATAAATCTCCACACAGTATAATGTTTAGTTTTATTTTTAAATTTAATAAGAATGTACTTATTCTATGAATTACTTTTTTCACTTATTATTGTTTCTAAGATTCTTCCATGCTGACGTGTAAATAGTTCGTTCATTTGTACTGTATATAGTATATAGATTTTTCCACTTTTTTATCCAAGGGCTTTGGGATTCTTTCTAGTTCTTTGCTGTTTTCAACAATGCTGCCGAGGACATCCAGATGTTTACACCAAGTGTAAGAGTTTCTCTGGGGTATATACCCTGGAGTGGAATTATTGAGTCAAATTGTTTTTCAGAGTGGTTGGACCAATTTATGTTCCACTTATGAGAGTTCTTGTCGCATGACATCCTCTCCAAGACTTGGTGTTGTTTTTCCACTTTCTAGCAGCATCCCTAACCTTAGCTACTTCTGTTGATGACCTAGGGTGGCTCCCACCTTTCCCAGCTGGAGCCCGGGGGGTGAACTTGCTGAGATGTTTCTGTGTATCCTTGTGTTCCTAACTGAATAACACTGACCACAGGGAAGGGAGGAAATATAAGTTCAGGGACAGACTGGGGGACTTGAGGTTTATCTATGTGACTATCAGAATCACTGGCTCCTTTTGGAGAACAAAGGCCAGCTGGTAAATCTGTGAGTTCTGCCCTAACCCTAAGCACACTGAAGCCTGGTCTCTTGGGGTGACTGAAGATGCTTAATTCATTTTCCTCCCTGTCAGCCCCCATAGTCTCTCCTATTTCTTAGGTGATTACTCTTTACCTCCCCTCACGCCCCCGTCCACTCTCTGTCAGTGTTTCTCCAAGTGTGGCCCAACGACCACCTCCATCGGAATCAGCTGGGGTGCTTGTTAGAAATGCAGATTCTCAGAACCCTCTGCAGATGGAATCAGACTTTCTGAGGTGCAGCTTAAGAACCTGCTGTTTAACCCATTCCTCAGATGATCCATGTGCATGTTGAGGTTTAAGAGTTACTGCTCCAAGCACTGCTGTTAGGGAGGTCTGGCCAAGGGCCTCTCCGAAGGCTCAGACACTGTCCTGACAGCTCCTCCGTGAGGGCCAAGTTGATTCTCATCCTTCCACGGCCCTTCCCCTACCTCCACTGTCCCTCAGGGCAGAAGGGATAAGGAGATCACTTTAGCTGAAGCATCTGTGTGTACAAGACACGCATCGCAGCATCCTTTACAGTAAAGAGAAACCGAAAATCGCTGCCTCTTTATGAACAATTCATAAATTCATAAATCAAATTCATAATGGCACATCTTTCCAATGGAATGCTATGCAACTATTCAAAGTGAGTTCATGTCGCTATTATTGCCTTTCTACTTCCAGCAAATCTTTAAAAAGTGTGTTAAATTTTATAGTTTCCGGTATTTGAGTTTTCTACATAAGCATGCATTATCTTTATAATCAGAAAAACACAATAAAACACAGAAACATCCAGAAGCATTTGCTGGATATTTATAAAGGAATTGGTTTAGATTATTCTACAAGCCCTGCTAACAAGAATCTCTTTAAATTATCAAGGGAAATACTACAGGAAATTTTCTCATAGCTGAAGAACCTGGCTTTCTAGATTGAAAGAGTTCACCAAAAGGCTAGCACAACAAACTGTTGTTTAATGATTTTGCTTTTGTTTTTGTTTTTTAAGATTTTATTTATTTATTTGAGAGAGAGAAAGAATGAGCGCAAGTGGGGAGAGGGGTAGAGGGAGAGAGAATTTCAAGCAGTCTCTGCGCTAAGCATCGGGGCTCGATCCCAGGACTCTGAGATCATGACCTGAGCCAAAAACAAGAGTCAGACGCTTAACCGACTAAGTCACCCAGGCGCCCCTAATGATTTTGTTTAATGATGCAGGTATTTGTCCTCACCACGGATGAATTTTTACTACTTAGTTTTTATTACTTATTTTATTTTATTTTTCAGAACACCAAGAATGAAGAGAAGATCCTAAAAGCTTCCAAAGAGAAAAAAGGAAAAACAGGTCAAAGACAAAGCATTAAGAATCAGAGTGGCATTTGGGCTGCTATCAGAGACATTGCATATTAGAAGACCAAGAAACTTTGCTTTCAAAACAATGGGGTGCCTGGCTCAGTCAGTAGATCATGTGACTCTTGATCGTGGGTTGTGAGTTCAAGCCCCATGTTGGGCATAGAGATTATTTAAAAGAAAGAGAGAGAGAGAGAGAGAAAGGAAAGAAAATACAAAATAATCAGGAAAAATGATTCCTGTATCTATCCTAAACTGCCTAGCATATGTAATGGTAGAATAAAGACATCCTGAGACATATAAGAACTCCAATATGTAATTTCCCAAACAATCTTAGAATATGCCTGGAGGATGCATTTTAGCAAAATGAGGAAGCCAACATGAAAGAGAAAGCCATGAACCCTGGAAACTGGAGATCCAACCCAGGACACTGGTGAGGGTAGGTCCAGCAGGGCCCAGCTGTGTACAGGCCCTAGGAGGGTGCAGTTAGTCCAAACTGGGGCAGGAGGAGGGGGCTGTGGGATAGATGCCTCCAGATTTAAAAATGCAAATGGAACCAGCAAAGGCTTCAAACCGTGTCTGAGTGTATGGGAAAACTATTGACAGTCATGTGACAGATTTTTTGGAGTATTTGGGAAAAGTCACGGAACAGAAACAGTCATATAGAAAACTAAACAAATGAAAATACGGAAGCTGATAATTTCAGGAAAACCAAAAAATTGTAGAAGAAAGAAAATATAGAGTACTGTAAGTCACCACAACGCTTAAAATTGATAAACTATGAAACCATAGCATGTGCATATTACTTTAAAATACGGAGAAAAACGAGGGAAAACAACAGTTAAAAGAGTTGGAAGTGTTTGTCTCTTGGAAATGAGACAGGAGATTGGGTAAATAGTGTTGTATTTTGCCATAAGCCTTGTAGCACTTTTTTTTTTTTTAAACTACACTCATTCTCCTTTTTTTTTTTTTTAAGGTTTTATTTATTTGAGAGAGAGAGAGCACTAGAGAAAGAGAGAGAGCACGAGTTAGGGTCAGAGGGAGAGGGAGAAGCAGGCTCCCCGCTGAGCAGGGAGCCCGATGTGGGGCTCGATCCCAGGACCCTGGGATCACAACCTGAGCGGAAGGCAGACACTTAACCAACTCAGCTACCAGGTGCCCCTACACTCACTATTCTCATAATAAAAGTTGGAACATTCATACACTGCTGATTGAATGTAAAATGATGCAGCCATTAACTTTAAAAAGTTAAACATAGAGTCACTACATGAACCAGCATTTCCACTCCTAGGAATATATACTCAAGAGAATTGAAAACTGGTGCTCAGGGGCGCCTGGGTGGCTCAGTCATTAAGCCTCTGCCTTCAGCTCAGGTCATGATCCCAGAGTCCTGGGATCGAGCCCCGCATCGGGCTCCCTGCTCCGCGGGAAGCCTGCTTCTCCCTCTCCCACTCCTGCTTGTGTTCCCTTTCTCGCTGTGTCTCTCTCTGTCAAATAAATAAATAAAATCTTAAAAAAAAAAAAAGAAAACAGGTGCTCAAACAAAAACTTGTACAGGACTAGTTCAACATCATTTATTCACAACAACCAAAAAAAAAAAAAAAAGGTAAATGTCCATGAACTAATGAGCAGGTTAGAAAAATGTGGCATATCCATATGGAATATGATTCAGCCATAAAAAAAGGAATAAAGTACTGATCCATGCTACCACATGGATGAACCTTGAAAACATTACCCTAAGTGAAAGAAGCCAGTCACAAAAGGTCAGATATTGTATAATTCCATTTATACGAAATGTTCAGAATAGGTAAATCCATAGAAACAGAAACTAGATTGGTGGTTGCTTGGGGTTGGTGGGAGGGGGAGATGGGGAGGGATTGCTTAATGGGTATGGAATTTTTTTGGGGTGATGAAATGTTCTGCTGATGGTTGCACAACATTGTGAATATATGAAAAACCACCAAATTGTACACTTTAAAATGATCAAATGGTGAATTTTATCTTATGTAAACTTTGTCTCAATAAGGATACATCGGATTGTAGCAGAACACCCAATTCAAGCTGCTTAAACGATAAAAGAGATATGTTTTGGGATGCCTGGGTGGCTCAGTTGGTTAAGGGTCTG
>NC_138383.1:39883551-39915302 GCF_054177405.1 Leptonychotes weddellii | reverse complement strand
TTGTTGTTTTTTTTAAAGAACAACCACCCAATGTGCATGTTTTCCCTCCACTCTTCCAGGGCCTAAAATCCACTTGGCCCCGAGACCCATGCACACAGGACCTGCAGGGGTGCTGGGAGGACAGTGCATTGTGGTGGTAAATAAGCGCTTGGGAGCCAGACAGATTAGAGTTCCGATTCCTTCACTGCCTTGCAGCCAGACCTTGCACAGAATTCTTAATCTGTTTTACTTTCCTCTTCACTAAAATGGGGCAAATAACAGCCCCATCTTATCCAGGACTTGTTAAAATTAGAAGAGATAGGAGCGCCCGGGTAGCTCAGTCAGTTGAGCATCTGCCTTCGGCTCAGGTCATGATCTCAGGGTCCTGCGATGGAGTCCCGCATCAGGCTCCCTGCTCCACGGGGAGTCTGCTTCTCCCTCTCCTTCCGGCTTGTGTTCTCCGTTGCTATCTCTGTCTCTCTGTCAAATAAATAAAATCTTTAAAATAAAATAAAATTAGAAGAGATAACGTTTTTATAAGCCCCAGGCGCAGTGCCTAGCCCATTGCAAACACTCAGATCTGCTCTTTGGGGGGAAAGTTCTGCTCCCAGAATGAGCAGTTGCATTAAGCATAATGGAGCAGAGCAGCTAGGAGGAGAGGATTTCGGGAAAAAGCAATACTCTCTAATATTTATTGCGCGCTACTCGGTGGCAGGCCCCGTTCCAAGGCCTTCCTGCGCCTCCGCTCGCCTCCCTAGCGCACCCGGCCCGCCGCCGACCCCCCGCCAGGGAGCGGGGCCCGTGCGACCCGGCCTGCGAGCCGCGGCGACCGCGCCCCAGCGACGCGAAGGAGGCCGGCGCCTGGGCGACAGGGGCTGCGGGTGGTGGTGGGGGGGCGCTCTGCGGGCCGCGCCGGCCACCCGCCCGCTCCTGCAGCCTCAGGCGGCCGGGCGCTCAGGACGGGGGCGAAGCAGCCGCCCTCCCCCAGCGCAGCGCGGCCGGCGGGGAAGGTCTGCGCGGACTTCGGTGCTGGCCGCAGGCGGGAGGGCCCGGGGCACGCGGGGATCGAAGAGCGGGGGCCCGAGCGCGGCGCGCGGCATGGGGCGGCACCGAGGCCGGAGGAGGCGGGAACCTGGGGGCTCGAGGGCGCGGAGGCCAGAGGCTGCTGGGACGTGCTGGTGCGTAGGGCGCGGGGGCCGGAGGAAGCCGGGGTCTGGACGAGCCCGGGGTGCTGTAGACGTCGCGGGAATCAAAGGGGCGTCGGAAAACCCAGGACAGCGCCGCCCCAATACTTTGGTAGCCCCTGCCCGCGCCTTTCTCTTAGAGCGCACACTGTGGGCTTGGCGCTAACCCTCTGTTCACAGGGCTCGGTTTACTCACTCGCCTCCTCCGCTAGTCTGGGATTGCTTGCCAAGTTGCTTGGGCTTCATTTTAAACGGCGGACAAAGGGTCCAAACCGTGTCCCTCCCTCGGGCTCCAGTCGGCCTCTGGGGTCCTTGAAAGCAGGGCTGGTCCTTCACTACTGTGTCCCCACAGCCTGGCACATGATAGGCTCTCAGTGGACGGTGGGTGGGTACAGAAGAAATGGTTGTGTGAGAGAACTGCCTCCCTTGAGACACAAAGCTCACTCTCGGGACTCGAAGCAGAGGAGGAGGGCTGTGGTAGGAGGCCTGGCACAGAAGCACTAAGCTGCTGGGGAGCCCCCCCCATGTGTATATTGGTGGGCAATGTGAAAGCACACTCATTGCTCTTTTTTTTTTTGAGCCTCACACTATCCTTGGAAAGTAGGAGTGGCTCCTGCTGTTACTCTCATTTGGCAGATGAGGAGACCAAGATTCAGAGGAGTAGCCCAGTTACATGTGATGCAAAATCCAGTCTTGCCTGCTTTCTGGGGCCAGGCTTCCCGGAGTTCCTGCACCAGGCTTGTAGCAATGGATGCCCATAGGGCTGGCATTTCTCCTGTTTTTCCTGTGCCCACTGAAGTATTCGGGCTGTAGGGTGCAAAGGGAGGGTGGTGGGCTGGTGACTGCGGCCAGCAGTAGGTGGTGTGGTAGTAAGGGAAATAGGGAAAGCAACACTGCCATTTAATGCCAGTCCAGGTTTGATTCAAGGCAGGTGTACTTAGCAAACCTTTACTGGGCTATGTATTTGGGGAGGAGAACAATGACAAATGACACATAGGCCTTGCACTCAGGGAGTCAAAACAATAGCCACATATATAGGATATTCAGGAGTTCAAGAAGTTTAGCTAAAAACAGTGGTTCTCAACCAAAGGTTCAAGGAGTACCTGTGGAGAATTTTAAGTATAAGCATGCAAAATATGGATGTCAGAGCCCCACCTCAGGCCTACCAAGTCAGAATTTCCTGAAATGGGATCGAGGCATGTGGCTTTTTAAGAAAAACCCTGGATTCTGATGTATACTCTTTGTTGAAACCTATTGCGTTAATGCAAAATTGTTGATTGTGGACCAATAAAAGAAGAACACAAGTAGCTACAGAGAGAAAATTGGAGTGGGTACCTTAATAAAGACACGCTTTTTTTTTTTTTTTTTTTTGGCTAGGGAGATTCAAGTCACATCTGGATAGGGGAATCAGGCAGTATTTGGGTGATGTGGCAGTTTGTGACGGGACATAGGATGTGTAGGACGTGAACCAATAGAAATTGTGAGAAGAAGAGGAGGACATTTCAGGATGAAAGACCAACCTGAGCAAAGAAAGAGAGTCAGAAAAGAACATGAAGTACGTTTGGAGACCAGATTCTTAGGGAGTTTGACTGGAAGGAGACTAAACATGGCCGGGAAAGGAAGGACTCTGCTATGAATTGTCTTGCATGCCTGGATGAAGTCTTATTAAATACAAATGGAAGAGGGCGCCTGGGTGGCTCAGTTGGTTAAGCGACTGCCTTCGGCTCAGGTCATGATCCTGGAGTCCCGGGATCAAGTCCCACATCGGGCTCCCTGCTCGGCAGGGGGTCTGCTTCTCCCTCTGCCCTCTTCCCTCTCGTGCTCTCTCTCATTCTCTCTCTCTCAAATAAATAAATAAAATCTTAAAAAAAAAAAATACAAATGGAAGAGCCAATATTGTGGAGATGCTGATCTTCTCAAACTTGATCTGTATATTTAATGTAATGACAATAAAAAAAAATCCCCAAAGGATTTTTGTAGAAAACTTCACAAAATGGTTCTAGAGTTTATTTGGAAGCATAAACATGTGAGAGAAGAGTTCGAAAATAGAAAGCTACAATAATTAAGACAAATGTGTACATGTGTGGAAATAGGTAGACAGGTCAGGAAAACAAGTCTAGAAATAAACCCAAGCATATGTAGGAACTAATAAATTACCAAGAGGACAATCCAAATCAATGGGTTAAAATGGTATTCAAATGAGATAAGCCAGTCATAAGAATACAAATACTGTATGATTCCATTTATTTGTTTATTTGTTTTTTGTTTTTTTTTTATTTGACAGAGAGAGATAACGACAGCAGGAACACAAGCAGGGGGAGTGGGAGAGGGAGAAGCAGGCTTCCTGCCGAGCAGGGAGCCCGATGTGGGACTCGATCCCGGAACTCCGGGATCATGACCTGAGCCGAAGGCAGACGCTTAACAACTGAGTCACCCAGGCGCCCTGTATGATTCCATTTATATAAGCTATGTAAAATAGTCAAATTCATGGAAACAGAAGGTAGAATGGTGGTTACCAACGCCTGGGGGAGGAGGAAGAGGGGAGGTGATGTTTAATGGATATAGGGTTTTAGTTTTGCAAATTGAGAAACTTCCAGATCTGTTTCACAACAATGTTCAAAGTTAGCACTACTTAACACTTAAAAATGGTTATGATGAGAGGCGCCTGGGGGGCTAGTCTACCTTCAGCTCAGGTCATGATCCTGGGGTCCTGGGATCGAACCCCACGTTGGGCTCCCTGCTCAGCAGGGAAGCCTGCTTCTCCCTCTCTCACTCCCTCTGCTTGTATTCCCTCTCTCACTATCTCTCTGTCAAATAAATAAAGAAATAAAATCTTTAAAAAAAATGGTTATGATGGCAAATTTTATGTTACATGTAATTCACCACAATAAACACAATTTTTTTTTAAAGATTTTATCTATTTATTTGAGAGAGAGAGAATGAGAGACAGAGAGCATGAGAGGGAGGAGGGTCAGAGGAAGAAGCAGACTCCCTGCCGAGCAGGGAGCCCGATGCGGGACTCGATCCCAGGACTCCAGGATCATGACCTGAGCCAAAGGCAGTCGCTTAACCAACTGAGCCACCCAGGTGCCCCAATAAACACAATTTTAAAAATGGTATTCAAAGGGGCGCCTGGGTGGCTCAGTAATTAAGCATCTGCCTTCGGCTCAGGTCAGGATCCTGGAATAGAGCCCCGCATCGGGCTCCCTGCTCCAAGGGAAGCCTGCTTCTCCCTCTCCCACTCCCCCTGTTTGTGTTCCCTCTCTCGCTGTGTCTCTCTCTGTCAAATAAATAAATAAAATCTTTAAAATAAATAAATAATAAAAGGCATCCAAATTGGAAAGAAGGAAGTAAAATGAGCTATATTGACCGATAACATGATCTTACATGTAGAAACCCTAAAGATTCACCAAAAGACTGTTAGAATGAATTTAAAAAATTGGCAAAGTTTCAGGATGCAAAATTAACACGCAAAAATCAGTTGCATTTTTATACACTAAAAATAAACAAAAGAAAATTTAGAAAATAATTACATTTACAATAGCAACAAAAAGAATAAAATACTTAATAAAAAATGCAAACAAGTAAGCTGCATTCGTTTGCTAGGGCTGCTGTAACAAAAACAAAACAAAACAAAACAAAAAAACACAGACTGGGTAGTTTAAACAACAAAGATTTATTTTCTCTCAATTTTGGAGGCTAGCAGTCCAAGGTCAAGGTGCTGGGAGATTTTATTTCTTCTGAGGCCTCTTTCCTTGGCTCACAGATGGCTGTCTTTTTGCTGTGCCCTCATATGGTTGTTCCTCTGTCTGCATTGTCTGTGACTTTAATCTCCTCTCCTTATAAGGACACCAGTCATATTGGACTAGACTTCACCCTAACAACTTGACTTGGCATGGGCCTTTTAGAGTTCATTCAGTTTGGTACACAATGGACTCTTCCAATTTCAAGACTTTTATCATTCTCAGCTTTAGGAAATTTTCTTCCATTATTCCTTTTTTTCTTCCACTATTCTTTTCTCTGTTTTTACCTTCTGGAACTCCTACTAAACAGAGTTGGAGCTTCTGGATATATCTTCTTTTTTTTTTTTTAAAGATTTTATTTATTTATTTTGAGAGAGAGAGAATGAGAGAGAACACATGAGAGGGGATAGGGTCAGAGGGCAAAGCAGACTCCCCGCCGAGCAGGCAGCCCGATGCGGGACTCGATCTCGGGACTCCAGGATCATGACCTGAGCCGAAGGCAGTCGCTTAACCAACTGAGCCACCCAGGCACCCTGGATATATCTTCTAAATCTCTTTTATCTCCCATTATCCAACATTGTTTTCCCCTCCCAGCTGTCATTTCTTTCTTTCTTTCTTTCTTTTAAGACTTTTTTATTTATTTATTTGACAGAGAAAGAGAGAGCACAAGCAGGGAGAGCAGCAAGCAGAGGGAGAGGGAGAAGCAGGCTCCCCACTGAGCAAGAAGCCTGATGTGGGGCTTGATCCCAGGACCCTGGGATCATGACCTGAGCCAAAGGCGGACGTTTAACCAACTTAGCCACCCAGGTAACCTGAAGCTGTGGTTTTTTTGGCAAACCTGATTTTGTCTTCTTTCCTTTTTCTTTTTATTATTTTAGATCTACTTTCAAGTTATACAAATATATCTTATCATTGTAAAATACTTAAGTGATGCAGAAAAAACATTTAAAACTCTCATGCCCCACCTCTAAAATTCCAATTCAGTTTCTGCAAGTTAACCACTACTATTAGTTTAGTTTTTCCTTCCAGATCTTTTCCTCTGGTTACTTTTATGTTTATATTTTCATATTAAATACGTGTTTTGTTTTTGCTTTATATAAGTGGTATCAAACTAAACTTACTGTTTCACAATTTCCTGTGTCTTTATTTTATATGTTGGAGATTTATCGATGTATTTATTTATAACAGTTACATAGCATTCCATAATAAACAATGTAACAATGAACATCTTTGTACCTACCTCAACCTCACTGTAAATATGTATTTCTTTGGGACATAACTTAAAAACAATTGAATTGCTGGTTAGAAGAATATGTACATATTTATTTATTTTCTCAATATACCCTTATTCAAAAGGTACAAAATCAATGCTATTGTAAAGCAAGTCTTCTTCCTATTTGTGTCTCCCAGTCATTAGTTCTTCACTCCAGAAGCAATCACTGGTATCAGTTTCTTCCTTTCACAGGTGTTCGTGGACTGGACATTTTGGATTTTAATATATATATTTCCAAATGAGGCTTCAAAAGGCAATTTATACTAGCTATGATAAATTACAATTGGCCATAGATTCTTTGCTGTTCCTTCTGCCCAGAGGTGAATTCTGTTTCCCCACTCCTTGCATTTAGGTTGGCCTAGGCCTTAAGAGCGATTGCAGCTTACTTTCTCACTCCCTTGGAATGTCACTGCCCTGTGAGTAAACCTAGTGTATGCTACTGGACCGTGAGAAAACTGTGAAGCAGAGACAAGTACTCCCAGCTTGGGTTTCCTAGACCAGGGGTTGGCAGACTTTCTGTAAAGGGCCACATGGTAAATATTTTCAGCTTTGTGGGCTATGTGGCCTCTCTCTTTTTTTTTTTTTTAAAGATTTTATTTATTTGAGAGAGAAAGAGCACATGAGGGGGGGAAGGTCAGAGGGAGAAGCAGGCTCCCCGCTGAGCCGGGAGCCCGATGTGGGACTCGATCCCAGGACTCCAGGATCATGACCTGAGCCGAAGGCAGTCGCTTAACCAACTAAGCCACCCAGGCGCCCTATGTGGCCTCTCTTGCAACGACTCAACTTTGTTGCTGTGTTGTGAGAACAGCCATAAACAATATGTAACTAAATAGGTGTGGCCAGATTTGGCCCAGTGGGAATAGTTTGCTGACCCTGACCCTAGACCAACCAGCCTGCCAACTGCCAGGCCTGTGAATAAGGTCATCCTAGACCATCCAAGCCCCAGTTTAACCTCTGGTAAACTGCAGAGATCAGTGAACCACAATAACTGCCCAGCTGATGTACAGAATTGTGAGTGATAATTAATGCCGTTGTTTTAAGCCACTAAGTTTTAGGATGGCTTGTTACACAGCAAAAACTAACCAACACACTAGTCTTTGCCATATTTGGACATTATCAATATATTTTTAAAGGATTTTATTTACTTATTTGTCAGAGAGAGAGAGCAAGAGAGAGAGCACAAGCAGGGGGAGCGGCAGGCAGAGGGAGAGGGAGAAGCAGGTTCCCAGCCAAGCAGGGAGCCCGACATGGGACTTGATCCCAGGACCCTGGAACCATGACCTGAGCCAAAAGCCGATGCTCAACCGACTGAGCCATCCAGGCATCCTTATCAATATTTTTTGTTTTTATTAATATGATGTGTTACAAATGGTATAGTTATTTAACTATGCCTTTCTATGATTACTTATGCATTTGAGCATTTTTTCATATATATTCATTGGTTTACTATATATACTCTTTTGTGAATTTCTTTTTCATATCCATTGTTCATTTTCACGTTTGATTATTATTGATTTGACATTGTTTGAGAATGTACCTTGGATAATAACTCTTTGTTATATATATTGCAAATATTTTCTCCCTGCTCGTTGTCAATTATTTGTAGTATCTTTTATTATATTGAATTTTTAAATTTTTATATAATCAAATTTAGCAATCATTTCCCTTATGGTTTTTGAGTTTTGTGTCTTTAGGAGACCTTCCCTATTCTTTTTATAAAAAAACATTCTTCTACATTCTTCTAACACTTCTATAGTTGATTTTGTTTTCATAATTATTTTTTTTATTATCCATATGGGCTTTATTTTATGTGTGGTATAATTTTTTTTCCAACTGGAAAAACTAGCTGTTCTTGCACATTTTGTTTTCCAGATATATTTCAAAATCATCTGTAGTTCCCTATAAAAATCTCTTGGCATTTCAGTTGTTATTCCTATTTGGGTCCTGCTTTTTCAGAGTATCCTCAAAGTTTCTGGTCTGTCAATGGCACTATTTCTGGGTTTTCAGTCCTATTTGGAATTTATTGTTTTTTAAATTAATATACTCTGTTTTATGAGACTTGGAACAGGAAGGAGAGTAGTCAGATGTACATTTAGATCCAGTTCTTCCACCAAGTATTAATTTTTGAAATTTATTTTTCAAGTCTTTAAAGAATTCAGCACTATTATTATTATTTAAAGATTTATATATTTATTTATTTGAGAGACAGAACCAGAGAGTGTGCATGGTTGGGGGGAGGGACCGAGAGAGAGGGCGAGAAACTAGCAGATTTCCACACTGAGTGCAGAGCCCAACACGGGGCTCGATCCCAGGACCCTAATATCACAACCTGAGCTGAAACCAAGAATCTGATATTTAACCAATTTCGCCACCCAGGCGCCCCATTATTATTATTATTATTTAAAGATTTATTAGGGTGTCTGGGTGGCTCAGTCAGTTAAGCGTCTGACTCTTTTATTTATTTTAGAGACAAAGTGCATGTGTGGCACAGGGCGTTAGGAGGTAGACGCAGAGAGAGAGGGAAAGACAGAATCTCAAGCAGACTCCCCGCTGAGTGTGGAGCCCAATGCGGGGCTCAATCCCACCACCTCAAGACCATGACCCCAGCCGAAATCAAGAGTCAGATGCTCAATCAACTGAGCTGCCCAGGTGCCCCAGAGCATTATTTATAAAATGAAAAATATAAAGCATCACTTGAGTAGCTCTCTCAGTTATGTAAATGTAGGCTGAGAAACAGTCATTGTTTTGGGATTAGAGTGTATCTTTTGTGACTTAATTAAGGTGGCCATTAGATCTCTGACATACTAACTTGGTCCCCCAGAAGGAACTGAATACATTTACATAAGTAAGTCATGGTCTTCTGGGGTATAAGGAATTGATACTCAATCATTACTCTCTAAGACATGAAGTTAGAGAGACCTGTGGACGTTGTCTGACTGGCCCCGGCCAAAGGAGAGTGGCAGGGTAGAGTAACAAGTTCTTTGAAATCGTTAACTTCAGTAAAGTGGGAGTTCAGGATGATGTCCTCAAGGTTGATTTCAGCCCAGGCAATGGCTGATGCTGAAAGCAGGTCTGGTAGCAACTCTGCAACATTTCAGAATTGGCAGCGTTACCCACCAAATGTGCAGAATCAGTTTCCTACTACAAAGCAGCAGCAAAAAGCAAAGGATGTAATAGACTAATTGAATGCCTATACTGTCATTGATGGGGTATTGAAGTTGGACAGACTTCTCTTACAAGATTAAATTCTTGAGGATTTGAAGGTAAGTCAGAGAGATAAGCCCTAAGAGGCAGATGTTGAATATGTTATTAATCTATTTTGTGGAGTCTCTAAACAATATTCATTTAATGTAAAAAAAAATTTTTAAATGAGATGTATTTATCATTGTACCATAATTTTAGGAATAGGCCAATCTATGCCCACCTATAGGGAAATTAGTTTTAAAAAATTATGGCACATCCATTCAATGGAATACTATGCACCTATCACAAAGGATGATATAGAAATACAGGGGCGCCTGGGTGGCTCAGTCATTAAGCGTCTGCCTTCGGCTCAGATCATGATCTCAGAGTCCTGGGATCGAGCCCCGCATCGGGCTCCCTGCTCCGCGGGAAGCCTGCTTCTCCCTCTCCCACTCCCCCTGCTCGTGTTCCCTCTCTTGCTGTGTCTCTCTCTCTGTCAAATAAATAAATAAAATCTTAAAAAAATATATATATATATTAATTGAGGTAGGACAACCTCCAAGACTTATATCTGAGAAAAAAATATATAATGCTATTTCTATAAAAAAGTTGAGCTATAGATCCATATAAATATAAATATATATATATTTCATATAGAGGTCTGGAAGTAAGGTTAACAAATTTTGGTAATTGGCTCTAGGTGGTGAGATTTTAGATAATTTTTGCTTTCTTTCTTATAGTCTCCTGTATTATTTAAATTTTTTACAAATTTTCTATAATGAACAAGTTTTATCATTATGAAATAATTTTTAAAAATGGAAACTGACCAAAGAAATTATAAGGAATAATAATAATAATAATAATAATGATAGCTTACTATGTGCCAGAAACTATGCTGTTTTATATGTATTACCTGATTTAATTCTCACAACAACCCTATGAGATTATTTGGCAATGTTGGCAATACTGTTTGGCAATATTGAACAAACCTAGGCTTAAATAGTTTAAGTAAATTGTCCATCATCACAGGGTTAGTATGTGGTTGGGGGCATGATTAAAGCTGATATTCCCTGGCTATAGAGCTAGAATCTCTCTGGTTTGACCCATGGGGGAGTTGGATCTCTGGAGCAGATAGAGAAATTCGCCAGCATCTAAAATATAATCCACTTACAACCCTACAGTCATACCTCCAATGCCATTTTCTCTTTTACCTTTCCAGAAGCAAGCACTAAATACTGTAAAAATAACCAGTACCAAAATCACTACCAACCAAAGACAAAAAACTTTCTGTGGTGTTCTGTTCATTGGTAGATCCAGTGAACCATGGCTTGCAGTATTGTAGTGTATCCTGGCATAATTCCCTCCTCTTGAATCTGGGCTGGCCCTTTGACTTGCTTTAACAAATAGAATTGAGTGAATAATGAACGCACCAGTCTGGGCCTAAGCCTTAAGAAAGCCTAGCAGCTTACACTTTTGCCCTTTTTGGAGCCCTGAGCTAACATGTAAGAAATCTGGCTACTCTGCTGGAGAAATTATATGGAAATGTCACAAAGAGAGGGAGAGAATTTGAGACTACAGGGAGAGGGGAGCCCAGCCACTCCAGCTGAACCAGCCACCAGCTGATGCTACCATCAACAGCAAATACAGAACAAGAATGGTTGGGCTAATTCCAACCCAGACTGCAGAACAATGAGCAAATAAAACAGCTGTTGTTTTAAGCTATACATTTTGGGGTGGTTTGTTACACAATAGATAATGAGAACACCTCCTTGCTTTCCTTGGGTGACAAATGGTACACTTTGTTCTACATAAAACTTAAATCTTCATTTCTTACCCTTTATCTCTCAATTTTATAGCAATGTTTTGCCAGAAGCTTTCGCATTAATTACTGGGACACAGGAAAGCTTTAATGGAGTTACTAGGTGGGGCTCCAGAGGCTGACTTTAGTCCTAGCCTTAACTGTATGCCTTTTGAAAGTGATTTACCTTTTTGTCTCAGTTGTGAAATGAGACTAATGCTCACTCTACTGGCCAGAGAGTAAAAATTAGTATAACCGAGTTGAAAAGAAAAACGAAAAGCATTTAATAGAGCTTCCAGCTCAAGAGGCAGGCGAGGAAACACAAAACATGGATTTGATGTCATCTGGGTGTAAGATCTTGGACAAATGACTTAATATTTCTGATCCCCAGTTTTTCCTCTGTAAATGAGATTACTCCTTCTCATATCACAGGTTTATCTGTGATGATTAAATGAGACAACACATGAAGCAAGAGACCTGTTGCAGAATAAATGCTAACTGCCCGCCATCAAATCCTAAAGCTCCCCGCCTTCCGCCATCCTCATATTCCCGCCTAACCCCAGAGAGTGTGATTCAGTAAGTCTGAAGTGGGACCCGGAAAGCTACAACTTCATTTTTTAAAACCTACTTTACAAAACAAACAAGGTCCCAAAGAAATTCTAACGCAGGTGCCCTCACGCAAAACACTCCGCTTGCTACCACGCCCCTTCCTTGTGTCAGGAGCTGCAAACTCCAGGTCTCGCGATGGATTTTCCTTCTTCAGACTCTGCTACAGGTCGCGCGAGAGTGTTTCGTCCAATCACGAGGCTGGATGCTTGCCCAACATGGCGGCGCGCTAGGAGCGTAACATCTGCGTTTCTAGGCGCTTCGCTCTGCGGGTGGCTTGAGACTCTGGAGTTATAGAGGCCTAATCCAGACCGGTCATCTGGAAGAAACTTTGACTTCAGATGTGAGTCATTTATCAACTGTTAGGCGGGTCGAGAGGTCATTTAACCTATGTATGGCCCAAGTTCCGTATTCTTGGGTTCTGGGCTGGTGAGTGGCTGACTTTGGGCCTAGGGAGACAGACCTGAAGGGTGGGTGGCTTTGTGTCTGTGTATGTGCGTGCGTGTTGTGCGCGCGGGTTCTGGACTGGTGAGGTGCTGGCTTGGGGTCTAGGGAGACAGACCACATGGGTGAGTAAATGGGTTGGGTGGGTGGGTATGTTGTGTGCGCGCGCGCACGTGGAGGAGGATAATGGTGATGGGATAGATGGGAGGAGTTGGCGCCTAGAATGGAGACGAGGATTGAAGTACGAAAGACCCCAGGGGCTGAGGAGGTTTAGAGAGATGCGAAACTGAGGCGGGAAGACTGAGTGCATAAGATGAGCGTGTGGGAGAAGTGGAGGAGATGGAGAAATGGCACTGGCGGAACTAGAGGAAAAAGTCGGTTTTATGAAGGCAGGCGACGAGAGAAAACGGAGATTGGGGTTGAACTGGGAGAGATCTGTGCAGAAGGAATTCAAAGTTAGAAGCGGAAATTAGAATTCGAAGCGGAATTTAGAGTCTTTTGAATGTTAAGATAAACGGTAGTTGAAGAGTATTATTAAGGGTCAGGAGAAACCAAGGAAACAGTAGACCATGGAGATGGCAAAGTTCAAAGAAAGTCGAAGCGTCAGCTTCAAGGGTGTGCTACTGCTTTGGCTTTCAGGACTGACTCGGATAACCCAGAAGAAAATGCTGCAGCCCTAAGTAGGGCTGATCCTTTTTGAGTGTCAAGATGAGGACTGTTTACAAAAAGTGAGAGTGCTGTGTTTCAGTGGCTTGGGACAGTGAAAAGAGTTCCATCATGTTTTCAGTAAACAACTTATGAGTGCTTACTCTCCCAGGCCCTAATTTAGGCAGTGGGATATTGCAGTGAACAAGATAGACAAAGTATTTTCCCTCATGAAACTTACTGGCAGGGCAGATTTTAAAAAGTAAGTAAATGCTGTGTATGGAATGTCAGATGGGTAAGTACTGTGTTGAAGACTTCGAAAGTGTTAAGGGAGAGGAGTGTGTTCACTCACTGCACATTTAAGTGTTCACTCATTGCACTAAGAAAAGGCATCAGGGGTGCCTGGCTGGCTCAGTCCATAGAGCATGCCACTCTTGATCTTGGGGTAGTGAGTTCAAGTCCCAAGTTGAGCGTAGAGCTTACTTTAAAAAAAAAAAGGGAAAGGCGGTGAGAAGGTGAGGTTTTATCAAAGGCCTGAACAAGGCGAAGTACCTTGTACGTATGTATTTCTGGGGGAAGAGCAGTCCATACTGACCAAGTACAAAATCTCTGATGCAGGAGTGTGCCAGATTTGGTTAAAAACGAACAAACAAACAAAAAACACCCCAAAAACCAAGGAGACTAATGTGGCTAGATAAGAATGAGCCAGGAAGAGGGGCACCTGGGTGGCTCAGTTGTTGAGCGTCTGCCTTTGGCTCAGGTCATGATCCTGGGGTCCTGGGATCGAGCCCCGCATTGAGCTCCCTGCTCCGTGGGAAGCCTGCTTCTCCCTCTCCCACTCCCCCTGCTTGTGTTCCCTCTCTCACTGTGTCTCTCTCTGTCAAATAAATAAATAAAATCTTTAAAAAAAAAAAAAAGAATGAGCCAGGAAGAGAAAAATAGATAGGCTAGAGAGAAGGGGGAGTGACAGTGTTAATGCCAGGTAAGAGTTAATACTGGGTTAAATTCTGAGAAATAGGATAGATTTAGCTAAGATTCCTTTGCCTTTAGGAGGTTGGTTATCAAAAAAGTGGCTTTATTGACTCTTTCTTTATCTGTTCTGACCAGAAAATTTGATTAATGTAGGATATAAATTGAATCTTCCATATCTGTAATTTAATTTGTTCCACGTATGCTCAAAGTGTCATGTGTGTACACTGATGTCATCTATGCAGTCTTTAGAATATTAATGTGTTGCAGAGCTCTAACATACCAGTGTCTTTTGAAATTACTGTTAGAATACTTTCTTTTGTTGTTGCTTGCCAGAACCACAAGAAAGGAAAACATTTTCCTTTTAAACTTTTTCTTTTTTTTAAGATTTTTTAAAGTAATCTCTACACCCAACGTGGGGCTTGAATTTACAACCCTGAGATCAAGAGTTGCATGCTCCACTGACTGAGCCAGCCAGGCACCCCCTTTTCAACTTTTTCATGGGAACTGGTTCTTATCCTAATTCTATGCTCCCTTCTTTTTGATAGTCTGTAAAGTGTATGTTAATGTTAGGAAATTGCAACTTGTATATAGTGAGTTTCTGTGATAATGTTAGGGGCAAAAGGTGGTAGCTTAGTATGCTGAAAAACTTCCAGGTGACTATTAATTACCCTAAATTCTGAATTATTCACTTAAGTATTTATTGTATGCCAGTTGCTGGAGGATACAGTGAAGAATAAGATGTACATGGTTGCAGCCTGGGAGGTGGGGTGGAGGACAGGACAGACAAATGTAAACTAAGAGCTTTGAGGGAAAGCATAAAATGCTTTGAAAGTATATAGAGTGGGCATCTGATTGGATATGTGGTGTCAGAAAAAGCCTACCTGAGAAAATGATGCTTAGGGTGTGATTTGAAGGGCTAGTGGGCCTTCAAAAGGAGAATGGATGGTAGGAGAGTGAAGAGAACCTCTTAGGCAGTAAGAATAACAGATGGTGGGACAGATCATTATACAGCAGAGAAAATGAAAGGACAAGTGTGTCTGGAGCATAGTGGCAACAAATGAGGTTGGAGGGATAGGCAGGTCTAGATTATGTATGCCTTGTTAATGATTTTGGACTTTAAAAGCCTAATAGCTTTAGGAAGCCACTGAAGGGATTCAGCAAGGACTCCAGATTTGCATGGAGGGAGGGAGGGAAGACTTGTCTTTTGGGTGAAAAGTGGATGGCAAAGGCAAGAGTGATTATAGAGAGATCAGTTAGAGGCTATTATAGTAATTCAAGGGAGATGATAATGATCTGGGGGTAGAGTTGTGGAGGTGTGACAGAAATGATATAAGGGTCAAGAAATAATTAGAAGGTAGAGAATATTCAGGACATGGTGTGTTTGGAATGGGGGAGATGGGGTGGAGAGGATGCTAAAGATTTCTGACCTGAGGACCACAAGAAAGGTAGTGGTGTTATTTGGCGAAAAAGGGATGATTAGAAAAGGACCAGTTTGAGGTGGGTAGAAATGACTTAATTTTGGACATTGTACATGAAGTACTTCTGAGCCATTCAAGTGACAAGTCGGGTAGGCAGTTGGATATATGATTTGGAAAGGTCCACGATGAAGACAACTCTTTTTTGAAAATAATTGTTAAATTTTCAGTGTAGAGGATGATATTTGCAAATGACATATCCAATGAGGGGTCAGTATCCAAAATACATAAAAAACTTATACAACTCAACACCAAAAAGCCCAAATAATCCAATTAGAAAATGGGCAGAGGACCTGAATAGACATTTTTCCAAAGAAGACATACGGATGGCCAACAGACACATGAAAAGATGCTTAACATCACTGATCATCAGAGAAATTAAAATCTGATCATCAGAGAAATTAAAATCAAAGCCATAATGAGATATCACCTCATGCCTGTCAGGATGGCTAAAATAAAAACACAAGAAATAACAAGTGTTGGCAGGGATGTGGAGAAAAAGAAACGTTCCTGCACTATTGGTTGGAATGCAAATTGGTGCAGCCACTGTGGAAAACAGTACAGAGGTTCCTCAAAAAATTAAAAATAGAATTACCAGGCACCTGGGTGGCTCAGTTGGTTACGTGACTGCCTTCAGCTCAGGTCATGATCCCGAAGTCTCAGGATCGAGTCCTGCATGCGGCTCCCTGCTCAGCGGGGAGTCTGCTTCTCCCTCTGACCCTCCCCCCTCTCATGCTCTCTCGCTCTCTCTCTCAAAGAAATAAAATTAAAAAAAAAAAATAGAATTACCATTTGGGGTACCTTGGTGGCTTAGTTGGTTAAGTGTCTGACTCAACTCACGTCTTGATCTCAGGGTTGTGAGTTCAAGCCCAAAAATGAAAAAAGAATTACCATCTGATCCAGTAATTCCACCACTGGGTATTTACCTAAAGAAAATAAAAACAGTAATTCAAAATGATACATGTACCCCTATATTTATGGCAGCATTGTATACAATAGCTAAGATAAGGAAGCAACCCAAATGTCTATCAATAGATGAATGGATGAAAAAGGTATAGAAAAAGACAAATACCATATGATTTCACTCATGTGGAATTTAAGAAACAAAACAGATGAACATAGGGGAAGGGAAGGAAAAATAAGATAAAAACAGAGAGGAAAGCAGACATAAGAGACTCTTAACTATAGAGAATAAACAGAGTTGCTGGTGGGGATTGCATGGGAGGATGGGGTAATTGGGTGATGGGTATTAAGGAGGGCACTGGATATAATGAGATGTTAATGTATAACTGATGAGTCACTAAATTCTAACCGTGAAACTAATAGTACACTATATGTTAACTAAATTGGGGGGGGGGGGAAAGGTATGTATATACACAATGGAATATTACTCAGCCATCAAAAAGAATGCAGCCTTGCCATTTGCAACAACATGGATGGACCTAGAGGGTATAATGCTAAGTGAAATAAGTCAAAGAAAGACAAATACCATATGATTTCACCCATGTGGAATTTAAAAAAACAAACAAGGGAGACCAGCAAAAAATCACTTTTTTTTTTTTTTTAAAGATTTTACTTATTTATTTGACAGAGAGATAGTGAGAGTAGGAACACAAGAAGGGGGAGTGGGAGAGGGAGAAGCAGGCTTCCTGTAGAGCAGAGAGCCCGATGTGGGGCTTGATCCCAGGATGCTGGGATCATGACCTGAGCCAAAGGCAGACGCTTAATGACTGAGCCACCCAGGCGCCCCAAAAAAACAGACTCTTAAATGCGGAGAACAAACTGGTGGTTGCCAGAGGGGAGGTGGGGGGGGTGAAATAAAGGGGATTAAGAGTACACTTACCTTGATGAGCACTGAAGAATATATAGAATTGTTGAACCATTATATCATATAGTGAAACTAATATAACACTATATGTTAATTATACTTGAATTAAAAAATTAAAAAATTTTTTCAATGTAGAAAGCTGTCAAAAAAACCTTCTGAAATAGAGTGTTAGCAGAGCTATTACTATGTAAGGTTATATCTGTAATAAAACCTACAAAGGAAGGGTGCTTGTTGCTAGGAGACTTTATAATAGGGGGTATGACTTAACCAGGGGGATTAGGGAAGGAAAAACTTACCTGAAGAAGAGATGCTTGAATTGAGTAAGGATGAGTAGGAATTCATCAGGTGAAGAGGAGGAAAAAACATTACAAAGGGAATAAACTGTAAAGACCCGATTGCCAGAGTGGAGGGACAGAAAGAAGAGCAATGAGAGGTATGGCTTAACGTGATGGTGAAAAAATAGTTAAGGCCACACCATGCTGGCCCTTATATGTATGCTGAAGTAATGATTTTTGTTTTTAATCCTAAGTAAAATTTTGAGCAAGTGGGCATAGGAGAAGGAAGACATAGTGAGATTTGTGTTTAGGAGATGATCTCTGCAAGGTGGAAAAAGGAAATCCGAGAGAGTAAGAGTGGAGTCAGGGTGACCAAGTAAGAGGCTGTTCTAAATCCAGGTGACTTGTACTTGGCTGATATTGGTGGAGATGGGAAAAATAGATGGATTTGAGAGGTATTTAGCAGGTAAAATCCACGACTGTTGATTTCTTAGGATATGAGAGGGGTATAGAACTACCCGATGATGCCTAGGATTCTGGCTTACATAACACTGTTTAGATGAATGCACCTTAGAAAAAACAGTGGAAAATACAGAATGATATAACGAAGAAAATACAAATCACACCACCCAGAGATATGCACTAAAATAATTTTTAAAATTACCAACTGTATAACTTACTAAGCCACTACAATCAGGGCGCCTGGGTGGTTCTGTGGGTTGTGTCTGCCTTTGGCTCAGGTCGTGATCCCGGAGTCCCTGGATCGAGCCCCACATCGGGCTCCCTGCTCAGCAGGGAGCCTGCTTCTCCCTCTGCCCCTCACCCTGCTCGTGCTTACTCTGTCTTGCTCTCTCAAATGGATAAATAAAATCTTAAAAGAAAAACAAACACTACATGGGGCGCCTGGGTGGCTCAGTTGGTTGAGTGGCTGCCTACGGCTGGGGTCGTGATCCTGGAGTCGTGATCCTGGAGTCCCGGGACCGAGCCCTGCATCGGGCTCCCTGCTCAGCAGGGAGTCTGCTTCTCCTTCTGACCCTCCCCCCTCTCACGCTCTCTCTCTCTCTCATTCTCTCTCTCAAATGGATAAATAAAATCTTTGAAAAGAAAAAAAAACAAACACTACAATCAGTGGCTTTTCTTCAGTTTTGTATCTTGCTATAAATGTGTTAATTTTTTTTTGTAATCTGGAAGGAGACAAAATTGTTTTCATTTGGTTTTAGCTACCTAGGAATGACAAGACTGAAATTTATAAAATAGAAGATATATTTTGAAACATTTGTGACTTTATGATGTGCTACAAAGTATTCAGTCCATACAAGACCCCTGTAAAAACTAACCTCTATTAGTTCTTGGCTATAGATTATACTGCCTTCTGCCCCCTTTGATGCTTTCAAAAGAATAGTTTCCAGTTTTCATGGTTTAAAAAAAACCCGTATGTTGCGTACGCATTTCAAGCTGTGATAAAATATACATAACATAAAATTTACCATTTTAAGCATTTTTAAGTGTACTGTTTAGTGGCATTAAGTACCTTCACACTGTTGTATAACCATCACCACTGTCCATTTCTAGAAGTTTTTCATCATCCTAAACAGAAACCCATTAAATAATAATTCAACATTCATACCTCCTCCCCAAACCCTGGTAACCTCTATTCTACTCTCTTTATGAATTTGCGTATTCTTGGTATCTAATACGAGTGTGATAATACAACATTTGTCCTTTTGAATATGGCTTATTTTCCTTAGCATAATGTTTTTTTAAAATATTTATTTATTTGAGAAAGAGAGAGAGAACACAGAGGGAGAGAGGGAGAAGCAGTCTCCCTGCTGCGCGGGGAGCCCGTTATGGGACCTGATCCAAGGACCCTGGGATCATGACCTGAGCTGAAGGCAGACGCTTAACCGACTGAGCCACCCAAGTGTCCCAGAATAATGTTTTTAAGGTTCATCCATGTTGTAGGATGTATCAGAATTTTATTCCTTTTTTTGGCTGAAGGACATTGCATTGTATGTATGTACCACATTTTCTTTATCCATTTATGGACACGGGGTTGTTCCTACTCTTTTGGCTGTTGTGAATAATGCTGCTGTGAACATTGATGTGCAAATACCGTTTGAATCCCTTCTTTCAGTTCTCTTGGGTGTATACCTAGGAGTGGAATTGCTGGATCATATGGTGGTAATTCTATGTTTAACTTTTTAAGAACTGCTGAACTGTTTCCACAGCCATTGTATACGTTCCCACCTTCAATGCTCCAATTTCCTAACATCCTCACCAATACTTCTCTTAACTTTTTTTTTCTTTTTTAATAATAGCCATCCTACTGGGTATGAATTGATATTGTGGTTTTGATTTGCATTTCCCTAATGACTCATGGTGATGTTAAGCATATTTTAATGTGCTTATTTGTTGTGTACATTTGAAAAATATAACTTCTACTTTCTCAGTTGATTGGCAAAAATATGTTGGCTGTAACTGTTGACTTGGCAACCACAGCTTTTCCCCATTAATGTATTTTTTGACTAAATATGCTGACTTTTTTCCTTTTTTTTCTTTTTAAAGATGGCTCTGAGTAAATCAATGCATGCAAGAAATAGATACAAGGACAAACCTCCTGACTTTGCATATCTGGCAACCAAATATCCAGATTTTAAGCAGCATGTTCAGATAAATCTGAATGGAAGAGTGAGGTAGGTAACATGAAGCATTCTTAATACTGTATTATTCTAGTATAATCTGAATGGACACAGGGTAGTGGAAAGCATACTGGACTGATAGTACACCTGAATGCAATCCTAGACATTTCCTAAAATTTCTCGTCTGATCTTGGACAAATCACTTAACCTGTCTGGGTTTCATCTTTGTGTTGGGGGGTAGAGAGAGGGGAGGAGAGGGAGAGAGAGAATCTTAAGTAGTCTCCACGCCCAGTGAGAAGCCCTACATGGAGCTTGATCTCACAACTCTGAGATCATGACCTGAGCCGAAATGAAGAGTCAGATAATTAACTGAGCCACCTAGGCACTCCTGGGTTTCATCTTTTCAAGTTATAAAATGAGAGGATTGGACCAAATACTTTTCAGTTTCTTTCTGGCTTTAGGAGTTTGGAATTTATTTTTATTTTTTATTTTTATTTTTTTAGATTTTATTTATTAGAGAGAGTAAATGAGAGAGAGAGACAGAGAGAGCACGAGTGGGGGGAGGAGTAGAGGGAGAGGGAGAAGCAGAGCAGGGAGCCCTATGTGGGGCTTGATCCTGCGACTACGGGATCATGACCTGAGCCGAAGGCAGATGCTTAACCAACCGAGCGACCCAGGTGTCCTAATTTTGTTCTTTTTAAGAGAGAGAGCGTGATCCCACATGGGGGTGAGGGACAGAGGGAGAGGGAGAGTTAAGTAAGCTCCACACCCAGTGCGGAGCAGAGCTCAATCTCATGACCTGAGCTGAAATTAAGAGTTGGACGCTTAACCAGCTGAGCCACTTAGGTGCCCTAGGAGTTTGGAATTTATTTTAAGGACATGGTGTGGAGGGTTCTTGTATCTTCAGAGTTACCCATCCCTGTCCTTATCCACTGAAGTTTAAAAGCAGAGGAATAACATGTTCAGAGTTGTATTTAGACAGAAGTATTCTAGGAGCATTGGGGAGGATGGGTTGCAGGGGAAATTAAGATTGGAGGTATAGGGAAGTGAGTAGGAAATGGTTTCAGTAATCCGGATTAGACATTGGTGGCCAAACTAGGTAGAGGCAGGAGGGATAGAAATCACTGATGAATTTGAGTGAAATTCATGAATAGAATTAGCAGGACATGGTGGAAATTAAGGAGTCTGAGCCAGATATAGTGCTTGTGATTTTTTTTTTAAGTTTTTATTTATTTATTTGACAGAGACACAGCGAGAAAGGGAACACAGCAGGGGGAGTGGGAGAGGGAGAAGCAGGCTTCCCACGGAGCAGGGAGCCCGATGCGAGGCTCGATCCCAGGATTCTGGGATCATAACCTGAGCTGAAGGCAGATGCTTAACAGCTGAGCCACCCAGGTGCCCCAGGTGCTTGTGATTTTATTTTAGCAAGAGGATGGGTGGTAGTACCTAGTTTATTGAGTTAGGGAACAAGGGAAAATGAGCTCATTTGTGGGGAGATGAGAGTTTCAGTTTGGGGCATATGGAATCTGAGAAGCCTGCAGGATATTCAAGTAGGGTTATTTTGTTGGCAATTGAAAGTTGGAAGAGAGGGACAAAGCAGTGATGTGGAGGTGGTGTTAGTGAAGGCCATGGGTCTTCGAGCTAAATCCTGAAGAATGAATAGAAGAGGGAAAGAATTCAGGTATAGACAACAGATTTTTGTGAAAGGTGTGTTTAAGTTTGGAGAACTGCATGTAGGTGGGGCTGAAGTGGATATAGGATAACGGGTTGAGAAATAACAAGATGAGACTGAAAGGAAAACAAAGAACAGGTCACAAAGAGCCTTTTATAGCATGCAAGTTCACTTGATTGCTCAGACACCGGAGGAACCAGAGGAGGGTTTTTAAGATGGTTTAAGATTAATATTTTTTAAGATATCTCTCGGAGCAAACCGAACAGATCTGTTATTACAATGTATTTGAATGGATTAAAGGTGTCTGGCAAGTAATAGACATTCAATAAATTTGTTAAACTCTCGAGAGTAATTCCTCTGTAAAATCTAACTCTGTGCCAATTACAAGTGGCATACTTATTTTTTCCTCCAAGTTTTTATTTAGGTTCCACCTAATTAACATACACTGTAATATTAGTTTCAGGTATAGGATTTAGTGATTCATCACTTACATAGGCCTACTGCTCATCACAAGTGCCCATCACGTGTTTAACCCACCCCAACCCCGCTCACCTCACGAATGACATACTTAATTACAGATTAATGAAAAATAAAGGGATGGGCAAAAATACACTAGGCAAATGAGAGTTTCCCCAAATTAGAAAAAGTAAAATAGAAGGCAAAAAAGCATCAAATTGGAAAAAAGAGGACTAGTTTACATTAATAAAAGCAATAATTTTGGGGCGCCTGGGTGGCTCAGTTGGTTAAGCGTCTGCCTTCGGCTCAGGTTATGATCCCAGAGTCCTGGGATCAAGCCCCACATTGGGCTCCCTGCTCGGCGGGAAGCCTGTTTCTCCCTGTCCCACTCCCCCTGCTTGTGTTCCCTTTCTCCCTGTGTCTCTCTCTGTCAAATAAATAAATAAAATCTTTAAAAAAATTTTTTTGATTCAACGATGTAATTTGAACATTTAACCTATAAACGTGAACATTCTCTCTTTTTTTTTTTAAGATTTATTAATTTTAGAGAGAGACAGCTTGCAAGCAGGGGGAGGGGTAAAGGGAGAGGTCAAAGTACGGAATCTCAAGCAGACTCCCTGCTGAGTGTGGAGCTGGGTGCAGGGCTTCATCTTAGGACCCTGAGGTCATGATCTAAGCTGAAGTCAAGAGTTGGATGCTTAACCGACTGAGCTACCCAGGTGCCCCACTTTTTTTAAAGTTTCATTTATTTAAGTAATCTCCACCCCACGTGCGGCTCAGACTCATGACCCCAAGATCAAGAGTTGCGTGCTCTACTGACTGAGCCAGCGTGGCACCCCATCAGTGTACATTCTTTTAAAATGACTTGCCCAGGCTTGTAACAGTAAGAAATGACTGAGCTGGGGACGCCTGGGTGGCTCAGTCAGTTGAGTGTCTGCCTTTAGCTCGGGTCATGATCCTGGGATCAAGCCCTGCATTGGGCTCCCTGCTCAGCAGGAGGGTCTGCTTCTCCCTCTCCCTCTGCCCATACCCCTGCTTGCGCTCACGCTCTCTCAAATAAATAAATAAAATCTTAAAAAAAAAAGTGTGTGTGTGTATGTATACACACATATATATATAACTATGTAACTGTATATATATATACACATATATAAAAATGTTGCTACTTCCCCCAATCAAAATCCCTGTTTTTGGGAGACAAGATAGGTATAATGTTTCCAAAATTCAAAGAAAAGATGCTCAAAGCAATAAAAGAGTAACGGGTGGTAGAAAGGTGTAAGTGTGTTAACTTTAAGTTCACAATATATTTAAATATCTATTGGGATATTTGAGTTAGATATTTAACATCTAGATTTTTAAGTTAGAGTAATTAAAATATTAGTACAGTATTGGAGCAAGAATGGGCATCAGAGTGGCATTCTGAAACACATCTAAGTCTAAACAGCAGAACAATTGCATGTGCACATTAAGTGGTGGGATGATTCCTGCCTGTCACTTGACTCAATAGTGTACCTCTCAGAGGGAGTGCAAAGTGAACAGGGTGAATCTTCCTTTCTTAATCAGTCTTGACTCCTGTGTATTTCTCATCGTGTGACTATCATACAGTGCTATAAACGATTAAAGAGATTTTCCAGTGTAAAATTTTGACCATATTGATTTTCAGTTTATGTGCTTACTTTAGAACCTTTCAAGTAAGATACCACCCCATGGTGAAAGGCTATAGTGTAGAATAGAGTAGCATTTCAGTTCATTAGGGGTGAGGCAGACAGTAATGAATTTTTTTCAGTAATGGATTTTTTTTTCTTTTAAAGATTTTATTTATTTATTTGACAGAGAGAAGGAGAGAGAGAACACATGAGAGGGGGGAGGGTCAGAGGGAGAAGCAGACTCCCTGCCGAGCAGGGAGCCCGATGCGGGACTCGATCCAGGGGCTCCAGGATCATGACCTGAGCCGAAGGCAGTCGCTTAACCAACTGAGCCACCCAGGCGCCCAATATATTTATTTTTTTTTAAGTACTAGAAAAAACCTAGGTGAGTGTCTTAACTTTGGATATAGAAATGGGCTTTCTGTTCATACTCCAAGGATAGAATTCATCAAAGAAAAGATGGCTGGATTCAGCTACATGAGATGTAAACAGTTTTACATGTCAGGAAATACTAAAAGTAAAAGATGACAGAGCACTGCAAATATTTACAGCGTATGGCAGAGAATTAGCTTTCTGAATATAAAGAACTCTTATAAGACAATAAGAAAAAGTAAGAAACCTTTATAGAGAGAGGTAAGGATTAAAAATGGACTGTTCACAAGAGGAAAGACAGTGGACCAAATTAGCAAAGATAAAATATTAAAATATCCATCGGGGCACCTGGATGGCTTAGTCAGTTGAGCATCTGACTGGATTTTGGCTCAGGTCATGATCTCAGGGTCATGGGATCCAACCCTGTGTTGGGCTCCATGCTTAGTGTGGTATCTGCTTGTCACTCAACCTCTGTTCCTCCCTCCCCCCACTGCCCCCTCCCTCTCCCCCTCCCCATTCACTCACTGGCTCTGTGTCAAATAAATGAATAAATAAAATCTTTAAAAAATAAATAAATAAAACATCCATCAATGGCAAAAATGTAGTCAAATGACATAGAGAAAATGTTGGTAAAACTGCAACCTTGGAAATTCTAAAAAACATACTTAAAAGAAATAATGTTTGTTTAAGGATGTTTGTCCTAAAGCTGTTTATAACAAGAAAAATTGGAAATAATCTAAATATCTAGTATGTAGGTTCTTAACAGTGCAGTTCCATGGAATATCATGGAGCCTTTAGAATGGATGCTGCAGATTATAAAACATGATAATTTTGTTTCAAGCTAAAACTGAAGTATCTGCTGATTGCTCTGCACAGAAAGGGACTAAAAGGTTATGAGTTGTGTTGTTCAGACACATTGATGTTCTTTTTGTAATAGGCAAAAGTAATTTTTTTAAAAGATTTTATTTCTTTATTTGAGAGAGAGAAAGAGCACGAGCAGGGGGAGGGGCAGAGGGAGAAGCAGACTCCCCACTGAGCATAGAGCCCAACACTGGGCTCCATCCCAGGACCTGGAGATCATGACCTGAGCTGAAGGCAGACGTTCAACCAACTGAACCACCCAAGCACCCCTAGGCAAAAGTAATTTTTAAATTTTTTTCAGGATAGGGATGATTGGGTGACTGAGTCAGTTACCTGTCTGCCTTTGGCTCGGGTCATGATCCCATGGTCCTGGGATCGAGTCTCGCATCAAGCGCCTTGCTCGGTGGGGAGCCTGCTTCTCCCTCTGCCTCCCGCTCTCCCTGCTTGTGCGCTCTCTCTCTCTCTCTCTCTCTGACAAATAAATAAAATCTCTAAATTTTTTGCAGGATAAAACAGGCTTATTTATGAAGGGATAGGAAGAGGATGAGGCAAGCTTAAGGAGGAGGCCTGCTTTCTTTTTCTTTCTCTTTATTTTTTTATTTTTTATTTTATTGTTTTTTAAAGATTTTATTTATTTATCTGACAGAGGGAGACACAGCGAGAGAGGGAACACAAGTGGGGAAAAGCAGGCTTCCCGCCGAGCAGGGAGCCTGATGCGGGGCCTGATCCCAGGACCTTGGGATCATGACCTGAGCCGAAGGCAGACGCTTAATGACTGAGCCACCCAGGGACCCCCTCTTTATTTTTTAAATAATTTTTTTAAGATTTTATTTGAGAGAGAGTGAGCGAGAAGGCAAGCACAAGTGGGGGGAGGGGCAGAGGGAGGGGGATAAGCAGGTTCCCCACTGAGTGGGGCTGGATCCCAGGACCCTGGGATCATGCATGACCTGTGCTGAAGGCAAAGGCTTAACTGACTGAGCCACCCAGGCGCCCAGAGCCTCCTGTTATTTCTTTAAAGATGGAAACAATATGAGCTTATTAATAGTTGGCAGGGTAGCATGTTTAGAAGGAATCCATGTGCTCCAGGACATTATCCCCCTTCCTGCTTACTTAGTTAAGAGTTGTTGATTGTCTGCATTGATACTTTTATTTATTTTAAATATTTTTATAATGGCTTTTTACTTAATACCATGAAATGTGTGAAAAAGAATGCCAAAATATAAACCCAGCTAATGATGGAAAAGGAATATCAGACAAAACAATAGACCTGAGATGGCTCAAAGTGTCGTTTATTTGCTTAACTCTTAAGCAGGGTGTGGTATGGAGAGAGGGGACTCCTTTCTGAGTCAGTCATCCTAAGGACTGGTCTTAGCCAAAAGGCCAAGAAGCAATCGTGAGGGTGCCACATAGCAGCTCTAGAGATTTTAGATAATTTTTTTAAAAGATTTTATTTATTTGACAGCGCAAACGGGGAATGGTAGGCAGAGGGAGGGGGAGAAGCAGACTCCCCGCTGAGCAGAGAGCCTGATGTGGGCTTGATCCCAGGACCCCAGGATCATGACCCAAGCTAAAGGCAGACACTTAACCCACTGAACCACCCAGGCGCCCCTTTAGATAATTTTCTTAACTTTACTGAGACTGAGTTTCCTCATCTAAAGAAGGGGGATAAAAGGACATACTTTGGATATTTGTTGTAAAGGTTAGTGATAATGCATGTAAAGTGACATTATAGACACTTAGCAAATGATAGGTACTCTTACTGTTGTTATGCCTGGTGTAATTGATAAGGTGACTAGGATTGCTAGTGTGATGTCCCTCTCTGTTTTTCTTCCCTGTACCCATCACTGCTTTGTTGTAATCATATCTGACAATTGTAACTAGATTTTAGTTCATACTTTTTTCACAGTAACCAGCTCCATGGAGATAATCCTGCAAAAAACTGACAGTTGAGCATTGAAGGTTTTTGTTTTGTTTTGTTTTGTTTTTTAAGATTTTATTTCTTTATTTGACAGAGGGAAACACAGCGAGAGAGGGAACACAAGCAGGGGGAGAGGGAGAGGGAGAGAGAGAAGCAGGCTTCCCTCGGAGCAGGGAGCCCAATGCGGGGCTCGATCCCAGGACCCTGGGATCATGACCTGAGCGGAAGGCAGACGCTTAACCGACTGAGCCACCCAGGCGCCCCTTGAAGGGTTTTGTCATACATTATGACTGTACATTTTTAACCCCTCAGTGAAGATCTAATTAATAGAAACCAGTGCCGGAAAATTAGGTTGGGAGGCTTTAGCCTTTATTGTTGTTACATGAGGTTCAGTCTCTGTAGTGTTAGAATGATTGTTATTTTAACCATGGGTCACAGAGTGTGTCCTTCCAAACTCTGTCTATAATGGTAATACTGTATTCATCAGTAGCAGAGCAGGAGTCATTCTGGGGAAATCGGACATGAGCCTGTTGACAATAGGCTATTTTGTGAAGCTGGATGTGTTAAACAACAAAGACTTGATGGAGTAAATTGCTAATTTCCACGTGAGAGCTAATTTTAGTTCCGGTGATCTCAGAAATGAGGATGAGAAAAGGTTTTGCCTGTGTTCAGGATTTTTTAATGTCCCAGGGTGCTACAGTGACCTAGATATTTAGCTAGTAAAGCCGGATGACTAGACTTTGTCCTACAAAAGGATTTCCAACCCTTAGATTAGTGTCTGTGTTTTCTTGGAAGAAAGTGAACACTTGCCTTGCTAACAAAGTGTAAGAATCAGCTCTTCATAGATTTTTTTCAGTTTCTTTAATTAGACTAGTCTCTGCTTGATGTCTTGTACATTTTGGTGATTAGGATGTAGTTCCTTATTGGGACACCTGGGTGGCTCAGTAGGGTAAGTAGGGTAAGCGTCTGACTCCTAATATCAGCTCAGGTCACGATCTCAGAGTCGTGAAATCAAGCCCCGCATTGGGCTCCACACTGGGCATGGAGCCTACTTTAAAAAAAAAAAAAAAAAAGATGTAGTTCCTTATTAATAAATTGTATGCTGTAGTCCCTCAAGGTGAACATACATATTTTTTTCATAACAAAAATTGTTTATATAAACAACAACTCTCTTTGAAGACACTAAGAAAACATTAATTACAATGCTGTTTCTCTTGCTCGAAATGTTTCATGAAGCTGTGTAATTAATGCTTAGGCTGCAGTACTCTCCTTGGTGATTGTTGCTACCATGGGAAATCTCCTGGTTGGGTTTCCAACAGAATTGTCCCTCTTCCGTGGAAAAGTATCCTGGAACCATGGGCCTGTTTTCCATTTTTGGGAAAGGGGATTTTTGTTTTTTGAAATTATACAGACATTATAGAACCCTTAATCGGAAAATTATAGAAATATATCCTTCCTAACTACATTTATGATGGTAATGTTGCATACATAAAAGAAAAATGTCACCGTTCTTCCACCCCCAGAAGATCAAATTGCTTTGTGTTCCTTTTGAAGTCTTTGTCCTTACGCATGTTTAGTATTTTTTGTGATTGTAATTTTGATACAGATATAATAATAGGACTTTTTCTTCCCCCCACATGACATTATAAGCGTTTTCCATATAGTTATAAAACGCTGTTATGAAGGTGATATTATGTAAAATGTATTCAGATAAAACAAAAATATGAGGAGAGTGAAAGTGTCTACCCTACTCATCCATCCATTTGCATATCCAGAAGTGGCTCTTAACCCTTTCAGACTTTTTTTTATATATATACACACACGGGATCATTTTTTATTTTTTTAAGATTTTATTTATTTGAGAGAGAGAGAAAGAGAGAGCACATGAGAGGGGAGAGGGTCAGAGGGAGAAGCAGACTCCCTCCTGAGCCAGGAGCCCAATGTGGGACTCGTTCCTAGGACTCCAGGATCATGACCTGAACTGAAGGCAGTCGCTTAACCAACTGAGCCACCCAGGCGCCACACACAGGATCATTTTTCCTTGGTTTTTGTAGGGTCTTTTTGTACAAAAATGTGATCATGATGTATGTATATGCTTTTATTCAAAGGTTTTTTTTTTTTAATATATATATATCAAGGAACATTCTTCATATAATATGTGGACCAGCCCAGTCTTACTCCTTTTTTTTTTTTTTTAAGGTTTTATTAATTTATTTGAGAGAGAAAGAGTGAAAGTGAGAAAGCGAGCACAAGTGGGGGTTGGGGGGACAGAGGAAGAGGGAGCCTGACAAGGGGCTCAATCCCAGGACCCTGGGATCACAACCTGAGCCAAAGGCAGATGCTTAACTGACTGAGCCACCCAGGCGCCCCTCAGTCTTAGTCCTTTTAATGACTGCAGACTAATCTCATTGATTACTTTTAGATTGTTCCTAAAATTTCTGTAATATGAAACTTAAATTTCTTTAAGGTTCTCTTACTACTGAACTTTATAAAAGTTTGGGTTTTTTTTTAAAGATTTTATTTATTAGAGAGAGGGAGAGAGTGAGCACAAGCAGGGGGGAGCTGCAGACAGAGAGGGAGAAGCGGGCTCCCTGCTGAGTGGGGAGCCTGATGCGGGGCTCGATCCCAGGACCCTGGGATCATGACCTGAGCCAAAGGCAGACACTTAACCAACTGAGCCACCCAGATGCCCCCCAGACTTTTTTTTAAAGATGTATTTATTTGAGAGAGAGTGTGGGGATGGGGCTGGGCAGAGGGAGAGGGAGCAGACTCTCTCTCTGCTGAGTGTGGAGCCAGATGTGGGGCTCTGTGGGGCTTGATCCCAGACTCTGAAATCTTGACCTGAGCCAAAATCTAGAGTCAGCTGCTTAACTGAGCCACCCAGGTGCCCCCAAAGTTTTTTTTTTTCCTAAGTATTTTGTTTTTTGTTTTTTTGTTTTTTTTTAGAGTGGATTTAGGGTAAGTCACTGGGCTTTGCTAGAAAAGTTGCAGTACTCTTAACTGTACTTGGAAGGCCAAAGAGGTGTTTGGATGACTAGGTTTTTATTTCCTGTCATCTGCTCTTTAGCACAGGGATCTGCATTTAAGAGATCAGTTTGATTGATCACAGTTTCTTGTAATTTTGCAAGTAGGATTTTGGGTTCTTTGGTTAGTCTAAGGTTGTTAATAATAGTCATTTCCACTGTTCCAGGATCTTTTTTTTCGTATGATATTACTATCTAATTGCTTATTTGACCTATGGGATGTTAAAGTTAAAAAATTTTTTTAGGGGGCTGCCTTGGTGGCTAAGTTGGTTAAATGTTCAACTCTTGATTTTGGCTCAGGTTGTGAGATCGAGCCCCATGTTGGGATCCACTCTGGGCATGGAGCCTGCTTAAAATTCTTTCTCTCTCTCTGCCCACTTCTCTCCTCTTTCTCTCACCCCCCCCCAAAAAAAATCAGTCATGGTTTAGTATGAGCCTTGGTGGAAAACACAACAAAAGACCATGGGTCTGCTTTTGGTTTTATTCAACAAATTATTATTCATAATTCTCACTGTTACTGTTATTACTATATTCTAATCAGATCTGTCATGTGGATCCCATACTCTCCCCTCATCTCAGGAACCTTTGTCTAATTTTCCTTCTCCTAATTATTTAATCTCTCTCCATCAACTGGCTTCTTCTCCTAGACTTTTTCGAAATTTGAGATATAATTCATGTACTATAAAATCATTTTATTTATTTATTTATTTATTTATAAAGATTTTATTTATTTATTCATAAGAGAGGGAGAGGGAGAAGCAGGCCCCTGCTGAGCAGGGAGCCCTATGCGGGACTCGATCCCAGGACCCTGGGATCATGACCTGAGCTGAAGGCAGACGCTTAACCATCTGAGCCACCGAGGCGCCCCATTTTATTTATTTTTAAGGATTTATTTGAGAGAGAGAAAGAGAAAATGCGTGCGCAGAGCTGGGAGGGGCAGAGGGAGAGAGAAACCCAAGGAGACTCTGCATTTGGTGCAGAGCCCCATGTGGGGCTCGATCCCACAACCGTGATATCACAACCCGAGCTGAAACCAAGAGTCAGATGCTCAACCAACTACGCCACCCAAGCGGCCCTAAAATCATCACTTTAAAGTGTACAATTCAGTTGTTCTTAATATGTCACAGGGTTGTGCAAGCATCACCACTAATTCCAGAACATTTTCGTCACCCCCGAAAGAAACCTATTCAGCAGTCACTCCCAAATCCTTCCTCTCTCTCTTTAGCCCCTGGCAACCACTGATCTGCTTACTTTCTCTATATATTTGCATGTTTTGGACATTTCGTATAAATAGAATCATAATAGGTGGTCTTTGTGACTTCCCATTGACTTTAAATATTTTTGTCTTCAATTAAAAATTACTAATAGGGGTCTGCCTTCAGCTCAGGTCATGATCCCGGGGTCCTGGGATCGAGCCCCGCATCGGGCTCCCTTCTCAGTGGGGAGCCTGCTTCTCCCTCTCCCTCTGCCGCTCCCCCTGCTTGTGTTCTCTCTCTTTCTGTCAAGTAAATAAAGTCTTACAAAAAATACTAATAAAATCTCCCCATCAGCACTACCACTCACACTGCCCCATCTCACTTCTCTCTTGCATAACAACTTCTTGAAGAATTGTTTATTTTTACTGTCTTCATTTTTCCACACCATACTTAATCTTCAGCTCATTCCAGGGTGGTTTCTAATTCCACCACTACCAAAGCAGCTCTTGAAAAAGGTCTCCAGTGGTCTTGTGTCACTAAATGCAATTTTGGTTTTCAGTTGA
>NC_138383.1:39863713-39883451 GCF_054177405.1 Leptonychotes weddellii | reverse complement strand
TTTTTTAAAGATTTTATTTATTTATTTGAGACAGAGAGAATGAGAGAGAGAGAGAGCACATGAGAGGGGGGAGGGTCAGAGGCAGAAGCAGGCTCCTTGCCGAGCAGGGAGCCCGATGCGGGACTCGATCCAGGGACTCCAGGATCATGACCTGAGCCGAAGGCAGTCGCTTAACCAACTGAGCCACCCAGGCGCCCCTCAGTTGACTTTTGAGAAGTACGTTACTTTGCTGACACTGTTCTTCATGGACACTCTCTTCTCTCAGCTTCCTTGGCACCACACTTTATTCTACCCTTTCTGTCCTTGTGTAGCTTCCTTTGTAATGATTGTATATACAGGCATTCAAGGAGTCTTCAAGGCTTAGTGCAGAGCTCTCTTTTTCTCTAATTTTGTATTTTCCCCTTAAGCATTCTCATCCCTTCAGGACCTGACTTGTTTGTTTGCAAATCACTCATACATTTGTTTTCCCCAGACCAGTTTTCTGGGCTCTATACCTAGAGGTCACTGCTTCCTCAGTATCTCTCCACTTGGATGTCTCAGATTCAGCTCAGATTTATGATATTTATCCTAAAAAATGGTTTTCTGTCAGAGTTCCCAATTTTAGTGAATGGCAAGGTCTGTTCTGTTGAACGAGCCAGAACCCTAGGGGACATCTGTGTATAAATCCTTTCTCACATACAAGTCCATCAGCAAATCTTGTAAATTTTCCCTCCTGAATGTTTCTTAATTCTTTTCACTTTCCCCTAGCTTTGCCACCACCACCTTTATCCAGCCTCTTAACCCATGTTAATGTGGTGTTCCCTTCCCCCAGTTCTTTCTTTCTTAATTTTTATTCTGCTCTCAGTTATTAGCTCAGTTACCTTTTCTGATTTTTCTAAGGTAGTTGCACTAATTATGTAGATTTCACAGCACCTTGTACCTATCTTTTACGGCATTGATCACAGTGACAATTTTTACATGTATTTGAGTGATTCTTGGATGAATACCTAACCTCTACCAGACTGTCACTGTCATGAAGGGAGAGATCATGTCTGTATTTGCATACTGCAGTATCTCTAGCACTTTGCACAATGCCTAGCACATAGTTGATAAATGTCTGTCGAATGAATAAAGGAATAAATGCCCACTGTCACAACTTCTTAAAAATTCTATTCTGTATAACTCAGTTGAACAAAGTAAAGTAATCTCTACACCCAACGTGGGGCTCAAACTCACAACCCTGAGATTAAGTCAGCCAGGCACCCTGGGATTGAAACATTTTTATACTTCATCTTTAAAAGCATAGGGGAGCCAAGTACCCCAGCTTTTTTTTTTTTTTTTTAGAATTCCACTGTTTACAATATAGGTTACAGCCTGTCAGCCTGTGAATTGTGTAAGGCTTGCAGTTGTTTATTGCCCACATAGATTTTAAGAATCAGGGAAATTTCATATAAAATTATGGTTTGTTGGTTTCCTTTGAAAATTTTAGAGATCTGGCAAAACGGCTGGTAAACTCAGTTGACATTAACTACCTGGAACTGAGTGGTGATCATACTCTTTGAAATGGCCATTTGTGTCATCGGGCATAATGCTACTAAAAGTGTGGTTATTGAACTAGTGGCTCGTCCACAAACTATTTGTTACTGTCTACAGAGATAAGGGCCTGTGCTGCATGTTTAAGTTCAACAGACATTTCTTTGGTTGAATGCCTTTCTTCAGTGTGCTGATGTACAGGCTAGCACAAGCTCTGTGTCTTGTTAGGGACTGGTATTTTGAGTAACACCATGTAAATATTTGAGTTTGCAGTCCCTGACTTTCATAATTTTATTCAAAATGCCAGTGCAAAGTAACATTCAGAAGTTATGGGATAGTAATTATGTCATGTCAGGTGTCCTGCTGTTGCTGTTACCCTGTTCAAGCTTATTTTATAAGGTATCTAGGCTGTTAAATTTCTTTGATAGAAAAATTGTGAATTTTTACATTTTGGATTTTAAGGCTTTGGACATAGACACTTTATTGGGACATAACTTGTGTGTTTAGCAGTGAAGCTAAATAGATTAGGCTACTATATATTCTATATTTATAGAATAAAGGATGTGAATTCATTTGAATGCCTTATTGTGGTACTCAGATGTAAACTTTCCATATGTAAAAATTTGATTTTTATTTCTCTGTCATTGAAGGAAATAGAGTTGTCCCATCTTTTTCACATATGTGACAGATTTCACAGGAGTAAAATGTAACATTCTTATTAGAATTAAAAGTAAAGTTTTTATAGATTTAATACCTCCCCCCCTTTTATTTTTGCTACATCATTTATCTTGTTGAATCTGAGATTGTACTGCTTTTAATTGAGGAAGAAATCCAAAGGTAATACAAATCATTTTTTTTTTGAAAATTGAGTGAGGCAATTGCTGTGCGATTGAGTGAAGCAGAAATGTGTTCATGGTTGCTTTGCCATGGACTGATTCTTTTTTATCAGCCCCCACAAATGACAAAATTAATATGTAACTACTTAGATGTCTAGGAATAGACTTAATTTCCCTTTAAGTAGGCTTAATATATTTTTAATGAGACTTTTTATTGCTAGCATATATTGATACAGTAAACTTCTACTTGCACTGTTTTGTAGAAACTGGTCTTTTAAGAGCTCACCAATCCCCACCTAAATGTAAAGGGGTTATCACTTTTGAAATTACTGTCCTCCCCAGGGTGCCTCACTAGCTCAGTTGCTAGAGCATGTGATTCTTGATCTTGGGGTCATGAGTTGAGCCCCAGGTTGGGGTAAAGTTTACTTTAAAAAACAAAAACAAAAAGGAAGAAATTACTATTCTCTGGACTTTGCTCTGGCATTTGTATTTCTGACTGTTCCCGCACAGTTGCTTCTTCATCTCATTGAGTGCTTTTTATCCCCCATCAAAATTGATGGTTATCTAGTGAAAGGTAATGCCTGCCGGTTTCTCTTTTCCTTACAGTTGGCTGGTATACTTTTGCTTAAACTTTTATTTTCAATCTTTGGATCCCTGTGTTTTGGCATAGTTTTTGTTTACAGTATAGATTAGTGGTTTTGTCTTTATAATCTAATCTGAGAGTCTTAGAGTTTACCATTCACATTTATTTTACAATGTGCTTTGTTTTGATTGCTTCTTTTTTCTTTCTTTACACTGTGTTATCTGGTTTTCATCTCCCTTTTCTTCACCACCTGATTTTATTCGATTATATTATTTCTCTTAATTTTTTAGTGTTTATATTCTTTTTTATATTCTTAAATGTGTACTTCTGTCTCTGCCATTATCAGCTTTGCACGAAATCTTTTGACCCATGTTGAGGAAATAATGTACTTAAATACCTCTTCCTTTTCCATCTCCCCTCCTTAATTTTAATTATGTGTACATTATTATGGTTTACAAACATTTACATTCTGTTGTGTAGCCACAGATGTTTTAATCTTAGTTCTCTGGTTAAAATAGTGCACTGCTAGTCTATTGCCCCAATTTCTTTTTTTTTTTTTTTAAGATTTTATTTATTTATTTGACAGAGAGATAGAGCACAGATAGGCAGAGCGGCAGGCAGAGGGAGAGGGAGAAGCAGGCTCTCTGCTAAGCAGAGAGCCTGACGCGGGGCTCAGTCCCAGGACCTTGAGATCATGACCTGAGCCGAAGGCAGCTGCTTAACCGACTGAGCCACCCAGGCGCCACTGCCCTAGTTTCTTTCTTTGTCCCTTGGTTGGTTGAACTTTCCCATTAGGATTGTTTTTTTCCACAAAGGGATCATGGAAGCTATGTTCCTTGAGTTCTTGTATGCTCAAAAAATGTCATATTTGAAGTACAATTTTGCTAAGTATAAAATTGTTGAGTGATATTTTTCCCCCCTAAGGGCTTTGTAGTCTGTGTCCTTTTCTTTTCTGCTACTGAATAGTGCTGTGGAAGTCTGAAGCCAGTCTTTTCTGTTTGTTTAAGATTTTTAAGTAATCTCTATGCCCAGTGTGGAGCTTGAATTTACAACCCCGAGATCAAGGGGAGTCGCTTGCTCTGCCAACTGAGCCACACACCCCCTTAAGCCAGTCTTTTTTGCCTTGGTGCCCTTCTTCCCCCAATAGGTGGTTTAACTTTCTTCCTAGATAAGTAGTTTTTTTCTCTTAATCCTTAAAGTCTAGTAACTTTTCTGGTATATGTGTTGGTATTGCTAATTCTGAATTGGTTTTTCTTCTAAGGGCTCAGTTAATCTTTTGAGGAGAGGGGATTATCTTGAATAATTTCTTTGTTCACCTTCTTTGGTTCTCTTATTCAGGAACACCAATTATGTGTATGAGGGGTCTCCATTATCTGCCTCTCCCATATTTATTATTTTTTCTCTAGCTTGTTTTTTTTTTTAAGATTTATTTATTTGAGAGAGAGAGAGAGCACAAGCAGCTGGGGGAGTTGGCAGGCAGTGGCAGAGGTGGAGGGAAAGGGACAAGCAGACTCCCCACCGAGGCAGGGCTCTGGAGGCAGGGCTTGATCCCACGACCCTGAGATCATGACCTGAGCTGAAACCAAGAGTTGGGATGCTTAACTGACTGAGCCATCCAGGTGCCCCAGTTATTTTTTCTCTGATTTTTAACTTCATATTCATTTCATTTATTTTGATATAGTTCACATACTGTAAAATTCACCTTTTTAAATTGTATAAATCAGTGGTTTTTATTTTTTTTTATTTTTTATTTTTTTTAAATCAGTGGTTTTTAGTATGTGGACAGTATTGTGCTATTATCACCACTATCTCATTCCTGAATTCCATTTCATTTTGCATGCTTTTTTTTTTTTTTTTAAGATTTTATTTATTTATTTATTTGTCATTGAGAGAGAGAGCACAAGCAGGGGGAGTGGCAGGCAGAGGGAGAAGCAGGCTCCCCGCTGAGCAGGGAGCCTAATGTGGGGCTTTATCCCAGGACAATGGGATCATGACCTGAGCAGAAGGCACACGCTCAACTGACTGAGCCACACGCTTAACCACCTGAGCTACCCAGGTGCCCCTGTTTTGTCCTTCTTGATGTTTTATTGAAGCATATGATGTCAGTTTGTCCCATAATTAAGTGGTGTTAACTTTGATCGCTTGTTTAAGGTGGTATTCATCAGATTTCTTCATTATAGAGTTACAATTTTCTCCTTTGTAATTGATAATTTGTGGGGAAGTACTTTGAGACCTTGTAAATACTCTGTTTCTCAATGAACTTTTATCTACTGTTTTTAGCATCCATTGATGATTCTTAATTGAAACAGGAGCATGGTGATTGCCAAGTGTAATTTTCTAGCTCCTTCATTTCTTCTACATGTGTTAGTTATCATCCCACTGTAAATAAGAGCTGTGTTTTCTCCCCCATTTATTTAAGTATGGACTCATGTATCTTTCTTTTATTCTGTGGGTTATAATCCCTTGATAGTATTCTTCATTCAAATTGTGCCAGATTTGGTCAGTGGGAGCCTCATTGACTGGCCCATGTCCTTTTGACTTTCCTCATCTTTGAGCTGTTTTCTGGTATAACAAAGTGTTCCAGGCTCATCTTAAACTTTCTCCTACTTCAAATCTGGAATAGCCATTCTACTAAGGACCTCTGATTTCTTTTAATGGGAGTGGTATTTGGAAACCAAGATCTGGAACACTAGGTATGCTCATTGCTTCTGGGTTCTGATTATATCTCTTGAGATTCCACAATAGCCCTCTTCTTTCTGTTTGCTATAGATTATATTAAAATTTTATTTTTTAAAACTGAGGTATAACTGACATATATCAGTTTTAGGTATATAACTTGATGATTCAATATTTGTATATATTAAAAATGATCACAATAAGTATATCTGTCATCATATAGTCACAAAATTTTTCTTGTGATGAGAACTTTTAAGATTCTCTTAGCAACTTTCAAATTTGCAATATAGTATTTACTATAGCCACCATGTTGTGCATTACATCTCCGTGGCTTATTTATTTTATAAGTGGAAATCTATACCTTTTGACCCCCTTCGCCATTTCACCCACCCCCTGCCTCTGGCCACCACCAATCTGTTTCCTGTCTATGACGGTTTTTTTTTTTTTTTTTTAAAGATTTTATTTATTTATTTGAGAGAGAGAGAATGAGAGACAGAGAGCATGAGAGGGAGGAAGGCCAGAGGGAGAAGCAGACTCCCTGCTGAGCGGGGAGCCCGATGCGGAACTCGATCCCGGGACTCCAGGATCATGACCTGAGCCGAAGGCAGTCGCTTAACCAACTGAGCCACCCAGGCGCCCTGTTTGTTTGTTTTTTAAGTAAACTCTACCCACAGTGTGGGGCTTGGGCTCAACCCTAAGATCAGGAATTGCATGCTCTACCGACTGAACCTGCCAAGCACCCCTATGAGGTGTTTTTTGTTTTTCATTTTAGATTCTGCATTTAAGTGAGATCATACGGTATTTGCCCTTCTCTGTCTGATCCATTTTACTTGGCACGATGCCACGGTCCACCATTGTTGTTGCAGATGGCAAGATTTCACTCATATTTATGGCTGAATAGTATGCCTCTGTGTGTGTGTGTGTGTGTGTGTGTGTGGTTTCACATTTTTTAATCCATTTATTCACTGATGGACATGTAGGTTGTTTACATGTCTTAACTATTGTAAATAATGCTGCAGTGAACATAGGGGTGCATATATCTTTTTTTTTTTTTTAAAGATTTTATTTATTATTTGACAGAGAGAATGAGAGAGAGAGAACACATGAGAGGGGGGAGGTCAGAGGGAGAAGCGGACTCCCTGCTGAGCAGGGAGCCCGATGCGGGACTCGATCCAGGGACTCCAGGATCATGACCTGAGCCAAAGGCAGTCGCTTAACCGACTGAGCCACCCAGGCGCCCTGCATATATCTTTTTGAGTTAGTGTTTTCGTTTTCTTTGGATACTCAGAAGTGGAATTGCTGGCCCATATGGTAGTTCTATTTTTTTTTTTAATTCCAATATAGTTTATATTACAGTTTTATATTAGGTGTACAATAATAGCAATTCAACAGTTCTATACATTATTCAGTACTCATCACAGCATGTTCATTCCTTAATCCCTATCACCTATTTCAGACCTCTGATGGTAACCATCAATTCTCTATAGTTAAGAGTCTGTTTCTTAGTTTGTCTCTCTCTCTCTCTCAGTAGTTCTGTTTTTAATTTTTTGAGGAACCACCATACTGTTTTCTGTAGTGGCTGCACCAGTTTACGCTCCCAGTGAAATCTTTGTTCTTAATATCTTTTATTTTTTTGCTACAAACTAGTACCCTGAAACATTCTTGGTTTTTTTGTTTGTTTGTTTGTTTTTAAGGTTTTATTTATTTGAGAGAGAGTGAGAATGAGCATGAGCTGGGGGCAGGGGAGGGCAAAGGGAGAGGGAGAAGCAGACTCCCTGCTGAGCAGGGAGCCTGATGTGGGGCTCGATCCCAGGACCCTGGGAACATGACCTGAACCAAAATCAAGATTCGGATGCTTAACCGACTGAGCCACCCAGGTGCCCAACCCTGAAGCATTCTTAAAGGTCATAAGAAACCATATATTCAAGTAGAGTGCAGTTTTTGTATAGATAACAAATTTTGTATGTATTCCTGAAATCTGATCCTGCTCATCATCACTCTTTGCAAATTCTTTTACTTATTAAAGTTGTGTTTTTCTGAACAGTTTTTTTAAAGGGTAGATCATGTCTCTCAGGTTTGTCAGATTGAGCCCTTTGTTGGCTCCACGCTGGGAGTGTAGCCTGCTTAAGATTCTTTCTCCCTTTGCACCCCCCCTTAAAAAAATAAAGAGATCATGTCATCTACAACCATTGATTGTATATTCCTTAATATATGTTTAATAGTGTTATTAAATGCTTACTGTCATAAAGCAGAAGAATAGAGAATTTGTTAGGTATCAGACTGGAGGATAATGGAAATGTTTACTGGTGTTTGGTTATCCTATGTCTTCAGTAACTATTGATTGTTCCACGTCTCTATAATTTGCTCTACAAATATTTAAGTGAATACCATTTTACTAATTCATAGTATGCATCATAAACCCTTAAAATTTTACCTGGAGGGATGTTTGGATTTTTATTATGTCTAATTCCTTAGTTTTTTTTTTTTTTAAAGATTTTATTTATTTAACAGAGAGAGATACAGCAAGAGAGGGAACACAAGCAGGGGGAGTGGGAGAGGGAGAAGCAGGCTTCCCGCCAAGCAGGGAGCCCGATGTGGGGCTCGATCCCAGGACCCTGGGATCATGACCTGAGCCGAAGGCAGACGCTTAACCAACTGAGCCACCCAGGCGCCCTCTAATTCCTTAGTCTTATAGATGGAGAAACTGAGACCTAAGAATTGAAGTGACCTTCAGTCCATGGCTAGTTGATAGCAGACTCCAGATTAGAGTCCAGATTTCTGAACTCCCATACTCTAGAATATTTTTGCTGTGGGTGATGGTGGAGCTTGGGTCCATGGTATCTCCCTGAAGTTTCCATGGTAGCCAGGTGGATAAAGCGCTCTTGCTTCCATCTGAGCATTGAGTTTTTCAGAATGATTGGTCAATTGATGGCTAAGATGGGAACATACAACTTTAGGGCAGAATTTAGAGCAGTTTCAAAGCTCATTTTTTTTTTTTTTAAAGATTTTATTTATTTGACAGAGACAGCGAGAGAGGGAACACAAGCAGGGGGAGTGGGAGAGGGAGAAGCAGGCTTCCCGCCGAGCAGGGAGCCTGATGCGCAGGGCTCGATCCCAGGACCCCTGGGATCATGACCTGAGCCAAAGGCAGACGCTTAACGACTGAGCCACCCAGATGCCCCTCAAAGCTCCTTTCTTAGTTTCAGTTCCGTCTACTGGCTTTCTGCTCTCTTTTCATTGCCCCATTTATAAATAAGATCTTCAGTTTTGTTTTAAGGTTTCCACTTTAGGAACATTTTAACATTAAAATAATCATATTGGCACAAGTTTCTTAAAAAGCTAAATGTAAATATCATATATGGGTAATATCATACGAAGACTTGCATGAGAATATTTAAAGCACCATTGTTCCTGAGAGCCAAAAAGTGTTCATTAAGTGGTGAGTGGATAAACAAACCACATGAGGTTATTCCTATAATAGAATGTTATTTGGTCATGTAAAGGAATGAAGTACTGATACATGCTACACTATGGGTGAACCTCACAAAGGTTGTGGTAAGTAAAAGAATCAAGACATAAGGCCACATATTGTATGATTTTATTTAGTTGAAATGTCCACAAGAAGCAAATCTGTGGAGACAGAAAGTACATTAGTGGTTGCCTAGAGCTGACAGTGGAAATAAGGAATGGCTTGCAAATGGGCATGAGGTATCTTTTTTGGGGTGATGGAAGTGTTCTAAAACTGGATTGTAATGGTTGCCCAACTCTTAATATAATAAAAACTTGAATTGTATACTTACGAATTTTATGTAAATTATACCTCAGTAAAGCTGCTAAAAATAGTTACCTTTTAAAATTGTTATCTATAATATTTAAGTATCTTACCTTGTTTTCATTATTAAGCATTTTATACTGCTTTCTTTCCACTTTTAAATATGATTTTTAAAAAGTGCTAAAGTCAAATGATGTTAACGATAATAATAAAAATAGCCATTGTTTGTATAATAGTTACTACGTACTGGGCATTATGCTAACTTTTCTCAGATTATCTCACAGCAACACTATGATATAGGTATTATTATCCCCATTTTACAGCTGAGGAAACAGTGTCATGGAGGTTAAATAACTTGTCCAAAGTCACATAACTAAGTAAGGAGACAGTCGGGCAGGAATTGGAACAGAGGCACTCCCGTCCTCCATGTTCCTTGTATGAAAATGCAGTGTTTTCAGTGGACATTTATACTGCCTTTCATATACTGTGACTGTGTTAAGCACCCCTATGTGTTTGCTGAATGCCCTACATAGCTCTTTATGTGTGGTCTCCTAGAGAATTCAGATGGGTGTTTGGTACTGTCTGGCCACCATAGAACTTGTATAGCACCACGAATCTTACTAATCAGTTTTCTTTCTTTTTCTCCATTCCTCAGTCTTAATTTTAAAGACCCGGAAGCAGTCAGAGCTCTGACCTGTACTCTTCTAAAGGAAGATTTTGGACTTTCTATTGATATTCCATTGGAAAGACTGATTCCTACAGTTCCCTTGAGACTTAACTACATTCATTGGGTGGAAGATCTGATTGGCCATCAGGACTCTGACAAAAATACTCTCCGAAGAGGAATTGACATAGGTATATATGGTTTTAAATTCTCTCTCTCTTTTTTTTTTAAGATTTTATTTACTTATTTTTGAGAGAGAGAGAGAGAGAGCATGAGCAAGGGGGAGGGGTAGAGGGAGAAGCAGACTCCCCGCTGAGCAGGGAGCCGGATGCAGGTCTCGATCCCAGGACCCTGGTAGATGCCTAATCGACTGAGCCACCCAGATGCCCCATCTTTAGCCCTTTCTTATTCAGCATCCTAACTCTAGGCAGTTTCATCCACATCTATGACTATTTTCCACCTCCATGCAAATAACCCACAAATTTATGTATTCTGCCTACTCAGATCTTGAGCTCTAGTCCCAAATGTCAGAAATATGGATATCTCAAGAACATCTCAGACTTTGCCATGTCCAAGACCATGCTCATATTCTTTTCTTTCTGATCTTGGTCCTCTTTCTTCATTCCTTATTTCAGTGAATCTACCACAGTCCACCCTGTCATCCTTGATATTCCTTGATACATCTCCCCATTCTCACCAGGACTGTCTATCATCATTTCCTGTTTTTTTTTTTAATTTTATTTTATTATGTTATGTTAATCACCATACATTACATCGTTAGTTTTTGATGTAGTGTTCCATGATTCATCTTTTGCGTATAACACCCAATGCTCCATTCAGTACGTGCCCTGCTGGCTTTGTCTCTTAAATATTTTTTGGGACGCCTGGGTGGCTCAGTTGGTTAAGTGTCTGCTTTCAGCTCAGGTCATGATCCCGGGGTCCTGGGATCAAGTCCTGCTCTTTGCTCAGTGGGGAATCTGCTTCTCCCTCTGCCTGCTGCTCCTCCTGCTTGTGCCTTCTGTCTGTCTGTCTCTTTCTCTGACAAATAAATAAATAAATACATCTTTAAAAAAGTATATTTCTTAAATCATCTACTTCTCTCCATCTCCAGTGTCACCATCTCAGTCCAAATCACTGTCATCTCTCATGGTCTGAAGAATTACTTTTTTGTTTTTTAAGATTTTATTTATTTGTCAGAGAGAGAGCACACGTGCGTGCAGGCAGAGGGAGAAGCTGGCTCCCCACTGAGCAAGGAGCCCAACACGGGACTCAATCCCAGCACCCCGGGATCATGACCTGAGTCGAAGGCAGATGCTTAACTGACTGAGCCACCCAGGCATCCCCAGAATTACTTTTTAACTACTCTTCTCATCTACTCTGTTGCCTCTCCATTTCATTTTTCAGAAACTATGTATAAATCCATACCTGGTCACATGTTTATCACTTTCATGACTTCCTGTTGCTTCTGTGATAAACACCCAATACCCTAGCTTGGTCTGTTAGCATGTCCATTGTCTGTTCCCTGCCCTCTTCTTTGGGCCTCTCTAAGCCTCATCCAGTGTGCTTCCTTGTTTTTTACACTTGTGGTCTTTAGATCTTCTAATAAGTAAGGCACCATGATTTTAGGCCTTTGTACTGTTGTTCCCTCTGCCTGTAACTTCCCCACCGTTACCTTGTTAATCTCATTTATCCTGTAGTTGTCAACTCAAGCCTTATTTTCTCAAGAAAGCCTTCTCTGACCTTCTAGCAGAAGACAATTTCCTTGATTATGAGCTTTAGAAAACCATGTTTCTTCCTTCATGGTATTTGATTTATTTATTTATTTATTTATTTTTTAAAGATTTTATTTATTTATTTGAGAGAGAGAGAATGAGAGAGAGAGAGCACATGAGAGGGGGGAGGGTCAGAGGGAGAAGCAGACTCCCTGCCGAGCAGGGAGCCCGATGCGGGACTTGATCCAGGGACTCCAGGATCATGACCTGAGCTGAAGGCAGTCGCTTAACCAACTGAGCCACCCAGGCACCTGGTATTTGATTTATTTTTAACCACACATTCACTTGTCTGATTAATGTCTTTCTCAACCACTAGATTACCAAGTGCAGAGCCTATTATTTTGTGCTTACTATAATATCCCAAGGCACAGCACAGTTTCTGGCACATAGTAGGTGTCCAATAAATAATTTGTTGAATGTTCATGGATAAATACATCATTCTTTTTTTTAAAAAAAATACATTTATTGGGGCACTTGGGTGGCTCAGTCGTTAAGCGTCTGCCTTTGGCTCAGGTTACTGAGCCCCGCATTGGGCTCCTTGCTCTGTGGGAAGCCTGCTTCTCCCTCTCCCACTTCCCTGATTATGTTCCCTCTCTCGCTGTGTCTCTCTCTGTCAAATAAATAAATAAAAAATCTTTAAATAAAAAAATAAAGTAAAAAATACTATTATTTATTAGAGAATGAGAGCAAGAGAGATCACAGAGGGAAAGGGAGAAGCAGACTTGCCATTGAGCAGGGATCCTGATGTGGGGCTCAGTCCCAGGATCTGGAAATCATGACCTGAGCTGAAGGTAGACGCTCAACTGACTGAGCCACCCAGGCGCCCCTAAATACATCATTCTTCAACATTCAGTTTCTGAACGCCCCATATGAGCTAAGCACTATGTAAAAATGAGGGGTTTAGCGAAAGCTCTTCCCTTTTATGTTAATGGCAGATTGGCTGATGGGTATAGAAAGCTTAAAAAGCGTAAGAGCCTACTTGGTACTAATTTATTTTAATTATGCCTCAAACTGTCTAAAGTAACACTTGGGGATATAGGAGGTTAATGGATTTTAGCTCTTCACAAGGGGCACTCTTGCTGAAATCACATTCATTCTAATTAGGATTTTACATAAATTCTTCCCCCAGATTCCATCAGTTTGCTCTAATTCTATGATTATACACTTTCCATTTTTATTTATCATTACAAGGATTATTACCCATTTTAAAATGTCATTCAGCTTTCTGAGGGTGTTACAATTCAAGTCTTTTTGGTCTTAAGAATTGAGAAATTTGATTTTTTTGGCAGAGGACAGGTCCTTTACCTGTATTTATTACCCTGGAGGTACCTGATCTTTGGGCAGTTGAAGAAAAGTACTTTTTCTTTTTTGCTGTTTGCTTTTAAATGAGTTGAAGTATGAAAAGAAAGGCAGTTGTGTGAGAATCAAGGCTTGGCATCTGGTCCAGGTATTTTTTCCTACAGAGCTTCTTCCTTACTCTTAATGACCCTGGCTTACCAGAATGGCTAGCAGGGACTAAATTATTGTCGCCTCTGAGAGGAGCTTGAGTTCCCTTTACCACCCATTCCTTTACTACCTCATACATCCCCAAGGAGGTATTTGCCCAGTAGCCTCAGGGCCAGGATGATATAAGTAAACATGATAGGAAGTATAGCAATCACGGTGACTGTCAAAGGGCTGTTAGTTATTGTACTGTCTTTTTTTTTTGTTAGAGATTTTTTTTTTTAAGATTTGATTTTATTGTCAGAGAGAGAGAGTGAGTGAGCAGAAGCAGGGGGAGTGGCAGGCAGAGGGAGAAGCAGCTGCTGAGCAAGGAGCCCGATGCGGGACTCGATCCCAGAACCCCTGGAATCGTGACCTGAGCCGAAGGCAGACGCTTAAGCAACTGAGCCACCCAGGCACCCCTATTGTCCTGTCTTTTATCAGCCTGTTCAGAATACTTAATGGAGAAGCAGTACGATGACCCTGGGTTTCCTCTGGGTGAAGAGTATCTCCAGCCTTCATCTCTTCTTGCCAAATCCTTAGAAGACTAGACTGGTACCAAGATGTGGTCAGGGGAGAGCAGGCCTGGAGTGGCTGGTAGGTGCTGACCACCATAGGCCTTCAGGAGAATCACTGGCTTTTCTTCTCTTGAATGTGTGCTTTGGATCTTATTGGCCAAGATTAGTCAATGGTCATAAAAGCAGAATTTGTGGTTAGTGTATAGTCTAGTCCATGGTTGGGGGATACAAGTTTAGGACCAAACCCTAGTTGTCAAAGAATGATTTTTGCCTGGGGACGCCTGGGTGGCTCAGATCGTTAAGCATCTGCCTTTGGCTCAGGTCATGATCCCAGGGTCCTAGGGTCGAGCCCCACATCGGGTTCTGTGCTGAGCAGGGAGCCTGCTTCTCCCTCTCCCTCTGCCTGCCTGTCTGCCTACTTGTGATCTCTCTCTCTCTCTCTGTTAAATAAATAAAGAAAATCTAAAAAAAAAAAAAGAGAGATTTTTGCCTGGAACATTTGCCTTCAAATGTCTCCCTTGAAACCATGGTGGGGCAAGCCAGTGATTGATGTTTTGGATCTGGATCAGATATCTTTCCATGTCATCACATCTAAGAAATGAAATCTCTCTTTAGTTGTTTTTTGTTGTGGTTGTTGTTTTTAGTTTTTTTTTGTTTTAACTTTGATTTCCTTGAAGTAACAACTTACAGATATGTGGGGAATTGGTCGTTTAAATAATCTTAAAAATTTTATATCCTATGTATTTTTTTCTGCTTTTGGGGAACGGGATATACATTGATCTATTTTAAGCTTTGATTTCATTTAAGAAAATCGAGTTTTGTGTGAGATTAAAGTAAATTAACGTGTTTTGATAATTTTCAATCAGTCCCGTAGTCCTTGATCACCAGCCTGGTAGCACACTTCATTTTACATACAACACACAAAAGAAGAGGATGCAGTCCTCTAAGAAATTTGAATCCAATTATGAGGTAAGACTGACATACCTGAAATGACTAGAGAACCCAGCAGCTACAGTATGTATGTAATCAGGTACCAGCTTAGGATTTAAACTGTTAAGGTTACAAGAATTCTAAGAAGAGAAGAATGGTGTTTTGGCTTGTTATTCTCACCTCTCCCTCTGGTGTGTGCAACATGTTTTGAATTTTCGTTTTACTAGGTACTGGGGCATCCTGCATCTATCCTTTACTTGGAACAACCTTAAATGGCTGGTATTTCCTTGCAACAGAAGTAGATGACATGTGCTTCAACTATGCGAAGAAAAATGTGGAACAGAATAATTTATCTGATCTTATAAAAGGTTAGCTCTCCAGAATAAATATCCCTTTCAAGCACTGTTTATTAACCTGTTTTTATAATTTAACACATCTCATTTTTTGCTTTAATATACAGACTTTGGTAATTTTAAAAAATATGGTATATTGTGGAAGGAAAAATAAAATAAGATAAAACAGAGAGGGAGGCAAACCATAAGAGACTCTTAACGATAGAGAACAAACTGAGGGTTGCTGTAGGGGAGGTGGGTGAGGGATGGGCTAAATGGGTGATGGGGATTAAGGATGAGCACTGGGTGTTACATATAAGTGATTAATCACTAAATTCTACTGAAACTAATACTACACTATATGTTAACTAACTTGAATTTAAATAAAATCTTGGAAGAAGAAAATAAATGAAACAAGTAGAACAGAAAAAAAATAAGGTACATTGTAATGGGGTTTTCAGCTTTGTTATCAGAGTTAACTCAGAAGGAAATATGGTAAATATAGTTGATCCTCATAATTTGTGGATTCTGTATTTGTGAATTTCCCTGCTTGGGGTTATGTTTAACCCCAAAATCAATAGTTGAGGTACTTTTTAGGGTCATTTACGGACATGTGCAGAGTGGCAAAAAATTTGAGTCATCCAACACGCATGTTCCCAGCTGAAATTGAACAAGGTGATGCTCTGCCTTTTTGTTTCACCTCTCTGCTATAAACAAGTGTCCTTTTCATAGTCTATTAAATGTCACTTTTTTTTTTTTCATTTTTGTACTTTTTCTTGGTGATTTTGCTGTTTAAAATGGCCCCTAAACATACTGCTTAAGTGGTATCTAGTAGGTGTTCCTTCAACATAAGAAGAATGTGACAAACCTTACAGGGAAAATACATGGGTTAGATAAGCTTCATTCAGACATGAGTTCTAGTGCTGTGCGCCGTCATTTCAGTATTAATCAGCAGTGTATGTCAAATAAGGTGTCTTTTAAAAATAAATAAAGTGTCTTTAAACAGAAACACACATAAAATAAAATTATATATTGATCAGTTGTTGAGAATGTTTGACCAGAGGCTCATAGTTACCTAACCTTACATTTCTCTTAGGAGCCATTGGTTCCAATTCAATGTTCATGGTGACTTTATAAAACATAACTACCACGAATAATGGAAATCAACTGTACATGAAGTAACCTAGTCACCAAGATTTTATTTTTTATCATTTTAGAGAGAGAGAGAGAGCACAAGCGGAGGGAGGGGCAGAGGGAGAGAGAGAAAAGCAGACTCCCTGCCAAGCAGGGAGCCCTATGTGGGGCTCGATCTTCCTACCCTGGGATCATGACCTGAGCTGAAACCAAGAGTTGGATGCTTAACCGACTGAGCTACCCAGGTGCCCTGTCACCAGGATTTTAAAAGGGAAACGCTGCTGTTGATTAAAGTATACCATCTTTTTTATTTCAGTACATGGAACTGTGCCACAGATAGTCAAGTCCCCTTAGTGACCAGTTACTTTTAATTTTGTGCTTACTGTATATTTGAAGAGCTGTTCATATTTTCTTTTTTTCATTAAAGAGAATTTATGTCTCTTTATGGAAGAACAAGGCTTTTCTTACTAGTGTTAAGCATATCATTATAAGGGGAGATACTAACATTGTTAATGTGTTTTTCAATTGTCCATTTCTGTGTTACAAATTACTCCAAAATCTAGCAACTTTAAACAAATATTTATCTCATAGATTGTGTGGGCCGGAAATTTGGGCATGACCTACTTGGGTGGTTCTGGTTTAATCTGATGAGTTTGCAGTCATCTGAAGGATTGACTGGGGATAAGAGATTTGCTCCCAAGATGGTTCATATAATTTGGCCATTGGTAGTAGGCTAGATTCATTCACATGGATCTCTCCTCTAGGCTACTTGAGCAACCTTACAGTGTGTCAGCCTGGCTTCTCTTAGTGCCAGTAATTCAAGAAATAGGGCAAGGAGGAAGCCATTTTTCTTTTATGACCTAGCCTCAGAAGTGACATCCTTTCACTTCATATTCATTCTGTTCAATAAAAGTGAGTCACTGAGTACAGCCTATACTCAAGGAGAGGGAAATTAAACTCCACCCATTGAAGAAACTAGTGTCATAGAATCTGTGGTTATTTGAAAACTACCACAGCATTAATAGTAGTTAACAGTTCCTGTTTTTTCTCCTAGTGGTAAAAGTACCACAGAAGACACTCCTGATGGATGCTCTTAAAGAAGAATCTGAGATAATCTATGATTTTTGCATGTGCAACCCTCCCTTTTTTGCCAATCAGTTGGAAGCCAAGGTAAAGTACCTTCTGATTTAAGACAAATGACTAGGGGCACCTGGGTGGCTCATTCGGTTAAGCGTCGTTGTTTTCGGCTCAGGTCATGATCCCAGGGTCCTGGAATCGAGCCCCGTGTTGGGTTTCCTGCTCAGCGAGGAGCCTGCTTCTCCTTCTCCCTCTGCTGCTCCCCCTGCTTGTGCTCGCTCTCTCAGATCAATCAATAAATAAAATCTTTAAAAAAAAAGATAATAGACTATTTAAGTTGTTGATGTTTGCAAAGATAAGAGCAGACAACAGCTTTTAATTTGGAAGCTATATCAGGATGTTTCTGGTATCAAGCACCTGAGGACTCAATTCATATTGACTTAATAAAGGAAGTGTATTGGCTTACATATCTGAGAAATCCAGCAGCAGTATATTTTATGTATATATGAAGATATATACATAAAAGTACCCATGCTGTAAGTGTAAATTGGCTTTTCCAAAGTGAACACTCCTGTGGAACCAGCATCCAGATGAAGAAATAGAATGTTACTAGCATCAGAACTAAATTTATTTTTATATCCATTTTATTGAGATGTAATTCACATGCCATACAATTTACCCACTTAAAGGGTAGAATTTAATTATTCTTAGTATGTTCACAGAGTTGTACAGCTATCATCACAGTCCATTTTAGAACATTTTCATCACTCCCCTACCCCCCCATCCCCATTAGCAGTTACTCTGTTTCCCACAGCTCCTATAGTCCTAGGTAACCACCAGTCTACTTTCTGTCTTTATGGATTTGCCTGTTTTGGACATTTCATGTAAGTGGAATCATAAAATATGTAGTTTTTTGTTACTGACTTTCACTAAACATAGTACATTTTCAAGGTTCATCCATATTGTAGCATGTATCAGTACTTAATTTCTTTTTATTGCCAAATAATATTCCATTGTATGGAAATACCACATTTTATTTATCCATTCATTCATTGATGGACATTTGGGTTGTCTTTACTTTTTGGCTATTACGAATAATGCTAATGTGAGCATTCATGTACACGTTTGTGTAGACATTTCTCCTTGGTATATACCTAGGAGTGGAATTGCTGAGTCAAAAGGTAACTCTGTTTAGTTGTTTGAGGAACTGCCAGACTGTTTTCCAAAGTGGCTGCATCATTTTTCATTCCACCAGCAGCAGTGTATGAGGGTTCCACTTTCCAGTTTCTCCACATGCTTGTCAACACTTATTATATGTTGTCTTGATCATAGCCATCCTAGTGGGTATGAAGTGGTATCTCATCTGGGTTTTGATGTTTATTTCCTTGATGGCTAATTATGTTGAACACCTTTTCATGTGCTTATTGGCAATTTGTATATCTTCTTTTGAGAAATGACTGTTCAGATCCTTTACCCATTTAAAACTTGGATTATTTTTCTTTTTATTATTGTTGTAAGAATTCTTTATGTATTCTAGACATAAGTCCCTTATTAGATTTATTTATTTATTTTTTTTCCCTTATTAGATTTATTATTTGCAAACATTTTCTCCTGTGGGTTGTCTTTTCACTTTTTTTAAGATTTTATTTATTTGAGAGAGAGAGAGCGTGAGAGCAAGAGCACAAGCGCGGAGTCGGAGGGGGGGCAGGTCAGAAGGAGAGGGAGAAGAGGGAGAAGAAGGCTCCTGGCTGAGTAGGGAGCCTGACTCAGGGCTAAATCCCAGGACCCTGGGATCATGACCCAGGCCGAAGGCAGACGCTTAACCCACTGAGCCACCTAGGCACCTCATATTTTCACTTTCTTGGTGTCCTTTGCAGCCTATAAGTTAAATTTTAAGGAGTACAATTTCTGTAAGAGACCATTGCCTAATCGAAGGTCATGAAGATTTACTTCTATGTTTTCTTTGGAAATTTTATGATTTTAGCTTTTATATTTAGATCTTTGCTTTATTTGAGTTAATTTTTTAATATGATTTGAGGTAGGAGGGGATTAAATATTTAAATTTAAAAAGTGAGATCATAAGAGTACTAGAAGAAAACATAAGTAAATATTTATATAATCTTTGGGTGCAGTATTTTCTGTGCATGATACCAAGACAAAAATATAAAGAAAAGTGACAGATTAGGCTACATAAAAAAGGTAAAGTTTTTATATGTTAAATCACAAAGATGGAAGGTAAAAAAGACCCTGGGGGGGCGCCTGGGTGGCTCAGTTGGTTAAGCGACTGCCTTCGGCTCAGGTCATGATCCTGGAGTCCCTGGATCGAGTCCCGCATCGGGCTCCCTGCTCAGCAGGGAGTCTGCTTTGCCCTCTGACCCTCCCCCCTCTCATGTGCTCTCTCTCTCTCGTTCTCTCTGTCTCAAATAAATAAATAAAATCTTTAAAAAAAA
>NC_138383.1:39737007-39863213 GCF_054177405.1 Leptonychotes weddellii | reverse complement strand
AGCCTGGTGATGGGTATTAAAGAGGGCACGTTCTGCATGGAGCACTGGGTGTTATGCACAAACAATGAATCATGGAACACTACATCTGAAACTAATGATGTAATGTATGGTGATTAACATAACAATAAAAAATTAAAAAAAAAAGATTATTGGTCTCTGAGTTTCCTTTCCCTGCATTGCTGCTTGGAAATTTCCTTCAGGCAGTAAGCTCTGCCAATTATGGGACTCACCTGGTTTGTTTCTCTCCTGGAGATTATAGGTTTTCACTGCAGTTGTCCAATGTCTGAAAAACAATTGTTATGTTTATTTGGCCAGGTTTCCTAGTTGCTTATGATAGAATGCATAGTATTTAATCTTTCATAGGCTGAATTCTATTTTACCTTTTAACCAGTTCATTCCATCTTCTCCCCACTCCCTCTTCTAGATTTGTGTTTACTATAGAAGAAATTGACTTCATATTCTTTTGAAACCCTAATATATATCCTTAAATCATTTGCAGATGAGGCCATCTCAGAGTATAGGTACATGCCAGATTTTACAATTTTTATTAAGATGGTATAGGGGGGTGTTCATACTTTTTTTAGTTGAGGTATAATTTGACATACAACATTGTAGTAGTTTCAGGTATACATGTTTTTATTGTTATTTATTAACTAATTTCTGTCCTAAAGGCCAAATGGCCTTTATTCTGAGTGTCACAGGGGAGACCTCTCTCTTTTTCACTCTCTTTCCAAATATGTACAACCCTGAATCATTGGAGAGGCTAAGTGGGTTTTTGTTTTTTTTAAGTTGCTTTGGGCTTGTTTTCCCTTATTTTGTTATTATTATTTTTTTAAGATTTTATTTATTTATGTGAGACAGAGCACATGAATGGGGTGGGGGAAGGGGCAGAGGGAGAAGCAGACTCCCCACTGAGCAGGGAGCCTGACACAGGACTCAATCCCAGGACCTCAGGATCATGACCTCAGCTGAAAGCAGATGCTTAACAGACTGAGCCACCCAGGTGCCTTTGTTTTCCTTTGCTAGGTTTGCTCTTTGTCTAAATAAAATTTTTGTTATTGTTGCTTGTAACTTAACTCAAAATTTTTTGCTCTTCTCATTTTTTTCATGTGAAAAATGCTTAATTTAAAAATGTAACCATGTAAACAGTGTTTTACTTCTCTGATTTTTTTTCCCCTAGGTGGTATAGCTGTATGCTGGGGAAAAAATGCAGCCTGGCTCCTCTGAAGGAAGAACTTCGTATACAAGGGGTAAGTCTTTGTCATTACTATTCTAATACATCTCCTCTGGATGGGAGTTAGAGTATGGAATTTTCCTTTATACCTTAAACTCTAAATGTGTTTGGTTTTTATTTTTTAATTTTGTAAAAGAGGCTTTTTATAAATTATTTTTAAAAGGCCTTCTTTGACAGTTAGAGAAAAGATGGAGGAAAACAGGATGGGTACAACATCAGAGAGATACCAGAAATCAGAACACCTGGTTCTACCTGTCACTCACTCCACATCTGACTGCTTTATGATCTCAGAAACTGATATACGTTAGCGGCCTGTTCTGGGTTACATACCTAGTTATCAAAGATCAGCTAGAACTAGAATGATACTCCTGCAAGTTTGCTTCCCTTTATGGTGCAGTCCACATTAATTCAGCCCCTTGCTTCTCTTTTGAAAAGCAGGTGGCAAATTAATACTGCCTCCTGACTCCTCTCCCAGTTTATGGTGTTTGGGCACAAGTAAGCGTGAGCCAGATTACTTTTCAGAGAAGGGGGTCAAATGTGTGGTCAGTGGTAGAGACCAAGCTTCTGATTTCTGGTTTCTCTCAGACATTGTACCCATCCTGATTTCCCTATCACACCTTTTCTTTGTTAAAATTCTAACAGCAACAAAGTAGTTTCATTTTTTTCCCCCTAAAATCTGATAGACAAAAGGGAGACTGCATAGCTGTATCTAGCTAGGCTTTGGTGGCTCTTTTTCCAAAAAGAAAAGAAAAGAAAAAAAAACATTTGAATCATTTACCAGTGGTTCTTTGAAGAGCTGTGTTATTTTGGGTGTTTTGAATATTTGGACTTTGAAACCAGAACTCTATAAATTCTCTCTAATGTTTTAGGAGAGAAAAAAACAAAACACAACTTTGTTGGGAGATAATTTAGATAGCTATGCATAACTGTTTTGGGATAGTAGTGTTTGTTAACTGATAAAAAGAAAAACGAACACATAATTAATATGAGGCAACAACCCAAAACATACTGGTAGAATTACTTCAATTTGATTAAGATGACATGTTTGTTGGTTTCAGGTTCCTAAAGTCACCTACACTGAGTTCTGTCAAGGTCGGACAATGAGATGGGCTTTAGCTTGGAGTTTTTATGATGATGTTACAGTACCAGTAAGTAGAGACTTTGCTTTAGCTTCTCCAAATGCAAGCGCATGATGGGTTTTAGTAGATCACAAATGAACTAAATCTGTACTGCCTTGGTTTCCTTGAAGTTTGCCCCAAATGCTTATTTCGGAATGGGAAGTGGTTGTGAAATAAGACAGTCCTGGGGCACCTGGGTGGCTCAGTCGTTAAGCGTCTGCCTTCGGCTCAGGTTATGATCACAGAGTCTTGGGATCGAGCCCCGTGTCGGGCTCCCTGCTCAGCGGGAAGCCTGCTTCTCCCTCTCCCATTCCCCCTGCTTGTGTTCGCTCTCTTGCTATGTCTCTCTCTCTGTCAAATAAATAAATAAAATCTTAAAAAAAAAAAAAAAAGACACAGTCCTAGAAGGCTGACTGTGGTGACCATGGAGGCTTTCTCTGGGTTTGTGCAACACAGTGATTCTTGCTCAGCATATATAAATGAATTAGAAATGTGTCTTTTGGGAATTAAAAATTCAGGTAATATAACCTGTAGAAACACCTTGCAAATATAATTATTCTGCTGGATATTCCTTAAGAATTGAAATTGAAGGGTGCCTGGGTGGCTCAGTTGGTTAAGAATTGAAATTGAAGTCTGTTTATTTTGATACTTTCATAGAGAAGCTGTTTCCTGTGGTTATTGGTGAATACAGAAATTGCTCTTTGGGGTTGCAGGCTTTTGATATGTAACATTTAGGGATCATTCCAGTAAAAGGTTCTGTGTTAGCTTTAAAATTACCAGTAGAAAACTGGTCAGTTTTGAAGCTGGGTGATAGGTCATTATTCTAGTCTCTCTACTTTGCATCTGCTTAAGCTTGAACATTTTCTGGAATAGAATATTTTTGTTGTTGTTTTTGTTTTTTAAGATTTTATTTATTTTGAGAGAGAGAGAGTGCACAAACGGGGGGGAGGGGCAGACAGTGAGGGAGAAGCAGACTCCCTGCTGAGCAGGGAACCCAGTGCGATGCGGGACTCGTTCCCAGGGTCCTGGGATCATGACCTGAGCCGAAGGCAGACGCCCAACCGACTGAGCCACCCAGGTGCCCCTGGAATAGAATGTTTTAAAAAATAATTTGTTCTATACACCAAAAACTAATGATGTAATGTATGGTGATTAACATAACATAATAATAAAAAAAATAATGATAATTTGTTCTACAAACTTCTCTTTGTCCTCTGTGCTATTGTGTGTAAAGAAAAAATACTTCTGAACTGGTTAGACTGAATAATTTTTCTGGGCTGTACTGAGAGGTGGTAATAGAATAGCATCTGTTTATTCTCATAGTTCCTTCACAGGAGTGATCGACCTTGTTGCTGGAGCCATGGTTCTATGTTAAGTTTATGCATACATTGCTCAGCACTGTACTCCCGTAGTATTTGTGGGGACCTGGTACCTGGTCCTCCCGCTTTCTGACTCCCTGTCCATACAATATGCGTGTTCTGGTTGCTCCTCTCCCAAAGGCTTAGTTGCACTTGGTTTTTCAAGTCATCTTAAATGTTGCTGTGTCTAGAGCAGTAGAGACATGTGCAGAACCACAAGCAGACAGCTTGCAGATGTTTCTTTTCTTTTTTTTTTTTTTTTAAGATTTTATTTATTTGCGAGAGAGAGAATGAGAGACAGAGAGCATGAGAGGGAGGCGGGTCAGAGGGAGAAGCAGACTCCCTGCTGAGCAGGGAGCCCGATGTGGGACTCGATCCCGGGACTCCAGGATCATGACCTGAGCCGAAGGCAGTCGCTTAACCAACTGAGCCACCCAGGCGCCCCAGTTTGCAGATGTTTCTGAATACATGGGTTCACACTGAAAACTCAGCCTGTCCTTTCTGCACTCTGCTACTAGGTGTGCTGCTGCGTTGAAAGAAGTCTGCCAGGGGCGCCTGGGTGGCTCAGTTGTTTAAGCGGCTGCCTTCGGCTCAGGTCATGATCCCAGAGTCCTGGGATCAAGCCCCACGTCGGGCTCCCTGCTCAGCTGGCACCTGCTTCTCCTCTGCCTGCCGCTACCCCGTTTGTGCTCTCGCTCTCTCTCTCTTTGACAAATAAATAAAATCTTAAAAAAAAAAAAGAAATGTGTCTCCCAGTCAAGTTTGAATGACCTATCATGTAGAAGTCTATACCCACCTCTGTACAATGCAGTAGGGAAACTAGAAGTCAGTGTTTGAAATGTCCACTGTTTAAAAAGATGGTCCTAATTTTTTTTACCTCCCTATAGGATTATCCTTTCTGTCATTTTCTAGAATATTGGCGTTTTCACACCAAATTGTTAAAATCCTTAGTAATGCCCTAGGTTATCCCTCTGTAGACACTGGGTTATCCCTGTGCAGATACTAACAGTTGCAGGAAAGTGGAACTGCGCCTGTTTCCAAATGCTTTCTGTTTAATCTGCTTCCTACATTTGTTGGCGCCGCAGGTGGAAGAGCTTATGATGGGCTCTGGCACTTTCCGTGCCATCTCAGAGCCCAGAGTTACCTTTGCCCTCTTGGATTAGTAGCCATTTCAGATCAAAATATCAAAGGGCACTATGTTTCTGTGTTAGCAGAATTAGCTTATTTTGAAAAGGAACCTTCTCCCTCCTTGTCTTTTAGGCCATGCTTGAGCCCTATTTGTAGTTTCAACCATCAAAGAATGCCTCTTGCAAAGAGGCATTCTTGCAAAGGGCCTCGGGTTTCTCCCATGCCAGAGTACTCCCTCCCCACCACTACCCTCAACTCAAAGCTGTTAATAATGCGTTCCCAAGTGTTCCATTAGGTGCACTCAAACTGCTACAGGGAAAATGGCAGTTTCTGATTTGCAGTAACCCAGCAACAGTTTCTTAGCACTGGTTCCCTTGATCAGCAGCTGCTTTCCCAGGGGTAGTCCCAGGGCACTGGTGAGGTTTTCAGTGGGCTGTCCTCTTGGTTCTCCTTCCCTCCACCTGGACCTCTCCCCACCCCTTGCGTTTTGAAATGCTTATCTGACTTTTTCCCCTCTTGTTCCTGTTAGGAATGGGGAGATAGGATGCTGCTTTCAATGAGAGGAAGCCAAGGACTAGAGCTAGTTAAGTAGAAATATTGACCTACTTCCCCACCCCACCCCCACTCCTGCCTTTTTAGGGTAAATGTGCAAGTTACTATGGCAACTTCTGTTTTCACTTATCTCAGGCCCACTGACTCTGTCTCTGTTGGTGCTGAATGCTAAAAAAAATTCTGATTCAAGTGCCTACACTAAGTCCATTGCTCTTGTCTGGATTTATTTTAGCAACAAAAAGATGAGTCTTAGTGTTGATGGAATTTTTGTACAATCATTCCTGACTAATGATGAATATAAGGAAGCATATTGTGAGGACTGTTCTTTACAAATTTAACAAGCCACTTAGAATGTCTCTGTCCCAGCTTCTCCTCTAATTGCTCAGGGTGTTACTTTAGCTTTGATTTGCTTTCAGAAGTTTAACACTTGTTAAAATAAGGAAAAATAGTGTGGTCCCAGGAAGTTGTGCACTCTTGGTATGAGCATTGCTCTAGAACTCTGGTTTTAAGAAAATTATCCCCCTGTGTTCAAGACATTTCTTTTAAGCCTGGAGACTTTCCTGTCTAGGGAGTAAAACTAGAGGGATTTTGGAAAGCAGATGGAGGGAAGGGGTCAAATTAATCAGGTAGCCTTGTTAGTGTCAGAGCTCGGTTCTCCTGGCAATACTGTCCTTACTACTGCGTAGGTATTCACACTGGTTCTAGATAGATTAGGGATTCTGTATAGGGTGCCACAGGGGGATGACAGCTGGGGCAGATGTCAGGTTGGTACTTCAGGCCTTGCTCTCATTTTAACCAGAGCTGATCTGCTTGCATCGATGTTACGTATTGATTTTATTTCTTGAAAAGATTCTGCTGTTAAATGGTTTGAAAACCAGTACTATACCAGGCTATATAGTAGGCTGTAAAACAGATGCAGTGATTAAGGAGCTGATCTTTTGAGCAAAACCAGAGCCAGAGTCCAGAAGGACTCTTTTCTTAGTTACTTATTAAGTATGACCTTCATTGTGATAATACCGAAGAAAAAACACACCATTTTCTGTCCTTTCAGTGACAGGTTTTATGGGTGGGAAGCACAAAGCATTGCTACGGAATTATAACTGAGTAAGTGCTGAAATGAATGGTCAGGCATTAGGGAGTTCCCAAAATGAAAGCAGTTCTGGCTGGTCTAGTCAGAGCTGACTTCATGGAGGAGTTGTCAGTATCTGACTGGTGCTCAGTAAGTTTTCTTTGAATGTTGAAAGGAATGGTGTAGGGTTTGTACTAAGGTGCAACATTGTGAACGAGACATTAATAGGTCTAATAGATTTGAAGCACTGGAGATAGTCTCTGTTATTTGAATGCATCACACACATTAATGTCATTTTTATTTAAACCTGACAACAATCAAGTGAAAGTAGATGGTATTATCCCCACTTTCTATATGAGGAAACTGGGGGCTCTAAAAAGTCAGGTTAGTCCTCGGGTCGCCTGGGTGGCTCAGTTGTTAAGCGTCTGCCTTCGGCTCAGCTCATGATCCCGGGGTCCTGGGATTGACCCCCACATCAGGCTCCCTGCTCAGCGGGAAGCCTACTTCTCCCTCTCCCACTCCCCCTGCTTATGTTCCTGCTCTCACTATCTCTCTCTCTGTCAAATAAATAAATAAAATCTTAAAAAAAAAACAAAACAGGCTAGTCCTCAACCATGCTAACATAATTATTCATTTGTTTTGACCCATGTTTCACCACAGCAGTCTCAAAAAGTTTTTTTTATCTCTAATTCTTAAAATTTAAATGCAGTTAATTAACATAATGTATTACTGGTTTCAGAAATAGAGGTCAGTGATTCATAAGTCTTATATAATACACAGTGCTCATTACGTCATGTGCCCTCCTCAATGTCCATCACCCAGTTACCCCATCCCCCCACCTCCCTCCCCTCCAGCAACCCTGTTTGTTTCCTATGATTAACAGTTTCTTACGGTTTGTCTCTGGTTTCATCTTGTTTTATTTTTTCCTCTCTTCCCCTATGATCCTCTGTTTGTTTCTTAAATTCCACATATCAGTGAGATCATATGATAATTGTCTTTCTCTGACTGATTTATTTCGCTTAGCGTAATACACTCTAGTTCCATCCACATCGTTGCAAATGGCAAGATTTCATATTTTTTGACGGCTGAGTAGTATTCCATTGTATATATACACCCAATCTTTATCCATTCATCTGTCGATGGACATCTGGGTTCTTTCCATAGTTTGGCTATTGTGGACATTGCTGTTATAAACATTGGGGTGCAGGTGCCCCTTTGGATCACTACATTTGTATCTTTGGGGTAAATACACAGTACTGCAATTGCTGGGTCATAGGGTAGCTCTATTTTCAACTTCTCCCGGGTGGCTCTATATTCCAGTTTTCCAGAATGGCTTTACCAGCTTGCATTCCCACCAACAGTGTAAGAGAGGGTTCCCCTTTCTCCACATCCTCTCCAACATCTGTTGTTTCCTGACTTGTTAATTTTAGCCATTCTGACCAGTGTGAGGTGGGTATCTCATTGTGGTTTTGATTTGTATTTCTCTGATGCCAAGTGATGTTGAGCATTTTTTCATGTGTCTGTTGGCCATTTGTATGTCTTCTTTGGAGAAATGTTTGTTCGTGTCTTCCAGCAGTCTCAAAATTAACATTACCATCAACAAAATGATTTGTGGAAATAACTATTTTGTCCTTTTTTCATTTCTTTTGTCCTTGGGGACTGTCTCCTGATAGATTTTAAAGTCATTTGGAATGTTTCTTTGTGGGTTTATGCCACCAAGCCCATACACAGTTAGTGGATTCATTTGTTTCATTTCTTAGGGATTTCTTTTTGTGAGCTATTTAATTTTGTAATTGTGAAAGATACATGGCTTCAAAGTCAAATCTCAAAAGAAAAAAAAGGTATAGTCAGTAGTCTAGCTTCTCTTGTCTTTTTGAAACATCCTAATCCTTCACTTCTCCATGGGTCATTATAATTTATCCTTCCATTGTGTGTGTGTGTGTGTGTGTTTTAACATAGGAAATGTACATGTAGGGTTCAGACCACCACGACTGGTTGGCTCAGTTGGAAGAGCATGCGACTCTTGAATTTGGGGTCATGAGTTTGAGCCCCATGGTGGGTGTGGCAATTACTTTAAAACAAAAGAAAGTCTTGGGCGCCTAAGTGGTTCAGTCGTTAAGCGTCTGCCTTCGGCTCAGGTCATGATCCCAGAGTCCTGGGATCGAGTCCCACATCGGGCTCCCTGCTTGGCAGGAAGCCTGATTCTCCCTCTCCCATCCCTCCTGCTTGTGTTCTCTCTCTCGCTGTGTCTCTGTCAAATAAATAAAATCTTAAAAAAAAATCATTTAAAAAAAAGTGATGGGGTACCTGGGTGGCTCAGTCAGCCTTGGGCTCATGTCATGATCCTGGGGTCCTGGGATCAAGCCCCAGTCAGACTCCCTGCTGGGCATGGAGCCTGCTTCCCCTCTCCCTCTGCTCCTCCCCCTGCTCTCTCTCTCCTGCTCTCTCTTAAATAAATAAAATCTTCAAAAAATAATAATAATAAAAAAGAGTCACATGCTCTATTGACTTAGCCAGCCAGCCAGGTGCCCCGATTTCAGGACATTTTAAACAATAACCTGTCAGATTAAGATAGCAATAGATATGCCCACGGAACTGTTTGTTAATAAGGGAGTTACACCCTTAGACAACAAAATACTCAATCTACTTCGTGGCAGCAGAGCTGATACACATTCAAATAAGGCATAGTTGGTAAGATAGTCTGACTGTCCCTCCCGGCACACCTCCTGTCAATATTCTAGTCAGGTGTCACTCTTGGCCCTTGGCTTTCTTTCTCCAAATAGTGAGAGCCTGTGCAGAATCAGAGCTCCCAGGCATTCGGCTTGTTTCTGGAGGGCCGGGCGGGCGGAACGCAGCATCAGCCATTCAGAGTTCAGCAGAGCAGTAAGGACTCCACTGCAGTGGCCAAGAGCAAGAGCACTCCTTTCCCCTCAAGACCATTCTGGAGGTTGCTTTGTCAAAACAAGGAGGCTGTGGCTACATGCTCAGCAGATCTCTAGTGAATGACTCCCATCTTTTCCTGCAGATCCTAGGGAGAACTTAATGATTCATGTAGCTGTGGCTTCTCTGGGAGGTTTTGCCTTAGCTATAGTTAACAGGCAGCATAGCAGGTGCTACATGGATTTGTGTCAAGTTGTACCTCATTTGAAAGTCTCTTGACTGATTGCGTCACTGAGATCTAGGCATTAAACTAAGAGGGAGGATTCAAGAGATTTATAGACAGCCCTGCTAGGTAAAGCATATTTTAAAATTTAAGAACTGTTATTCAGTTTATGGTTTCAATCTGCTGTATTTTCAACTATGCAACAAAATAACACTTGAGGCCCCTCCCACTGATCATTATTCATTAAATCCTTGTAATTCAAAAGATACAAAGCCAATATCCCCTGTGGGGTCTAGAGTTCCTCATCAAACTTCTTTCACATTGTCCTTTCAGCTGGGGAATACAGTAGTACATCTTCTAATCCAAAATTAGTTGTAAGTTCACCTTCCAGTTCTTCACATTAAACTGAACTAGCTGTTGTAAATAAGCTGTTGTTTTACAGTTTAAAATGTTGAATTATTTATGTTATCTTGCCTGCTTAAAGTACATTATGATAGTTTGAGTATAGCACTCTTCATTTAAAATATTTGTGGTTTTGGGTGCCTGGGTGGTTCAGTTGGTTAAGCGTCTGCCTTCAGCTTGGGTCATGATCCTGGAGTCCTGGGATCGAGTCCCACATCGGGTTTCCTGCTCAGCAGGGAGTCTGCTTCTCCCTCTGACCTTCACCCTGCTCTTGCTCTCTCTCTCACTCTCTCAAATAAATAAAATCTTTAAAAAAATATAAAATATTTGTAGTTTGAGATCATAAGCATATTTGCAAATAAGTTCATCTCAATTGGGAGAAAACAGACAGTTTCTATACTAGTGTTGAGGCAGGGTATAAAATTACCTGTTACTAGAGACCTGTGGGGTTGAATTTAAATATTAATTTCTCAAGGCCTACCTCTGTATTTTAGTCTGGCCCTGCCTACTAAGAAATTTCAGTACAAACACGAGGGGGAAAGGAATGATTGCTGTAAGCCAAGCTTATGATAAACTTCAGTCATTTAAAAACTTTGAGAATTTCTAGGGGCCGCCTGGGTGGCTCATTGGGTTAAGCGTTTGACTCTTGATTTCGGCTCAAGTCATGATCTCAGGGTTGTGAGATCAAGCCCCGTGTTGGGGCTCCACACTCAGCAGGAAGTCTGCTTCTCTCTCCCTCTTCCTCCTTTCCCTCTGCCCCTCCCCCTGCTCTTGTGTGCATTCTGTCTCTCTCAAATAAATGGGTAAATCTTTTTAAAAATGTTTAAAAACTGAGAATCTCAGGACGCCTGGGTGGCTTAGTCATTTAAGCGTCTGCCTTTGGATCAGGTCATGATCCCAGGGTCCTTGGATCGAGTCCCGCATGCTGAGCAAGGAGCCTGCTTCTCCCTCTGCCTGCCACTCGCCCTGATTGTGCTCTCTCTCCTTTCTCTCTCTCTCTGACAAATAAAATCTATTTTTAAAAAATACAATAAAAAAATAAAAACAGAATTTCTAGATTATGAATTATCTGTCTCTTGAGTGCCTAGTTTCTATAATAGAATAAAACTGAAACAGTCCTATGTATATGTACGTGTGTATTAAAGCAATTCACTAAAGGGGTGCCTGGGTGGCTCAGTCGGTTGAATGTCCGACTCTTGATTTTGGCTCAGGGTCATGGGATGGAGCCCAACTGACTCTGAGTTCAGCAGGGAGTCTGCTTGAGATTCTCTCCCTCTGCCCCTCTCCCTGCATATGCATGCACATGCACTCCCTCCATCTCTCTCTCAAATAAATAAATGAAATCTTTAAAGCAATTCACTGAAAATATTCAGAAGTACCAGATTTATCAGTTGTCCATTACATATGAAAAACTGGCCACGTGCCAGGTAAAGGAGCTGTGTTTGAGATACAGAAGTTTTCATTTTCATCCTGGGGTAATAGGGTAATAAATTGCCTATTTTGTTATTTCTGACTCCCTCAGAACTTGGAAAGTGGATCCATGATAGAGCTCTTACTAGGTTTGGTGAGGATGCATTTCTTTCCTCTAAGTTCTAGAAATGATAATGAATCCTTTCTTTTTTTTGGAGAAAGAATATTGTAGGCCTGCCCTAGCATGACAAATTGAGAAACAGCAACATCTTCACTATGCTTGTTGGAATTTAAGCACAAGTGATTACCATCTCTGTCAGAAAAGATATGAGGTGCTGTCCTTTTAGCCATATTTGTCAGTGACCTTTGGTGTGCTGAGTGGGCTGTCAGGGATGATCCTGTTACCTGTCCATAGTAAACAGCCTTGGATATTGGGGAATCTGGTTCTTGTCCCCCATCCCCCTCCTATACACCACTAACTTTCTTCCTCCCCAGCTTAAGCTCCTTAGTGAAAAGTACTAGACTCTCAGTAGACTGTAGGAGTTATCTTTCTTATGTTGGGTGATTGAGTAATAACAATACTTCTGTGTTAATATCAATATGAATTTCTCTCATCTTGTCTGAAACGTTAATTGAACAAGTTCAGACTCAGAGCTTGGAGTCCACGATTCATTTTTCAAGGACAAGTTCTTTTTTTTTTTAAGATTATTTATTTATTTATTTGACAGAGAGAGAGAGATAGCGAGAGCAGGAACACAAGCAGGGGGAGTGGGAGAGGGAGAAGCAGGCTTCCTGCCGAGCAGGGAACCCGACGCGGGGCTCAATCCCAGGATCCCGGGATCATTACCTGAGCTGAAGGCAGACGCTTAACGACTGAGCCACCCAGGCTCCCCAAGAACAAGTTCTTAGTCATATACATACCCTTGTTTTTGGTCCTTTTCTTTTTTTTTTTTTTTTAAAGATTTTATTTATTTATTTGACAGAGAAGAGCGTGCAGGAGAGCTCACAAGTGGGTGGGGAAGGGCAGAGGGAGAGGGAAAAGCAGACTCCCCGCTGAGTAGCAATGAGGGGGGCTGGATCCCAGGACCTTGGGATCATGACCCAAACCAAAGGCAGAAGCTTAACTGACTGAGCCACCCAGGCACCCCTGGTCCTTTTCTCCTAAGCTTGTTTTCTAGCGTTCTTTAATTTCCTTTTTTTATTTTTATTTTTTTAATTAATATCTGGTATAAAGGGAGAATATAGATTATTTCTTAGAAATATGATCTAGAAGTTTTCTTTTTTTTTTTTTAGATTTTATTTATTTATTTGAGAGAGAGAGAGAGAGAGAAACAGCATGAGAGGGGATAGGGTCAGAGGGAGAAGCAGGCTCCCCGCCGAGCCGGGAGCCCAATGCGGGACTCGATCCCAGGACTCCGAGATCATGACCTGAGCCGAAGGCAGTCGCTTAACCAACTGAGCCACCCAGGCGCCCAGATCTAGAAGTTTTCTAGCATAGAAAAAACTGCCTGTTTTGTTGTGTATTTATGAGATGTGGAGTTGTTGGTTAGTTTGTACAAGGCCTTGCAGTAAGTGGACCTGACTGTGTGTGTTCGCATGTGTCGGTGTGTGTCTCCGGTGGGGTTGTGGTTAGCTACACCAGCACTGAGGGGCTGCTGCTTGCGGGAGGGTCTTCAAAGCTGTTAAGGTGTTTTCTCTTTATGAGTCTTCTCCTTATAATCCTTACCTGCTCATTTTGACCCTAACCTTTAGAATTATCTTCATTTTTTAAAGTTTTGATAAATTTTGCTGACAGGTACAGATCTGTCTCTTAAAACAAAGTGTTCATAATATATCTGGTCTTAGCTAAGAGTCATTAAAAAAATTTAATAAATTTTGGGGTGCCTTGGTGGCTCAGTCGTTAAGAGTCTGCCTTCGGCTCAGGTCATGGTCCCAGGGTCCTGGGATCGAGCCCCACATTGGGCTCCCTGCTCGGCGGGAAGCCTGCTTCTCCCTCTCCACTCCCCCTGCTTGTGTTCCCTCTCTCGCTGTGTCTCTCTCTCTCTCAAATAAATAAGTAAAATCTTAAAAAAAAAAAATTTAGTAAATTTTTACCTTTATAGAAATAAGTTTTAAATACAGCAATGTCATTTCGTTTTTAAAATGGAACTTGAGTCCCTCTAGTGGGTAGAGTATAATGCACTTCCTAAGCTTGAAATTGGAAGACGACAGTCTTGAATGATGTGGAACTGGCTTTTAAATCCATTCTTCTTGTCACTACTGGTGTCTCCTCTTCCAGCAGAGGCAGTGCTCAGCTAACTGTTGGCTTGGTCCTCACGTTAGCCAAGATTCAGCAGGCCTCCTTCTCTGCCCATGTGACCCTAGTGGCCCTGGGCATTCCTCGCATGTGATCTCACAGGCTGTGGCTAACAGCTGCTTTCCTTCAAGTCTCAACAAGTATCAACTTAGACTACATATAGGAGATTTTAAACCATGCAGTTTTTATTTTTAAGATTTTATTTATTTATTTGAGAAAGAGAGCATGAGCGGGGGAGGGGCAGAGGGAGAGGGAGAAGCAGACTCCCCACTGAGCAGGGAGCCCGACTTGGACTTGCGGCTTGATCCCAGGACCCCCGGGATCACGACCCAAGCCAAAGGCAGATGCTCAACTGAGTGAGACACCCAAGTGCCCCTAAACCATGCAGTTCTTTAAAGAAGAGAACACAGTGCTCCCAGCGCCCTTGAGTTGCCATGAAATAAATAATTGTACAGGTGTGTGTTAGGCACAACACATAGATGAAGAACATTTAGTAATTGGAGGGTGTTATATACCGATAGCCTATGGCAAAGAACCTGGGTTTGGGGTTCAGTTCTAACTTTGCAAATTACTAGCTATGTGACCCATCTGATATGGTTACATATCTTTGTATCTTAGTTTTCCTTTCTATAAAATGACGAGGTGATAAATCTGTTTGGCAGAGTTGTTTTAAGTATTGAAAGTAAACGTGCAAAGGCCTTTTTGTTTTTAGTGCTCTGCATTTGGTAGTAGAAGTCATGGAAATGTCCCTAGTTGAGTTCATTGTAATGCATGGGATTTGATTATTTGGATTACTTTCCCTTCTTCCCCCATGCCTTCTTTTTCTTTCAGTCACCACCCAGTAAGCGAAGAAAATTAGAGAAGTCAAGGAAACCCATTACATTCGTAGTGTTGGAGTCTGTGATGAAAGAATTGTCCCTTAAAGCATCATCGTCCCTGGGCTCTGAGACAGTGGAAGGCATAGTAGTTGTGACAGCATGGATTGAAAAAATCCTCACCGACCTGAAGGTACCTGGTTAAGCACATTGAAGAAGTACCTACAACAATCTCTTTTTTCCTTCCTCCTCTTTTTTGTTTTTTTTTAAAGGAGTTTTGAGAGGAGAAAAGTGATTTCCTCTAAAATTCTGTTTTTCCTCCAATAGGTCCAGCATAAGCGAGTTCCCTGTGGAAAGGAAGAAGTTAGCCTTTTTCTAACAGCAATAGAAAACTCCTGGATTCATTTAAGGAGAAAGAAAAGAGAACGAGTAAGACAATTGAGAGAAGTTCCCCGAGCTCCTGAGGATGTCATCCAAGCCTTGGAGGAGAAAAAGTCCACCCCCAAAGAGTCTGGCAGTAGCCAAGATTTGGCCCAGGGCCCCGGGGAGAGTGTCCCATGTGGGCCTGCTTCACAGGAAGGCGAGTCTGCCACTGTTGAGGGCCATTGCTCAAACCAGGATCTCCTTTCCCAGGAAGAAAACCCAGAACCCATGGAGGATGAAAGGAATGAGGAAAAGGGAGGGATGGAGATTTTGGAGAGTTGTAAAGGCTCTAGCAATGGAGCCCAGGACCGAGAGGCTTCTGAGCAGTTCAGCAGTCCAGTGTCTGAAAAGGGGAGCCATCTCCAAGGAGTGGCTGGACATTACCTATTCAAGTGTTTGATAAATGTGAAGAAGGAGGTGGATGATGCTTTAGTTGAAATGCATTGGGTTGAGGGCCAGAACAGGGATTTGATGAACCAGCTTTGTACCTATATACGTAACCAAATTTTCAGGCTTGTTGCTAGTTAATTTCTTGCACAGTTGGGAAAGTTTCTATAAAGTAGCCTGCTTTGGGGTGGCAAGAGGCATTCCACCGTAGGCCCACTGATAACATTATGTGCAATTATCTTTAAAATAAAATAAATCTATTTTAAAACACTCCCCACTCCCACCCCTTTAAAGTTATTGGGCATTAGTATGGTAGTTCATGAGGAAAAATTGTTACCAGCATCAACAAAAAGCTATCCGTAAACCCAGGAGGGATTTAAACCTGACTTAAGCTGACCACCTTAGCTTTAGGCTGAGGCCGAAAGGATTGTTTTTGGAGTCTGGTCTGGGTCGGAACTACAGAGCATCCTGCTCGGTCATCCCTAGTTGCTTCTTGAGGAGGGGTGGCTTTCTCGTTCTCTGAATGGAGGCAGTACATCGGAGAGATAGGCCCTGTGCCCACTTCCAGAGTCACCTGCAAGACTTCTCTGGGTACATAGGATTGGTTACCCCTGCGTCAGTCCTGAGGAAGGAACTGGCCTAATGGTAGGTGGTGGGAGAGTCAGGGAGAGAAAGCTTAGTAATGCCAGGAAGAAGGGCTGACCTGGGAGGGCGCCTGGAAGCGTCACATTCCTGATTCATGTCTGTTTTGATGGTGCTTATTTCAGAAAACAGAATTAGGTAAGCCAAACTCCCACCAGATGTGACTGAGACACAACAGAATGAAGCCATACTCCTACCTCCCCTGTTTGAAAGTACGGTTTTGTAGTGGTTTTACTGATGTGTATTTTTTCTTTTTCTTTTTTTTTTAAAGATTTTATTTATTTGAGAGAGAGAATAAGAGAGAGCACATGAGAGGGGGGAGGGTTAGAGGGAGAAGCAGACTCCCCGCCGAGCAAGGAGCCCGATGTGGGACTCAATCCAGGGACTCCAGGATCATGACCTGAGCCGAAGGCAGTCACTTAACCAACTGAGCCACCTAGGCGCCCTATAATTTTTTTTCTTTTGACATTTGAAGTGGAGCTTTGTTTTATTTTTAATATAAGAATATGCAGAATTGAAATCTGTCAATCCCGTTTGAATCCTGGGATTCGGGGGAATATTTCCATAGATCTGAATGGATAAATGACTGATGATAGAAATAAGAAATGGAGCAAGATAGTTATGAGCAGTAGGTTGCTTAAGAAAGTCTCATCTATTGGCAGAGAAGTTGTAGCTGATCATATATTGCTTTTTGTGGGTTCCCTTGTAATCTCTTCGGTGCTTACCTGTTCGCACTGGAAATTCTGAGGCCAGGGTGACCATGTTCTTAAAACATGTTTCTCATTGGAATGTCTCAGGGCTCAGCAAGAATACCTCTGGAAAGGGGGTTTCTTTTTTTGTTGTTCTCTTGGTGTCTCAGTTACCCTCTGCTGTGTTTAACTTTCACACCTTGCGTTTGATTTTATACCAGTGGTCCTAAGGCTGTGTCTAGACTGAACTCTTGAGTACAGTGCCAGAGCACCTTCTTATCCTCAGAGAAGACTGGGGCTAAGTAGTTAAGCCATGCTTTTGAAAGGTGGCTATTGGTTAGGGCAGAAAACTGATGAAATTGGCCTGTCTTGGCAGTACCTAGACCCAGCCCTCAGCAGAGATAAAAGAACTAAAAATAGGACTATATTGTACTTCCCTCTGTCAGTAAAGACAGAGCTGCCCAATAGAACATACTAACTAGGGCGCCTGGGTGGCTCAGTTGGTTAAGCGACTGCCTTCGGCTCGGGTCATGATCCTGGAGTCCCAGGATCGAGTCCCGCATCGGGCTCCTTGCTTGGCGAGGAGTCTGCTTCTCCCTCTGACCCTCCCCACCTCATGCTCTCTCTCTCTCTCATTCTCTCTCTCTCAAATAAATAAAAAATTAAAAAAAAAAAAAAGAACATACTAACTAGTGCTCTTCACTAGAAGTCCAAGGACCTCTAGAGAATCCATAAACCTCCTGGATCATTTCAGAAAGCTCTGTGAACACCCCCTCCCCCCACCCCTTCAGAGAGAAGAATCTCTGACAGGATGAGAAAACCAGTACCCAGGGTCACACAGAGTAGCATGTGCTCATTAAAGATTTGGAAAATGAGAGTAGAAAACAGCAACAGAATCACCCCTTGTCGCAGTCTTATGACCATTATTGTATTTTAGTGTTTCCTTCTAGTTTCTCTGTAGATGATCTGGGTGCGCAAGGGTGTGGGCTTAACTTTGTACTCATGCTGTGTATTTAATTTTATATTACACTTCTCTTCGTTTAATGTCTTGTATTTTTCTGTGTTAGAACAATAGTGTATTTACATACATTCCCTGCCTATTCAAAATGCATTTCAGGCACAGTACTAACTTTCATTTAAGTCTGGTACTGAGGGCTGCCCGGAAAGTGCTCTGTGTGACTGGAGGCACAGAAGATGCGTCTTGCTTCTCTATGTGTTTCAGTGCTCCAGGTTTAAGGCTCAGTGTCCTGGAGGAGGTTTTATAGGTGGTGAGCTCACGCTCTTAGAATTTAAAAACTGAATGATGAGGCTTGAAGCTTCCAACTAGAGCTGTGAGTGTCTTCTTTGTACTTGGATCTCTTCGTTTTCTTCTCTGAGGAGAAAGTTTATTTCTGTCTAACGAGAGAACATTGAAGACATTTTTAAAAGACATCCAGAAATTATTTTAATTATGCATATATTTTATAATTGCGTGATGTGTGGTAGCATACACTCTGGTATAAGGGAAAAAGGAATTTTTTTTCTTTTTTCTTTTTTTAAGATTTTGTTTATTTATTTGACAGAGACCACAAGCAGGGGGAACGGCAGAGACAGGGAGAAGCAGGCTTCCCGCTGAGCAGGGAGCTGGATGCAGAGCTTGCTTGGTCCCAGGACCCTGAGATCATGACCTGAGCCGAAGGCAGCCACCTAACCAACTAAGCCACCCAAGCGCCCCGGAATTTTTTTCTTTCAAGAAATAGATTATTCGGGGCACCTGGGTGGCTCAGTCATTAAGCGTCTGCCTTCGGCTCAGGTCATGATCCCAGGGTCCTGGGATCGAGCCCCACATCGGGCTCCCTGCTCCGTGGGAAGCCTGCTTCTCCCTCTCCCACTCCCCCTGCTTGTGTTCCCTCTCTCGCTGTGTCTCTCTCTGTCAAATAAATAAAATTAAAAAAAAAAAAGATTATTGACCAATGTATCATAAGGTTGAGTGATGCTTGCCTTAGGTGCCTAGAGGTCAAGTTCATGTTGATGGATTTTATGGACTTAAATCTTTGTGGTATTATCTTAAATTCTATTCTGGTCCCTGGCATTGGCTTCTGATCTCTTGGTAACTAAACTCTCCAAGGGGGACCAAAGCTGCCTTTGTTCTTTGGAATCTGCTTTGCTTCTAGCAGTTTGGTTCCTTCACCAGAGCACTGCTGCGTGTCCTAGAAGGGTTGGTGTCACCATGGTGGAATTTCAGCTGATCTGAAGGGTTCATGTTTGTCACTTAAAATTTTAGTATCTATTTTTTGAAATAAAGAAACCTCTCTTCTCTTGGTGGAAATGATGTGAGCACACCAACATCTAAGCTCTGACTAGTAATAAAACTGCAAGATGTGGAAAAGATGCAAAAGCCTATGGAAAATCCAAGCCCTCTTAAAAGAAGGGAGTAGGTAGCCCTTCATCTAACCTAACCCACAGCATTTTCCTCTCTAGCCACACGGGGGCATCTTTGGCCCTTTGATCAAGCACCTTCACTTCACTGCAGGAATGGATAAAATGTGTCCTTGGTATTTTCTTGAAATATGCATTTGCTACCCAGATAATATTTTTTATGCATCTTTGGCCCTTTGATCAAGCACCTTCACTTCACTGCAGGAATGGATAAAATGTGTCCTTGGTTTTTCTTGAAATACGCATTTGCTACCCAGATAATATTTTTTATGCAAACAAGTAAATTTTCACATAAATAAAATTTGAAAAGTAGAAGTAGAAAGAGGTAAAAACCCACCACCCCATGGTCTTTTTATCTGGGCATAGTATGTCAACCTTTTTATGTTTCTTTATGGTCTCAGTTGACAATATTTTCTTTTATTTCCATGTGTCCTGCTACTCTAGAAGATACCCAGGTTGGGTCAGTCTTTTGGATTAACTTTTATCTAGTTAATGGAGGTACTGGAGGGGGCTATACAGTAGTTTTCCAGAAGTCTTGGGTTCCAGGAAGAGTTAATATAGAGAGTTCTAAGAAACTGTTTTCATTGTTCTTTTGTCTTTAAATTCTTCCTTTGGTTTATCTGGTTGACTGGCATATATGATGTTTACTTCAGAAGTTGGCACAGTTGGCTCTGTGTTGTGTACATTATATTGGTGAGCTAGGCCTTGTTTCCCACAAGGGATGTTTATCTGTAGAACATAGATCTTACTAACTCTGGGGTCTGTGTGGGTAAAGGAAAAGTTCCATCTACCCTTATTGTTATGGCACAGAATGAGAGGTGATGGGTGGCCCCCCAACAGATCTGTCTGCACATGAGGAGGGAAAAGGTCCAGTTTGGAAAACTAAGGAGCCTCTTGGAGAAGGAAAGTCTCAAAGGTGCAGCAGGTTTGCAGCCATTCAGGAGGTGCCCCTAGGAAAGGGACGTGACATACCTTGTTTAAAGAAGTTGGTGCCAGGAGATTGGGTTTGCCGAGTGGGCACTAGCCCCCGTGAAATGCAGAAGACATTTACTCCTGAGACTGAATTGGCTTTGGCCTCCTGGAGCAGAGCGTGGATTGTCTGGAACCTTTCTGAATGCTCCCCAGTACCAAGTCTTGGCGCTAGTGCCAGCACAGTATTCGAAAGCCCTGTGTGGGGCTCAGCCCACTAGCAGCAGGGCCTCACGCACATACCCAACAGCTCCCACTCTGCTCTGTGGAGACATTCAGATCCTCTGCTGTGACTCACCCAATGACTAAAACAGCAGTTTATTTTTTTAATTACTGGTTGGAACAGCTAATGCTGCCTTCTGGAGGCTGTGCTCTTACTGCAGGGGGCTGTGTTGGGACTGAGTGAGGGCCCTGCACCTCTGAATGCCCTTTGAGGTGTGGCCTATCTGCCTGTCAGTCCAAACAAAAACATCAGGGACTCTAGGCTCTCCCTTGGGAAGTGGAGGGTCACGGGTGCTTGCTGTGAGCCAAGAAACTGTGATAAGAAGGAGTGGACCAGAAACTGCTGCTGGACTTGGCAGAATTGGCTTGTATATGATGTTCCCAAGAGGGCAAAGGATATTTAATCCCAGATGCTTCTCCAGCACTCTAGGAGAATGAAGAGCAGGAAAGAGACTTTGCATCTTCAGACCTGGCTTTGTGTTCCAGTTCCACTCGCAGGGTAAGTCAGTTTCACTAAGCCTTGGCTTCCTGGTACAAAAGATGAGGGATTATTCCTTCGCAGAGTTGTAGCAGCAGTGAAGTGAGAAGTACTAAGACACCTGGAGGAGTGCATAAGCAGAGCGGTCTTCTCAACTTGCTCATCTCTTTGTATTCTTCTTTGAGTTTTCCATTTCTGGTCAGAACATCTACCCATAGACTCATGTCCGAAGGCCAAGACCTCAAGTGTGGAACTGCAGGTGTAGAGTACCACTTCTTTTTCTTTCTTTTTTTTTTTATAAGTGTTTTTTTTTTTTAAGATTTTATTTATTTGAGAGAGAGAGAATGAGAGAGAGCACAAGAGGGGGGAGGATCAGAGGGAGAAGCAAACTCCCTGCCGAGCAGGGAGCCCAATGCGGGACTCGATCCCGGGACTCCAGGATCATGACCTGAGCCGAAGGCAGTTGCTTAACCAACTGAGCCACCCAGGCGCCCTGTAGAGTACCACTTCTTGACCAAGAACAAACCCCACGCTTCCATGTATACTGGAGTGACAAATGGGGAACCAAATTGATTGGCCATCTTCTACATAAATTGTCTCGTTTAGTAACTCAGCACAGTGGTGGGGTGTCCCTCTGTGATAGCTTTAAAAAAAATGGAAGCTCGGAGAGCTTAAGTGACTTGCCCTAAGGTTATCCACAGAGCTAAGTCATGGAGATGGGGTTTGAACTTGGGTCCAGAAATCTGAGACTGGGGTCTTGTACCAAATCTCAAGATTTTGTAACAAATGCTACACTTAAATGGAAATGGGCTTTTAGGCTCATTTGACCTACCTCTGGGGAAGGACACTTCTAATACATGGCACAAGGAAGAGAGAAAAAGCATCTCTCAATCAGCTTCACTTCATTTAGCACTTTAAGGTAGTATTATTTTCAAGCCTGGGATCAATGAGCAAGATTTGATAAATGAAATTGCTTATAATTAGTTCTTAATTTATGCTACCAAATCTTCATAGAATTTTGTATTTGGCAGCAGTGCAGATAATTAAGTAGTTAGTGGAACCACATAATAAAATGTCTAGTGCAAGCACATGTTGGATCAGAATCAATGTAAAATAACTGATAATTAGGTAATGACTCTTTGATAATACATAATTGTATAATAATGGAAGAAGGGTTTTACTTTTTTAATATTTTAATAGGCAGCTCCAAATATTTCACTTAACAGAATTGATGTGCTTTTTGATCTTGCTGGAGAAAGTCGCAGTTGTCAAAAAAACAGCAAGTCATCTTCCCCAGGTAGGGTGAATGAACTCATGTAAGTCTAGAGGAAAGAAAAGGCTGCCTGCCATCTGGTGGACCCATTCAGGGAGCGTGGCCCAAGTCTAGAAACTAGAGCCAGGAAATTCCCAGCTAGGGGACTTGGCTGGCTTCAGCAGCCAATTAGCCCCCAGGGAAATGGCAGCTTAGGCTACTGCTGTCCAAAAAGAGAAGGCTCTGCGGAGAGCACTGTGGAGCCAGACCCCTCCCGGGACAGCGGAGGAGGCATGGGCCTGCTCCCATAGATTCTGTGATTCAAGAGATTGGATGTCTCTTGCTGGGAAAGGGGGGTTCCCAGTCTGGGGTAGGATCCTTAATTCAGGTGTGTTTGTCCCAGGATTCCTGCCTTCAGGGGCACACGTGGGGCTTTTGAATCAAACTCTAGCCTGTATTTCTCTGAACTCTAGATGAGCACTAATAAGGACTTGATTGATTCACAAAGGGAAGTATTTCCTCATCCTCTACAGTAGGGGCCAGGCAAGAAGGGATAGAGCTCATATTCTGACTAAAAGGGATTCCCATTGGTTGTTACCATGCAAAAATAGTGTTTCTTGGATCTTCTGATTTTTTTTGCAAGAAGCCAGAAATCCAGATTTATGAGAAATTTACTTAATTGTAAATCCTGACAGCTAATTCAGTATTTTGTAAAAACCTGGTAGACCATCAGTTTTGTGACCTCTTCCACCACCAGCTGGTAGAACTGTTTAAATATTTGCTGCCTCCACTTCCCTAACTCTTATTAACCTCACCTACTCAAGTTGGCTTGCTGCGTGCCTGCCTGCCTGTCTGCCTTTTTTATAAAAGGTGCCTTCTCACCTCTTAGGAGAGAATCCCGAAGATTCCATCCCAGGGTCCTTGTTTGCTCTTTGCTCCTAGCACTTCTGGCTGATTGCATCCACTCCCATGACTTGTTCACCCATGGATTCATCATTCCCAAATCTAGACCTTTCCTGAACTTTTAACATCCACGTACCTAACCACCTACTGGACATCTCCCCCAGGACCACGGCAGTGTCAAACTCAACTTACTGTTTAAACCTGCTTCTCTCCCAGGATGCCTGGGTGGCTCAGACTGTTAAGCATCTGCCTTCGGCTCAGGTCATGATCCCAGGGTCTTGGGATCGAGTCCCGCATTGGGCCCCTTGCTGAGCAGGGAGCCTGCTTCTCCCTCTGCCTGCCGCTCCCCATGCTTGTGCGCGCTCTCTAATAAATAAACTCTCTAAAAAAAAAAAACTGGCTTCTTTCCCATATTCTTGATTACCATCCATCCAGCTGCCCAGATTAGGAATCTCTGTTCCTCTCTCTCCTTTACCACCAGGGACTAAAATCTTTCACGTTGGAAATATCTCCCAAATTCAGCCCAGCCTCTCCATCCAGACTGCCACTACCTTAGTGCTCTTATCTCTCATCTGGACTGGAAGGGTCGCCTGAACCATTTCTGGGGCACTTCAGAGCTGAGTAGCAGAAAGAGATTTAGATAGATGTGGTGGCGGGGAGGGAGATGAAGAAAACCCACGTTGGGGGGCGAAACAGGAGCACTTTCAGAAGAAGGACTGGGGTGGGAAGTAGATCCATAGCAACATGTCACATTGAGGTCAAGAGATACGAGGCCCTTCCTGAGAGAACACAGGAGAACTTTTTTCCCCTTTAACTTGTTTCATAGTTACAAAGGTAATGCATTCTCATTATAAGAATTTAGAAAATAATGGATAAAAATTTATAATTCCACTATTCAAATGGAGTTATTTTATATTTTGTTAGTATTTTTATATGTATATCTATTTTTAAATAGCAAATGTGGGATCATATTGTGTATGACTTTTTATAATCTTTTTCATGTAGCAATATATTGTGATAACTTTCTTATTATAAAACTAATCTCTGTGTCAGAAAACTTGTAAAAATAAAAATTACCAGTAATCACACTGCCCAGAGACAACCACCACTAATATTTTGGTTTGCTAACAACCTGTTTTCTTTACATGCCATATTGTGAGTGTTACTTCACTACCTTGCTGGAAATTTTAGTTTCTGATTTTCACTATTGTAAATAATGCTTTAGTGAGTATCTTTGTATAAAAATTTTTATGTGTGTGGGGGGCGCCTGACTGACTCAGTCAGTAGAGCATGGGACTCTTGTTCTCCCCGTCGTGAGTTCAAGCCCCACATTAGGGATAGAGTTTCTTGAAAATCTTACTATGTTTTCTTATTGCTTTAGGATAAACTTACATAAGATTACTGAAGCAGGGGCGCCTGGGTGGCTCAGTTGGTTAAGCAGCTGCCTTCAGCTCAGGTCACGGTCCCAGGGTCCTGGGATCGAGCCCCGCGTTGGGCTCCCTGCTCGGCGGGAAGCCTGCTTCTCTCTTTCCCACTCCCCCTGCTTGTGTTCCCTCTCGCTGTCTCTCTCTCTCTGTCAAATAAATAAATAAAATCTTTAAAAAAAAAAAAATTACTGAAGCAGAGGAACCTTTTTAAAGGTTCTTTGTGTATATTGCCAATTTGGTTACTAAAAAGGTTGTGCTAGTTTACATTTCCATTAATGCCAGTTTTTACCACTGCTTTGATAGCACTACAAGGCTAATTTTTAGTGTCTTTTTTTTTAAGCTAGCTATTTATTTATTTATTTATTTTAGAGAGCATAAACAAGCTGGGGGAGGGGCAGAGGGAGAGGGAGAGAGAATCTCAAGCAAACTGCGCTGAGCACTGAGCGTGAGGCAGAGCTTGATCTCACAACCCTGAGATTACGGCCTGATCCAAAATCCAGAGTCACATGCTCAACTCACTGAGCCACCCAGGCACCCCAAGGCTAATCTTTTTTAAAAACCCTCTATTAGGATGCCTGGCATGCTGGTAGAACATGCGACCCTTGATCTCAGGGTTGTAGGTTTGAGCCCCACGATGGGTGTAGAGATTACTTAGAAATAAAATCTTAAGGGCGCCTGGGTGGCTCAAGTCGGTTAAGCATCTGCCTTTGGCTCAAGTCATGATCCCAGGGTCCTGGGATTGAGCCCCACATCGGGTTCCCTGCTTAAGGGGGGAGTCTGCTTCTCCCTCTCCCGCTCTCACTATTTGTACTCGCTTGCTCTCTCTGTCAAATTTTTAAAAATCTTAAAAAAAACCCCTAAAATCTTTTAAAAAGTCCTTTATCAATTGATAGACAAGAATTTCCAGTGTTTTAATTTTATTATGGTATTGGCAAGGTCATTTTCATATGTTTATATATACTTATGTTATATATGTTATTTCATATATTTTATAAAATTTAAATTATGTCCATTTTTCTATACAAGTGTTCTTTTTGTTATTGAACTGCAAGAGCACATTTGCCAATATTTCCCTCCATTTTGTCATTTACCTTTCCCCTTTATTTATGGTGATTTTGTTTTGTTTTTACAGTTAGGAGCTTGTAGAGGTTTTTTGTTTTTTGTGGGGTTTTTTTTTAAGATTTTAAGTAGTTGACGCAGAGAGAGAGCACAAGCAGGGGGGGCGACAGGCAGAGGGAGAGGGAGAAGCATGCTTCCCGCTGAGCAGAGAGCCCAATGCAGGGCTTGATTCCAGGACCCTGGGATCATGACCTGAGCCAAAGGCAGACACCTAACTGACTGAGCCACCGAGGAGCTTGTAGAGGGTTTATGTAATCAAGTCTGTCATGCCTTTGCCTTTATATTTTCATTTTTTATATATTTTTTACTTTTTTTTTTTGAGAGAGAGAGTGCACAAGGGAGGGGTGGTGGGCAGAGGAAGAGGGAGAAAGGGAGAATCCCAAGCCGACTGCCCTCCCGACCCGGGACTTGATCTCAAGACCCTGAGATCATGACCTGAGCCGAAATCAAGAGTTGGACGCTTAACCGACCAAGCCACCCAGCACCCCATCTGCCTTTATATTTTCTTTGTTTGCCTTCATGGGTAGAAATCTTCACTGCTCCTGGAGCAGAAAAAATGTTTCCTTGTATTTTCTTATGGCTCCTTTTGGCATTATTTTTTATATGTAACATTTGAATTGATGTTGGTATATGATGTGACATTTAAGAACCTAACTGTTTAACGAATGCTTCTAGTCATCACAGAGTAACTCTCTGAGCAGTGACTGGGACGTTCTAGCACTGCTATCTGAGGTGTCTGGGATGGGAAAGGTACTCCAGTGGGCAGGGGGGTGGGGTCATGTACTCTATCAGCCCCCAGCCTGGAAGTGGGAGGAGAGGCATGGGCTGGTATGTGGCTCCTGGAGTGTCCTCGATTGTCCCCAGCACTGTCCAGTAGAGACTTTCCCAGTGGGCCCTGGGGCTTTAGAAAGAAGTCCAGTTGTGGGTGTGGAGCTGAGCCCTGGATCTAGGCAGTCCAGTCATTGACAGCCACTGCTCAGGGCCTTACTGTTCTGAGAGGGCTGTTATGAGCACGGGTAGCTGATCTCTTGGGTTTTAAAGACTTGACTGTGCAGCCTGCCTTTTAGGTGTGAGCTTGGATTGCTGGGACCGTCGACCTCAGTCCTTTCCATGGGGCATTACAGTCCAGCTCCTCTGCCCTTGGGGGGCCTCCCCTGTCATGGACACCCCCCACCCCCACTTGACCCAGTTGGCTCTTGACTCACAAGACTACACCTTGCTCTGCTCATAACCTTGCCCCATCTCACTGCCAATGACCTGAATTCATTTTCTCTCATAAAGCCACCTCTTTTTTAAGAGGAATAGCTGAAGTTCTTGTCTTTTCCCTCGTGCCTTTCTGCTTTGATCAGTTTCTTCCTACCAAGTCCCCTATAGCCCCCATCTTTAGCTGCAGTGTTTAACTAGCCTCTTTGGTTTCTCAGAAAAGCTCAAAGTGCGTGGCTCCTCCCTTTTTGCTTCCGAACTGCATTTCTTTCCTTATTACTCAGTGTCCACACCCAGGGCGGTTGCCTGGATAAAAATCTGCCCCTTTCCCCAGTCACCTTTTCAGGCCAGACATAGGCAACAGTGAGGAATGGCCATCTACCCAGGCCCAGTTAGAAGCTCTTAATTCCTCAGTGGCCTGAGTCTCTGAGATAGTCTGAGCCTCTGGATCCTAAGTCTGGTTCTCTTTCCTTCCCTTCTTGTTCATCTGCTAAGTTTGTTTATTGGGCACCACTAAGCAAAGTTAATGATATTCCTGTCTTTAGCCAGAAGGGAGAAGTTCTCTCCTGTCATCACCCATTTCTGTGAGGTTTTCAAGGACTCTGGACCCACTTCCCAGGTTTGGGTATCCAATGCAGTCAAGGGAGAACCAGGCTGCTCTCATCCCAGCTGACACTAAGCAGCTTTGTGACGTTGGATAAGACAGCTTCTCTTGGGAGGTTAGACTAGATAATTTCAACTCTTCCGGCTGTGAGATCATATGAGGCAAGGAAGAGGGGAAAGTACGTGACTTGACTGTACCTGTTCTGAGGGTTCAGGAGAAGTCCATTCCTCAGTGGGAGTGGAGGAAAGTAGGTGAGGACTTTGGTGGAAACTGCCGGCTCTGAGGAGCCCACCTCACTGATGACTGGATGAATACCATATGGGATACACCTCTAGCGATTCAAAATCCTGCTCATCATTCAGACTGGGCTTGTCAGGAATCAGGTTCGGTCCAGTTAATTTCTTCTCCTTCTTAGAAAAGTATGATGATCTGGGAACCTAACCTAAATGAGTACGTCAGCATGCTTATGGGTCTTTTGTGGTCATAGGATCTCTTATGCTATGTCCAGCACGGTGGTGGTAGAGAGCAAAGCTAAGCTTTTCCAGGTATTACTGTGGAGTTGAGTTCTGCTTTGTGACCTTTTACCCCACCCTGGCTTACCAAAGGTCACCTGGCCTTGGCTACAAGGCCACCTAGCCCAGTGCCTGGCACATGTTAGGCGCACAATAAATATTTGTTAAATGAATGTTGTGCTGTGACCCTGGGTGTACTACTAGTCTTCTGTCCCTTCTCTTCGTCCTGGCTGGCTTTCTTTCTCCCTTTGGTCTTGTCTTAATTATGATATGTGGAAAGCTCCTTAAAACAAAACAAAAAAACCACTTGGAGAATTTTGAGAAGTTGGTCCTGAACAGTTAGGACATCTTCTGGGATCTAATATAAAATACCTGTACTTTGGCTTTCTGTCCTTTCTGCCGTCTCATTATGTATGCATCTTAGGGGTCAGGAAACTGATTTTCATAGGTCTTGGAGTTGCATATGTATGTAATGCTTTGTTTGAGGGAGTGGGGTCGGGTGGAGGATGGAAGACCGTCTCATTAAGGGAATGTCTCTGGTTTGGCATATTAAAAAATTGAGGGATTTGAACTGGGCATTAGGATGCACCGACTTGAGGAGGAAGACTGAAAATAGAAATCCTTTCATGAGAAAGTACACATGATGGGTGGCCCAGGTGTCCTGCTCTAAAGCTACTAAGCACCTAGAAGCCATAAAACAACTTTAGGAACAACTCTTTGGAGATGGCTGGGCTTTGGATCATTCCCACGAAGTGCTCACCTCTCTGCTGAAACATCAGACTTCTTTTCACTTTCCTTTGAAGGAATACAGTTGCCAGTTTCTACCCCAGTTCCATCCCTTTGGAACAGGAAGCTGGGGCTAAAATGTTAAACGGCTCTCCTATTAATTCCCCTCTCCTTTTATACCCCCCTTATAGGTATCTCCCACCCCAATTGTGTCCGTTCCCCAACTGGGGAAACCCTGGCTGATAAGAAATTCTGTTCAGCTATTTTCAGGCTCCCATAGGCAACAACAGGCTTAGAAAAAAAAAGCCTCCTTTCTAAACCCTTCTTTTGCCTAACATCCCCTGGCTGCTGTCCCCACATGACCCGAATAAACATGATCATGTGAAGCCAGTAAGGCTGTTTGTTTTAAATAGCAAGCATCTCCACTAAGCTCTAGAGCAGATGGGGTATTGGGGGCAAGGGAGAGACTGGCATTTGACTCTGTTCACCCCACTTTTATGTCTTGCTTACCCACCCCTGACAGAAAAGTTGTCTTCAGAATGTTCCTTTTCAGAGGAGTGCCTTCTTAATGGAATAGAGCTGGTACCTGACAAAGAAGAGTCAAAAATTGGGCTTTGACCTCTACAAGAGACTTCAGGACTATATGAGTCCTATGACCACTTGAGGAAGGCAGAAGGTACAGCTGGATGGAGCTCTCTGAGCATCTTGAGCCACTGGACAGAATAGTACAGTGCTGACCCCAAACAAAATGAAAACTTGGTCAACAACATTATTTCAGGTCACTATTATGTATATTACATACAGTGTTTAGCACCCCACCCCAACACACACACCTGTGTGTTGCCTTTAAACTTCTCATTTTCATTGGTTGTGCCGTGGGCCAGGCCCAATCACACTAGTAGCAGGTGGCAGACATCTAAAAGGAAGCAATGTCAGGACCAGCACAGATCTCGCCCTCCCAGGAAAAGGGCATTCATTCCAGGGCACCTGGGTACATTATTCCCACCCCCTCCCCCACCTTCCTTTCCAGCTCCATTGTAAGCAAAGCTAGTAGCACCTGGACGTGTGTAATGGCCTCTGCTCAGCTACAGACTCTGGGGCATTAAATGTGTAAAGATCAGATCCCTCTGTAGACTGCTGCTGGCAAACAACCCCCTTCCTTCTGTTCACTAGGTTCTTGATTTCCAAGATCTGTGCAGATTTTCTTTCCTTAGTATATGCATTATGCCCTCAAAGGAAGGGAGCAAAGCCAGCAGGCATGCATTTGTACCAGCTTTCTGTGCCTCTAAGCTAGACCCCAAAATAGGAACATACCCCTCTAAGGGCACAGTGGGGATGGGATGAGATAGATTGGCAGGGTGGTCTGCCACTCAGCTGTCCTCATAAAGTTTTGCTTTGTAGCTTTGTGTGATGGTGAAGCCCAGGCTGCAGGACCCTGAACCCAGCTGGCATTGTCCCACTCTGAACTGGTAGCAAAAAAAGGAATCTGAGGCTAGGCCCTGGGGGCCATAGGACTGCTGGCATTGGGCCAGCAGAGCTGTACTGTACATGCTCCAGGGTGCTACCAAAGTGCCTTCAGCTGGCCTTTGTGTCACCACCAACTGTACCAGTGGGGCTTGTGCGGCCTGCACCAAAGAAGCGGAACAGCAGGGTTTCAGATGAAGATTTTGGAGACCCTGACTGCAATAAGTGGGCAGACCACTTCCCAGGCAGGCAGTTTGATACTCCCCCATGGTTTTTTTCGAATTGGGTGCCCTGCCCCAGAACTGCCTTCAAAAGAGTCGTCCACGGGGTCAAGGATAAATACTCCTCCCTCCAGAGCATACAGCAACTGGAATGCTGAGTGACTTTAGACAAGTCCTCTCCGGTCTCTGGGCCTCAGTTTCCTTATCTGCAAAATGAGAGGATTTGGGTACCCTGACAAAGGTCTAACTTTCTGATTGTACCCGCAGGCGCCCCCAAATACTAGCGCAAGAGCGGCGGCAGCGAGCGCCAGCCGGGGATCCCGCCCTCTTGGCGAGCGCCGTCGAGACCAGGCTGAGCGTCCCGACCCCGCGCCCCGCCCGCGGCCTCAGTCGCCCAGCGGCTGGCAGGGCCAGGCTTCCGCCCTCCACGTTGTTGTTCCCGATTTGGGCCCCGCCCCCTTGGTCTGGGCTGCGGACGCCTTGCCTCAACTGCCCCCGCCCCGGCACCAGAGCAAAGGCTGGACTGTGGGCCATCCACATTAGACACGCGTGGACAAAGACAAGAATTTGGGGGAAGAAAAGAGAGAGACTTGGTTTTGAAGGGAGAGTGGTGAAGAGTAATGGGTAGGCCAGGGCACAACTGCAGAATTTCCCTTTCGGCGTCCCACCCTCCGTTCTTACAGTGGACCCATCCGCACCCACGAATGTGACCGTGTTAGACACTGGCCCTTTAAACAGAAGGCTGGCGGCGCGGGGTGTCCATGTGGAGCTGCTCCATGCCGTGTTGTCCTGCCCGCCCATTGGCCCGCGGCCCGGTGACGTCGCCTAATAGGATGCGAACGCACTGCGGGGGGAGGAACGGAGGCAAAACGCGGAACCGGATCATCACTCCGCTCCCTCCGCTAGTCTCTGGCAGCCTCCTGCCGTCAGCTCCGCCCACGGGCGGATCCCGGGGGAATTGCGACAGCCGGGTGGTTGCAGGAATTAGGTCACGTGTGGGTAGGGAGCGGAGACCCAGGGGTCAGGCCAGTCTCTAACCATCGTAAGGTTTCCCTGACCTGGAATATCCTTATTTGAGCTAACTTAAGTCTTAAATTTTCCACCCTTCTTTTCCTCCAGCAGGACACACTTCGTTGTGAATGACCGCAACACGCAGCCCTGGCTCAACTTGTGGCTTGCCTTCGGGGCGGGGCGAGGCGAGAAAGCGGAAATGCAGGGCGCGAGCGAAGCTGGATATTCTCCCACCCCCACCCAGGCCACGTGTGCGCGCGCCGTCTATAGTGGGCGGGGCCAGCCCGCTCGGGACCCCGCCCCTCCCTTCGTGAGGCGCCGCGGCCCTGCGGGCGGGGGCTCCGGTCCGGGCTTTGGCTGCGGCCCCGGTGTAGTAGCGGGGGCGGCGGCCGGGGGCAGCGCGGCTCCTTCCCTTGTTGTGTGTGTCGGTGCCTCCTCGCCATCTTGTTGCAAAGCCTTTTCTTGTCGGCGGGACTCCCGGGGGCCGCAGGGCGGGAGGCATCAGAGGGGGAAAAAGAGAGGGAGGGGAAGGAGGGAGGCAGTGCCGCCTTTTGTTTTTTTGCATCAAAATTTTTTTAATTTGCAAATTATATTTTGCAAATATTTTGGGAAACAATTTTTTCTCTCCGTGCTCTCCCGTTCTTCCCTGCGGAGTGCGCTGCGCCGCCCAGCCCTGTCGCCCCCCGGAGGTGATCCCTCCCTCCTGCCTGCCCGCCAGCCTGACCTGTGCCCGGCTCGCGGGCCGCAGTCTCGGCCCCGGCGCGCCCCCGGCAGCTCTCGGCGCGATGAGCATAGAGACGCTACTGGAGGCGGCCCGCTTCCTGGAATGGCAAGCGCAGCAACAACAGAGAGCACGTGGTGAGCGGCCGGGCTGGGCCCCTGGGGCACCGGGGAAGGGGAGACGAGCGACCCTGGTCTCTGAACCCACGCGAAACCGCGGGCAGGACCCCTTCCCGGGCGGCCTGCGAAGCCGAGCAGCGCAACGTTCCGCACAGGAGCCGCCGCCCGGGGAGGAATGTTGGGGGCAGTAAAATTAATTAATGAATTCATTACCGTGCAGTGAGGGACCCGGCTCCTGTGGGCGCCACCTCAGCTGCCTGCCACCCCGTGTGCACCTTTCGTGGGGGCTCCTTTCGCGTGGGTCAGCGGCGCCCTCGGTAGCGCCGAGGATGTGTGAGCCTGTGGGGGGTGGGGTGTGGAATGGTGTTGCGTGGGGGTGGCAGACCCGCGTGTGCGTGCGTGTGTGCACGGGGGAATGTGTGATGTGAGCCTCGAGGAGAGCGGATGAACGGACGTGTACACGGGCGAGTGTATAGTGCACACGAGTGGGCGTGTGTGTAACGGAGTGGGGGGTGGGAATTACTCTACGCCGAGCAGCTCCCCGGCTTCCCTGGCCCTGTGGGGAGGGTGCGGGGGGCGCTCCCGGCCGATCTACGCGCCGCTTGGGGCGGAGGCGGCCTTTGCAGAATGAAATGACATCGCGTGTCTTATGATCCTGGCCAGCCCCGCCTGACCCCGCCTCCCAGAGCTGGGCTGGGTCGCGCTTCAGGGGTTTGGGTGAGAGCTGGGCTGATTGGGTGTCTGCGAAACGGCCCGCAGGTCGCTGGGGGCAGTCCCCGGGCCCCCCTTGCTGCGCCCCACTTTAGTCGGTGTGGAATGTGGCGTGTCTGCGCGTTCCAAACCCGCTCTCGGCTGGAATGTTGCGTGTGCCTGCGTTCCAAGCCCGTTGGTTACACCGGGTGGTGACGTGGACGGGCCCCGCCTCCGACCACGTGCACGGGGGACACTCCCGCTGGGGACAGAGCGGCCCGGCCCCTCCCAGCTGCCTCGCGCTCGGCCGGGGGCGGGGCCTGGGCGGGGCTGGCGAGTGGCCTTGCTCCGGGTTGGGCCCTGGCTCCGGCCGCCGGGCACCTCCCAGGGAGAGCCTGTGCGCTGGAAGGAGGAGCCGCCGAGCTCACCTGTCCATTCTCGCCCCAACCTCCTGTTTTTGATCCTGGGGCAAGGGAAACCCTCAGAATCGCAGGGCGACAGGACATTTAGAGCTCACATATTCCCACTGACGTTTTGGGGAACGTTCTCATCAGGACCTCCTGGCAATACCCCTAGCTACATTGTGGAATGAGCCAGGCTGAGAAGGGGCAAACTTTGGCGTTCCCTCGGCAGGAAACGAGGATTTCAGATGCTTCCCATCTCACCCGTTCTGTCGGTGGTCCCCAGCTTCAGGGTGCTGCAGGAATAGGGGTTGGAGGGAAAGACCTCCGTTTTCCGGACTATTGAGAGGGCCTCGGCCCTGGATCGGTGTGTGTGCTGTATCCGGGGACTCATGTCCCCTCCAACCTCCCCTCCCCTCCTTCTGCCGGGTTCGTTGTGGTGGAGAGAGTGCTTCGCCCTCCTTTCCTTTCTCTCTGCCTATTGTTGCTTCAATGATGAGTCATGCAGGAGGTAGTAGTGTGTGTTTTGTGCGCGCGCGCCCTGCAGCTTTTGCCGCGGCCGCGGCGGCGGAGGGGGGTGGGGTGGGGGGAGCGGCAGCGGGCCAGGGGCGGGGGGAGCGGCGGGTCCGCCCGGCCTAGTCACTGGTCGACCGGCCTCTCAAGGTCAGGAGTCACTCGAGATCTGTGAGATGAGATGCTTGGGTTTTACGGAATTGATGGGCCGGGACATCAGCTAGCGTGCCCCTCCCCCTTATCTTCTGGGTCCCGAGCAGGGTCAGGTCCTGGACAGTGATGGTGGTGACCGAGAATGTCCTGTTTGCGGGCGCAGCGAGGGGGCGAGGGGAGGAGGGTGCGTGCACAAGAATTGGAGAGACTCGAGTCACCTGCCACTAGCAGAGTGCAATTCAGGAGTACCTATTGTGTCCTTGCTGTGTATCAGGTACTGTGCTAGAGGTGAACAGGGTTGACCCTGCTTTTTCCCCAAGGGAACAACCACTTCACCTTCACTTTACCCTCAGACTGACTGGTCTTATGGGGAAGGGGAGAAGACCCCCCTCCCCACTATCATCTCCCCCACCCTTTCCAAAATACTAAGTCCAGAGCTGACAGTAAGGACAGGGATGATGTGTGCAACACTGTGAAGGAGCCTGGGAATGGTTCTCTCCTAAGAAGTTGCAGAGCCCTGCCCCTCCCCCAGGTGGTGAGAACTGGGGGCAGGGAGCTGAGCAGAGGCCCAGTTTAACTGACCAGTCACAGTTCCTTCTTGGTGGGGCCAGAGGTCTTAGGGGATGGATGGTGCAAAGCCAGATCTACTCTAAAAGCTCACGTGCAGTTGGCTAGACTTAGCCGCAGCATGTCAATCTCAAATTCATTTTTTCTCCCTCCTTGAGGTTCTGTCTTCTGACTTGGGGTGGGGACAGTGGGAGAGAAGGGGTCATGTGTGCACCTGGTGACCAGAACTGCTTTCCTGGGTATGTACCTGATGAACAGCTCTGGACAGGGATTCTCTTATCCATGTCCCCTTTCAGTTTCATGGGTGGGTTTCCTGACTTAGACCAGCCAGATTGCTCCCATGATGCACCTGAGGATGTGTGTGCACATGTATGTGTGAGAGGGAAAAAGTGGTCAGCAGGAGGGCCTGGTCATTTCCAGCATTCATGGAGGTGGCTCAAATGGGACCCTCTTCTACCTGACCTAGTCACATCCTGGGGCCTGCCTTATGCACCAAGTTTCCTGTTAGCCTGAAGAAGGGGAGAACTCCCCCTGAACACGGGGCTACCTAGTGTAGACTCCTCAGGCCCCAGCCCTGTGCCTGCTGTGGCCCCTGAATCACCCCAGACGTGTCATGCTAACTTATCTGAGGCCAGCGTCGTGGGCATGTTTGCGAGTGGGAGAGGGAGTGCACGCCTGGCTGCCGCAGAGCATTATTTTACAGAGCCCGAATCTGTTCTGTTACCGAGGGAGTCCCCTGAGTGACTGCCAGCTTGCTCCCCCCACTTTGTTTCCCCCTCCGCAGGGCATAGGAAGAGGGTCACTGCTGGGTGGGGAGGAGGCAGGAAGCTTTGGTGGGCTGCATCTGGCCTGGGACACCCCCTCTTCCCCACCAGTCAAGATTTTTCATGCTGATCCAGGTGTGATAGAGCCTGGCCGTTGCCCTGGGTCCCGCCCAGCGCCTGTGAGGCGTAGCTGCCTGACTCTGGAACGGAGAGGGTAGGTGAGAAGGTTGCCATCTCCTGGATGAGCGGTGGGTTCCTTTCAAATATGGGGCATATGAGGTTTACTTTCAGTCTGGGTTCCCAGGGCACCTGTCCTCGGGGCTTGGGGCCCTCTCTGTCCCACTGCTAATGGGAGAGTGGAACCCTGGTCCCAAAGCCAATGAAAGTTTGGGTCCCGGCCCAAAGGAATGAAGGTGGGCTGTGTTGGGCCCTGGAGCTGACGGGGGAGGGGATGGGAAGGAGGGAGGGGGGAGCAGTGCGGGGGATGGACTGGGTAGCTGGTCGGTGGCCTTCCGCAGACCGCTCTGCCCGCGGGGTCTCTGGGCAGCTGGAGGGCAGAGAGCTGGTTTTCTCCGGGGCTGTAACAGAAGCCAGTGCCAGCCGGAAAGGCCTGGGAGAGCGCTGCCCTCATTGGAGCAGGCCTGGCAGCTCCCCTTCCTGAAGGGCAGGGGCCACGGAAGAGGCCTGTGCTGCTGGGAAACCACTGAGCGCTTCCCTCTCACGACACCGCTCTACTTCCTCCTGTGCCCCTGCGGGAGGGAGGGGCTCCGAGCCGGCCCGGCTCACACTCACTTTGTCAGTTGGCCCAAGGGCCCCAGTGGGGGGTTAATGCCCTCCTCCGTAGGGGCGTGCCTGCCGGCCCAGCTGTCAGCTCAGTTAGTCAGCAGTGTGGCCAATCCCGGACCGCAGGAGCGCTGATGGACCAGCCCGCTCCCTGGCCTGGGGGCTACAGCTGCTCCCCAGGGCCCCTGCCCAGCCCTGTGGCCGGGGAACCGGAATGGTGGGGCCTGGAGAGCACCGGGCAGGGTGGAGATGGAGAGGGACTTCTGGCTCAGGAAGGGCCCTCCCCTTCCCCTGGTCCCGGCCAGCTCCAGAGCAGGCCTCACCTTGCAGCAGGGCTTGCAGCTCAGATGCTGCAGGACAGGTGCAGGGCTGCCTTCCTTTCCTTCCTGCCTGCTTCTTACCTCTCTGGCTGTGCTGCTGGTGGGGGGATGGCGGGGGAGGGATTTGGGAGCAGTGAGTTCTAGCACCACAAAGGGCAGAGGAGGACCGAATGTGTTTTGTGTGATCCCTGAGGAAACCAGACACTGCGCCCTGGCCTGGGACTCCTGGGCCTGATGTCCTCATGTGCGAACTGAAGATGATGTCCCCGCCCTGCCTGTGGCATGGACTCTTGTGAGGATCCAGGTGTGTGTGTGTGTGTGTGTGTGTACAGACGCCTAGTGAGCATGTGCTTACAGAGCAGGTATGGGCATCCGCCAGGTGTCAGGATTCCTGGCTGGGTCTGGTTTCAGTTTTACCTGTGACTTGCTCTGTGACTCTCAACAAATCACTTTGCCTCTCTGAGCTCATTCATTTCATCCTGAAATGAAGATGCTGCCTGCCCTCTGAAAGGTACTTGGTAAAAACTGTTGAAGGCCTTCCCAGAAGCTATGATCTATCCCCCGCCCCCGCCCCCCCGTTCTCCTGTAGTGGCATGTGAGGGCTTTCGCCGACTGGCCTCTGCCCACCTTATCTGTCACCCCACTCCCCTCAGCCTTGTTGTTCCTGAACTTCCCTGCACCAGCCTAACCCCTCAACCTTCAGGTTACCAGGCCTCCAGCATCCTCGCTGACCACTCCTGCACTGTCTTTCTACAGCCTCTCTCCTCTCCCAGCCTGGATTGTTCTCTGTTACTTGTCCTTCCCCTCATCCAAAGCAGAGACCAGGTCTCTTGTGTTGTTCACTGCTGTGCCCCCCGGCACTTAGCCCCAGTGCCTGGCTGGCTGTAGATAGGTATTTGTGGTGTCTCGGGCTGAGCACTGACTGCGACAGGGTCAGAGGCCACGTTCTGCTTGAAAGACTTCAGAAGCTGGAGGCCAGGACTGCTGCCCGCTGAGACGCCCCTTGTGTTCTCTCTGCACAGAGGAGCAGGAGCGGCTCCGCTTGGAGCGGGACAGAGAGCAGGAGCAGAAGAAGGCCAGCAGCCTGGCCAGGCTGGCCCACGCCCTGCCCGTGGAGGAACCGCGCATTGAAGCGCCACCCCTACCTCTGTCCCCCCCAGCGCCCCCCCCAGCACCCCCACCCCCACTTGCCACCCCCACCCCACTGACTGTCATTCCTATTCCAGTAGTGACCAACTCTCCTCAGCCTCTGCCCCCGCCCCCACCACTGCCTCCTGCAGCCCAGCCTTTGCCCCTGGCGCCTCGCCAGCCAGCCCTGGTTAGCACCCCTGGACTCAGCATTAAGGAGTCTGCTCCCTTGCCCACCAGGCCACAGGTGCCCAACCCTGCTCCCCTGCTGCCAGACTCCAAGACCACCCTTCCGCCCACTGGCAGCCCCAAGCCTTTGCAGCCCCTCCCCACACCCATCCTGACCATAGCACCTCACCCTGGAGTTCAGCCCCAGCTGGCCCCCCAGCAGCCACCCCCACCCACTCTTGGGACCCTGAAGTTGGCACCAGCCGAAGAAGTCAAATCCAGCGAACAGAAGAAGAGACCTGGGGGGTGAGTGAGGTGTGGCAGAGTCCAGGCTGGTGGGATGGAGAACTGCCCACACTCTGGGCTGTGTGTGCAAGAGAAAGTAGCCCCTCCTAAGCTCATCCTTCAAAGCCATGTCCTACCTCTCCAACTGAGAAGCATCGTACTATATTTGGACAGTTCTCACTGTGCCTGTGTCCATTCCCCATTGCCCTCTGTTGTTGTCAGGCTTCCGTGTTCTCTGACCCCCTCAAGGATGGGCCGATGGCATTGCCAGGCCTTTGGTCAGAGTATTGGATTGGGGATCTCTTGGGTGAGGGCTGGGGTCAACTGGCTATTTCTGTGAGCCCCAGGAGGCCTTCTGTCTCCTCACAGGTGGACAAGGGCAGGATGGAGGATTAAAGGGATTGTGAATTATGAGCATACATGTGCCCTCCAGGGGGTATACACGCCTCCGCACAGGGTGAATATCTCCCATTGCTGCTTTGTACGGAGAATAAACCACCTGTGGCATTTGGGGAGTGGGGGCAGGAAGGCCGTCTAATTGGGCCCTCCTCCCTGAACCTCCTTTCCTGTCTGTCTGGGTTTCAGGATCGGAACCAGAGAAGTCCACAACAAATTGGAGAAGAACAGGTGTGTGCGCGTGCGTGTGTGTCTCTGGGCCCGCCCCGCCCTCTACCGGGACTGGTCCCACCCTTGGTCCCCCAAGCTCTCCTGGGGCCTACACCCCGCCCCCCGCCCCCCCCCCCAGGCGCTGGCTAACCAGCGCCACTCCCTCTCCCCAGGAGGGCCCATCTGAAGGAATGCTTTGAGACCCTGAAGCGCAACATCCCCAACGTGGACGACAAGAAGACGTCGAATCTAAGTGTGCTGCGGACGGCGCTGCGGTACATCCAGGTATGGGGGAGGGAGGCACCGCCGAGAGGAGGGCGGGCGGTGGCCGCAGCGCCAGCTTCCTCCCCACTCCCGCCCGCCCTCTTCCCCTCGCCGCGGCCCCGCCCCGCCCTTGCTCCCTCTCCGGCTCCCCCGCCCGCCTCCACGCGGGCGCTGAGCACATGGCCCGGCTGACGTCAGCGGGGCTCCCCGCCCGCGAGGGGGGCGGGGGGACGGGCGCGCGTGCGCGGGGGAGGGCGGCCGCGGCGATCCCCTCTCCTTCTTGCCCCGCCGGGCCGCCCCGCGGAGCCCAGCCATCTGCGCCGCCCCCGCAGCTCGGTCCCCCGGTGCCCGGGCCCGTGCTACCACCTGGCGCTGTTTAGTGCCCCCGCGGGTGAGAAGGGCGTGGCGCGGCCCCAGGGCCTCCACCCCACCCGCAGTGCCTGGGCGGGAACCCGGACTCGGCCCGAGAGTCTGTCGCTCGTGGTGGGGTGGGGAGTCCCCTGGGCGTGGCTCCCTGCAGACGGCGCGCGCCGGTGAGGCCCCCCACTCTGACCCCAGAATGATTACGAGCCTTCCAGTGAGAGCACTGAGGTGCCACGACTCGAGTTTGGGGGTTAAACCGGGGAAATGTGGTGGTCTGGGTGACCAAAACAGTCCTGGGGTCACCGAACCTTTAAAAATAACGCTCTCCTGCCTGCGTTTTTAAAAGCCCCTTTTCAAGGGGCCCTCCTGGCCGTGTGTTCCTCTCCCCTTGGGGCACTGGCTTCCCTCCGCAGTACGGGGTGGGGGGCTCCCGCCAGATAAGACAGTTGCCATGACGGCCCCGTGTTTCGGTTTCCCTGGAAACCGGCCGAGGGTTCCGCGTGCCGGGAAGGAGGCTGTGGGGGTGGGGCGGGCGGCCACGCTCGGCTGCCGCGGAGACGGAGTCGGAACCGAGCCGTTGGGGAGTGGGAGGGACTTAGCGCTGCCTACCCGCGCGGGGTGGGGGCGGGGGAAGCTTGGGGTCCCCTGTCCGCGTGCTCGGGCAGCTGTGAGGGGGGGCGGGCAGCGACAAGGTCCCCCTGGGATGGGGGTCAGGGAGGGTCCGACCGAAGTAGGAGCCAGAGGCGTAGCCCTACCCCTCCCCCGGCCAAGACTGCGGGGTCACAGCCCTGAGGTAACCGGAGCCTGACTCGTTCGTGGGGCGGAGGCGCTGCTACGCGACTGCTCCCAGCCGGCGGCTCCCCCCTGCCTCCCGCGAACGCGCGCCTTTCCGCCCGCCCTGCGGGCGCGGGGGAGTGGCTGGCGCGCCTCCAGGCTGCTTCCCTGCAACCGGGAGGGGTGGAGCCGGGCTCGGGGATTGGCGGGGCCGGGTTGGGGCGGGGCTTCCGCGCGCCGAGCGGTGGGGTGCCGCGGGCGGGGAGTGACGCTGCAAAGCCGGGTCCGCGTGGGTGCGCGCGTGCTCCGGGAGGGGCGGGGCGTCGCTTGCGGCGGGTCTGGCCTCGGAGGAGGAGGGGCCCCGGGAGGCCTACTTCCTACATATTTTTGTAGAACTTGATCTTGAGAATATTACTGGTTCTTCAGTTATTCCTAATCATATGGCTTAGGAGCAAATCCTTGTCAAGTGTTGTGACACTCTCTTGAATATCAGTTTCTTCTGTACTGCCATTTTGCTAAATAGGAAAGAAAAAATATCTTCATCATGGGGATGTTAGGAGGATGCGTCCTCTATAAGTACCAACTTCATAGAAATTACTGAGACACAGGAAGGATGGAATAGCACATTCCACTTTACAGACACATACTTAGGAAGGGGAGCCTTGTTTGAATGACAATTGAAAATAAATTGGAGGGGCGCCTGGGTGGCTCAGTTGCTTAAGCGACTGCCTTCGGCTCAGGTCATGATCCTGGAGTCCCAGGATCAAGTCCCACATCGGGCTCCCTGCTTAGCGGGGAGTCTGCTTCTCCCTCTGACCCTCACCCCTCTCATTGTCTCTCTCTCTCTCATTCTCTCTCTCTCAAAAATAAATAAAATTTTAAAAATAAATAAATAAATTATAAATAGAGACTCAGTAGAACCAGCAGGCATGGGCCTGGGCTGAGTAGGCAGCGAGGTGTACCCAGGCTGTTCCTAAGAGATATTTGTCCTGGGGCAATGGAAGCAGAAATAGAAAGCTTAACAAGGCTTTCTAAATCCTTAACCTCACTCATTTGTTTATTCATTTAGGTACTTTGGACAGCTCTGTGTCTGACTCTGAGAGTAAAGCAGGAAGCAAAGAAAAAAGCATGGGTCTCTGTCTTCATAGGTTTGGTCTTGGTGGCAGATTATAAACAAATAAAGGACTGTGCCATGAGGACGTAAAAGGGTCAGGGATCACAGAATCTGTTCTAGGGAGTGAGGGAAGTTGTTGCTGAGGAAGGGGCATTCGAGCTGAGACCTGAAGGTTTCAGGGTGACCTAGGCAAAACAGAGAGCAGAAGGCCCAGCACAGGCCAGTTTCTCCAACAGGGGGGAGCAGGATGCAGTTTTGGAAGTTAAAGGTGGTCATGCGGGTTGCCACGTAGAGATGGGGGCAGCAGGGCACTAGATGGGAGTCAAAAGGGAGTAGTAGAGAGACCACGTTAGCTGTGTAGACTGAAGGCTTTGGGCGTGTGCTGAGGTGGAAAGCTATAGCCCCCAGGCAGACTCAGAGTGGCTAGGAGGTGCGAAAGGGTTTGAAGAGAGCCACAGGGAAGTGGACAAAAACAGGAAGAGGAGTAGGCAGGTAACAAACTGTGCATCCAGGCAGTCTTAGGAAATGTGTTTAAAATGAAGCAATGTGGACAAAAGCTAGACCCTGGGGAAACTTTCCAGGGGCCTCTGGGCTTGTGGAGAACTGGGCTAGTTAAGAAAAAGAGGTCTTGACCTCTGAGTTTCTCCCAGAGCCAGAAATCTACTCTCCTTGCTGGTGGGTAGAGTTCAGGATGGTCACTTCCAGCCCCGCAGCAGCCAGGTTCAAGTGAGAGCTGACTCACCCTAGGCCCCATCATTGGTATGGCCTCATCTGATGTCACGTCCAGCAAACTGGCCTCTCAGGGTAGAGCCAGGTGAGAAGCCAGCCGTGTGTGTGTGTGTGCGCGTGCCTCAGTGTGTAAGGGAGGGATCTTTCTGGCAGAACTGTGGAGAGAAGCAGGTTAAATCTCAAAAGCCAGGATGTAGAGGAGGCCGTGTGTGGCCTGGGACTGCCGGCAGAATTGTAAAGCTACCAGGTTTCAGGCCAGAACGGAGTATGGTTGTATCTGGGTTGTGTGTTGCAGGCACTAATGGTTTGAAGCATTCCTGACTGGTGAGATCAGAAATACAAGGAGTTTGGGGCTCCCAGAGGGAGTGGGTGAAGTTGAGGATCTTGCCATACCCAGGAGGGGCGAGGGGCAAGTGAACAGTCAGGAAGGCTGCTGTGAGACTGCTTGTAGTAAATGGAATCAGGGCAAACTCAGTCCATCGGGTGACTGATTCCCCGTGACAGAGGGACAGGACAGAGGTGGGAATCTACATGCTCACATCCTGACATATCCTTCCCCCGTTGCTGAGATACGCATAGTTCTGTCCTGGCCGCTGGTAGGTTCGAGGGAAAAAGCTAATTATGGAACAGTCCTTGCCCTTACCGCGTTGGACGGGGACCGTGTGTACTGAGGTGGAAAGACAAAACATGAAGTTTTTAGGGGGTCGTCTGAGCCAGTGTCTGATTAAGTACTGATGGTCTTATTAAGTGCTCGAGTGTGGGCTGCCGCGTCAGGAAGGGCTCAAGGGCCTGGGACGGGGAAGGGTGGTGGGGGCTCGGGTGTGGGCTTGGAACACAAGCAGATAAGATGCAGGGGGGGCGAGAAAGGAGGATCTGTGTGTGAGACGGGGTTCAGAGAGGAGAACCAAGACGAGCTGGAGAGTTTGGTGTGTGCAGGGTCCGTGGGTTCTGCACCTGCCGGGACCGGCAAGCCTTGGAAGCCAGGAGCTCAGGAGCAGCGCAGGGTCGGAGGTTTCGGGGTGCAGCAGGGCAAGTGTGTCTGTGTTCGGTGGCCCCAGCGCTCGTGACATGCCTGGGCCAAGGAGAAGCTGGCAGCAGGGAGATCTGCAAGACTTCGAGGAGTCCGTTTAATAGGGCGTCAGAGTGGTCATGGAGGACACAGGCTGGCCTTCTGGAGCTGCAAATAAGTCCTGTGTGAGGGGAAACTAGAGACACTTCTGACGGGAGGCCCGGCACGTGGCCCCTGTGCAAGCGCCCCCCACACGCACAGCTGCCTGTGCGCCCGGACAGCCGTGGGCTCCGTGGCCAAGGGCGCTCCCTCCTGGTGCTCTTAGTGAGGGGGGTGGCCTCAGGGTCACGGGGCGTGGCCAACCGGAACCTGGGGTGAAGGACGGAAGTGTCTCTGGCGGTGCTCAGTGCAGCTCAGCTACAGGTGTGGAAGAAGGGGGCGCGTTCCAGGGCTGGGGGATCCGCCAGCAGCCCGGGGATTCTGGAGGGCGGCAGCCGGAGTGAAACCGGCGATGGTGAGAGGCAGCCCAGGTGGGCACCGCGGGCAGCGGCCCAGGGCCGGGCGAAGGGTGCAGAGCCAGCGGCTGCCCGAGCCAGACGGAGGCAGATGGAGAAGAAATGCAGGGGGGGTGGGGGGCGGCTCCTCAGGGACACTGAAGTGGAGGAGACTAGGGAATGATGCTGTGGAGAGAGGGGCAGGATCGTCGGGGGTTCTTTGGGGAATGAGTTCCAAGGAGGGTAGCTTGTGGCGCGGCGACTGACCGCGTGGTACGAGCGTGCCGGGGGCCTTGAGCGGCGCCGAGGAGTCCGTTTCCCCTCCTGTCCTCCACAAGATGGAGCGAAGAGGCTGCGGGGCAGGTGGATGGGGCCAGAGGCCCAGAAGCTCCTCCGGACAAAGTTGATGTGGGTGGGGGCGGGGGAGGGCATTCATCCTGGGGACGAGCTGACTGCAGCTGTGCTTTCTGTCGGTGGTGCCTGCTGGAGAGCATGCAGTGCACAGGCCAGGGGGCCTCACTGGGCCTCACTGGGCCTCATGGGCCCCGGCGCGGACCAGGGGCGGGTGTGGTCTCCCGCAGCCCCCTCACTGCGGACCTGGCCCTGGGGGCTGAGTGGCCTGGAGACCAGCGTGGCCGTGGGGAGAGGTTTCCGTACTGCGGGCCCTCTAGCTCCTGCTCAGGGTATCGTTCGGGCCCTTGCCTTGTTCTCCAGTCTCTGAAGAGGAAGGAGAAGGAATATGAGCATGAGATGGAGCGCCTGGCTCGGGAGAAGATCGCCACGCAGCAGCGGCTGACCGAGCTCAAGCACGAACTGAGCCAGTGGATGGACGTGCTGGAGATCGACCGCGTGCTCCGGCAGACTGGCCAGCCCGAGGACGACCAGGCCTCCACCTCCACAGCCTCGGGTGAGTCCGCCCCTCCCTGGCCAGGCCCCCCGCCCCCGGCTCCACGCCTCCCAGACCCCAGGGGCATTTACTACTCCAGCCTCGGGTTTCCCAAGCCCTTCTGACCTGTCCCTGTCCCCGTGTCCCCCCACAGAGGGTGAGGACAACATAGACGAGGATATGGAGGAGGACCAGGCCGGCCTGGGCCCATCTAAACTGAGCCATCGCCCCCACCCGGAGCTGCCGAAGCCACCGCCCAGCGCCGCCCCCGCGCCTCCGCCTCCCCATGCACACCCGCACTCCCAGCCTGTGGCCCTGTCCCCCGTCCCCCTGCCTGGGCAGCAGCCGCCAGCACAGCAGAAGACCCCTCTGCCGGCCCCTCCTCCCCCACCGGCTGCCCCTGCGCAGACGCTGGTGCCGGCCCCAGCCCACCTGGTGGCTGCAGCTGGCGGGGGCTCCACGGTCATCGCCCACACGGCCACCACCCACGCCTCAGTCATCCAGACTGTGAACCACGTTCTCCAGGGCCCGGGCGGCAAGCACGTCGCCCACATTGCGCCCTCAGCCCCCAGCCCTGCTGTGCAGCTGGCGCCCGCCACGCCCCCCATCGGCCACATCACAGTGCACCCTGCCGCCCTCAACCACGTGGCCCACCTCGGCTCCCAGCTGCCCCTGTACCCGCAGCCCGTGGCAGTGAGCCAGCCCGTGGCGGTGAGCCACATTGCCCACACCCTCTCACACCAGCAAGTGAATGGCACAGCCGGGCTGGGGCCCCCAGCCACGGTCATGGCGAAGCCGGCCGTGGGGGCTCAGGTGGTGCACCACCCCCAGCTGGTGGGCCAGACAGTGCTCAACCCTGTGACCATGGTCACCATGCCCTCCTTCCCGGTCAGCACACTCAAGCTGGCTTGAGGAGGAGGGCCACTCAGAGGCCCCCAGTGGGGGCAGGGAGGGGGAACCCGTCCCCCGCTCTCTCCCCACCCACCAGCTCCACACATTCCAGCCAGGCCGAGGCCCGCCGCACCCACCCCCACCCCCAGGCCTCCTAGGGGAGGGGGTGCAGAGACTCTGAGCCAGGGGAGGGAGGGCCACCCCGGGGAGCTGGGCGCGGGGCAGGGGGTCTGCCCTAGGACTTGAGCACGTGATGAGACACTCTGGTGAATGTGCCACTCGCCTGGCCTGGTGCCGGCTCCAGTGCCCTTCCTGCCTCCCCGCCTTGTCCCCTGCAGCCGTGCACCGTGGGTGTTGTGTTCTGCCAACCTCCCCGCCCCGCCCGCCTCCCAGTGCTGCTGCTGCTCGTGAGGGGGCCACGGGCCTGGGGCCTCCATCCGGAGCCTCAGCCTTCGCTTCCCAGGCCTTTCCGGGGAGGGGGGGGAAGCGGGCAGGGAGCAGAACAGAAGCAACTTGGCCCAGAAATCTGGGTGCGTGGGGGGCTCTGCTCTGAGTGCAGGTGACAGATCCTAGGACGGGGTGCGCTGCGGTCCCATCCAGGCAGGTGGGCCCCCCGGCCTAGGGTTCTCCGACCCAGCTGCGGTCACTGATTCGTTACCGCAGAAGCTAGTTAAGAGGAGTCGCTACCAACAACTACCCCACGCTGTTGCTAAGCTCCCTGAGCTCCCCCCCCCAGTCTTTGCTACTGGGCTCCTGACCTCTGGAGGGTAGGCTGAGGGTGGGGGCTGGGAAGGAAGGGCTTGGCTGGCCTGTCGCCATGCTGGCCCTCCCCAGCACTGCCTGGGTCTGGGCTGAGGAGAGAGCTTCTCTGGACCCCCTGGGCCTGGCTCTTGGCTTCCCAAAGGCAGAGGGGATGGGGTGCTGTCGCATTGGCCGCCCTGCTTCCCTGGCCTCTGCTCAGTGCTGTGCGCTCCCCCGAGTGCCTCCTGTAGCCTCCAGCCAGCGTCTGGTCTGGGTTCTGGGAGCCTGAAGCCACATTGCCGAGGCCCTCAGGAAGTCAGAATCCAGGGGCTGGGCCAAATGCCCAGGCCCCTTCCCTGATGCCCTCGGGGGAGGGGGGGCCTGTAGAGCAGGGAGGAGGGCTGCTACTTCTGCCCCAACTAGTCTGTCTCTGGCATCATCTCTGTCTTTCCCCTGAACATCCACTTTTCTTCTCCAGTGGGCTCTTCTGAGTGTGCCACAACCTTCCTCTCAGGAAGGTCCTTCGTTGGATCTAGGGCAGGGCTGAGCTTGGGGTGGGGGGGGAGCGAGGGGGCCTGTGTGCAGGGCCTGCTGCTTTCCCTGCCTCTGCCGACTGCTTTGGCTTCTCTTTTTATGTGGGTATTTATTACAAGTGGCCTTGTGTCAGACACACACTCAGTTGTACACACATGCACACTCGCCTCCCCACCTGGACACACACAGTGGCCAGTGGCCTTTCGATGTGGGGAGGGGAAGCCAGTGTCCCCAGGTGTGACCTTTGCTTTGATGGGCAGGGGGAGGGACGTGCAGGATACTGAGGAGGCTCGCAAAGGTCTTGAACAGATTTGGACACCTCAGAACTCTCAGTTCTTTCCTTGTCCTGGAGACCTCCTTGGGGCCTGTTCTCCTCAGTCTCACCTGGGGTGGGGAAAGGGAAGGCCTCTGGTCATCTAGAGGCCCCCAGGAGGGAGCCTCACACCCACCCCACCAGCTTGCTACCTTCCTGCCCCTGCAGCCACCACCCGCCACCCTGGTTCTTGGGGAAACCAGCTTCTGCTCTTCCCCGAGAGATTACAACTGAGGGAGCCGGATGGGCCTGGTGCCCAGGGAACAGTCACAGAAGCATTGGGGAACCTGCCCTTTCCGGCTCTGTTCACCTCCCTGCATTCTGAGGCCATTCCGGAGTTGAAAGCGTGTCAGCCAGGGGCCTCTCGGGCCTGCACAGATACCTCATCCGCCCGCTCACCGCCCCTGCCCCTCCCCACCCCAGCAGTGGGGGCCTTCGAATCTAGTGCCGAATGACTATGTCCAGATTGGTGACGATGGGTGTTGTTGCTGTTGTTTTTGTTGTTGTTTGTGAACGCTGTGATGCTGTGTGCCCGAGAGGGCAGCCGCCGCCCAGCCCTCCCTTGGGCATCTATCTCCCCTCTGAGAGCTGTCAGGACCACGTCTGTCCTCACCCTGTGGGACCGCCTGCCCCTCCCCCTCCCTAGCCCTTCCAGCCTGGGGGACGCGTGCGTGCACACACACATACACACACACACCTTACCTCTCATGCGTGTTTTACTTTTTGATGTTAAGAGTGGCTCACTGGCTGGGAGCCTTTACCTCGGGGAGAGGGGGAGGTTGGTTCCTTGGGGGGCCAAAGAAGGGCAGGGAGTGCCTGGAGGGGAATGAGGGGTCATCATAACCCCTGCTCTCCAGGAACAGCTTCTCCCCCATCCCAGGGTTCCATCCCCATCCCCCAAAGAGGTGGCCCTTGTTTACAGTGAGGACTCGGTCACTGTGTCTCCGTTTCCTGAAATACAAACTGTAGCGACCCCAGACTGTAGAGATTTTTATGTGTTTGGATACATCTGCTGTGTGGGAAAAACAAAACAAAACCCTACAAAAACCCTAATTTTGTACATATTGTATTTTTACTATTGAACTGTATTCTAGTGGCTGTTCATGCTCCAAGACTTTAGGTATTGAGACATGAATACTATCCATGTAATAAGCACTTGCCTGGAATAAAATATAAAACTGAAATAAACCTGCACTGAAATCAGATGGAGCCGCCAGGCTGCAGCATCCGGGTCACTCTGTTGCAACAGGAGGCCTCCACCTCTCAGGAAGGACCTCCAGCAAGAAGCGTCGGGGGCCTTGCCTCGTTGTCCTTTGAGGGGCGCAGGTTCCTCCAGCAGCTTTGGTGCTGGTCAGTTTTAGAAGATTCGGGACCTTCTGGTTCTGATGCCAATGTTCAATCCTAAACAAGCTCTGAACTGCAGTTCTGGTCTTCCTTATGCTTTTGTAATACTTTCTACTTCCTCAAACCATTTTTACAAACACTATCTTGTTTCATCTCTTAACAGCATGGTGGAGTACATAAGCCAAGAACTAGCCCTGTTCTGGCAGGTAAGGAAACAGGTTTGAGGTGGCCAAGTGACTTGTATGCTCACACAGGTAGCCTGGGAGCCTGGGGAGCTGCAGTCAGATCTGACAACTCCGGCAGTTCCCAGCGTGTGCCACTCAGCCCTGGGGCCTGCCGCAGAGCTGGGGATCCTGAACTTGAGAAAGTTCCAATAGGAAAGGTGGGGGGACCGCCCTGGATCGGTGCACAGAACGGGGAGAGGCTTCTTGAGAGGGGATGTGCTTCTGAGGTGGTAAGTCAGGCCAGGTCATCTGGGGAGTCCATGAGGGAAAGGAACAAGAAGAGGAAGAAGTCGGAGGGCAGGATTCAAAGAACCATGTTCTAAGATGGGCCTGGAAGACCCTTGTCCTTATAACTACATCTCTCCCAGTTTAGGGGAAATCAGCCCTTTGCAGGCTGTCTCAGGAGGAAGTGGGGAGGGTGAGGAAGAGGCTTAGCTATAGACCAGGCCGGCTGCCTCGTCCAACGCCCTGACCACACCTTCCCCACTCCCAGCCCCAGCCAGAGGAATGGACTCGGCTTCTCTTCCTGGGAGGGATTATCCTTAGGGAAGGACGTGGTGGCCACGAATGTCTTGGGGTCCCCTTCTCTGAGGAAAACGCTAACCTCAGACCCAGTGCCCCTCCTCTGCCAGCCCCTTCACTTGTGAGATGCTGGCTCCCTCTGCTGGCAGCTCCAGGAAGAGCAGAGTCCTTTGGCCTTAGGGAAGGCCTATGGTTAGGAGTCTTGGCTACTGTCTGGCCCTGGGGCCAAGGATGAAGCCTCTGCCCCTGACAGTGCTGACCCAGTATCACCTGAGGGCTATTGCTAGCTCTTAAGGGTAGGCAGAAACTCCCCCAGCCCAGCTGGAGCCTGCCAGAGAGGGGTCCGTGATCAGAGTAACGAAAGTCCTGAGTAGGAATCCAGGTGCCTCCGTTTAGCAGCTCTGTGCAAGAGGGGCTTCCAGGGTTGGAGGGTCCCCGGGGGGGGTGTTCCTATTTGCACTTTGTGCTCTCCTTAATTTGCCTGTGGCGTTGCCCTCAGCAGACCCATCACTGTGGCTGCAGGATTCCCTCCGGTCCTGGAAGTCCAGCCGAGGGGGTAAGGAGTGCCGACGCTTGTGGGCAGAGAGGGAGCAGGGGGGAGTGTGTAGAGGAGCCGGGCCACTGCCAGGCTAGTTTAGCAGGGGCCTTGGTGAACTTCTTTCAGGTGGAGTGACAGCACAGGAAATTCTGATTGTTCTAGGCAACAGGATAGGGGCGGGGGGGTTGCCTTGAGGAGCTTGTAAGGTTCCCTGGACCCAGATTTTCCCGTGTCAACCAGTTCTGTTACTTGGCAGCTCTGAGTTGCCCTAATGCACAGAAAGCCCGTGTCTAGACCAGACCACATGCTGATGCTGGGGGCTGTGGCTGGAGGGCGCTCCACCTGGAGCCACTGACGATGGGGGCCGTAGTCCTCTGGGGTGGGGGATGGCAGGTGGGAACCTGCTATTATGGCTGGGCCCTTTCCATGCCTCAGCTGCTTTGATCCCTCCTGACAGTCTCCTCATGCCCCAGCCTGAAGCAGGCAGCTCGGAGTGCTCCGTGGGCAGGAACCAGAGCCAGAGGGGCAGGGTTCTTCCCCACTGGCTGGAGGGCCCAGGAGGCTCCTACAGATTCCCATTCAAGCACCAGCTCATCACTGTAGCTGGTCAAGAGGGCAGGCAGGTTGGGGAAGGGGTGGGACAGGGACCTAGGTCCAGAGGCCGCAGGTCATTGGTCGGTCTGGGACAGGACCCCTGGCTCTGAGGTGAGCCCCCCCCCCCCGCACCGAGTACTCGGGGTCTGGCTGTCACACCTGCCCCTGACCAACCCACAGCGGAGGTCCCTCTCTCCTGGAAACTTTGGTTCTCTGTTTTCACCAACCTTGTCTTGTGGGGCTGGCCCTCCTTACAGCTCAATTGTGGAACTTCTAGAATTTCCCAATACACAAAGTCACTCCCTGTCCAGTGCCAGCCCACAAGCAGCCCCCAGAGCCTCAGGCATTGCCAAATGCTGGGTTTATTGGTCTGTTAACACCGAAGAGTATAGTTTCTGAGCCAAAAAACATACACACTCTGCTTCTCACAAAACCACTGAATCACTAAGGCAGGCACACAATGGCCGCCATGCTTGGTGGCAGCCAAGGACTCACCGACAACAGGGGTAGGCGATGGGGCGGCTGGCCCCCAGACCGGCTGTGCAGTGCCCAGGACAGGGGTGGGCTGGGGAGACTGTGCTGGATGCAGAAGGGCCGCGGGGCCCTTTCCCTGCTTCTCAAATGCAGGAAGTCTCTAGACCGAAGGGACTTTGCTGGACAGGCCCTGGCCCCTGTGGCAGAGTGGCCTCCTCGCCCCAGGGCAAAGCCCTAGCCTCAAGTGTTTAGGGGTGGAGGGGACGTGGGGACGGCAGAGCAAGCAGCGTGCCTAGGAGCTAGGCCCTTCTCAGCACCCCTGGGTGAGGCTCCTCCAAGGGCACTTCCGGGTCTCGCGGCCTCTCCGCACCCTCAGCAGCACGCAGCCGGCAGAGCTAGCCTTGCTTCTCACCAGGGACAAACAAGGGAGACCCAGGCATCCTCCCCTGCCCCCAGACCCAGGGACTTAGCAGGTGCCTGAGATGGGCGCCGGGCCTGTCCCTGAGAGGAGGCTATGAGAGGATATCCCCCCTTAAGAGCCACCCTGGGATTCCTCTGCAGAGGGAAATGCCCCCACCGCATTCCAGATCACCCGGCGGGCAAAAGCGTCACTTACACAGTTGTCAGGGAAGGGACTAATACGTAAAGCGAGAGCCAGGCGGTGAGAGGGGACCCGGGCAGGTGCACGTGGGCGCCCTGGGCGGGCCGGGCCAGGCTCACCGCGGCGGCCAGAGGCCGTGGCAGCGCCGCTGAGGTGGGCTGCTCCTGCACCCGTTCTGGCTGCCCCCACGGGGGCTGCGCTGGGCACAGGCACGCCGCCTGCCAAGGGACTCGAAGAAGAGGTACAGCACAGCGTCCCTTGGCCCACACGACCCGTGCCGGCTGGGGCCAGGCAGCTCCAGCCCTGTTAGCTCTCCTAGGAGAGGCCGAGGCTGCAGGCGACAGGGGGGCTATTCCCAGGTGTTGGAGAGGGGAGCAGAGTAGGTGTCCCCCAAGGCAGCCGCTCCCTGAGGCCAACCCGCCCCCTCCCTGCCCCTCCCCGGCCTGAGGCATCCAGGCCCCTGACTCGCCCCCTTCGCAGGGCCAGCACTGACCGGAGTCGGATCCCAGGCTCACAAGCACTTTTTTAGGAACTCAGGTGGGCAGGCGGGGCCGGCTGGGGGTCGGGCAGTCTCAGCAGTGCTGCCCTGCACCTCTCCCTGTGCGGCCCGGGGGACTGGAGCCCAGGCCCTAGTCGGCCGCTGCTTCCCGGCCGCAGCCCTCACTTGTTTTCTATGAGCATCTGCACCTTGTGGACGAGCTCCCGGGCAATCTGCAGGATCTCCTGGGCATCATGATGCTCAGCCCGTTCTGGGGGAAACACACAGACCCTGTGGGGTTGCTGGAGCGGGGCAGGAGTCTGGGAGAAGCCCGTGGCTGCCCACCCTACTGTTTCCACCTGCTTCCGGGGAAGGGAGCTCCTCCAACCCTGCCCAGGCCAGGAGTGGAGGCCCCCATGCCGCTGCTGGGGGCAGCCCAGATGGCCGGAGCAGCTCCTACCGTTGAAGAACTTGATGATATCGGTGAAGTCCATGTTGTTGTCCCGGATAATCTCACGGTAGGCCTCCACCAGGGCCAGGGCGATGAACAGGACAAAGTGCTCTGACGAGATGTGCCGGGCCGCCCAGATCACCTCCCACACGGCAAACACATCCTCATAGAGCAGCTCTGGGGATTGCAAGGGGCTAAGGCTGAGCCTGGCTCCCCACGGGTTTCTGGATGGAGCCAAAGGTGGAGACAGAGCTCCAGGGACCCAAGTCCTGGGATTCTCCCCATTACACACAGCCTAGTCCAAGAGGAGAGTTCCGGGCCCCAGGTCAAGACCCTGCCCTTCTCCTCGGTGACTGACTCCTTGCACACCGGGCTCGGGCCGACTTCACACCGGCATTCTTGTCAGCTGGAGCAGCTCTACTTGGACAGGCTTTGCTGCTTGAGAAGATTTGGTTTCAAAACAGTCCCCAAAACCACTGGCTTAGGGTGAATGTTGGCAGCACTTGGGAGTCACCGAAGGAGCTTTTAAAATTGTGGATGCCCAGGCAGCCAAGCTTCCTAAGCCTGGGGCTAGGTGGGGCCAAGGCGCTGGCGTTTCTAAAAGGCTCCCCAGGCGGTTCCAAAGTGCAGTTAGGGTTAGGAATCACTGACTCTGGCCGGGAGGGATCTCCCACGCCCTGACCACTAGCCCCACCATCCAACCCACACAGCTTACCTCTTTTAAAATCCAGCAAGAACCAACGGTAACAGAAGTAAAAGTGGGTGTAGTCTCCATTCTGATGCATCAGCTCGAACAGCTCTGAGTCCAGGATCTTACAGAAGTAAAGAAAGGGAGCGGGACTGAGCTGCCGCTGCCTCTCCCGGCCGCCCTTGCACTCGACTGGGCCCCTCGGCTGCACGGGCTGCCTGACATCGCTCCCAAGCCCCTCCAGTCTCCTTGGGTGGAGGCTGCGCTCTGCTGCCCCACCCGTCTCTCTGAGAGCTACTCTTTTTGGAATTGTGCCATTTTCTGGGTGTTTGATTCACTGTCAACCACACCGCTCACCAGAACTTTCATGAGCACAGTATTCACATGCTGACATTCCCCCTTGATCTGTAACATTGAAACATGGTTCTCAAATAAAAGACACTAAGCTTATATGGAGAGGGCATTGTTGGAACACTCCCTGGCCTCCTGTGGGCGATGGATGAGCCCAGTGGTGCTGGTCACGAGCCCACAGGCAGCTGCTGACCTCACCTGGATGAGGGAGCGCATGTTGGCAAAGTGGGTGTCCATGGCGCCCCCATTGGGGAAGTTCTGGCTCATCCTCTTCATGAGGTGGCTGAAACAGCTGTAGGCCAGCTGATCTGAGGGGAAACGGGAGTGAGGCTGGCAAGGCAGGTGACCCCAGGGCCTCACTTCACGGGGGGGTCCTGTGCCCAGAGGACAGGGCTGGCTTACACCCCCACCCTTCCAGACCTAGTGGGGGTCTTCTTTTCCTTTCTCCAGCTTGCGTCAGCCCAATCCCAACAGCACTGTGGGAATGCGCTCTACCGCCCGCTCCCCCACGCCCGGGCTCGGTCCCTCACCGTTGTCTAGGATGACCAGGAGAGGTGCCAGCAAGTCGCACATGCCCTGCACATAACCCACGTCCAGGTGCTCCCACACGTAGCTGAAATGTCGGTACACGGTCACTACGGGGGAATCCCTGGGGAGATCGTCCCTAGAGTAGCCTGCCACCCAGAAGTCAGCCTTTCCATGACGCTGAAATACTGGGAAGACCGTGGTCAACAGCCCACGACCTCTGTCCTCAAGGCCCTCAGGGAAAGAGACGGTGAACCGGCTGGGGCGAGGGCAATCGGCTAGGCTTCCTGGAGGAGTCTGGCTGACGCTGCGATGTGACAGACCTCGAAGAAGGAAGAGGGGTGGGGTGGGGGGCACGGCAGGGAAGGCGTTCCAGGCAGAGAGCGCCGAGTGGGATTCGGTGCGAGGGAGAGGAGCAGGGCCCCTGCCTCCCGCCCTGAACCCCGCCCCAGAGTAGCACCTGCACATGATGTCTCTGAGCCTCTCGAGGTTGGGGGGCGTGAAGTACCAGTAATTGCGGTCACAGCGCTGCACATCCTTGTCTATGCGGTGCAGATTTAAGGCCATAGTATCCAGTAATTCTATCTGAAAGAGTGGGGGGCCCTCAGGAGTGAGTGGGGGCTGGCAGGGATGCCTATATAACCAAGGGACTCTGAGAACAGAGCCCTCCGGGGATGCTGAGGGATGGGCCCAGTGCCCCCTACAGGACGGTCAGGGCGCCCCCCCACCTGCCACCCACCAGCCCCCGTCCGCAAGCCTTGGGGTGCCAGGAGGGCCTCTGGGGCTGGACAGTGCCCGGGGAACGTCCACGTACGGTGTAGGCAGCAGTGCACACGGCCACCAGCTCGGCCCCTGCCTCCAGCTCGCTGGCCCGCGAGGCCTTGTGTGGGCTGGCGTCCCGGGGCTCGGAGAAAGCGCCGGCCGCTGGGACCAGCCCGCTGGAGCCTTCCTCCCCACCGCCATCCTCCTCCTCGAAGCCCATGCTCTGCCCCTCATCTATGCTCGACTGGATGCCCGAGGTCACGGAGTAATTTCGAGAGGACGGCAGTCCCGAGTCGGGGGAGTCAAACTCCACGGACTGCTGCCGTCCTGCCACGGCGGTGCCTGGGGGCCCCGCTCCCAGCTCCTGCTCAGGCTCAGGTCTGCAATCTTCAGTGCCCGGGGGCTCTGGGGGCTCCAGGTCATCCACAGAGATAAATACCTGGTGGGGGTGAAGAGATGGTGGGGCTCACAGCCCTCCTCCAGCCCCTTCCCTCGGCTTGCTGTCTCCTTCCTGGGGTCCGAAGCAGGCCGCGTCACGGCCTCCACACTGCACCCCCACCAGCTTGCCAAGCCTCCCCTTCTGACCCACGCAGACAGCTGGAGAGCCATCAGGCTCCAGGCAAACAGGACAGCACCATCTTTAGCCCTATCCAGGCCCCCACCCCCACCCCAGCCCAGCCTCTCTCTGGGGCCAGAGAAAAAGCGGGAAGCACTCCAGGATTCCCGTGGCGGCCGCAGGGAAGGGCAACCGGAGGCTCAGACACCGGATGGCCAACGTGAGCCATGTGTAGTTCTACAAACACCCGAAGTCACAGGCTGCCTCAGGGCAGGAGAGTGGCGCACGACCGAAGGCCGCCACGAGCCCTGGTGAGGCTGCTAAGGCAGCCCGGCGGGTGGCAGCCTGGAGGTGTGAGGAGAACAAGTTCTTCCTATGTTCAGTACTGGCCGTTTAGCAGGAAAGACAGGAAACTTCTGCAGCAATTGCCTAATCAGTTACAGGAGCTTCACACACGCTCAGGAAGGGGGGTAAGAAGGGAAAGGTAACCTGTTCTAGATTTAAAACAGCCTGCCACTGTGGACAAGTCCTAGGGAAAAGAAAAGAGACACATGCAGATTGTTCTGTTTTTCTATTTGGACTACATAGGGAAAGGAACGCTAAAAGCCGTTTTCACTTTGGCAAGAAGCATGAAGCGCTGGGTTAGCATCAGGTAAGGCAGCACCGAGCCTCACGTCGGTGGCAGCAAGGAAAGCTACTGCTGCTCATGGGCTAAGCAGCGGGGGCGCTGGTATGGACTCAGGACGGCACAAAACCCAAAGCCAGAAAGAGGGAGCACGTTCACGAGTAGGGGAGTAAGAACAAGGCAGGTGGGAAGGAGCGCAAGGAATTCCCTTGGTAGTTAAGTCTTGTTCCAGCTTCAGTTCTCTGTTAGTGTAAGGATTTAGTAAAGTAACAAGAATAGACGTTATCTAGAGAGACAATTTTAAAGAAAAAAACATACAAGTTAATAAAAGAATATCCTTAAAACGGAAACTTCTTATCGTTTCTGGTTTGGCCCCGCAGCCGTGGTCTGGGACTCGCTGTTCATCTAAAGGCCAGGGTGATGCCGGAAGGACTACACAGGCTCTGAACTAGTGTATCAGTTCCACGTGGGGAGGGAGGACACCACGGTGGGAGGGGGATCCTGCCAGTAGGCGCCGACGGGGACCCTCTGAGTGCTGTCCTGGTCTCTGACCAACAAGCTCTCGGTGAAACCTCCACCGTCAGAGGATAGCAGAGCTGAGAGGGACACCAGGGCCCAGAGAAAAGAAGTCACCCATCTTACTGGCCGTGGACCTGGGACTCCAACCCTGGGCTGTCTGTTTCTAGCCTTGAGAGACCTCTCCCTGTAGGAAGGAGCGCCTCCCGAGATCCTGATACATCCTTCTTTCCCTGCTTGTCCATTAAACCAGAACACAGTGTACTATCTCATTTCATTCCTGCGACACTCAGAGATGGGGGCGGCAGGGGGGCCATCATTGGGCTTCTCAGCAGAAAATGAGACACAGACACATTAAGCCATATTCTCCCAGTGACTCCTACTAGAGTTCGGGCTGCTGCTCAGGACTCCGCTTTACTCCTATAAAACGCTGGTGGCCCCTGTCCCCGGCTCCCCCAGGTCCCGTCAGGCTCACGTCATTGCTGATGGTGGAATCTCGGTGGACGAGGCGCTGCACATGGCTGTCGATGCTGCTGCCCGAGGAGAACTTGGTGAATGGGGCCGGCTGAGCCTCCCGCTCCCGCTGCCTCACCACTGCCTCGCAGGCCTTCCACTCCGCCAGCACCCGCTTGTACCTTGCTGCCACTGCCGAGTCTGCCTGTCTCAGAGCACACCGTGACCATGGAGTGGGGGACCCCGGGGCCCAGCGGGGTGGGGCACGGTGGGGCTGCTCTGCTAATGCCTTCCTCCGCCGTTTCCTTCCGGCTGGGGCGGCGCCGGGGCTGCAGAGGCCCCTTCCTGGGGTCCCTAGGCCCAGCTCCCCAGCTCCCTGCCCCATGGGAGTACGGTCCCCTTACCTGCTCCATCTCTTTCTTGCTCATGCCAAACTTGTAGTGGCCAAGCAGAAAGGGCCAGACGTCCTTACGGATCTCATGCTCCACGCCTCCATAGTAAACTTGCCGTAGCAGCTCCAACTCCTTGTAGTTCTGAGGGACCCCGGAGGTAAAGACCATATAGCCCCCACGGTCACTGCAGCCCAGCTGGGCGACCCCATCAGCATCCCTCCCACGGAGTGCTGGGGCTGGGGACAATGATTCCGTCACTCCGCCGAAGCCCAGGCAAACCCTGCTTTGGGATGGGCACGGCCTCCCTGCCCCAGATTACAGCTGGATGAGATCCAGTTCAACCTCCTTCCCTTCCAGGATTGGCAACGGAGCCCAGAGAGATGCAGAGATTTGCCCAGAATAACGTGGACGCACACTAGAACCAGCCCAGCCCCCTTCCCATGGAAACCCACAGACCCAGCTGTCTGAGATTCTACCATGACCTGGGCCACCCCAAGGCCATCAGTCCCGACCTCTATGACATTCTACTTGAATGCCCATCTGGTGTAGGAGAGCTGCTCCGGGGGCAGGCTGCCCCTTACTCGCTGCTGCTCCCCCGCGTCCCACCAGCCCCTTGACCCAGCCTCCGGCCCTGGCTCCCCAGAGTGTGCACCTTTTCGTCCTTCTGATACTTGCTCCACACGTCCTTGGTGAGGCCCCCTGAGGCCCCCGGGGGCCGGGCAGGAGGGATGATGTGGTGACGCACCAGTGCTGACAGATGGGTCCGCACCGTGGACAGGTGGCGGCAGTAGGCCAGCCCTGTGGGGGGGGGGGAGCCAGGACCCACAGCAATGGTACCTCCCCCAGCTCCCACCCCTCTCGGCCCCACCCCACCCTACACTCACAGCCATAGAAGGCCCGGGCCACAATCTGCCTCTTCATGCTCTCACACAGCAACCTGAGGGGCAACCTGTGGAAATAACCTGGCTCAGAGGGGAGGGGCTACGGCCCCTCTGGTGGGAGGAGGTTGAGAGAGAAGGACATTCTGGCCTGGGGGCAGGTAAGGTGCTCGGGCGGTGTGAGCAGGATCCACAGCCCCGCAGCACCTCTGCGGGCTCCCTGTGTCTGTCAGTCACCCTGAGGAGACCTGCTGGGGACCTAACCCGGCCCCCAACCACCCAAGGGACTTTGGGCAACTAACTTCACTTCGTGTTAGTGAACCTTGGTTTCCTCATGTGAAAATGGAGAGAACCATCTCAGGGTCACGAGGAGTAGCAGGCCAAAAATGAAGTTAAGAGGTAAAAGAGAAGAGCCCTGGCATCAGGCGCTGGCTAGGACCCTCACACCAGGGCCGTTCATACGCCATTCCTGGCACATGGCAGATGCCCAGATACCTGGTGTGTGTCCTCATATGTATAGCCTGAGGGCAGCATCCGTGTCCACACTGGGAAGGAGAGCTCCCGTGTACTGAGTACCTACTATGTGCTGGGCACAGCTCTGGGCGCTCACTGAGTCACACACCTCATTTAGTCCTCACCAGTACCTTAGGAAGCAGGTGGTATTATTCCCATTTTACAGATGAGGAAACTGAGGCTCAGAAACATAGAGGCTCACAGAGACTCAGTAACTTGTCAAAGTCACATAGGTAGCAGAAGGGAAATTGAACCCAGGTCTGTCCAACTTGAGGCCACCCTGTCAGACAAGTGCCACAGCCCCTCAGGGCAGAATGCGCACAGGCAGACCCAGGCGCAGGGAGCTGGTGTTCTGGGCCCTGCCCACTCACCGGTCGGGGACACAGCTGCAGCGGCTGGGGGTGGCATATGGGGAGCTGCGGGTAGAGCAGAAGAGGCAGGAGGAGCCCTGGCTGCACAGGGACTCCAGGTGCCAGGCTGGCAGGCTGGGCCCAAAGCCCTGCATTTCGATCATGTCACCAGCATCTGAGGACAGGAAGGGGGCCATGGTCAGGGCCTGGCAGGCCTCCGCCCCACAAGCACCTGTAGCATGCCCACCTCTGTGCCCAGAGCTGCAGCATGAAGTTACCCACTGGTACCAAACCACCAAGGTGGCACCTGCCTGGTCCAGAGCCCAAAGATGGAAATGGTGGAAAGAGAGGCTGCCTGACACTTCCCACCCTCCAGCTAGTCTTTCTGCATGTGATAAAATACTTGGACTGAGTTGTGGATACTTGTGTCTGTTCTCTCCATCTTGCTATCAGCAATGGAAGGAGCACTTGCTTTTCTAGAGGGAGGAGGAAGAAAGAACAACAAAAGCCTAAGCTCTCTAAAACGCCGCCAGCTGGCTTGGCCCTCGATGGTGCAGCCTGGTCCTCCTGGACAGACTCTGAGATGGGCAGGAAGGTGCGTGGTATGCTGCAATGCTTTGAACCTCTCCACATCAGGAGTCTCCACTGTTCAACGCTCCTGAGGATCCCAGAGCCACTTGTCCCGGTCATCAGACCTTGCCCCTCTGAGGGTTCTAGACCCTGTCACAGGTTAAGGAGGAGCAGTGCTCCCCGACCCAGCCCAGGTGCCCTTCCTGCCAACTCACATGGGTTCTTCCTGAGTTCTCCACCCTCACCCTGCCTGACTGCATTTAGCATGGTGGTCTCCTCCAACCACACAGGTGAGCTGGCAGGAAGGGCAAAAGTCCCAGTGCTGTCAGGCCACTGTGGGGGCGGTGCTGGGCACCTCGCTCCCCCACCCAGAAGGAGGTGCCCGCTGCAGCCTCAGAAGATGCCTCCTCGGACACACCTACCCCACCAGTGGATGGAGCCTTCTCAGCCAGCCCAGCTGGTCTGAGTCAGAATTCGAGACCCTTGAGAGTTCCTAGGACCCAAGTGGAGCAGGACACTGCCCACAGGGGACTCTGGCAGGTCCAGTGAGTCACAAAGACGAAGCAAAGTAAGGGCAGAAAACGTAAGGACCAGGAGATGACACCAGGAGGGAAGGGGAGAGCAGAGAAGAGGGAAGAAGGAGGAATGAGAGCTGTATGTGTGAAGGAGAGGCTTTTCTCAAACAGCATTTTGTCGTACGAATCATAGCCTGGGCCCTGGCTTGCTAGGAGTCTGAAGCAGACCTGGGCCCAGTTTTTGTCAGAGCCAGACTCCAGCTCTGGATGTGCCTTGGTGGGGAGGGCTGAGCTGAGCCCCCTCCAGTCCCCTCAGGGGATGCCCTTTCTTGGCCTGAGACGCTCTTTCTCAGACCCACCGCTGGGGTTTTTGTAGGTATCTGGCCCTTCAGCTCCACCAGGAGGCAAATTAAGGGAATATACGTGGTGTGGAGGGGCTGCGGCTCTGGGAGTGAGGAGTTGCAAGCCATGCCCAAAACTGGGAAGAAGAGGGAGGGGACAAATGCAGGTGGGGTGGGGCAGGAGCCCAGCTCATGCCCCTGCAACAGGCAGGAGAGAGGCCAGTCATGGGAGGGGGGTTTGGGAACAGGCCCAGCCAGGCAGGCAGCAGGCAACAGGCGGGCAGGCGGGGGGGTGGGGGGGGAGGGGGTACGACAGGTGCAGAGGATGAACGGTGGGCACATAGGGAAACAAGCTCACGCCCAGAAAGTAGGGCCCAACTGAGGCAAGACTCCTGGGTCAATGCTCTTCACCTTAATTCTCCAGGAAGGAGCTGAGCCAGCCAGCATTGAACACTGCATCTCTGAATTAACCCAGTGCAGACAGCTGGAGCTCTGGAGTGACTGGGTGAGGGGCAGCAGGCTGGACATGGGGGGAGTGGGGGGATCTGCTGGGCCAGCTTTGACTCTGACTCTCTCCTCTGAGCATGAGGAAAGTTTGAAGCAAAAATGATCAGGGTGGTTGAACCCCACAGCCCCTAAGACTCCGAGTGAAAGGTGCCTGGCCTGGAGCAGAATTAGAGTGAACAGCATCTCTGTTCTGTGGGGAGGTAGCAGGAAAAGGAGGAGAGGTGGGGGGAGGGAGAGGAGAGTCTGGACACCCGCCACTTGATTCACATGCACAAGTCAAGCATGTGGCAGGCCTGAAAAGCAACGGCTAGTAGAACGGACTCAACAGTGTTGTCATTATGGACTGGGGTGGAGGTGGGGGCTCCCACATCAAATCCCCAACCACCTGCCAATTCTCCTCTCAGGTCTCCTCTCCTTTCCCCAAGTACTGGGGGCCCAGGGGCTGTATATTGGGTTGGTCAGGTTCCCGAGTTCCCCGAGTGGAAGCCCAGATAAGCCCCAAGGCCTCTGGACTCCATGGGCACGGGGGCTTCTCTGACCCTGGAGGCCTCGGCCCTAAGACTAGTCGGGGGTTGGGCTTCCTAGTGCCAAGTCTGCCAAGACAGGGGCTCTGTTGGGACCCCCAGCCTCCAGCCTGATATCAGTTCATGCAGTAAGAAAGGGATCCCTGTCCTTCCTGACTCAGCCTTCCTACACTGCTCCAAGTCCCTTAACCTGTAAATAAGCATCAGTCCCGAGCCCAGGTTTGCAAGGAGTCAGACGGCAGGCTGTGTGCAGACAAATTCAGAAGTGAGGCTCCCCTGGACTCCCGCCCAAGGGGGCCTGTGGGTCCTGCCAGGAGGGCTACGAGGGAGGCAAGGCACAAGGGCAGGCATGTGGTAGGTGGGGGCAGCTGCTAGGGCTGTGCTGAGGGTGTGCTAGATGTGTGCTAGGCCACAGACTTAGTTTCCCAGGGAGTGGGCGGGACAGGGGACCTCATTGCTGATTTGGTGGCTGGGCTAAGGAACTGGGCTGTTTGGCAGAAGTTTGTGGAAGCGTAAGGGGAGTGTCACATATTCTTAGATACCCTCTGTAGGGGCAGGAAAAGGGGAGAAGAAATTAATTCTGTGGCATGGGAATGGGTGGGGACAGGGAAGTTCCCTTAAGCTCCAAGAAAGCTGGCTCCAGCCCCTTCATAACCAATTTTCCCTTGAGCATCTGGCCTAGACTTCTCAGGTCCCCTGGCCGATCGCTCTCTATAAAGAGTAGGGTTCTCCTCCTCTACCAACCTATCTCTGTGCTAAGAAGGATGGGTGGTGGACAGAGGGACCAATGTGGAGGAACTCGGCACTGTGCCGGGTCATTTACAATGAAGGGACCTCCTCTGTAATCATGGACTCTGAGGTCTGCGAGGGTGGGAAACACCTGTTTTAGACCTCCGGCACATTTATTTCTAGATTTCATGCTCCAGGCAGTATCTGCTAGAGCCGTCAGCCCTGCTGAGTAAACCCAGCCCTGGGTCTCTTTCCATGGTGGCTCCAACACCTCACCTGAGCCACAGGACTCATTCGTGTGAGCTGTCCAGCCCCCATCCCTGCCCGGGAGGGGCCTGAACCTCTATCCTGTTTCTGTTAAGTCAGAAGTCAGAGGTCCAGGGCCGGGAGGCCAGTCTTCCCAGCCAGCAGGGGAGAAAGAAAGAGACAATGCCGCAGCTTGGCCAGCACGGCCCCCAGGAGTGGGTGTAGTGCTTGGAAAGACACTCGAGGTTCCCCAGAGGCGACCAGATAGTCACATCTTCCTACCAGAGGATCCTCACTCTCAGGCATGAAGCCCTCTCCCTTCCAGACTCACTGGGGAGCCCCGAGCCCCCTGCTCTTTGTACCATCCCCTCTTCTTGCCAGCGCCTCTTTCCGCCCTCCCTGACCTGCCTCCTGATGGGGGACCACCCCAGTCCCATAATGCCAACACTGCCGTCCGAGCCCCTGCGGTGGGTGGCAGGTGGGCCAGGGGATGGGGCAGGGCAGGGGCGGGGCAGGGATAAAAACCTTTCATCGGATTGGGAGCTGTGAGGTTCCGCGAGCAGATCATTGAGAGCATCGCGTGCAGTTTATCCTCCTCTTCCTCATCATCGTCCACCGAGGCCGCGCGGCTGGCCGCTAGGTGGTGGTAGTTAATAGTGACTGCTCAAAGAGAACAGCGAGAGAGGCAGAGGCATGAGGACCTGGTCCTGGCAGGAGGCACCAGACTCCCTCCTTACAAGGAGGGGACCAGGGTCTGGGTCGCCTCAAACCTGCTGGGCACTGAGAACGGGCTTGGGGGACCGAGAGCTGTCTGGATGACTTACGGGGGAGAGTGTGGAAGAGAGTGAGGGGAAGACGGCAGCTCCAGAGCTCCCCTGGAGGAGGCCCTGTCCAGGAAGAGCAGCAGATGGAGAGCTGACGGGGGGAGTAAGGGGAGTGAAAGACAGGGACCAGTGGGGACAGGCAGGCGGCTCAGGAGCTCCCTAGCCCTGGCCAAAGCAGGGCACGACTATTGGCAGACGGATCCCGATCGTTCTTCAGCTCACATCAGAGTCAGGCTGAAGCAAATCTGCAGGTTACCCCAAATCCCCCTCCTCAGACGTGAACCCCAACCTCCTCAAGGTCTGCCCAGCGCTGCACTTGAGCAGAGCCTCAGTCACTCCGCCAGATTCCACCTCCCAGGGCCCCGGCTCGCCCTCTGGGGGTGCAGTCCTTGAAGCAAAGTGACCAGAACTGGGAGATGCCAAGGCTTAAAGAGGGGACGTGGAGACTGAGTCATCTCAGCCGCACAGCAGCCCAGGATTAAATGCCAGCTTTGCAAACACATTCTGACACAAGGCACGGCTCCTAGTTAGGCACCTCTGGGAGCGGGACCGCCGCGGCTTGGGCCCATCAGTCCTGCTGGGGCCATCTGGGCTATGGCTGTGTGCTTGCCGTCTCGGTTGTCCGTCTGCTAGGACAGAGACAACTCCCTGACAACTTCTGGCACCAGTTAGGAAATTTAGGGAGCAGGTGGTTCAGTTGGCAATAAATGCTCTGTGCTGGTAAATCCCCGGACCTCACCCCCAAGACCGGGGACTCTGGCCCTGAGAAACCTATAAGGGGCAATGGCACTCACACCAGAAAGGGAAATCCGGTGTTGGCGGATACCTACCCACAGGCCCCATGGACCCAAAGGTGTGCATTCAGGTGCGGCAGGACCCATGAGAGCCAAGCCATCTCTCAGCACCCCCCAGTCCCCAAGGTCTCCCGGCCAGCTCCAAGTTTCACCTTCTTCAGGTGCCCCCCTACTCCAGCTAAAGCTCCTCTGACCAGTAGCTGGTCCGAGGAGGGCTCTGGCTCTAGGGGAGTCAGTGAACAATTTGCACCATGCAAAAAGAAGCACTGACCCTGCACCCAGGCTGCCTTGTGGAGGTCAGGCCGTGGGCCAGGGAGGAATGGAGTTCTCCAACTTCTCTTTATCTAGTCTCACCACATTTTTTTTTTCTTGGGCCAGGGCTGGAAAGGCTAAGAGAATACTGTACGATATTGGCTGAGCCAAGAATCTTGGGGTGACGAGGTGGGGGAAGACAGGTAGGTAGAAGAGAGGCAGCAGCTTCTCAGAGGGATGATCTGCAGGGGAAGGTCTGGTGAGAGGCTGAGTAATGAACCGCTCCTCTCCACCTGGCCTGGTCAGTGAGTGGACCCTGCCTGCCACGCCTCCTGGGTTAACACTGCACTCCCCTGCCTCCTTGAGCATCTTTCTCGCTTCCTCCATGGATGAAGCTTGAGACACTCACTGTGCTCGTGCCTGTGGCCGGGGTAAATGATCCGGAACACGTAGTCTGTGGCCCACCCGGTGCCCATCTCCTCCACATCCACGGTCCGTATGCTGCTGCGTTTCCGTAGCTTGGGGAACACTTTCCCCTATGGAGGGAAGGGTGGGTGGTCGGCCTGTTCAGGGCAGTGTCTGATCCAAGGTCCCACCCAAGGCAGCCACTAAGAACTCCATGTGGGGAAAGGAAGGACGTGAGCAGAGAACCCCCCTCACACATCCCTTTACTCAGAGTTTCCCAAGCCCTGAGGTACCTTCCCCTGCTGGGTCCAGAGTGGGGGCTCTAGCTGGCCTCGGGGCAGCAGCCCATTCTCCAGGCAGGACAGAAAGGACAGCAGGTGTCCTCCCTGTGGGAAGTGCAGCGGTGGCCTCTGGATGCCATCCTGGCTCACCAGCACGAGCGTGCCGCCGCTCTCTGTGGGGTGTACACGGGTGAGTGAGGCTAGGCCTCCCTGAGACCCCTTGGTCATCACCACAGCCCAGTCAGCCAGGCCTCCCAACTGGGTGCATGGGCACGACAGGAGGAGGACAAGACATCCAATGGGCCGTGCACGGTATGTGGCCGGGAGAGGGCAGTCTCTCTCTCTCCTCAACCCTGTGCCCAGGACAAGGGAGGCTCACTTTGCTGGTGGCAGTGGATGCAGACGATCTGACTGAGGGGAACAACCAGGGCATAGTCCCAGTAAACGCTGGAAAGGAACCAGATCGATGTCACTGTGTTGCAAGGCCTGTCATCCCGCTTTCTTCATTTCCCACCACCAAAACCTGTAAAACGACCCTGAAGACAGGAGGACCGTGCCGAGAAGTGACCTCAGCCAGCCATGTCCGTCTGGGCCCCTGCTGTCATGGCACAGAGCCTGGCAGTCTCAGCTGCCTAAAGCTTGGCTCAGGCAAACCTCTTCATGCCCAGCCTGGCTTGATCTTAGAGAGCTTGGGAATCTCTCCAGGCAGCCTATTCCTGCAATTCTTGGCATCGGGATAAGGAGTGAGTCCTGCCTCCTGGAGCAAGCGGCGTCTGTCCACCCCCCTGCCTGGAGTCCCAGAGCCCCCACCTTTTCTCCAACTCGGAGTCCCCCAGAGTCCCGTTCATGAGCTGGTTGGGGGTCCACTTCAGAGTTAGGCTCTCTGCAGACTGGTGCAGGGAGAGGTAGCCAGGGACGGCCTCCATGTCCTCCTTCTATGGGGAGGAGACACAGCAGAAGGCAGAGGTGACAAGGTGCTGAGGCTCCCAGGAGAGGCCTATGAGACATAAGCTCCCAGCGGGAGCTGGGGAGCCTGAGCTAGTAGTCACAGGATCCTGGAGTGGAGGCCAGGAGGAAGGACGGGAGAACATGAGCCACACGCAGATGTGGGAATCTCCTCTCCCCGGCTGGCCTCGTGCTACTGGCCCTGTCCTGTCAGCCTCCCGGACGCCAGGTATTTCCTGGGCCAGCCGTACCCAAGCCAGGTGTTCACCCTGCCTGCCGCTTGCCATTCCCACCTTTGGACAGCCTGGTTCTCAGCAAGCAGGGCAGATGCTAACTAACTGAGTTGGCTCCTGCCAACTCAAGGCTGGGCACGAGGCATGTGAAACTGTGAAGTGAGGGGTAGGGCCCTTCTCCCCCCTTCTCTCTAGTCAAGCCTCTGAGGAAGGGGACTTTCCAGTCAGGGGAAAGTTCCAGTCCTGGGCCTTTCAGAAGAGGGAGAGGGGGTGGGCAATAAGTTCGCTTACCGGCTGCACCAGCACGTTGTTCTTGCCATAGAGCAGGCGTGTCCTGGAATTCTGGTGCAGGGACTCCACATACTCGCGGGCGCAGGCAGCCAGCCTGTCTTCTGACGCACTGCCACTTGAATGCCGCTTCCGAATCTGGGCAGAAAGGCACAGCTCAGGGCCCAGCCCTGTGAAATCCGCCTCAGACAACCTGAGGCCTCCACGCAGAGCCTCTCTACCTGACCCAGGGGTCCATTCTGTCCGGGGTCTGCTCTCGGCCGCCCTCTGCTCTCCAGCCATGGACCAGTGATGGGCTCCTGGCATTTATATAAGTGCCAGCAGGGATAAATGGCTCTCCTGAGGTAGCCACGACCTTGGTGCATCTCTAAGGTCCAGCCTGTGTCTGCAAGGAACATGGAGGCCAAGCTGCCCTTCCCTACAGGCCCATGGGCATAGCCTGGATAAGTATAAGGGGTGGGGAGAGGGATACCTACTCCTAGGGCTGGGCGCTTTGCAGGGGAGTCCTGGCGACTGGGGGGACCCCGGATACGGTGCCTCTGGACCAGCTCATCAGCAGAGGGGTCAGTCCAGTAGTGATCAGCTGTCTTGAGCTTGGTGTACTCCAAGGCACAGGGTCCCACTGTGAAGACAGGGACAGTTAGCACAGATGGTGCCCCCTCAGCACCTGCCCCTCAGCCCCCACTGGCCCAGCACGGGCCTCTCTGCTCTCAGCTCACCTAGAAGAGAGGCCAAGATGGGGCCAAACACAGGATCTGCCAGTAAAGCCTCCTTCTCGTAGTACTTGCTGCCAGGGGGAGAGACAGACTCATTCCAGGGCAATCAAGCCCACCAAGTACGGACATCCCCACAAAGACCCTTTCGTGTGAGTCACTAAGAAGAAATGAGTCCACAAGGACTGAGCTTTGGAGGGTGCCCTGTGTGGTCTATGCTTTCCGGGTGCTAGAGGGGAAGACGGGCATGCCTATACACTGTTGGGGACAATCACGCATGCTGAGGGGGAGGGCTGAAGGACTGCTCAGGAGGTGAGCCCCAGGGAGGGGCTGCTTGGGGGATGGGGCAGTCACCTGCAGTTCTCCACCAGGTACTGCATGACCCTGTCCAACACTTTCTCGATGAGCGCTGTGCGCACCCATATGTGCTTTAAGGCCTGTAGGCTGAGAGCTGGGCCCTTCCCGCTGGCAGAGCCCTGTCTCCGCAGGGCATCCTGGTTGCCTGCTAAGGGTTTCCTGCAAAGAGAGGGTGGGCTTCAGGAGTGGAGGGCCTGGGAGTAAGCCCCAGATAGGTGGTGTTAGGAGCAGAGTTTGGTGCCACAAGAACCCAGAGGACTGACTAAGATGAGGGGTTGAAGTGGGGCCTTGTGTCCAAAAGGAGCCAACCCCCCACCCTTAGGCTGGTCTCTCACCCAAGGGACCCTGCAAGAAATGAGCCCAGGAAGCCAACCTGGGAGGGAGCAAATGACAAGTGCAAAGAGCAGAAGGGAGTGATGGCAGGAGCTGGCCCAGGACTCACCTGCCCTCTACTTGTTGCTGCAGCTCCTGTACCTTGTGGCAAATCTCCCCAGCCACTGGGCATGTCTTTCCCACCTTGGTGAACAGGGCCGCCATCTTGTCACTGCGCAGGAAGCCCGCAGCACGGCGTCTCAGCTGATGTAGGAGGCAAGCCTCCACTGCACCTGAGCCACAAAGAAAACCAGCACCTGAGCCTGGGCACAAGGGGGAAAGGGAGAAACACTCCTCTTCCAGGAGTGGGAGGAGGAGGGAGAGGTTGGGAGGAGGGGGAGAGGTTTCAGTCAGAGGCAGGCCAGGGAGGACCTGCAGGGGCTGACATGCCATACCATCCCTCGCCTGGTGGGCACATGCCTCCTGTGTGCAGCACTGCCCCGGCACTGTGAGGACCAAAGCTGCCAGTTCCAGTGGCTCCTCCCCCCGCCCACGAGGGCAAGCATGGACAGCACCGACAGGACAGGCGATGCAGGGAGCACACGACCCAGCAGCCCTCCCGGAAAGCATGGATGATGTGGTTGCTAAGGAACAGGGCTATGGGAAGGAGGTGAAATATGGATGAGGCCACTACAGAGATCAGACCCAACAGCGGCTCCTGAATTATTGATGAGCCCTGCAGCCGAGAGAGATTTCTATTTCCCATGCTGGGAGGATTTCCCTTCACTCATTTATGTGTTTAGGGGTTAGGCTTATACTCTCCATCTGGATCCTGCAGGGAGGAAAGGACTTTGGGGGGAAAGGGTGGGGAGTTGCCCCAGCCATGTGTAGAGTCTAAAAATATTAGTATGTATGGGCGGGGGGGTGCTCGGCCATTATGAGGGAAAGGCCCAGAAAGGGGAAGGGAGTTGATCACAGTCATGGAGTGGCAGAGCCAGAACCATGACCCAGGACCTCAAACCCTGGCCCAGTCCCTTTCACTTCCTCCAGGTGTGTTGGGGGGCCCGCAGGTGGGAGGAGGAGCGCTCCCCTCATGTCACAGGTGCTCTTTCTATACGGATTGACAACAGTGCTCTGCCGGAGATCGGAGTCAGAACAGGGTCTGGAGCTTAGCACGGCCACTCACCACCCTGGGAAACGTGGGGGAAAACACTCTGAGCCTGTTTTCATCTACAAAATGGGGCTACTTCTCAGGACTGGCATGAAACGTTGCATGGGACGAACGGGGTAAACTCCATGCACAAGTCTGGCTCCCAGAAAGCACTCCGTCCTTGTTGGTTCCCGAGTCCTCAGCCCTTCTGGGCGAGATCCTGTTCCACAGTTAACCTGCAAGGGCTGCGTTTTTGCAAGACCTCTCCCTGGCAGGAAGAGGATAGGGGGGCCACAGGCTGCCCAGGGGTGGGTGGAGATGCCGCTCTCTCAGGAAGACGGGAACTAAGGCCCCATCAACTTGACTGTGACTAGTGTTGTTAGAATATGAAGCCTGGCCTCAGGAAATAACCACTTTCCCAGGCTCTCACCTGGTTTTTGTTCTCATTTTCAGTAACTGACAGGCAGTCACTGCTGTCCTTAGGAGTTTTGTCTGGGGGCACCTGGGTGGCTCAGTCGTTAAGCATCTGCCTTCGGTTCAGGTCATGATCCCAGGGTCCTGGGATCGAGCCCCACATCGGGCTCCCTGCTCCACGGGAAGCCTGCTTCTCCCTCTCCCACTCCCCCTGCTTGTGTTCCTGCTCTCGCTGTGTCTCTGTCAAATAAATAAATAAAACCTTTAAAAAAAAGAGTTTTGTCTGGCCCTCTCTGGTACTGAAGTCAAGAAGTTGGAAAGAATCCCGGGGACTGACCTGGATGCTGGACCAGGTAAGAGCATCCCAAGGGAGGGGAAACAAGGCAGGACCCTCCCTCTTCTAGGAGCTTCCTGCTGGGCTCTTCCCTGCTCAGGCCTCAGAGGACTTTATTTTACAAGGCCCAGCTTTTCCCTCACAGCATGTTCACACATGTATGTGCACAAGTGTATACAGATATACCTCCACATATCATGTGTGTATGGGGCATGTGGGGGAATCTCTACTTGTGTCCACATACTCCACTCCATGACTGTCCCCTTGGTCCCTGGAGGTCCTGGGTGGCCCTGTGACGTACAGGTGAGTGAGTCCCAGTCACTTGGTCCTGGGGTTGCAGCACCTGTAGGAAAGTGGTGGCCATTTCCTGGGATTGCACTCCCCGTTCAGAGTGGGAGAGAAGCAGCACTGAACACGGCCAGAGTGGCAGGAGGTGGCACCAGTCCTGGAGGGAATCATGTGCCTCAGTGATGTGACTAATTGCTGGCATAATGAGCCATTAGCCTTCCCAGCTTCCCCAGGAGATTGCAAATGCAGCCAGGCTGGGGAGCCTGGGAATGGTGGGTAGTAGCGCTCCCATCCCGCCTGGCCTCCCCCACACTCTCAGGCAGCCTATGAGTACAGGCATTAGGGTTCTCTGGGGTGAGCAGAGGCATCCCTCAGCAATTACAGCAAATAGAGAATATCAAGAGAAGCCCAAGCATCATGCCCAGTACCATCCTGCTCACCCCATAGCCCCTAAGTTCCTTCTGTGAAATGTAGGCAAGGTGCCAGGCAATGTCTGAGGAAGGAGAAATCTTTACCTTCCAAGCAACGTAAACAACCCTCTGTGCCAGGTATTCTTAACCCAGTTCCAAGGGCTCCTTGGCCAGTGACTGTTCAAACTATCCTTGTCCTTCCCCATTCCCACAGGGCTGTCTGCCCCTTAGTCCTCCGAAAGTCAGCATATGCAATGAAAAATACTGCGTGCAGCATGTAGAGAAAATAGTAATAACAATAACACTAATAATAATTGAGAACTACTATCCTAAGAGGAAAATCATTGGTGTGCTCCAGCATGCTTACCTGAGTGTTTTTCTGGATAAAGTATCTATGATTTTTAGCTTCTAAAAGGGGTACTTGATCCCCAAAAGCTTTAGAATCCTTGCTCTAAGACTTTTGGGTTGAGCTGAACCACAGACAGTTACACTGGTCAAAACTCAGAGGTGCAAGTATAAAGACTCTCCCTGCCCCACAATGTACAGTGAACACCACTCAGAACTCAGTTGCAGCGCCATCAGCAATGAGGTCCAATTCTCTCGCTGCCCTTGCTCCCCAGGGAGGGCCTCTCACAGACTGTCAAGCACTCCTTCCCAGGAGAAACCATCCAGAGGCCCATGCCTCGCCTTTCCTGACCGAACCAGAGCACCAAGCAGAACTCCAGCACCTTATTCCGCTTTCTGCCCCAGACTGCCACCATGACCCCTCCCCAGGGTAGAAGGCTGTGGCAGGAGATGGTCATCATGGCTTAAGCACCAAGTCAACCCATCCCATCCTCCTTCTATTTTTTTTTAAAAGATATTATTTATTTATTTGTCAGAGACAGAGAGACAGAGACAGAGAGAGAGAGAGGAAGAGCACAAGCAGGGGGAGGGGCAGAGGGAGAAACAGGCTCCCTGCTGAGCAAAGAGCCCAATGCGGGACTCGATCCCAGGACCCCGGGATCATGACCTGAGCCGAAGGCAGACGCTTAACCGACTGAGCCACCCAGGCGCCCCACCCATCCTCCTTCTAAGTGAAGGCTCAGGAACCCCTGTTCCACTAGGTCCCGGTACCACCTACAGCAACCCTAGATCCACCAGAAGAGGGGTGAGACATCCCTGACATCATCTAGCTCATTTCATATGGGACAAATGTGTACTAGTTAATACAAATCAACACTATTTTTGGTCATCGGTTGTACTGGAAAGGTTTGGGTGAATAAAGAGAAACAAAACAGAAAGACATGGTTCAATAAGCACAACGCTCTCACTCACCTTGGTCTTCCAGTAGAACTTTGGAGCTATGGTGCCAGATGAGCCCATGGTACCCTCTCTACTCTGTCATCCCATCCCCCTGACAAGAAGGCTCAGGGAACTACAAGAACCTTGCTGTGGACATCTCTCCCAAAAGCCCTGGCACCATCTTCCCGGAGAAAAGCTTGGACTGATAGGCCAAGACTAGCCCTGGAACTTTCCCTCACCAACCTCTGATGTCCCAATAAGGTCTATTAAGTTACGGGGCTTAACAAATGCTAAATGGGCTGGAGACCACAAGTGCTAACAGAAGCCTCTAGGGCCCCTTCCCACAAATCCTTACACACTGATTTAACCATTCCAAGGAGTCCAGCTTAGAATAGAGGAGACACTGGTAGACAGAGATAGAAGGGACCCGGGAAGTTACTAGATCTTCTCAGACCTCGCTGTGGGGACAGCTGACTGGCACCATGCACCACTCCTGGGAAGACAATGTGGTACTGTCCATCAGTAGTGCAGATAACCTCTGACATGGTAACCCCTCTTCTAAGAACCTAGTCCACAGATATACCTGCAAGAGACTGGAAACTATCCTCATGTCCATCAGTGGGGACAGGTTAAGTAAATATGGTGTATTCACACAACAGATTATTATACAGTTCTGAAAACGAGGGAAAATGCTTTCTAGGAACTAACAATGAAAAGTTTCCTAAAGCAAGATGCAGGGCAGTGTGATTGCATACCTTTTCATTACAAAAAGGGTGTGTATGGGGGAAACAAAGAATATAATTTCTTTTACTAGGATAAAAAATTCTGGAAGGATGCATAAGAAGCAAAAGTGGTAGCGGTTACCTGGGGGGAGATGGGTAAGTAGAGGGAAAGTGCGATGTGAATGGAGCCAAGTAAAGGAGTAAACTTTACACCGTATAACTTCTGTACAGTTTTGATTTATGAACCAGGTAATATATTATCAAATCAGAATAATAATTATAATAAACAGGTGACCATTCCAACCCAGATACCATGATTCTATTATGAGATGATGCTACAAACTTTCTCTAGCCTGGAGGTGAATCAAAACTCACAAAACCCAGAAAGGCTGGGTCTGTCCATGGGCACCCAGTCCTTCACCAGCTCCCTCAGCAATCCCTCCCAACTGGCTTGGTTCCCCACCCCCACAAGAGCACCAGGGCTCTGCTTAGCTTAGCCACAGGTGATCTGCGCTAGGCAAGGACCAGAGAAAATTCAGTGGGCTGGGACGAGCTATGGTATCTCCAGGGCCCATAAGAATGGACTAAAACGGGGGCGCCTGGGTGGCTCAGTCGGTTAAGCGGCTGCCTTCAGCTCAGGCCATGATCCCAGGGTCCTGGGATCGAGCCCCACACTGGGCTCCTTGCTCAGCAGAGAGCCTGCTTCTCCCTCTCCCTTTGCCTGCCTGCCGCTCCCCCTGCTTATGCTCTCTGTCTCACTATTTCTGTCTCTGTGTCAAATAAATAAAAATAAATAAAATCTTTAAAAAAAAAAAAAAGAACGGACTAAAACGATGGCTGCCCAGGACATGCAGCAGTGGTTGAGAAGGGTCCTCCAACAGCCCAGGGAGCTTCAGCAACAACCCTGGCTCTCACATACATACCTGTTTTAAAATTGCGCTCAGCAGCCAAGGGGCCTGGTAATAGAGGGATCCACTGAATGGCCTTCGGAGAACTAGGCCAGTTGGTTGAGACACAGGGACACTGCATCCAGAGTCAGCACAGCCTGACATGAAGGCTAAGCCCAAGGCTCTGAGCCAAGAAGGGATGGTAACGGGAAGAGCAGGCTGCTCGCCCACCTCTGCTGGCTGCCATCTGTGCAACGGGGGAGTTGGGTGGTTGTAGTTTCCATAGAGAATCCAAGTGAGAAAAGTGAGGGGTGGAGCAGTCAGCCACAGGTGGCTGGTTTGGATCCTGGAGTTTTTGAGGATACTACTTAGAGCAGAATTTTTATTTTTTTAAATTTTATTATTATTAAAAATATTTTATTTATTTATTTGAGAGAGAGTGTGCGCATGAGTGGGGGGGGTAGGGGCAGACTCCCCGCTGAGCAGGGAGCCGGATGCGGGGCTCAATCCCAGGACCCCAGGGTCATGACCCCGAGCTGAAGGCAGATGCTTAACCAACTGAGCCACCCAGGCGCCACTTAAAAGGGTAATCCCTATGCTCAACGTGGGGCTCAAACTCACGACCCCGAGATCAAGAGGCGCATGCTCCACGAGCTGAGCTAGCCGGGTGCCCCCAGAGCAGAATTTTTAAAAGCTGAATGGTTTGGATGCAGCAGCCTCTCTGGAGGTAAAGGAATGGGTGGATGGGCAGCCTTTTTTTTAAGGCAGAACTTCCTCCAACTGCCAATGGGAGAAATCAATATTTTGTCTGTAGCAGATGAAGTGGGAAGAGCAAAGGGGAGAGGGCAGGCATCCCCCACCTCTGTCCTCCCCACTTCCCTGGCTGGCTATTTCCACCCAGGATCTACAGCAGCTGTTTTGACCTGGAACGAGCATTTCTATGGTAACTAGAGTATATTTTCTGTCCGCTGGCACTAGTGACGCTGACTGCTTCAGCTTTCAGGGGCAGTCAGCCTGGTTCGATGCCCTAAGACAAGAAAGCAACTCTCCCATTCAGACTTTCTTCGTGAGGAGAAAGCACTGCCCTGATAATCCAGAACCCGGCAGGTGAGGAAAATGAAATTCCTCCCACATACATCTATCTTCTTCGCCCCGATGGAGATACAGGGCAGAATCTGCATGTACAGCACTCACAATGGCTTTCCAGGGAACCGGGCCAGTGCTGGCCTCGCTCAGCTCAGCGAGGACCCACTGTCTCCCAGAGTATCTCTGAACACCCCGAGTCCACTGTTCGGTGACCTGAGCCATGTCTCCACAAGGGCCAACTGCTCCGCAATGCCCCACACCTCAAGGCTCCTCTCCTAGGTAGGCCACACGGGTGGACCCATCCCTGGTAGCACGGGCTTTGGAGCCAGACGGATATGGATTCAAACTCTGGCTCCTTTCCCTACTAGCTATTTGACTTTGTGCAAAGCACTAAATCTCTCTGAGCTTCAGCTGCAATGAGGGAAAGGAACAGGTCCCATCTCAGTAGGTTTTGAGTGACTACAAGCAACAGGCTATGCAGAAGTGCAAAAGGCTCCTTTATTACTTCTCAGGTACCCTGAAGGTGATCATTAGCATTGGTGTCTTTCTCCCTGCACCCCTGCCTTTTTCCTGTCCCTACAGATGGTCTGGCTGTGCTCCTCTCTAAGGCACCCTGTCTACCTACACATTGGGTTTTAGCCCCTTTCACCTCTCAAGAACATCATTCCAGCAAACACCACTTCTCTTCCCTGTATCTTTAATGTTTTCCCATTAGGTTCTTCCCATTTGTACATAAACACTCTGTAACTTCTCCAACTTAAAACAAAAACAAAAACAAAAAAACCCCACCACCACTACCACCTCCCTTGGCCCTATATCCCCATTCAGGTATTGAACCATTTAGCTGCTCCCCTTCATGTAAAATTTCTCAGGAGAGTTGTCTATACTCACTATATCTCTTCCTCCTCTTTAAAAAAAAAAAACAAAACTTCACTATGGAAAATTCCAAATATATACAAAAGTAAAGAGGATGACAGAATGAACACCATGTACCCATCACCTAACTCAAGCAATGGTCAAGTCATGACCCATCTTGTTTCAGCTATACCACCTCCAACTGCTTTTTCACTTATCCCCAGGTTATTTTGAAGCAAATTTTAGATATCATATATTTTTATCTATGACTACTTCAGTAGGTATCTGTAAAAGATGACTCTTTAAAAAAGAGATATATAATACCTTGATTGTACCTACAAAATTAATAAAAATTTCTTAATATTATTGAGTTCCTGGAGTTCAAATTTCTCTAATTGTTTAGATGCTCCAAACTCTCAGAAACATGGATTCTCGAATGAAATCCTGGAGCAGGTTCTAGAAGGCTTGATGGGGAAGGTTATAGGATCACTTTTTTTTTTTTAATTCCAATGTAATTAACATGCGGTGTTATATTAGTTTCAGATGTAAAACCTATCGATTCAACAGTTCTATATATTATTCAGTGCCCACCATGATAAGTGTCCTCTTAATCCCCTTCACCTATTTCACCCATCTCCCCACCCTGTAGGATCACTTTGAAGAACAAAGTAGAAAGTTGCTGGTGGTGGTGATGATGATAACGGCAACATTTACTGAGCACCTACTGTGTACCTGGCTCCATGCTGTGTGCTTTACCTGTGTCACTCCGTTGGTCCTCACATCAACCCTCTGGGGTAGGTTCAGAGCTGCTGAGTAACCGGCCATGGTCACACATTTAGTGTCTGGGCTACAGACCACCACCATAGGCCCACAGCCTCGTCCCAATGCAGGGTGAGAGGAGTCACTTCCCCACAGGGGCCTTCCTTCCTACTCGATTTTTTGCAGGTGAAAGGCAGAAGCCAGATACCCTGAGAATGAGCTGTTCATTCAGTATGGGTGGGAAGAAGAGAGAAGGAATCCCTTTCACAGACTAAAAACTGCCTGGAGTCTGAATCTCAGCATGTGCTGAAATAGCTCTGGCTGCAACGTCTCAGGTGAGAGGCAATCCTTCCAGAGCACCTGCTTCTCTCCCAGCTCATTAGCATCCCCTCACCATTCCCCAGAGGAGCTCATCACCGCAGCCGACCTTCCAGTCTAATGAAAGCTGCTTAGCAACGGGGAGCGGGTTGTTAATAAAGCCCTGCTGCTCTTCCCAGCTCCACAGACTCCACCCCTGTCTCCCATCACAGCCCATCTTCAGCCCGAAGCAACAATCCGCAGATTGAGGATGTGCGCAGGGAGAGTTGGGACCCCAGTGACTGAGGGGCAGGACTGACCTGGGCCTGGGCCCTGCCCCCAATGCCTTGCGTGCGGAGCGGAAGAGACATTACGAGTCTGAGAACCTGCTGTGCCAGGCCAGCTCTATAAACCTGTTTTACCCAGCAAAGGTTAAAATCCAAACTCAGTGCCCAATCAGAGCAGAGCACACAGAAATACTGTGGAGGCAGCCACACCTAGCCGTGAGCCCGAGGAAGGGCAGATCCAGAGAAATGGCGGCTTCTCCAGTGCTCAAGGGTTGATGCCTGAATTACCTCAGATCCCTGACGGGAAGAGAGTAAAGTGTCCTCTTTAAGCATTGTATATTATTATTACAAATGCAGAGTTCAAAGGCGAAATCTGGGACAGTTTGGTGTTTAACCTAACCTTGAGTTGCCCAAAAGCAAAAGTTAAAAGCACCATGGGACACATGACTGGCTCAACAGGAGGAGACTCTTGATCTTGGGGATGCGAGTTTAAGCCCTACGTGCGGTACTTATAAAATAAATAAAACTTAAAAAAAGTTAAAAGCACCTTGCCCTTGGGGTAGGAGGTGGCAGGAGACATCAGCTTACATCTGGGGATTTAAGAAGCCACAGGAAAAACAAGGTGCATTAATTTGATTCAACAGTAGGTCTTTATATTAAACATTTCAAAGACCATTTTATGAAATGAAATGCAAACTTGACAAGCCTTTTTAAGATAAAAAAGTGAGATATCAGAGACCCCTTTCCTACAGTGGTAGGTTTGGGCCTACTCCCCAAGCCCCAGCCTCTGGCTGCGGGCCTGATCCTGACAGCCATGCTGTGTGGTTGGAGAACAGCACGCAGAGAAGCCCTCCCCACTGCCAGCCAGGGCTTGCCCAGCAAAGCTTCCTCACAAGGTTTCCACCTATAGGGGCCTGACCAGCTTCTGGACAAACAGGTTTAGGAACAACCACAGCACACACACAAGAAACACACACTTCTCACCAGTCCTGGGAGTCTGCCTCCTCCCGTGGGTAATAGAAACAGGGGTCTGGCACAACTTTCCTGGGTTTGCCCAGGGTCAGGGCTCACCCCCGGGATTCTTCAGTTCCATTTCTAAGGCTCTCCAGGAAGAGTCTTGTTTCCATTTCAAGTATCTCTACTCGAAGGAAGCTGAGAGCAGCTCATCTTGCCCAGGCCCTGCCCTCCCCTGCCAAGAACAGAGGGGCCCAGGGCCCCAGTGCTCTCCAAGGCTCTAGGGAATGTGGCCACTCCGTGGTTAATCCAACCTCCACAGCTTTTGCTCTGCTCAGATCTCTCAGTACCTTCTCTGCACTCCAATTCCTCCCAGAACAAAGTTGAATTCTGGATGTGGTTGGGACAACAGCAGGACCCAGTATAAGACTGGATCTACTTCAGACTAGAAATGCATTTCTGAGCATTTGCCCAAGGGTAAGGGAGACTGGCACATCAAAATCTTCAAAAAACCAAAGGGGTGCAGTTTTCCATCAATACATCTCTATTCTTTCCTCTACCTCCTCCCAAAAATCCCTGATTATGATTCTTTTGTATGATGCATGTAAATGGCTTGCAGACAGGAAAAAAGTTTGATAGACACTGCTTTAAACATACCTTATTTTGAGCCCAAATTGGGATTTACCTCACCACTGAATACCAATTTTGACAAAGCCCAAGGATTCCTTTTCCCATGGGCTTGACTTAGCTCTATACTATTGGCAACCCCTCCTGCTAACATTCCCCTCAGTGACAGCACTGAGCCCAAGGCAGGGGCAGCAAAACTGGCAGAGGCTTGGAGATGCCTTTTGTTTGGCCCACACGTTTTTTAAAAATGGGAATTTTGGGATGCCTGGGTGGCTCAGTCCATTAAGCATCCAACTCTTGATCTCAGGGTCATGAGTTCAAGTCCCGCATTGTGCCCCATGCTGGGCCTGGCACCTACTTAAAATAAATAAAAAAATAAATACATAATGGGAATTAGTTGTCAACCTTTGAAAATAAAAACTCAGACTTATGGCTTCTCTAAAATAAAACAAAGGCCATGGCAAGGCTGGGCTGGCATTCCTGCAGGAGCTGAATGGTGGCAAAGCAATACTCAGTTCACCCCAGATCCCACCACCACTGCCTGCAGTCTCACACCCAGACAGCTTCTTGTGTGGACTGTTCTCATCTGATTGTGGACATTTAGGTTTGCACTGGCAGACCTAAGGCACCTCCTGAGATCCAGCAGAACCCTGGAGACTTGGGTCTATTTCACAGACCCCTGTTCTGTTTCAGCAACTACAACTGGCTGAAAGTAGAAGTATCATTCCTTTTGAGGGTAGTATCTCTGCCTGCTAGAAAGAGCCCTGGGCTTCCAGGCAGGAGACAAAAGTGAAAGCTCCACTGCTTCCTGTGGGCCCCTGGACTGATCAGAGGAGAGCTGACAGTTTGCTCATCCTAATTGGCCTGAATGTGGGATACCCACAACTCTTCTCCCTGCCTCTCTTTCCCCTATTCCCCCTTGGCCACCCACATGCGGTGCCCACGCACAAGCTGTTTGTGCTATTTTATTGTTTTCTGTATTTGTTGTATGTGGTCTGGATGAGGAATTAAGCCATGCATAACTGGGCCACCAGCAGAGCCCTTCTGGTGACAACGACAGATAGTGGCTGATGTCAGGGGCACACAACACAGGTGGAAAGGAGTAGAGTTCTTAATATTCTTCGAAGCCACTTATTGCAGACTACCATGCTTCTCCCCTAATGTAGGTTCTGCCTGAGAAAAGGTGAGATTAGATTGCTCCTTGTAACTCTGGGAGTCATAACATCTCAAAGAATCGGGAAACTTACCCGAAAGGAAGATGGTGGGAACTCAAATCCTGCAAACCTAGTTTCAGCCTCAACATCCAAAGAAGAAGGAAAGATGGACATTTCCTGAGCTCTTACAGTGCTAGAAATGCTCACATACATCATCTCAATCCCCACAAAAATTCCTTGAGATAGGAATCCGTCCTGTTTTTAGGGGAGCAAACTAAGGGTGACAGAAGTTAAGAAACTTGTCCAAGATGTCGTAAATAAGCGAGCACCAGGATTCACGTGAATCCTCAGTCTGTCACTCAGGCTCTGCTCACAGGCCATCTTTCCCCAGCTGCTCTCCCTCATCTCTCTGCTTTATTTTTCTTCATACCTTTATTACAGGATACATTTATGTGTGCATTTGGTTTTCTCTCTCCCCACAAAATGTAAGCCCTTCGGGGCAGAGACTCTATCTTGTTACTGCTATTTCCCTATCCGGAGAACAGGATCTGGCTCGTGGCAGACCCTCAGCATTTGTTGCTAGACTGATGGTGGGCAGCTCTATCTGCCTCACCATGGTACTGTCAAACAGTGCCCTTTCCCTTATTTGCTCCTTTTGTTCCTTCCTCTCAGAAATACACAACCTCCCTTCCAGAAATCCCAAACACCAATCTCAGAGGCCAAGGAAAACAACATAGAGATGGCAAGCTGTCCCCTCAGAAAGGGAGCTGAAAGGAAGATTGAATTCCTGGAAATCCAAGAAAACTCTATTGTAGGTGGAGACAGGCTTGCCCCTGCAAAGGCAGAAGTCTTCACAGTGAGGAGAAAGGGATGCTTCATTACTGACTTTTTCCCTTGTAAGGCGGGAGGGCTTTTGGCTTTCCCTCCTATCGTAGCCCATGTTGTTTTGCACCCAATCCAGTGCTTGGAGAGCTGGGATGCCAGAGCAACGCGGGTGGGATTAATTAGAAAGTAGATGTGGCACAGAAAGCACCCAAAACTACAAACCCTTCCCCCAAAGTTAAAGTAAAAATAAACCAGAGCAGTGATTCCCAAACCAGAATTACCTAGGTCAGTGGTTCTCAAGGTGTGGTCCCTGGACCAGCAGCATCAGAACCATCTGTCAGAAATGCAAATTCTCAGGCCAACCCCAGACCTACCAGAATCAGAAATTCCAGGGTTGGGACTCAGGAATCTGTGTTTTAACAGAGTCACTTCCGGTGACTCTGATGCACACAAAGGATCAAAGGAACTAGATATATGTAGATCCTTGGGCCCTGGAGATCCTGATTCAGTAGGTCGGGGACCAGGCCCAGGGAGATCTCAAATGTTTCAGAGTTGGATTCTAATTTGCAGCCATATTTGAAAACTACTAAACCTGAGGACTGTTCTTTCCTAGGCCTAAGACAGTGTCTGCAGTTCTAAACCCACTTCCCACCGCCCCCAGTCACTCACCACACAGAGCAATGATGTGGCTGCTATCCTCATGCACAAACTTCCTGGTGACAGCCTCCTCCATGATTTGCTTCACCTGTGGACAAATGGGCAACATCTTATTTATTTTTCTGATCAAAGGCCTGTGGGCAAGTAAACGGCTTGGCCCTGCTCTCCTGGCCTGGATTCGGACACTTGCAGAATAGAGAGTACATAGGGATAGGAGGGGTGGGGAAGCAAAGTGTCTTCTTGGAAAGGCAACCAGGAAGAGAGATGTCATAAATCCAACAAGCAATCAGTGCAGATGTTTCAGTACAGGAGGAAGTACCCCACTGTGGAGAAGGACAGGATGCCATTTGCTCATCTGTACTTAGCTGGAGAAGGGCTTCTGGGCAGATACACTGTACGTTAGGGACAAACTAGCTCACTACAGGGTATAGACAAACAACCTGCCCCTCATTTACTCCCTCTTCTCCAAGGTTAGGGTTCATCCAGGCCTCAGAGACACTCTCCACATGCTTGCAAGCCCAGCCTTCTTTCTGTCTCAATAAAATCCTGATGTTTTGGGTTCCTACCTGGATATAAAAGCTTCCAAATACCTTGTAAGATGAGCAGTCACATCTTTCTTTAAGAAAGAACTTTTAAAAAAACTACACGCACACAAAACTTTTTTTATTAATGGATAGTAAAACTATAGAGAAAAATATATATCATAATTATAAGCTTGATGAATTTTCACAAGTTGAACACACCTGCCAAACCAAGACAGATGAAGAAACAGAACATGTGACCAGCACCCTCAAGCACCCACCACTGTCATACTTCCTTCCAGTCACTACTCCCTTCAAGGATTCCCGCTATCCTGACTTCTTTTATCATAGAGTTGTTTTGTGCGTTTTTATACTTTTTATAGATGAAATCAGTGTGTAGTGTTTTGTGACTGGGTTTCCTTTTTTTTTTTTAAAGATTTTATTTATTTATTTGACTGAGAGAGACACAGCCAGAGAGGGAACACAAGCAGGGGGAGTGGGAGAGGGAGAAGCAAGCTTCCCGCCAAGCAGGGAGCACAATGCAGGGCTCTATTCCAGGACCCTGGGATCAAGACCTGAGCCGAAAAGGCAGATTCTTAACCGACTGAGCCACCCAAGTGCCCCTGTGCCTGGGTTTCTTTTGCTCTCTGGTATGATTGTAAGATGTGTTCATGTTGTATGTAGCTGTGGATCATTCATTCTCTATTGTGTTAACATAGCGCAATTGACTGGCATGTGGGTAGTTTCCAATTTGGGGCTGTCATGAATAGCGCTACTATGAACATTACAGATATGTCTTTTAGTGAACATAGGTGCTCATTTCCTTGGATTTATATTTCTAGACAAGGAATTTCTGATACCTATATTCCACTTTACTAGATTTCGCCAAATAGCTCTCCAAAGTGGTTATAAATTTACACTCCCATTAGCAATGTATGAGGTTCTAGTTGCTCCCAACACTTAAGCCAAGCATTTTTGATGTCCTGGGGGAACCTGCCAAGACACAGATAGTAATACTGGAGATTAGAGGGATGGATTACCTCAACCCCAGTATAAAATCTCACAGATAAAGTAAGCTCTGGGCAGAGTGTGTCTTTGACATTTTTTGGACATCGCATGCAGTGTTCTGATGCTGCCCTTGTTCCCAAGGTCCTCTCACCTAGGACTGTACAGTTTGGAGAATGGTAAAGCTTCTAAAGCCTGGGGAGGAGGGAGGAAGGACCTGGAGGCTTCTATTGGAAACTGCTCATGATTAGCAGTTAGGTAGAGGGAAATCAGATTGATCCTGCACTCTAAACTGTTAAAAGATTTCTTCCCAAGGGGTGTTTCTATTAAACAGAGCATAAAGTCACAGCTCAAAGACCTGCAGGCATCTGAAGCAGGTGGGTAGGGCAGATCTGGGGGTTAGAAGGACCTATAGATGACTCTAGAATTATACCAGAGGTTTTGTGTTGAAAGACCAGCCTTGCCCAAAATTATCCCCACTGTTTCCACTCATAGAAGAGGAAAGGATATGTTTCTCTCTAAATCAAGTGCTGAAGGGAGAAAGGAGTTAAGAATTGAGAGAAGGTTAAACTTTGTCAGGTAATATACGTGGCTGTGACATATTTTGGACATTTCTCACAATTGTTTAGGAATCATTCTTGGAGTAGTATAAAGAGCCTTCTAAGTATTGAAAAAAGAATCACGGTCTTCTAAGAAATCTTTCCTATATCACCGATCAACCCTAAATTTGGATCACACCAACAATCCTAGCACATCTGTCCATAGTTTAGGTATGGCTACTTTTTTGTTCTTGTTTATACTGTTCATATGAGTCTCTGTCACTAGATTGCTTGTTTCCTTAGGATAACCTGAGACTTGGGATTTCGCTTATCCTTGGGGAGACCAGGTCTGGAGTTTAAATGCCGATTTGATAATACTCCTGGCCTAAAATACTTTCTTGGCCACTTCACAGGAAAGTCACAAGGGAGTTCTCACACACAGCTGGAAAGGTGATGGCTTCAACTACTTCTTTGCCAGCAAGAGGGAAGGGAACAAATAAATGTTAGGGCATAGTAGCCAGGCCATAGTTAATGCAGGAGAACCATCCAGAGCCTTCCAGAAGTTTAAGAACCCAGAGTCTTCTCCAATCCTGAAACTCCAGGAAGGGGTAAAGGAACCAATATGGTAAACTTTTATATATGAAGTACATATCCTTCTTTCAGGGATGAAGAAATTAAGACTCAGAGAGGTTAAGTGACTTATTCAAGTCACACAGAGCTAGGTTCAGAGTATTCCAAGGTTATGAATGCCTACCATCTTGCAGTCTCCAAGATATTTACCAAATATTCATTGAATGCCTACTGTGTGCCAGGTCCTGAATACAGAACAGTGGACAAAACAGACGGGTTTCCTGCCCTCATGGAGATTGCACATCTGGTAAAAGACAGCCACAGAGGTACCCGCGGAGTTCATGGTTCCAGAGGCCTAATCCATTCTAATCCACGCTGCAGGTTTGAGCTCTCCAGCTCTCATACGCTGTGAGTCATTCATATGGGTACCCCACCCCCCCACCGCCGCCACAATGAAATTGAAATGGGCTTTAGGGCAGGGCCAAGGTAAAAGACATTAGTAGAGGGGAGGACTCCTGTCTTCCTGACATTTGGGTTGAGGGTTCCCTCAAACGGGGGAAAAAAATCTGAGTCTTAAAAACCATTCTCAAGCCGCCTCCCCCGTGGTCTCTGGGTAGGGACGTGGGCGTGGAGTGAGAAGCAGTGAGGTGTGCTACGAACCCTCCCGAAGCCGAAGCCGCGACTCAGTTCCCAGACGGATTCCTGAATCGGGTGTAGGGCAAACCCAAGCTAAGCCCCCAAACCACTGGTTTAGCGTTGTCTGAGGCCGCGCGGGGCCCCGCCCCCTCCCCAGGCGGCGCGGGCAATGAATGGGCAGCACCACCTCTCCAGAAATCGCCGCCACCCCTCCCCCGACCTTGGTCTCCCAGGGCTGTTGCCGTCACAGGGTGGGGAACTGCGGGATCGCGGAGCAAACAAGCGTCGGAGGGCCGGCCTGGCCCCTCGAACCGAGGGGTGCTGTTCCCAGATCCGGGAGGGAGGCGGGAGCCGCAGCCAGTCCAGGACCCCGCCCCCGCCCCCGCCCGGCCCAGGGCCGTGAGCTCCCGCGCCCGGGAAGGGGGAGCGCGGACCTTTTCGAGCCCCCCCAGTCCCGGGCCCGCGGGCACGGACGCGAGCCCCGGGGGTCCTTGCCCCGACTTTACCTCCTTTTTCACGTTCCACAGCAGTTTCTCTTTGACTGCGTCCTCCGCGCTGCCCATGTTGCGGCGGGTGGCGGGGAGGCGTCGCCGTGCTGCCTCCTAAGCCCCCCTAGCGCCCTAGCAGCCTCCGCGCCTCTCAACTCAGCGCCCCACGCTCAAGGCGGAGCCCCCGCCCGCCGCGCTCCCCGCCCGCCGCCGCCGCCGCCGCCGCAGCCACTGCCGGGTGCTGGGCTCCGCAGCCATCTTCCGAGCCCCACACAGACGTCAGGCGGCTGGCCCGGCCCCTTCCCACAGCCGGGGGCGGGGGGTGCGCTCTGCAACCCGGAGCGGGGGGGTCGGGGCGGGGGGAGGCTGAGCGCTCCTGGGGGTGGCGGGCCCCCGGGTGCGCGCCTCGCGTGCCGCTGTCATGGCAACGCGCAGGCTCCCGCCCCGAAGGCGTGAACCCGCATTGTGAGCGCCGGCAGCCAGTTCCGCGCAGCGCTGTGCCGAGTGGTTGACGCGCCCTGGACCCCGCGGCTGAGGGAAAGTTGCTCACATCGTAGTTGGCCTCAACCCAGCTAGACGCTCCTTGATTTCTACTCCCTCGTTTTCCCGACGGGAAGGGCCGGGGTCCCTCGCACCTCGAGTATGGCTATGGGGAAGCCAGCGTTATTCTCCTGGCTGAAAGGCCAAAGCTCCCTCCTTCCTCTAAATCCCCCTGAGGGCTCGAGTGTCAAGGCCAGCTCTCCCTCTCCTGTCCCGCCCTTCCTGAAGCTACGTGAGAGGTGGGGGCGCCGGGATGGAATAAATGAGATCAGCGGGAACTTATACGGAGCCCGTGAAGGTGAGAAAAGTGCCTTCCACGCAATTTGCCTTGTAGACTTGACCAGCCCCACAAAAGAAAGAAAGGGTTGCTCAAGATGGTAACTGAGGAGCTACGTGCACAAATCTAGATGAGAGGTGGGGCTTAGCCCTCTTTCGCACGAATGGAGAAACTTCAACAGCCTCCTAAGTGATACAACTTGATAGCGCAAAAAAATGAAAATACGGGTAGCAAAAAAGCCCTTCAGGACCTAGAGCCCAAACCTCGAATCTACATCCGATTTTTCAAGGTCCCCAGCCGCAGACCGCCGCGTGGGAAAAGTTTACCCGGCGGTTTTGCAGAGACCCGACCGTCTCACTCTCTGAGGCTGGTTGGGAAAACTCTCGCGAGGGGAAACGCTGAGCCCCGCCCCGCCACGGGGAGGGCAGCCCAGAGGGACCCGGAAGCGCTAGGTCCGGCCCGGAACTAGTGCTGACTGGGTACACGTGAGCGGCGGCATGGCGGCTCACCGTTCTGGCCCGCTGAAGCAGCAGAATAAAGCTCATAAAGGCGGGCGCCATCGGGGTCGGGGATCCGCGCAGCGGGACGGCAAGGGTGAGAAGATAGGGTTGGAGGAAGAAGGGCTGTTTAGTCGATATTAACTGCTTTCCTTATGTCCAGACTGAGCTCCTACCTCCGGCCTGGACCCCGCACAGAGGCTCTAAGGTGGGCCGAGAGGGTCCCCTTTCTTGACCCTCTGGTACCTTGCACAAGATCCCTTACTGATCTTCTCTAGGTCGTCTAGCACTGAAAATCCTAAGCAAGAAGGTGAGAAAAGAGCTCAGCAGAGTAGACCAGAGGCATCGCGCCAACCAACTCCGAAAGCAGAAGAAGGAGGCGGTGAGAGGAGCAGGGATTGGGGATTGGTGTGGCTTCACAACTGTTCTAGGTGGATAATGCCTCGAACTAAAAAACTTGACCCTGGGAAGGGGTTGGGGATGTCACACGTCAGGCGTGCAGATCTAGGCTCATGCTACGGCATTCTTTGCCTTGGTCCGAGTTCCGGCCCACTCTCCAGGCATACATGCTTCCTTTTACAAGAAAAATGCGGTGGGCTGGGAATGGGGAGTAGGGGGTGAGGAAGGGGCATCCATACTGTGGGAAAGGCAATACTGAAACGAAGTACTGAAACATCGATTCGTTCTATTAGGTTCTGGCAGAGAAGAGACAGCTGGGCAGCAAGGATGGTCCTCTTCATCAGGTACTGGTGGTGCCCCTGCATGAAAGGATTTCCCTGCCAGAGGCCTTTCGGTTGCTTCAGGATAAGGACACCGGAACAGTACACGTGAACGAATGGGGAAGTACCCATAGCTTTATGCTGTTATGCCCCCGCTTGAAACATCGATGGTTTTTCACATCTGCAAGGCCAGGTTAGAGCATACAACAGTATTTCCTATTGTTATGTTTTGAGTAGTGGTGATATTCTTATACTATAATGTGCTGATGGCAAATACTGCTTCCCGCTAACTTTGTTTTGTATGTCTAGGGGATCTGCACACTGTGTTAGACATGGCCAAAGTCGCGGATACCATCATTTTCCTCCTTGACCCACTAGAAGGCTGGGACAGCACTGGGGATTACTGCCTTTCCTGCCTCTTTGCTCAGGGCCTTCCCACCTATAGTAAGTGAGTTGGGAGTATTAGAGGCAAAGGAGGGAAATGAATTAGCATTTATTATGCACCCCTAATTTGTCAGGCATTATGTCTGACATGATACAGTAATATAACAGCTGGATTGTATTTGGCTGATGGTGGGTTGTACATGAATGGCCTAAATTTGGTCCATCACTTAGCAATTATCTATCAAGGTCCCTTTTTATTTCTGGAATGCCCTTTCCCCAGAGGAAGAAGAACATGAACTTTAGTTTCACTATAAAAATTTTTAGGGTAGTTGAGTGTCGGGTTTCTTAGTGATCTCTGGACTCACACCTGAACTGTTAGCTTGTCTGTGAACTACAGGGGGAATTTACATGTAGTGAAACAACAGGTAACAAAGCCTTTTCTTTCTTGCTAACAGCACTAGCTGTCCAGGGTGTTTCTGGTCTCCCACCAAGGAAACAAATAGATGCCAGAAAGAAGCTAAGTAAAGCAGTAGAGAAGCGTTTTCCTGATGACAGACTTTTCCTGTTAGACACTCAACAGGAGGCAGAGGTGCTGCTCAGGCAGTTGGCTAACCAGAAGCAACGGCATCTTGCCTTTCGAGATCGACGGGCCTACCTGTTTGCTCATGCGGCTGACTTTGTGCCGAGTGAAGAAAATAACTTGGTGGGCACCTTGAAAATCTCAGGCTATGTTCGTGGGCAGACTCTGAATGTAAATAGCTTGCTGCATATCGTTGGACAGGGTGATTTCCAGATGGAACAGATAGATGCCCCTATGGACCCTTTCCCTTTAAATCCCAGAGTGATCAAATCCCAAAAGGACCCAGGCATGGCAATGGAGGTAAGACTGATGTTCTTAAAGATTGCGTTTTTTTTTTTTTTTTAAGACTGTGTATTGTAGATTCATGTGTAAGCTGGTGTAGGATGTGAACTAATGTCAGAGAAGGTACTCTGAAGTCTTAGACAACTATATTAGTCTCTGGAGGTGACTGCCAGTTTGAAGTAGGGTAGTTGTCAACTGTGAACATGTTGACATATTACATATTTATCCAGCACTTATAGGTGCCTTGCACAGCAATTGGCTTTGGGTTTATAGAAGACACACAAGAGGGCGCCTGGGTGGCTCAGATGGTTAGGCGTCTGCCTTCGGCTCAGGTCGTGATCTCAGGGTCCTGGGATCGAGTCCCGCATCTGGCTCCCTGCTCAGCGGGGAGCCTGCCTCTCCCTCTGCCTTTCTCTCTCTCTCTGTGTCTCTTATGAATAAATAAATAAAATCTTTAAAAAAAAAAATAAAAAGAAGACACACAAGATGTGGTCTTTTTCCTTGGGCAACTTAATTAGGTCAGAAAAAATGGCAAACAACTGTGAAATAAAGATTGAAAAAGTGTGGTTAAGGTATAGACCTGCTATGGAAGTTGAGAAAGTAGACTAGGAGCTTCATAGAAATCAGACTTGAGTCAGGTGTTGAGAGGGATGAATGATTTGTGAGTTGAAGAGAGATGAAACAGTATCAAAGAAGATAGAGACAACATGAACTTAGGCACAGTGATAGATCAGAGGGTTTCTTTGAACTCTGAAGAAATCAGCTTGATGGGAGTAAGATATGTAATAAATAGATAGGAGTGAGACCAGATTATGAAAGGCCTCAAAAGCAAGCAGAGGTATAGTCTTAAAATGCTAGGAAATTGAACGTTTGAAACATTTGACAAGTTTTGGCTTTCCATTTTATTCTATTTCATTCGTTTACTTGAGAACTATGTTATTTTTGGATCTCTCTGGTTACTGTGTTAGATTTGGTAGATTTTTGGGTAACGTTTGACTGCTGTCAACTATTTTGGTTTTCAGATTTGTGCTCCAGATGCTGTAGCTGATATGGAGGAAGACCTTAAGGTCCTAATGAAGGCAGACCCTGATAAACAAGAATCTTTGCAAACAGAGGTTATCCCAGATCCAATGGAAGGGGAACAAACCTGGCCCACAGAGGAGGAGCTGAGTGAGGCTAATGGTTGGTATTGGCAAACTTGTTTGTAATTCGTCTGGCCTGGAATTGTGGATTTTCTCTAGCGCTCACAGTTAGGATAGAGTGGGATGAGGATGTTATTTGGAGGTCAGTTTTTCTCTTCTTAGCTCTAAAGGCTGTATGTTTGTGTCAAGCAAACACTGGACACAGCGTTGCTCCATTTTTCAAAATTACTTGTGTTATTGTTTCCTAGCAAACAGATAAACAGCTTTGATTTCTTGCTAAGTTATTTATCTGTGTATTATTGCTAGTTCTTTCTCTCTCTTTTTTTTTCTAAGGCAGCTGAATTAAATTTGGAAGTAGTCCCTTCTACTCATAGTGTCTGTTAGAATTTCTGGTGTTGGTAGCAATATCTAGTATCTTGCCTAGGTGAGAATACCCAGAGTAGTAGCGGAAAGGAGGTGTATAATTTAGCTTAATTCGTTTGGGCTTTTACAGACTTCTTGAAGAAAAGTTCCAAGGTGGTAAAGAAGGTTCCCAAAGGGACATCCAATTACCAAGCTGAATGGATTTTGGATGAGGATGGTGAAAGTGGTGGGGAAGATGAATATGATGATATAGAACATGGGGATTTTATTGAAGAGGAATCTCAGGTAAAGAAATGGACCCTTGGGCCACTTCTGTGTACAGTCCCATATGCAAGGCAAAGTGTAATCCTGGAGGTGTGTGTGTGTGACCAGTTTCCTAGGAATGACTTGTAGCTGCCAGAAATGAGACTTTGTCTCAGTCTGTATTAGAATTGATGTTGGTTTGGACTGGGTGTCTAGTAAAATTATTTTATTTCTTTTTTTTTTAAGATTTTATTTACTTATTAGAGCACGAGTGGGGTAGGGGGAAGAGGGAGAAGCAGACTCCCTGCGAAGCAGGGAGCCCAACGCGGGGCTTGATCTGGGGACTCCAGGATTATGGCCTGAGCCGAAGGCAGATGCTTAACTGACTGAGCCACCCAGGCGCCCCAAAATTATTTTATTTCTAGTTCAGTGGCCTGTAAGATAGAGACAGGTGTGAAACTATAATCTTTATTCTATAGGATGAGGGCAGTGAAAAGGAAGAGGAGGAGGAATATGAAACTATGACTATGGGAGAGTCTGTGCATGATGATCTGGATGATGAGAATGTGGATGATGAGGCTGAGGAAAAAATGTTGGAGAAATATAAACAAGAAAGACTGCAAGAGATGTTTCCAGATGAAGTAGATACCCCCCGTGATGTGGCTGCAAGAATTCGGTTAGTCAGCAAGTCTAAAATCAGTATGTTTTTATTTCAAATTTATGTGGCTCAGAACTATGTCAGTGTGATGCAAAAGAAGAAAATACATTGTCCTTGCTCCTGAAGGGCTAACATTTTATATGGGAAAGTAAGATGCACATACAGGAAACAGTAATATATAATCAAGTTCTAGACTGTGTGGTACAGACTAACAATGTTACAGTACTTTAATGAAAGAGAAATACTAAGATGAATGCTTCCTATAGGAGCTAATACTAAAAGTATAAAACATTTGTAGATTCGGGGGAGTTTGGGCAAGAATAAACGCATGAAGAGTAGATGATCATTGTCTGTTCTGTCGGCGAGTGACTAAAGCCAGCGAGTTTATGGTGGATATTAGGGAGGTAAGACTTTTATCAAGGACCTTGTTTGCCAGATTAAAGAGCTGCTCCCTGAAGGAGCCACTGTAAGGACTTTGTCAGTGAGGGACTGGGGCTTGGTTCTGAAAATATTCCTTAGAAGCTGGGGTTTTTTTGTTTTTGTTTTGTTTAAAGATTTTATTTATTTTAGAGAGAGAGGGACAGTATGAGCAGGAGGGGCAGAGGGAGAGAGAGAATCCCAAGCAGACTCCATGCTGAATGCACAGTCTGATGTGGGGCTCGATGCCAGGATCCTGTGATTCTGACCCAGAGTCAAAACCAAGAGTCAGACGCTTAACTGTGCCACCCACGTGCCCCTGTTAAGAAGCTGTTTTGAAATGTGGTTTTAGGCTCTTAGGTTATCTTGAGAGATAGTGTAAAGGTTTTTTAAAATTTTCTCTATCTAGATTTCAGAAATACAGAGGCCTCAAGAGCTTCCGGACATCTCCATGGGATCCTAAGGAAAACCTTCCTCAAGATTATGCTCGGATCTTTCAGTTTCAGAACTTTACTAATATTAGGAAACGCATTTTTAAAGAAATTGAGGAAAAAGATGTTGAAGGAGCTGAGGTATCTGCCTGCCTTTGTCCAGCTTTATAATGTGCTTCTGTTTGCCAAGGTGCCCTGTCCTTTACTCCTTCTCTTAGCATGAGTACCTTAGGTTTGTGCTGCCCATAGCTAAATTAAAGGAGTCAGTGAGTCACTGGTAAGAGTGATATTGAGAACAAAGAGATTTCAGGTGGTAACTGAAAAAGTTTAATCTATGTATTGAGGCATCTGTGAAAGGCAGTTTTGAAGGATGAGGGTAGGCTTTAGAGTAGTCTAAATAACTTTCAACATATTTGGAGAAATGCTTCATCATTATTGAGACCTCAAGGGTAACTGCATGATTATTTTCTGTTTTCTTCTGGCAGGTTGGCTGGTATGTCACACTTCATGTCTCTAAAGTCCCTGTCTCAGTGTATGAGTACTTTAAGCGAGGAGCACCCTTGATTGCATTTTCTTTACTACCTCATGAACAGAAGGTGAGTTAGTGTCTTGTGGGAAGTGGAGAGTTATGAAACTTTCCAATCAGTTTTGTATTGTATGACAGTCTAAAATTTTATGTGGCTGACATTTTCCTCATTGGGATCTGAAAAATCTGCTTTAGGATTAGGAATCAAAAGAATATGATAGAGAAGTCAATGATGGTGTTACCCAACATGTCTGAACCTGTCTGAAGCATCTCAGTGATGCAATCTCTGTGTTCTGAGACTTCTCTAAGTATGTTCATCAGATAAGATTTTTAACCAAGGGTTGGCAGCCTTAAAGGGGGTGGGGGTTATGCCACGACGTAGATCTCTTTTTTTATCTTGGTGGCCAGCAGTCATGTGTGTGGGCATGGATGTGAGCGCTCTGGCCTTCGGTCAGTTTGCGAGTCGAGGAGGGAAGGGCCTTGAATGAGTATGGTTTTGAGGCATGTGCTGAGTGAATGACTTGAAGGCACTGATTTTGTGGCAGATGTTGAGCTTTTGCAATGTTAGACACCGGAAGCTTAGCTTATATAGAAGGATACGTGAAAGGCTCTGAAAACCAGCCTGTGTTTGACTTGAATACCAGTTGTTGGTAAATATAAAAGGTGAATCTCGTTTTGTCAGCTATACTTCTCCATAAGTAAGTATTAAAGGGAATCTGAACCTGCTAGTTTGGTTCACCTTCTTTCAATTAAGGCTGCTCTATTTTAGATATGAAGGTCTTTTTTTCTTATGTGGTCCCCAGATGTCAGTACTGAATATGGTGGTGAGCCGGCACTCTGGCAACACTGAACCTGTGAAAGCCAAAGAGGAGCTGATCTTCCACTGTGGGTTCAGGCGCTTCCGAGCCTCACCTTTATTCTCTCAGCACACTGCAGGTAAAGCAGTGGGGAAGGTTCTGGGTTCTTGTCCATCTAATGTCTTCTGGGGGACTACGATTTGTAGTGGCGATTTGCGGAATACACAATTTCAAACTCTAGGTTTCTGGGTTAGGGATATTTTCAGTACTCTGGTCTAGGAGCCAATGATGCTTTTATTCACAATGTCTGAACCTGTCTGAAGCATCCCAGTGATGCAACCTCTGTGTGGTGCTGAGGCTTTTCTGCCATGAGTATTTGTTGCACAGTGGTTTTGAATGGGAGTCAGGGGCTCTATAAAATGGTGTGTCAAAGTGTAGAACCCTTGGCAGATGGTCATTGGCAGTGTGGGTGAAGGCTAAGGGTGGCCCACAGTTGGGTAAGAGAAGTATGTGGCTGGCGTCTGAGATGTTGAGACTAGATGTTGGAGAGTGGTGACCAGGGACACTTTTATGGTAAAATGATTATACTCCTACACATTAGGAGTGGGAATATACTTTTCACTAATTTGGAGGCTTCTGAACATCAGCTGCACACATTCAGCTCTCAGCAATGGCTGGAGGAAGATGATGAAGGCAGTATGAATGGATGCTTTGGATAATTTTTGTTCTTACTAGCCATGCTATCTAAATGAGCGATAAACCTCTCTTTCCTTTAAAATGTTTTATTTCTCTATAACTTCAGTAATAAGAAGCGGGGAGGGTTTCATTGAAGATTAAAGCAGAAGCTTAGGTAGGCCTCAGGATCAGAGATCAGCAAAGTATGGCCCTTAGGCCAAATCTGCCCCACCTCTTGGTTATGTTAAATAAAATTTTGTTGGAACACAGTTGTGGGGTTTTTTTCTTACGTATTGTCTGCGGCTATTTTTCTGCTCTAGTGGCACAGTTGAGTAGTAGTTAGAATAGAGACTATATGGCCACAGGCCTGAAATATTTACTATCTGGCCCTTTATAGAAAATGTCTGCCAATCCTTGCCCAAAACTAAGAGCTGTTGATTTAGTGGAGATATTCTCTGTAAAGCATTGTTTCTCAAATGAGGTGTAGGGGTGATAAGTATCAATCATCTGGAGAATTTTTTCAAACCCTAAATATAGTCCAAGCTCCAAGATTCTGCCTCCAGTTAAGAACTGAGTTGTATCTTTCAGTTGTATTGAGGTAGGAAAATACTTTGAGAACTAGCCTGGTAAAGAAACATAAGTTGCCTTCGGTTTAAGAGTTACAGTGATACAGCTTTTCACAGGTTTCTGGATTACCTATGGTTTCTCAAAAACGTTTTCGTTTTTCTTTTTTAACCCCTGTTATGGTAGCGGATAAACATAAGTTTCAGAGATTCCTGACTGCTGATGTGGCCCTGGTGGTGACAGTATATGGCCCAATCACGTTTCCGCCTGCATCTGTGCTGCTTTTCAAACAGAATAGCAATGGTAAGTTCACTGAGGTGAACAGGCCTGCAGGTCCTTTATAAGTTTAAAACTATATTCTGTGTTTAGATATAAGAGCCATTTGGTATGAAGAAGGTAATGATAGTTTTTGAAACATCGCAGTCTCAGCCTCATGATGGTCTGAGGCAAGGATGACAAACGGGGTTTTATCTTGCTTGCAAAGCATAGCTAATTGGTAGATGCTGCTCAGACTGTTATATTTAGGATAGGTTCTGGGGCCAGGCTTAGTGGGAATTTCCTTTAATGATCTTTGCCATTGATCCAGGAGGGCAGCATAACATATCCCTACTTTAAGGTTTCTCTAAGAGTTTGTTTAGGTCTTTAAATGGACTGGAGCAACAAATGAAGGCCTTGGCTTACACGCCTGCTACTCTGCTTTTGCTCCTTAGGAATGCACAGCCTCATTGCCACAGGCTCTCTCCTGTCAGTGGATCCGGACAGAATGGTCATCAAAAGAGTTGTTTTGAGTGGTCATCCTTTCAAAATTTTTACTAAGATGGCAGTAGTGCGTTACATGTTCTTCAACAGAGGTAGGTGTGAAGGATGGGATCAGATTGCCTTTGTGGGGTGAGGGTTGGGTTTACGTTTTGTGGGTGTATGTTTCATCTTGGTCTTCTATGTGTTTCATTCTAAGAGGATGTGTTGTGGTTTAAACCAGTGGAACTGAGAACAAAGTGGGGCCGCAGGGGACACATCAAGGAGCCTTTGGGTAAGAAAACATGGGATTTGGTGCCTTGCCCAGGTTTTCCCAGGGCTACTAAATGACTCTTGGGTTAGAAGACTACTACTTTAAAATTTTCTATTTTAATTTGACCAACTTGCTGTTTTCTTTCTAGGTACTCATGGCCACATGAAGTGCAGTTTTGATGGGAAGCTAAAATCTCAGGACACAGTACTGATGAACCTCTATAAACGAGTTTTCCCCAAATGGACTTATGATCCATGTGTACCAGAACCAGTACCATGGATGAAAAGTGAGATTTCTTTAGCAGTGCCTGAAGTGGACATGGAGTAATGGATTCATTGGGATCCTGTCTCATTGTTACTAGGAAACACTCTAGGGATGGGAGCCTACAGGTTGTAATTAGGCAAAGTTTGTGTTTTCTACTTTAGCCTAGAGGTCTACTGCCTTTTTGCAAAGGCTTTTCTTGGCCTTGACAAGGTGTCTCAGTAAACTATGGATGTTTTTCTCTTGCTACTTAGTTAAAAAAAAAAAAAACTATTACTGAAACGTCCACTCTCCATTAGGAATTTGAAAGCTGTTTAAGAGAGGAATATAGGAAGTTAAAGTAACCAGGAAACAAAATTTCCAAGTGTTTAGAGATACTGAATGCCATCTCTTTTGCATAAACTAAACAGAAACAGATTGATAAGGAGCTGGCCTTTCAGCCTGCTTCACCCAAGTTAGAGAGGTTAGGTCTACATTTCCACCACTGAGCACAATACAAATGTTCTTTACTTCTGGGGAAACTGTTTGAAAATGCTGAGATAGCACAGCAGCGACTCCAACACCAGCTGTAGGTTCAATAAGCAGTTTCATCCTCTCCCACACCAGCTGGGTTGCATACTGTTGGTATGGAAGGGAGTAAGAATTAGTGAAATCGGAAAAGGGGAAAGAGCCTATTTACAATTAAAGGCCAGATGGGGTTATATACCCAGTCCGACCTTTTCTTCTTGGCCATATGTATATGCTCGCCAATGAAAGGCAGGGCTTTTTTCCCATCCTAACTCTGCTTCTACTGTTGAGGGGGTTGTCTTAATACATCTGGGGCACCATCCCACGTCATGAAGTCACGTAGTCAAGTCCCCAGGGAGTAAATTGCTACTCAAGACTCTTTTGCCTAAGAAGTTGCTCCATTCTTTCGTATTTTCCTTTCCTATCAGAGCCTCACCTTAATTTCATCCTCTGTGACTGTGAAGACATCATCAACAAGGTCCCTTATAATAGGCCAGGTGTTTAAGCCAATGCTGGATTTGACACCATCTGCTATGGTTTCTGGAGGACAGGGATTAGGAGTCAGTTCCCCTTTCAGCTTAGACTGGTAGCAGTCATCTGCATTCAGGGGTTCAGCAGCATATACCTTCACAGTAGGTCTCAGAGCCTGAGAAGAGGAATATTAGACATTTTAAAACCAGCCACAGCATTTTGCCTGCATACCTGTAGTAAAATAGGCAATATAGTAACTCATTTTCTGTTCAAGAGCCTTTCCCTTGATGTAATAAAAATAGACCTTCAAGCATTTTAAAGTATATGCCTAAAAAAAAAAAAATAAAAAAAATAAAGTATATGCCTAATACTAGCCTTTAGTTGCTTAGATCACATCTGGTTCTACTGGTAACTAGGGAAAAGAGTAGCCCCTGACTTGGATAGTGGGTTGTTGAGGTGGAATTCAGAGAAAGGACTCTGAGATGCCACTCATTGTAACTGCTTTTGCCCTGTAAAGTTGTTACAGATTAAGAACAGGGTAGTGAAGCAGAGAAGAGCCTTCCATTTCAAGTGCCAAGGGTTGATGGGAAGGAACAGCAATTGGGAATGTTGAGCCAAGTATCTGCAATGTACTATGATGTAAAATAAAATTCTCTATGTCTGAAGTGGGGAGTTCTCCAGAAGCTATTTTTTTTTTACCTTAACTGTAATTGCTATTCCAGCAACCATTCCTCCTCCTCCTACAGGTACCACCAGCGCATCTACCAAGGGTACCTTTAGTGAAAACAATATAAAGTATAAATAGGTCTATTAATAACCAGTTTTATAGGTACATAAAATAATTGTACAGCCAAACAGCAGCTTTACCGGTGGCTAAACAAGAATTAACCGTTCTTACCTGGTTTAGTACTTCCATGGCAATTGTCCCTTGCCCAGCTATCACTGCAGGCTCCTGGTTGGGATGTACCATGATGCCTTCTGTTTCTTCCATAATTCTTCTTGTAACATTTTCTCTGGACTGAAAGAGTACATTAAACTAACATGTTCGTTTTGTATTTAAGAGTTCCCAACAAGTTAGATTTAGTCATTTAACACTTAGCCATCTTTCTTTTTTCAGACTTTTTTTGGGTACTGGGGATGTAACAGTGAACAAACTAGTCCCTGTACTCAGTGGAGTTATGTTCTAATACGATGGGGAGGGGTGGCATATAAGTGAATATATGGCATGTCTATGCTATGGAGAATAAGTCTTTTATTTATTTATTTTTTTTTTTTTTAAAAGATTTTATTTATTTATTTGAGAGAGAGAGAATGAGAGAGAACACATGAGAGGGGATAGGGTCAGAGGGCAAAGCAGACTCCCTGCCGAGCAGGGAGCCCGATGCGGGACTCGATCCAGGGACTCCAGGATCATGACCTGAGCCAAAGGCAGTCGCTTAACCAACTGAGCCACCCAGGCACCCAAGAATAAGTCTTTTATAGAGGGTGTTCAGGAAGGGCCTCTGGTAATGTGACATTTTAATAGGTTGGAACAAGTGCTGTGGATCTCCAGAATATTCCAGGGGGAGAATAATAGCAAGTGCAAAGACCACAAAGTAGGAGTGCTGGGCTTTTCTGAGAAAAGGCTAAGTTAGTGTGGTTGGTGTGGAATGTTTGATGGGACAGTAATAATGGGAGATGATGTCAGAAAGATTGAAATGGGCCAATTCATCCAGGCCTTAAATGATTGCAAGAATTTTGGTTACCACTGTGTATAAGATGGGAAACCATTAGAGGATTTTCAACTGACGAGACAAGTTTTAACTTATTAAATGGATAGTTGTGGTTGTTTTTTAGAAAACAGACTAGTTGGGCAAGGGTGGAAGAAGAGAGACCACTTAGGCTACTGTATCTAGGTGAAAACTGATGTTCATTTGAATTAGGGCATTGATGATAAAGGCTGTTAGAAGTAGTTGGATGATAGAAACGATATTTTAAGTTTATTTATTTTTAAGTTACCTACATCCAACATGGGGCTTGAACTCACGACCCTGAGATCGAGAGTCGCATACTCTTCCAACTGAGCCAGCCACGTGCCCTGGATAATGGAAATGATTTGAAAGTAGGACTAAGATTTGGATGCAGGATGTGGGAGAATTCTCAAAGGTGACTTCATTTATTTTGAGCAACTAGAAGGATAAAAGTTGCCATTTACTGAGATGCGGAAGACTGGAAGAGGAGCAGCACTGGGGAGGAAGATCAGGAGTTTGGTTTTAGACATGGTAAGTTTGAGAAGCCTATTAAGACAGTCCAAGAGGGAATATCAGGTAATCATTGGACAATATAAGTCTGGGTTAAGGGCAAAGGTCAGGACTGGAGTTAAGAGTACAGGTGATAGGGGCACCTGGGTGGCTCAGTCGTTAAGTGTCTGCCTTTGGCTCAGGTCATGATCCCAGGGTCCTGGGATCGAGCCCCGCATCGGGCTCTCTGCTCTGCAGGAAGCCTGCTTCTCCCTCTCCCACTCCCCCTGCTTGTGTTCCTTCTCTCGCTGTGTCTCTGTCAAATAAATAAATAAAATCTTTAAAAAAAGAAACAGGTGATATTTTTTTTCATATATTTTTTAAAGATTTTATTTATTTGAGAGAGGGCGAGAGCAGGGGGAGGGGCAGAGGGAGAGAGAGGCAGACTCCCTGCCAAGTGTGGGGCCCCACACGGCTCAATCCCACCACACTGAGACCATGACCTGAGCCGAAACCAAGAGTTGGTAACCCAACTGACTGAGCCACCCAGGCACCCCAGAGTATAGGTGATATTTTAAACTGAGATTAATGATCTCATCTGAGTGAGTATAGGTAGACAAAAGGTTGGGTATGCTAACATTGAAAGGTGAAGAGGAAACATAGGAGGATAGAAGAAACAGCCGGTAGGCTAGGAAGAGAAGTTTCATTTGATGGTGAAAATGTTAAGGTGATGCTGAACACTGCTCTCTTCCTTACCTCATCACTCTGTTCACTGTACACTATGGAGGCTCCATAGGCTTGTATTGCCAATTTTTTACAATTGGGAGCTGTTTGGGGCACCACAATATAAGCAGGAATCCCTAGAGGGGAGAAACACATTTAGTTAGTACAAATCAGGAGAATTTAGGAGAGAAACTTCTGTTCAATTTGCTTATAATGAGATAAAAACTTGGAAATAACTTTCTCACAGTAATCACCAATCTCACTGAGTAAGAATACTTTTCCACTCTTCTCTGATGATCCTACCCAGTACCCTGAGAAGTTAGTCAAGTACCTTCCAATTTGGCAGCATAAGCGAGAGCCTGGCCATGGTTTCCACTGCTGTGAGTAACCACAGCTTTGGGCTTCTCTTCTGAGGTGGCAGGAGTCAAGCCTTTGATTGCATTAAGGGCACCACGAATCTGGAAAAGGGATGGTGAAACCAAAAGTTTCTTTTAAAAACACCGAGGAGCTTTCCTAGATTTTCTCTTCCTAACACCGCACATCCATTCTATCATGACATCTTATTGATTGTACCTCTGAAATATCTCGTGTCTTTGCCACTACCTTGGTGAAGCCTCATTTCTCAACTTGCATGTTACCAAACCTCAACTGATCTTGCCCCAAGGATCATTCTCTAATATTTCCACTAGAATTTGAAAGTGACCTTTTAAAAATGTTCTTTTTATTGACTGCCTATTTTGTAAGTACAAATTGCTTACAAGTTGCAGTCTTTTAAAACATATTTACTGCTTCTGTCACTGTTGTAGCCATCCTAAATTGCTTAGTTCCCCTCCTACAGGTTAGCTCACACCCCTGTAACCTACATATAGTTCTTTTCCTTCACCCTGATCTGGCTAAAAGTACTCCACCTATAAAATTTGGATCAAACATCACTGGGTTCAACTTCCTTCATCTCCCATGCAAAATTAGGCATTTCATTCTATGGTATTTTATCTTTCAAGTTACTTGTCATTAACCTGGTTGTTGACTAGCTTGTCTTACCCCGTAAGTGTGAATAATAGTACAAGACCTACTGTGTATGTATATACATGTGTGTATGCCTAGTATAGTTAATAAGTATTTGATGTGTGATGAATGAAAAATAAACCATGGCAGAAACAAAGGGCAAAAGAGAATATAGTGTTTAACATAAACACTCATAAAGTGCTCATTAATGGGTGGGGAAACGCAGTCCTAAAACTACGACTTAACAGGTACTAATACCTATCAGGCATAGTACTAAATTCAACTTTCAGATTTTTACCTGAAAGGATCCTAAAACTCAACTAACAGAAATTACTGCAGTGAATCAATACAGAAGTCTTTCATCTTTTTAAGTTTTTAAAATTTTATGTAGAATCTCTATACCCAATGTGGGGCTTGAACTCACAACCCCAAAATCAAGAGTTGCATGTTTTTCTGACATATTTCATAGAAAAAGATCTTATTGTATGAGGGCTTAGCTAGATTTAGATCTTTTATATTCATAATAAGGTATCAATGAAAAGCAAGTTGACACAAAGTGAATGCCTAAACTTGGTTGTATACAGGGTGATCACACTTGCCCATGTTGCCTTGCAATAATAGAGGCTAATGTCTATTGCCTGGGTTTAACCACAAGTTGCCCCTTTCATTCTCAAATATGTTCTAGTTTGGAGAGTAAATTATATCATCACCCCAATTATAAGAAATTTTGAAATTATAAGTGGCTTATCAACATCGTAATGTTAAGTAACCAGCACTTGACCAAAGGAAAATTTCTACAACCCTTTCTTCAGCTATAAAAATAGTTCTACCTACCTCACTGGGTGGTCAGGAAGATCAAATAAATGTGTATGGGAAAGAGGTTTGAAAAGATACATGATACATTATCAAAAGGCATTATTACCTTAAAAGATCCAGTTTTTTGGAAGAGTTCACATTTGAAGAAAAGATTGCGCCCTGTTACTTGATTCAAAATGAAACTTGTTAGCACTGGTGTGAGGTGAATAAAATCTTGAATGTTGACATGAGCTTTTTCAACATCAGCAAAGGAGATGCAGTACTGAGCACACATGGTTCTGAAACCCAGGAATAAAAAAGGGGTCAGAGCAAAGCCTGAGACAATATGTTTAATGAAAAGATTTTGAAAATGGCTAACAGACCCATAGAATGTCAAAAGTGAACAATAATGTAAACCATGGACTTTGGTAATGATGCATAATGCAGGTTCAATTGTAACAATCCCATTCTGGTGGGGGATGTTGATAATGGGGGAGGTTCTGCTTTTGTGGGGGTATGGGATATATGGGAAGTCTCTCAACTACCCATCAATCTTGCTGTGAAACTTAAATTGCTCTTAAAAAATTTCCAAAAAAGGGGCGCCTGGGTGGCTCAGTCGTTAAGCGTCTGCCTTTGGCTCAGGTCATGATCCCAGGGTCCTGGGATCGAGCCCCGCATCGGGCTCCCCGCTCAGCGGGAAGCCTGCTTCTCCCTCTCCCACTCCCCCTGCTTGTGTTCCCTCTCTTGCTGTGTCTCTCTCTCTCAAATAAATAAATAAAATCTTTAAAAAAAATTTTTTTTCCAAAAAAAAAAAAAGGGTGGGGGAAGAAAATGTACAACACAGGAAAATACACCTGGGGTCTGTGGTGTTAATGGAATGGTCTCTAGTACTGGGGCTCCAGAATCTCTGTATAGAAAGGAACTTGTCTTGAAGCTGTGTTTCTTAGTAAATATAAGGTTGTTTTTTTTTCTGGTTAAGCTTTATAGGAAATAATTGGTGATTATGGAAGGCTTAAAGCTTACCCCTCACCCATACCATCCATCTCTTGGCACTGTCACTGGTCTCTAACTTTTCATCATTGTTGTGAAGCCTGAATGAACTGGGTTCAAAATCTGTTATAAATTTTTATTTAAAAAAATTATTTAACAAGGGGAAAAATTGCTTACAATCCTATCATCCTAATTAATTATGTTCATTTTCTGTCTCCTGTTTCTTCAATATACATACATTATATGACAGTTAAAATCATAGATAACATTTTGTTTATTCCTATTCCAATTGGCTCAATTTCTTTGAAGTTTCTATAATTATTAATTTTCAGTAACTTATGCTTCTGTTTTTCACTATTTTTAATGTAGCATTTAAACATGAAGTTTCCCTTTATTCTTCTTTATGAACAAACAAAAGCAGTGCGTGTTCAATTAGAAAAACAATTTGATCTGTTTCCTCCCCCAAAACAATTGCTAAGTTCTAGGACTTATCTTTCCAGGCCCCCATACATCTACAGACAAAACTTTTTTGACACATTTGGTAACTTGCTTTTTCTCAGACAATATTATGAATATGAATCTTTGCTTATCAATAGATACACAACATTTTAAATGGCTACTTCTTTTAACAAAAATACCATAGTTTTAAAAAATTTTTTACATAACTTGTTGAACATTTAGATTCTTTTTTTCTACAATTTTTTGTCTATAATAATGTAATGAACAGTTATGTTGCATGATCTTTGTGGGTAGCTTCTGCCAAAGGGCATTTTGCATCAAAAAGTATGCACACTTCTAAGATATTTGATACCCACTGCCAAACTGACTTCCAGAGGAGTTGTAGATTTTATCAATTTACACTCCCAACAGCAGTTTCTAAGGAATGCCCTTTTTCCCTTCACCCTGCTGTATCATTTCTGATCTGTCAATTTAATGAAATGTCTAGTAGTTTGAATATATATTTCTTTACTAGTGATTAAACATTTTTTTCCTGTATATTGGCCACATTCTTTTGTGAATCTTTAACATAACACTTCCGACCAAATCATCTATTTTTTCCTGAAGTGCTGTTTATCAAAAACTAAATTTCCGCTCCCCCTGCTTGTGTTCCCTCTCTGGCTGTCTCTGTCAAATAAATAAAATCTTTAAAAAACACAACAACGGGGTGCCTGGGTGGCTCAGTTGGTTGGGCGACTGCCTTCGGCTCAGGTCATGATCCTGGAGTCCCGGGATCGAGTCCCGCATCGGGCTCCCTGCTCAGCGGGGGGTCTGCTTCTCCTTCTGACCCTCCCCCCTCTCATGCTCTCTCTCTCTCTCAAATAAATAAATAAAATCTTTAAAAAAAAAAACACAACAACACTGAGCTGATTTAAAAAAAAAATTAAATTTCTATTAACACTTGGGACCTTTCTGGACTCTGTATTTTGTTCCACTAATCAGACTGCCAATTCCTTCTCCATCTGTTCACTGTATTAATACATTCTGTCATGAATACTCTAAAATGTATTGGCTTTTCTCATACATCAATCCTTTCAAATGAACTTTCAGAATCCTTTAACAAGGTTGCCAGTTTAGGATATACAAATGAACTGGCAGCATAATTGACATTTAAAAATACTGAGCCTTCCCATCCATGAACATGGGTATCTTTCCATGGGTGTCTTTCAATTTAGTAAAGTCTTTTTGTTTTAGGTTTCTCAATAAGGTTTTCATTATGTAAGTCCTGTGTAGATCTGATTAAATTTATGCCTAAGTACAAAATATTTTTGTTGCTTTTTTAAAGATTTTGTCAGAGAGAGAGAAAGAATGCACAAGCAGGGGGAGGGGCAGAGGAAGAAGCAGGCTCCCCACTGAGCAAGGAGTCCAATGCAGGACTCGATCCCGGGACACTGGGATCAGGACCTGAGCCAAAGGCAGCCGTTCAACTGACTGAGCCACTCAGGTGTCCCGAGATAAGGTATTTTTAATTAGGTATTTAAATTGCTTACTGATGATATATATGAAAATTAATAATTTTTGTATATTTAGCATGTAATAGGATATTTAAGTAGATTACTTTGTTAGATCTAATAGTTTTATAGTTCACTCTCCAAACAATCACACTATCTGCAAATAAAGATTTGTCTTTACCTTGTAATTTTACCTCTGGTAACTTTTTCAGTGACTTCACAGCTAATTGGTTTATCTAGATTTGCCACTTCCGCCTGAATTAATTTTGGTAATTTGTATTTAACTTTTTGGGGAAATCATCTAATTTAAAATTTCAAATGTATTAGTATAAAGTTGAACACATTAATATTTCTAAGCATTCTTCCTATCGTTGGTATTCATTGGTATTCATAAAGAGCACCTCTGACATAAAGAGCACCTCTTTATGTCAGATATTATTTGATCCTGGGATATAGTGTTAGAAAAATAGACTTGTCTCTGCTCTTAAAGCTTATAATCTAGTGGAGAGATGTGTAATAAATAATCCAAAAATAAATACATATTTACAAATATTGATAGGTGATATCAGGGAAGTGTGTCAAGATACTATAATGGGAGGATATTTAGATCAAGGAAGGAGGTTAAGGAAGGTTCTCTATGGAGAAGTGAAATTTAAGTTATGACCCATAAGGTGAATGGGGAGAGTAGATGGAAAGTGTTTCAGGTGGAGGGAGTATGTGTGAAGGCTTTACGGAGGAAAGGAACATGGCATATTCCAGAAACTAAAAGAAGGACAATGTATCTGAAAATAGTGATCAAAGGGGGGTATGACAAGAGAGAAGGAGAGTGAAATTGGCAGGGTCTACATCATAAGGGACCAGGACTCATGGATTTTTTTTTTTTTTTTTCTGAAGAGCAATGGAATGCCATTGGACAATTTTGAGCAGGTTAAGTGACATGTTAGAATTTGTATTTTCAGAAAATCACTCTGGCTACATTATGCTGAATGAAAAGGAAAGAAATAACATTGGAATCAGGGAGTCCATTTAAGAAGTATTGTCTACATGAAAATCCACAGGTGCTTGGATGGTGAAAGTGAGGGTAGAAAAAATAATCAAGATACATTTTGGAAAAACAAATCTGATTTAAAAACGGGCAAAGGACTTGAATGGACATTTCTCTAAAGAAGATATACAAATGGACACAAGCACATGAAAAGATGCTCAACATCACTAATCATTAGGGAAATTCAAATGAAAACCACAGTGAGATACCACCTTACACCTACTAGGATGACTACTATTAAGCAAACAAGTGTTGGCGAGGATGTGGAGACATTGGACTTTTTGTGTACTCTTGGTGGAAATACAAAATGGTGCAGCCGCTGTGAACAGTATGGTAGTTCCTCAAAGAATTAAACATAGAATTACCATATGATCCAGCAATTCCACTTCTGGGTATATACCCAAAAGAATTCAAAAAGTGTTTCAAAGATATATTTGTACACCTATGTTAATAGCAGCATTATTCATAATAGCCAAAAGGTGGGAGCAACCCAATGAGTAAACAAAATGTGGTATGTTACATACAATGGAGTATCATTCAGCCTTAAAAAGGAAGGAAATTCTGATAGGCTACATGGATGAATGAATCTTGGGGATATTATGCTAAGTGAAGTAAGCTAGTCACAAAAAAATAAATACTGTAATGATTACACTTATGTGAGGTACCTAGAGTAGTCAGATTCATAAACAGAAACTAAAATGGTGGTTGCCAGAAGCTGGGGGTGGTGGGGTGGGTAGTTGTATAGTTTCAGTTTTCCAAGATAAAAAGAGTTCTGGAGATTGGTTGTACAACAATGTCAATGCACTTAACACTACTGAACTGTACACTTAAAAATGGTTACAATGGTATATTTCATGTTATGTGGACTTTACCACAATTAAGGAAAAAACCACACACACACACACACACACACACACACGAGATACATTTTGGAGATTATAATTAGGCCTCTTGGTTGCAAGTCATAGAATCCCAATATGAACTGGCTTAGGCACAAGATGGAGGTAACAGGATTTACTGGTTCATGGAATCCAGGAAGAGTTGAACCATGGGAAGGGCAGGAATATGAAACTTCAGGAAAAACTGGAACCAGAGACTTGAGATTTTTCCAGGACTTTCTCATTGTTTCTCACCTCTGCTGTTTTCTGCATGTTGGCTTCATTCTTTTTCATTGCAGACCAGCTGGTTCCACATGGCAGGACATTTGGCTGCTGACAGCTCCTATTTTACGTTTTATGGCTTCCACACTGGAAAGGGATTTTTTTCTTAGTTTTAGTTCAAAAATTCTGGATAAGGATTCTGATTGGCACATCTTGGCTTAGGACCAGTGGCCAACGGTGTGAGGTCATTTGACAATACTATGCAACAGTCAGAAGTATTTACAGAAATGTGAAAAGGAAACAATGATTTCTGTAACACAGTATCAATTATGTACATTTAAAACACATACATAAAATGATATATTATTCAAAGATACATGTATAACCAAAGACATATATTAAACACAATTAGAGTGGCTACCTAAGAAGGGAGGGATGGAACATGAATAACTGGAATGAAGGAAAAAAAGATAAAATGAGAAAGGACTTGTTGATGAAAGGGTGAACCAAATCGTATGATTGCCTCAAATCTCTGTACCTGAGGGAAAAATAGCAAACAAAAGTGAGAAGAAAAAAAGGAAAGAAAAAGAAAAGGTACTTCTGAGTGAGAATGGGGGGGCAGTTTTCAAGAGAAAAGATGAGAATGTTGAGGTAATGAATACCATAGTTGTCCACTACAGAGATAGAAGGCATATATTCTGATATTGGATTAAATGTGGGGAGTGAGGGAGGTGGGTTTTGACTTAGATGATGGCATAATTTATTGAGATATGGCTGGTGAACAAACAAGTATTTTAAGGGAAAATCAGAGATTTCATAAGTTTGAATTACTTATCAGACATCTAAGAGGATGTCCTTTTTTTCTTTGCCAGAAATGTGTCTATTTTTAATGTCTATTTCTGAAAAATGAGCCCTTCAATTTATCAAGTGCTATTCTTTTTCTTTTATTAATTTGGTTTTATCTTTATTTCTTGTTTTCTCTTGTTTAATAATTATTAATTTTCATTTTTTAAAAAGATTCTATTTATTCATTTTATTTTAAAAGATTTTATTTATTTATTTGACAGAGAGAGACACAGCGAGAGAGGGAATACAAGCAGTGAGAGTGGGAGAGGGAGAAGCAGGCTTCCTGCATAGCAGGGAGCCCAATGCGGGGCTCAATCCCAGGACCTGGAATCATGACCTGAGCCGAAGGCAGCCGCTTAACGACTGAGCCACCCAGGCGCCCCTTATTTATTCATTTTAAATCTTTTTTTTTTTTTTTTAGATTTTTTAAATTTATTTATTCATGAGAGACAGAGAGAGAGAGAGAGAGAAGCAGGCTCCCAAGGAGCAGGGAGCCCGATGCGGGACTCGATCCCAGGACCCTGGGATCATGACCTGAGCCGAAGGCAGACGCTTAACCATCTGAGCCACCCAGGCGCCCCCTTATTTATTCATTTTAGAGAGAGCATGTGCAATCGGGGACGGGGCAGAGGGAGAGGCAGAAAGAATCTGAAGCAGACTCCGCACTGATCACGGAGCCTGATGCAGGGCTCAATCCCACCACTGCGAGATCATGACCCTAGCTGAAACCAAGAGTTGGATGTTTAACCGACTGAGCCACCCAAGTGTCCCATTATTAATTTTCATTCTTTAAAAACTTTTAAGTTTTTTTTTAAATTTTAAATTTTATTTTTTTAATTAAGTTTTTAATTTTAATTCCAGTATAGTTTACATACAGTGTTATATTAGTTTCGGGTATACAATATAGTGATTCAACAATTCTATACATTACTCAGTGCTCATCAGGATAAGTGTACTCTTTAATCCCCTTCACCTATTTCACCCATCCCCCCACCAACTTCCCCTCTGGTAACCATCAGTTCTCTATAGTTAAGAGTCTTTTACTTGGTTTGTCTTTTTCGTTTCTTAAATTCCACATGAGTGGGGGTGCCTGGGTGGCTCAGTTGGTTAAGCCACTGCCTTCGGCTCAGGTCATGATCCTGGAGTCCCGGGATCAAGTCCTGCATTGGGCTCCCTGCTCAGCGGGGAGTCTGCTTCTCCCTCTGACCCTCCCCTTCTCAAGCTCTCTCTCTCTCTCATTCTCTTTCTCAAATAAATAAATAAAATCTTTAAAAAAAAAAAATTCCACATGAGTGAAATCATGTTACTTGTCTTCTCAAACAGACTTATTTCATTTAGCCTTATACTCTTTAGCTCTATTCCTGTCATTGCAAATGGCAAAATTTCATTCTTTTTTATGGCTGAATAATATTCTATTGTACATCTATCCCACATCTTCTGTATCCATTCATTTGTTGATGGACACTTGGGCTGCTTCAATAATTTGGTTATTGTAAATACTGCTGCAATAAACACAGAGGTGCATGTATCCCCTTTGAATCAGTGTTTTTGTATTTTGGGGGTAAATACCCAGAAGTGCTATTACTGGATCACTTTCTTTTAAAATTAATAATATAAGCACTCAGGCTATTAATTTTCCTGAGTATTGCTTTAATGATATACCATAGGTTTTGCTATGCAATATTTTCATTAATTTTAATTTTTAAAAAAAATTTTATTTAGTTGAGAGACCACGAGAGGGGGGTCAGAGGGAGAGCAGACTTCCCACTGAGCAGAAAGCCTGATACAGGGCTCAATCCCAGGACCCTGGGATCACGACCTGAGTCGAAGGCAGATGCCCAACTGACTTAGCCACCCAGGTGCCCCAATTTTAATTTTTTTAAAGATTTATTTATTTGTTTGACAGAGAAAGAGACAGCCAGAGAAGGAACACAAGCAGGGGGAGTGGGAGAGGGAGAAGCAGGCTCCCCGCCGAGCAGGGAGCCGGACGTGGGGCTTGATCCCAGGACCCTGGGATCACGACCCGAGCTGAAGGCAGACGCCCAACGACTAAGCCACCCAGGTGCCCCCCCATTTTAATTTTTAAAGAATCCACAATCTTAGCTTTGTTTACTTTTTGACCTATGAGTTATTTAAAATTTATGTTTAGGGCGTCTGGGTGGCTCAGTTGGTTAAGCAACTGAGCAGGGAGTCTGCTTCTCCCTCTGATCCTCCCCACTCTTGTGCTCTCAAATAAATAAAATCTTTAAAAAAAAATAAAATTTGTTTAAAAAAATTTCCAAGTAGCTAGATCTTGCTTTATTTTTGATTATTCATTTCTAGTTTTACTACTCTGTGCTCAGCAAACATGACCTGTACAGTTTTTGTTTTTAGAAACTCAGTTCCTTCCAGGGCGCCTGGGTGGCTCAGACAGGTTGAGTGTGTGCCTTGAGCTTGGGTCATGATACCAGGATCCTGGGATTGAGCCCTGCATCGAGCTCCCTGCTCAGCGGGGAGTCTGCTTCTCCCTTTCCTCACGCAGCCATTCCCTGCTTGTGCTCTCTATCACTCTTTCTCAAATGAATAAATAAAATCTTTAAAAAAAAAAAAAGAATTTGAATTCTTCCCTTCTCCACTATACAAACTTGTTATTTTTTGGATTACCCATATGTGACCAAATTCCTACTGTAAGAATTTAAACCATTACAGAAATATAAAGACCTTCCACTCTCTAACCCTTAAATCTATTCTCTTCTACAAAGATAACCACTTTAAAAAGTTTCGTATGGGGGCGCCTGGGTGGCTCAGTCATTAGGCATCTGCCTTGGGCTCAGGTCATGATCCTGGGGTCCTGGAATCGAGTCCCACATCGGGCTCCCTGCTCTGCGGGGAGCCTGCTTCTCCCTCTCCCACTCCCCCTGCTTGTGTTCCCTCTCTCACTGTGTCTCTCTCTGTCAAATAAATGAATAAAATCTTTAAAAAAAAGAAAAGTTTAGTATGTTTTCTTGCACACCTTTTTAGGATGTATTTATATAGAAACTTACATATACAATAAATGGTTTTTTGCTGTACTCAGTACTATATATTATTGTTCTGCAACTGGCTTTAAATTTTTTTTTAATTGTATGTCTTGACTGTTTCATGTCAAACACATTTTAATTCTTTAAACTCAGAAGCTTTCATTGTAATACAGGTCTAAAAAGGATTGTTCATTTATTTTTACCTTGTTATTTCATAAACCTTTAAATTTGAGGGCTGGGCGCCTGGGTGGCTCAGTTGGTTAAGCGACTGCCTTCGGCTCAGGTCATGATCCTGGAGTCCCGGGATCGAGTCCCGCATCGGGCTCCCTGCTCGGCAGGGAGTCTGCTTCTCCCTCTGACCCTCCTCCCTCTCATGCTCTCTGTCTCTCATTCTCTCTCTCTCAAATAAATAAATAAAATCTTGAAAAATAAATAAATAAATAAATAAATTTGAGGGCTAAACTTAAGTCTTAAATTTAAATTTTCCCATCAACTTAGTAAATTTTCTTTTATTATTTCTTTGATTCCTGCTTCTCCTCAGTCAGTTCTGTTATCACCTTCTGGAACTTCTATTTTATTATTAGTTTTCTGGATCCATTCTCCATGTCTTCTATTCTTGTCTCTCATAGTTTTATATTATATTTTCCCCTCTGAGTTCTGGTAAATTCTCTTGAGCTGGGCAAACTTTTGACATATCTCATCTGCAGTACAGAGACTGTTGCATTAATTTGGCAATCATGTTTTTCCTAAGAATTTTGTTCAGATTATTTTTCCATCTTTTGAAAAAAAAATTGATGTAATGTCCTAACTTCAAAGTTAAAACGTATTAGTTTTGGGGTGCCTGGGTGGCTCAGTCAGTTGAGCATCTGCCTTTGGCTCAGATCATGATCCCAAGGTCCTGGCACCCAGCCCCTCATCCAGCTCCCTGGTCAGCTGGGAGTCCGCTTCTCCCTCTGCCCCTACCCCCACTCCTGCTCTCTCTCAAATAAATTTAAAAAAGAATTATAGTTTTTAATATTTCTTCCTATTTCATTCGTATGTTTTAAAGATTGCCATTTGCTCTGACCACTCAAATTAATCTTCTTTTGAAACACTGAATCTTTTCACATATCTATTGACTTTATCCATCTGCTTAGCCTTTGGTGGCAAAATGTGTATCACATAATAGGGACTGAACGAGTTCTGTCAGAGATTGTTCCAATCTTTTAGACCCAATCTAAGGAAAATTATTGGTAACTATTCTTTGATGGTGTAGAGGTCCAATAGACTGTATGGGATTGGTAAGGAGCAACAGGTGGAGGGAAGCAGCCTTGGGAGAGGGAGTTTCACACAGTTCTGAACAGGGGCTCAGGAACAAGAAGTTAAAGTACCAGTCTTCTGATGCAGTTACATTTTAAAGATGTAAAAAACAAAACAACCACCACAGATCCAGGGAAGTCAAGTAATTTTTCCAAGAATCCACAATGATACAGAACTTCCCAAGTCGACTTACAATACCTCTTGATTTACTTCCACACAACCTTCCCTCAGCAAGAGCCAACTTTACTGTATTTTTTTACAGAAAGAAAAGTCGGGGGGTGGGGAAAGTCAGGGGTCTTGGGGATGTAGTCCGCCATAAAGGAAAAGACTGATACTCTGATACTTATCCACTGTGTCACCTTGGGCAATTTGCTACGCTTCTCTAGGATTCAGTTTCCTCATCTAAAAAACAGATGGGGAAGACGGATAATAACTGCTCTTACAAGACCTTTAAGATCCTCAAGTAAAAGCCTGGGGCGCTAGTCCGGGCCTGTGGCGGGAGACCCTGGCCTAAGATGACTGGAGGCGGCCGGGTTGTGGGGTGTCTCCGTCAGCCCGAACCCCAGACCAGCACGAGTGTCCTCGATGGCCACCACTGCAGCAACAGCAGCCACCGCCGCGAACGCCCGCGTCGCCTGGCCTGCCTTGGCCGGGCCTCTCCTCACCTCACAGGCGCCGCGTTCCCAACTCCAGCCTCAGCTCACCTTCCCGACCACACCTCTGCGCACGCGCAGCGCCCGCCTCCCCCGCTCTCTGGAGCCGCGGAACTTGCGTTCAGAGATTTTCCTCCCAGTGCGGCCACCGTCGTTAGGGGAGGAAGGCGGGAGGGGGCGGGGACACGGGTGGGAGGTGGGTAAGCGCGCGCACCGCCCGTCCGTCGTGGTTTCCTGGCTGCGCGCGGCGGTGGCGGAGTGGCTGCAGCTGTAGCAGCAGCCGCGAAGATGGCGGAGGGGTTGGAGCGTGTCCGGATCTCCGCGTCGGAGCTGCGAGGGATTCTGGCTGCTCTGGCTCCGCAGGCCGGGAGCAGAGGTGGGTCGCGCCGCCCAGCTCCTGGGCCGGGCCTGCCCGCCCCGCCTCCCTCTCCTCCTCTGCCTCCTCCCTGCTCAGTCCGCGGTGCTCCTGAGCCCCCGCCCCTTCCCCAGCAGTGGGTGCGGGGGCCGAGGGCCGTCCCCTGGCCGCCCCACCAGCCCGAGGACCAGTGTGGAATCGGGCTCGGCCAGCCCCGGCCCCCTCCGGGAGAGCCCGACCCGAGTTCCTGAATCCGCCCCCTTTCTCACAGCGAAGGTGACTGTTCCCCATTGCCCCAGCCTTCTCAGAGCAGTTTGTGATTCCCAGTCGTCAGGAGACGCGGCGAGAAGCGGGTGCTGGGGTCTGGGGGAGGCCCCGGGATCTATCGTTCCCAGAGGAATCATCCGCATGCCTTCCCTGTCATCTCTTTAGAGTTGTAGAGAAGGAGCTGGGGAAATCGAGGAGAAAGATTGAACAGCTTGGGACTTCCTTGCTGAACTTTTTCCCCCAAGGCAGGGTTCTGAAGTTTGCGCCACCGGAGAGATCCAGGACCTCCGGTAGAGAGCTGACTCTATTCTGGTTTGCCTTTGGCATATGTGGGAGCAGTTTTTATCAGAGAGAATGCTCATCTTGCAAATTAAAGTCTCCATCCACACCAGGAAAGCTCCAAGGAAGATTCTAGTATCTCCTCTCTCCTTTGTTAGGTGGTGGAGTTGTGTAGAATGGTAGTTGTGCTTCTGCAGGCTTGTGGCCAAAGTCTGTGAAATTGGTTTTCGTTGGTCAGTTGAATGGGATTATTCAGGGTGTTTTCTCCCTCTGCTCTGAGTAGTAGTAGCTTTTCTCATTCCTCCTCCCCACCTCTAACTTAAGTTACAAAGGCTCCTGAGGGTGAGTTATTCTGGAGGTAAGCTGCTTTGCCTTTATTTGCACTTGAAGAAATGTTTTTTTAATAAAGCTTTTGAAAATACTGAGGCAGAGGCTTTGTGTTTTTGCGTCTTTCTGTTTTGTTACACCTATGAGTTAAATGCTGGAGGATATTATTTATTCCTGTTATGGGCTTGTTTGTATTGGTGTTTACAGAACAATACTAGGATTTTATAAAGCATTCTGTTTTGAGTACTCTATAATCTCAGTAATTGCTGTCAGTTTCCCATTGACAAGTTTAGTGGCTATTTGTAGTAGTCTCTCCCCTTAATAGGTAAAGGTAACAGATACAAAAAATAGATACTTGCTTATCTGTCATTCAGTAAGTTTAGGGAGCCTGGAGAGTAGTTTCGAAAGTCCTGTACCCTTATTTTTAAGTACTACAGTCCTTGGTATTTTGAGAGCATGTCACAATACTTCCATCATCCTCCAGAGAAAGCTCCTTTATGGAACTTTTTCCTTCTCATATTCCACATCATAGTAGCAGTTAGTCGCAGTATTCTAATGATAGTCTGAGCAGTATTTCCTTGGAATGACTGCTGGCTGCTGTTAGAGAGTTGGTGAGCATGAGTGGAGTTGAAGAATGTGAAAGGAACTGCTTCCTGTTTGCTTCAATAAGAGGTATGTGTTTGGGCAATTGGTATCCTAAAAGAAGAGGATTGTCCTGGTCAAGTTCAGAGACTGGAGTTGCATATTTTTCCCCCCCAGAGATGTCCAGAACTGTGGATTGTTGTGCATACCCCTCTTTTTCTCCTTTATCCCCAACTACTACTACTATGTTAAAAAGGGATTAGCCACCCTGGAAAAATGTTAGAAGCACTAGAAGAAAAGACTAAAATGGATCCAAGGGCTCTATAGCAGAGAACAGTTTGATGTTCAAATAGTTAGAGCTCTTTTATTCTGGCAATGATAAGGTAGTTTGAGGTCTTGGACATCTGGATATGACTTGGGTAACACAAGAGAGTATGTTGTTGTTGTTGTTACTGTTTTTCCTATTTCCCTGAGTGTAGATAGCTCTAACATAATGAAGTTCTTAGCCTTGCCAATTGCTAAACAAGTACTGTAAACCTAGTAGAATTTCTGCTGCTTCAGAAATTTCCTTCCATGTTCGCCAGTATTAGCATTTCGATGTGTTGTTTTTGCTTGGCTTTTCTGTTATTTAACCAGAGTGACAGTTTTTTTTCCTTCCCTCCCCTTTTATTCTTTTCTTCTACCTGTTCCTCCCCAACACTCTCTCCAACATCATAGAAAACATGAAGGAGCCCAGGCAGCGCAGAGATAACCGGCGCCCAGATCTGGAAATCTATAAGCCTGGTCTTTCCCGATTGAGGAACAAACCTAAAATCAAGGAACCTTCTGGGAGTGACGAATTTAAGGATGAAATTATTAACGACAGGGATTCCTCTGCTGTTGGAAATGGTACACAGGTCATTAAAGATGTCTGCAAGGAACTGGATAACCAACATCAAAATGGTCCTGTAGACCCAGAAAATATTGGGGCACAGGAGTCCTTTCCTAGCACTTCTGGACAAGAGGATCGAAGTCTAAGAATTATCAAGAGAACAAAGAAACCTGACATGCAGATCTACCAGCCTGGAAGGCGTTTGCAGACTCTTACCAAAGAATCGACTAGCAGAGTGGGTGAGGAAGAAATCCTCAACCAGGTGGAGCAATTGAGAGTAGAAGAAGATGAGTATAGGGGAAATGTGAAAGAGGAGGTCATGAATAAACCAGACAAAGAAGAGGCAGAAAAAGGCCTAAATGGTGACAGAATAAGGGCTGCAAAGGGAGAAAAAGGAAAGAGGATTGAGAAGGGGGAGGGGATAAAGAAAGTGACCGATGACCTGGCACAGGGGAAGCCGGGTTCAGCAAAGCGCTACTCCCGCTCAGACAAACGAAGGAACCGCTACCGCACTTGTAGTACCAGCTCGGCTGGCAGCAACAACAGCGCTGAGGGGGCTGGCCTGACTGATAGTGGATGTCGCCGCCGCCGACAGGATCGGACCAAGGAGAGGCCACGACTGAAGAAGCAAGTATCTATGTCCTCAACTGACTCTTTAGATGAGGACGGAATCGATGAGCCCGATGGGCCCAGGAGGAGCTCGGAAAGGAAGAAACATTTAGAAAGAAGCTGGTCTGGCCGTGGGGAGGGAGAGCAGAAAATTAATGGGAAAGAAAATCGAGGCACTCTTCGTGTCACTTTTGATGCAGAAACCATGAACAAAGATTCCCCCTTCGTGAGATCAGCCAGGGAGGATGTGGATAGGATAAAGCTTGACAAAGGCCTGAGCAGTGGGGGCAAAGGCTCAGAGAAGCAGGAGTCCAAAAACCTGAAACAAGAACTTCGAGGCCGTGGTCGTGGCATTCTGATTCTGCCTGCACATACCACCCTATCTGTCAGTTCAGCCGGTTCTCCAGAATCTGCACCTTTGGGACCTCGGCTTTTATTTGGATCTGGTAGTAAGGGATCTCGGAGTTGGGGCCGAGGAGGCACCACTCGACGATTATGGGACCCAAACAATCCTGATCAGAAACCTGCTCTAAAGAGCCAGACGCCCCAGCTACATTTCTTAGACACTGATGATGAAGTCAGCCCTACCTCTTGGGGTGATTCCCGCCAAGCCCAAGCATCTTACTATAAGTTTCAAAACTCTGACAACCCCTATTATTACCCCCGGACACCAGGCCCTGCCTCTCAGTATCCTTATACGGGCTATAGCCCTCTGCAGTACCCTGTGGGCCCTACAAATGGTGTGTACCCCGGGCCTTACTACCCAGGCTACCCAACTGCATCAGGACAGTATGTCTGTGGCCCCCTCCCTGCCAGCACCATGAGTCCTGAGGAGATGGAACAGCACATGAGGAACATGCAGCAGCAGGAGCTACATAGGCTTCTCCGGGTGGCTGACAACCAGGAACTGCAGCTCAGCAACCTGCTCTCCAGGGACCGCATCAGCCCTGAGGGTCTGGAGAAGATGACCCAGCTCAGGTGTGCTGTGTTCCGTCCTAGAGGGACGTGGGGGTAAGCTGGAGGTGGGTAGGCTCCTGTGGTGGAGGAGCATAGAAACTGTTTTGGCAGGGCACTGGGCATTAAATCCCTTTCACATTGATTTTTATAAGGAAGGAGCAGTTGGAAAAAAGAACAGAAAATTTGGTTTCTTGTCTTAGAAATGATTATGCTTCCCACTTTTTCTTTAAGAAAAAAAATCTTTAAGAGAACATGGAATCTGGAAATGGAAAAGGAAAGACTTTCCAGAATGCCAAGAAGTGAACAACATATAACTTGTGGTGAAGATCTTATTTCAGCTGTTAAATTTAGGTGGAGGCATATGGGGAAAAATCATTTTCCTAGACATAACTGTCTTTAGAATGACATTCTGCTGTGCAGAATAAAAAGTCAAATGAGTACTATACCTGGTGGCATTTTGGATTTCCTGCCAAGGAAGGTGTTTAATTTGCAAGAAGCTCAGATCTTGAGTTTAGCCTTTCTTATGGTGTATTTGGAGCTAGAAGTTGCATGTATTTTATTCCAGAGCTGAACTGCTGCAGCTATATGAGCGCTGTATCCTATTAGATATTGAGTTCTCTGATAATCAGAATGTGGATCAGATCCTGTGGAAGAATGCTTTCTATCAGGTGATTGAGAAGTTCAGGCAGCTTCTCAAGGATCCAAATGTTGAGAACCCCGAACAGATTCGGAACAGACTTTTGGAGCTCTTGGATGAGGTAAACCATCATCTTTTTGTCCTCAGGATAAAGGCTTTAGCATTCTGTAGTTGTGATGGGTTTTTATCACCTGTAATATGATGATTTATAGCAGAACATTGACTAAAAACTTGATGCTCTTTTCTTGGGTTTAGGCCTAACCCACCCTATTGCATCCTTGGGACCATAACTTATTGGCAATTGGAGTTAGTTCTGACCTTGAAAATTTTCTGAATGTCTTGTTTGGGGGTGGGTGCTGTGGGGGGAGAAAGTGTGTATGGTGTGTGTCTGTGTATGTGTGTGTGTGTGTGTATTCATAGTTTTAAAACCATGGGGGGGCTCATACTATGAATTTGTCTTGTGTTTAGTTGGTGATCACTAAATACTGTGTATGCCTCTCTTTACATGGGATGACTAAACATTAGCAGAACTGTGGACAGGTTACTTGCCCCAGTTTCTGGTGGGTAGATTGGATCAGAACAGTCTGATTCAGCTGTTTCTTATTTTTTGTCTTTATAGGGTAGTGACTTCTTTGATAGTTTGCTTCAGAAGCTGCAGGTTACTTACAAGTTCAAACTGGAGGACTACATGGATGGTCTTGCCATTCGCAGCAAGCCATTACGCAAGACAGTAAGCCAGCTTCTTTATCTTAAATTTAATCATCCATTTAGTAAGCATTTGTCTAGTGTTATGTGCTAGGCACTATGCTAAGTGTTGAGGATACAAAACAAAAGATACAGTCCAGTGGGGGAACAGACCAATTAAACCTGCAATTATCATGTAATAAGTACCATGGTAATGTTATATATACAGTGTGGAAGGGGCACAGAGTGAAATGGCTCTGATTCCGACTGGTGGAGTCAAGGGAGACTTCTGAGAGACTGTCAAGTCTTGAAACCTGACTAGGAGTGGAAGGGGCAGTACAGAGCACAGCAAGAGAGAATCAGGCCTTGTTGGAAAGTGTAAGAAGTTCAATATGCTGGTTTTTGTAATGTGGAGTTGGGGTGTTGTAGGAGGTAAAGCTAATGAAGTAGAAGGGGATAGATCAAAAACTTTTGTATGGCATACTGAAGAGTTTGGACTTTATTCTGAAAGCAGCGAGGAGCCATGGCTTGATTTTCACTAAATGGATAGCATAGATTTCTTCTTAGAACCAGTCACTGGCAAATGGATGATTTTGGGCAAGAGAGTGGAGGTAGGAGGGTCAGGTTGAGGGCCTGAACCTAAGGTAGAGGTAGTGGAGGTGGAAAAGAGGAGACAAATTGGAAAGATATAAGGGAAATAGAATTGACTTGCTGGCTGATTTGGTGTGAATGATGAGATAGGAGGCATAAGGAGTCTCGATCATCTCCCAGTTTGTGGCCTAGGAGAGTGGCTGGGAAGGAAGAGGTTAGTTTAGTTTTGGCTGTGCGTAAGTAGAGGAACTTGAAAATGAAGAGATGAATATTCTGGTCTGTTTGAAGCTCAGGGGAAAGAGCTAAGCTGGTGCTATAGATTCAGAAGTCATCAGTGTGTAAGTGATAGTTGAAGCAGAAGTTGGGATCCTGGGATACTGGCCAGTCAGCCAGAGAGTGAGGGGTGGGGATCAAATTTCAAGGTGGTGGTGGGCAGAATTGTCAAGTGCTGTAGAGTCAGCGAATGCTGCTATTACTGAAAGTGCCCATTGGATTGGATGAGCTTATCACAATTTATTTCAGTTGGAGAGGATGGAAGACAGATTGCAGAGAATGAAAAGTGGGACAGTAGATACAACGAAGGGAGTAATATAGACCATCCTTTTAAGAATCTTGGCTGTGAAGGCAAGGAGGGAAGATAGTAGTTAAAAGAGAACATAGTGTCAAGAGAAGTTTGTTTTTAAGCTGGAAGAGTCTTAAGCATATTTATATATTGAGAGGAAAGGGCCAGGGTAAAGGAAGAAGTTAAATAAAGATTCATTAGAGAAAGGCATATGATTTATGGAGCAGAGACTTCCTCTTGTCTTTCTACTCCTGATGATTGGTGTGCACAAACTCTATTACTAATCAACAAGTATTTATTGAGACCCTCCTACATGCCACATGTCTTTCTAAGACACATAATTCATTGTGGAACAAGAAAGCCATGATCCCAGCTCTTGGAGTTTAGAGTTTGCTTAGGGGTGAATACAGGTGGTGGATTAGTAATTGCAGATGCAGCAACTTCTGCAAAGGATGTTGTGGTGGGGTATAAGGTAAAGGGGTTTAGAGGATCATGGAAGACTGAGGAAGTCAGTTAAGGTGGAGCTAAAAATCTGAGATGTTAGCCAAGTGAAGGTGTATGTGAAGATGCTAGAACATTCTATGGAGAGGAAGTAGTATATGTGCAGGTTCTGAAGCTGGAAAGAGCATGGTGTGTTAGGGAGACTAAGAAAAGTCTAGTCTGACTGAGGTACAGAGAGAGAGGGGGGAGGTGGTGCTGCAGAGGTAAACAGAAGCTAGATCATCTGGGACTTCATCCAGAGGATAGTGGAGAGCCTTTGGTGGAATTTGTTTTTTCCTTCCCCCCATTGAGATAGTAGAGTGCTGTAGTATGTTTCTTTTTTTTTTTTTTAAAGATTTTATTTATTTATTTGAGAGAGAGGATGAGAGGAGAGAGAGAGTACATGAGAGGGGGGAGGGTCAGAGGGAGAAGCAGACCCCCCGCCGAGCAGGGAGCCCGATGCGGGACTCAATCCCGGGACTCCAGGATCATGACCTGAGCCGAAGGCAGTCGCTTAACCGACTGAGCCACCCAGGCGCCCTAGAGTGCTGTAGTATGGAAACATAATCTGTTTTCTTGTGCTTTGTCAGCTAACTACAAAGGGTTCTTGGTGTTCATTCATAGAATGTGTGGAATAGTCAGGATTCTGAAGGTATATAACTTTGCTGAGGCACACATTTGTTATATATTAGGAGGTTGATGTGCAGCAGCTAGTTATTTAGCTAGTGGATGAGCCTTCCTCAGGGGCAGTATCTACTTCTCCTTGAAGTTTTGTTCTTTATTCGGTGATGTGTTAATTTCTTGTGTGTGAGGTGGAGTGGAATTGTATGTTATGAAGTGATGTTCCTTAGGTTTTTTGGTTGGACACATGTCTTGGGATTGTTAAGGGTCTACTCTGTTGTTTTGTAATGGAGGGACAGATGCCAAGCCCATTATTGAGAAAACATACATATAGAGAGGGAGAGAGAACTACCCAGTCCCTGGCCATTTTGTAGGTGTTTGGTAAAGGGTGACTATGTTATCATTTTAGGGAATTGTTATTGTTTTGCAAAGTGAATGAAATGCAGTAACACAGTGCAGTGATACTAATAGTTTGAGGAGAGAGAGACTATAGTGATGACAGGAAAATAACAGAATAAACAATTGTCTTAGTATTTGTATATCACTTTATAATTTGTGAAGTATTTAACACTTACTCTATGGAGTATGCATTTTTATATTCAGATGAAGAAACTTGAGTCCAAAAAACAGTCCCAAAGGCCTACGGAAGATCACACAACTCTTACATGGAGAGTCAGGTTTCCTGGTTTCCAGGTTTCAGAATGTTTTCTTTTGTTTACCTGGGACTTGAAATAAGAATGACCCCTCTCTTTTCTGCCATTCTTTCTCATATTGGCTGTTTTCGCTAGGCAAGTTTAGACTGAAAACTTTTTTTTCTTTGTTGAGGACTACTAGTGCCTTATTAGTGCTGTTCTGTCACTTTGATCCTATCATTGTCCTTTGGTGTTGAAGTTAAAGTTTCTTGGGTATACTACTAACTGATCAACTAACTGATCATTTTTCCTGAAGGTAAAATATGCTTTGATCAGTGCCCAACGATGTATGATTTGCCAAGGAGATATTGCTAGGTATCGGGAACAAGCCAATGACACAGCAAACTACGGGAAAGCACGCAGGTACTTTTGCCTCTTGTTCATTGCTTCTCTTTCCTTGCGGCGTTAAGCTAAGCCCTATTAAGAGCAATGGGCCACCCGAGCTGCCTCTCATATGGAAGTCCTACAGGTGCCCCTGTTGGTCTTTGTAATCAGGCTTTACCACTCCAGCGTTACATCTAACACTCCACCTTATGTCTTAAGCAGTTAGAGCTATCAGGTGATGAAATGGGAAAGCATTGATATGGAACTAGCATTTTTTACTGTTTTTCTATTCCAGTTGGTACCTAAAGGCCCAGCATATTGCTCCCAAGAATGGGCGCCCATATAACCAGTTGGCTCTGCTGGCAGTGTATACGGTAAGCAATCCTATGGACAGGGGAAGTATTTTGCAGACAGTATCTTAGAAAGAATGGATTTTGATAGCATCAGCTCCTGGAGCTAGAGTTCCTCTGAACACTAAACCTAAAAAATATCCTTTCCTGCCATCCTCACATTCCTCTTGTTACTTTCAGAGGTAAGTTGTCAGTGATTCTTCATTCCAGTTGAATCTGTACTTCATTCCCTTTCATTGCACTTGAGTTCCTAAAGGAATGCTCATGCTCCAGCCAGACACCACTCTTTGTTTTTGACCAAGGCTTCTGCTCTGAATCTTGTCTTTCTTCCCTTCCCTGTCCTGTTGAATGAGGTTACTCATTTCTAGAAGGAAAATAAGGCTCCCTTTACCACTTTTCCTTAAAGTCCTCAACTAGCCCTAACTAGTGAGATCCTTACTTCCTTTCCCCAGATTATCCCCTTATTCCTCTTAAGTTTTCACTTAATGAGCCTCCTTAGCAGAAGCACTTAGTGCCAAATTGTATCTTCCTAGATCTTACCAAACTCCTCTCAATATGCCTCTAACAGAGAGCCTTGGGAGCAGGTAACAGCCCCTCGTAAGGAAGCTGAATTGAAGGCGGTGGGGAGGTCAATGGTAGGTATCAAAGATTTAAGTATAAAGCAGCTAACATGCTCATTTAGCAGGAAGAGTTTTCATAATGCTATTGCCCGAATACTCAGTGTTTGAGTTAAAATATTTATTCCCCTTTATTCAACAAAAGAGTCAAAGAAATTCCTAACACTTCATGATGGATTGAAATTGTTGATTAAGTAGTGTGGTTGACTGACACACTTCCTTCTACATCTCTAGAATATCTTCATTCACTCCTTCCTTTCTTTCTTTCTTTCTTTCTTTTTTAAGATTTTATTTATTTTTTGACAGAGAGAGACACAGCGAGAGAGGGAACACAAGCAGGGGGAGTGGGAGAGGGAGAAGCAGGCCTCCTGCGGAGCAGGGAGCCCGATGTGGGGCTTGATCCCAGGACCCTGGGATCATGACCTGAGCTAAAGGCAGACACCCAGCGACTGAGCCACCCAGGCGCCCCCACTCTTTCTTTTTTTAGATTTTATTTATTTATTTGAGTGAGAGAGAGAGAGAGATCACCAACAGTGGGGAGGGGTGGAGGGAAAAGCAGACTTCCCACTGAGCAGGGAGCCCGATGCCGGGCTTTATCCTAGGACCCTGGGATCATGACCTGAGCTGAAGGTAGATGCTTAACCGACTGAGCCACCCAGGTGCCCCTCTTCATTCACTCTTTATTTTCTTTAGTACACTAATAGTATTATGCAACTATCAACTCTAAGTCCAAGACGTTTTCATCACCCCAAAAGGAAACCCCATACCCATTACTCTCCATTCCTTCTACCTCCCAGCCTCTGGCAACCACTTAGTCTGCTCTCTGTTTCAGGATATACCTATTGAATGTTTCATATAAATGGAATCATCCAGTATGTGACTTCTTTATGTCTGGCTTCTTGCATTTAGCATAAAGTTTTTGAGGTTCGTTTATGTTGTAGGATGTCTCAGTACTTCATTTTTATGGCCAACTCATATTCCATTGTATGGATATACTATACTTTATTCATTAGTTATTGGACATTTTGGTTTGTTTTCACCTTTTAGCTATTGTGAATAGTGCTTTGTGAAGTACAGGTATTTGAATATCTGTCGTCAGTTCTTCTGAGTCTATACTTATGAGTGGAATTGCTGGGTTATATGGTAATTCCATGTTTAGCCTTTTTTTTGAGATTATTTTAGAGACAGTGTGCATGCTGGTGGGGGGAGGAGCGAAGAGAGAGAGGGAGAGAAACAGACTCCCTGCTGAGCATGGAGCCCAATGCGGGGCTCGATCTCACGACCCTGAGATCATGATCTGAGCCGAAATCAAGAGTCAGACGTTTAACTGACAGCCGGCAGGCGCCCCCATGTTTAACTTTTTAAGGGATCACCAAACTTTTCCATAGAGGCTGCACCTTTTTACATTCCCACCAGCAATGTACAAGGGTTCTAGTTCCTCCATGTTCTCACCAACATTTTCATTTCTTTGATTATGACCCACCCGCACTGTGGGTTTTTTCCCCCCACTTGGGGACTTTTTTTCTTTAGTGTTTTTTTCTTCTTTCCTTCCTTCCTTCCTTCCTTTCTCTCTCTTTCTTTTCTTCTTTCTTTCCTTCCTTCCTTCCTTCCTTCATTCCTTGTCAGTTTTAAGTTTGCAGAAAAATTAAGCAGAAAGTACAGAGAGTTCCCATATACTCCCTCAACTCCTCTCCCAGTCAATTTTCCCTGTCATTAACATCTTGCATTAGTGTAATACATTTGTTTATTATTGGTGAGCCAGTATTGATACATTATCACTAACTAAAGTTCCTAGTTTACATTAGGGTTCACTTTTGTACAGTCTGTGGATTTGAACAAATCTGTAATGACATGTATTCATCATTACAGTATCATACAGAGTAGTTTCACTGTCCTAAAAATACCCTGTGCTCCACCTCCACCTATTCATCCCTCCTCACTCCTCTGAACCTCTAGTAATCTTAAGTTTTACTGTCTATAGTTTTGCCTTTTCCTGAATGTCATAGTTGGAAACCATACAGTATGTAACCTTTTCAGATTAGCTTGTTTCACTTAGTAATATGCATTTAGGATTACTTTTGTGATGTGACAGCTCTTTTCTTTTTATTGTTGAGTAATATTCCATTGTATGGATGTACCACAGTTTGTTTATTCATTCCCCTATTGAAGGACATCTTGGTTGTTTTCAAGTTTTGGCAGTTATAAATAAAAATGCTGTAAATGTTTGCGTGCAGGTCTTGTGTGGACATAAATTGTCATCTCATTTAGATAAATACCAAGTAATGTGATTGCTGGATTGTATGGTAAGAGTGTATGTAGTTTGGAAGAAATTGCCAGACTGTCTTCCAAAGTGGCTGTGCCATTTTGCATTCCTTCAGGCAGTGGATGAGAGTTCCTGTTGCTCTGCATCCTCATCAGCATTTAGTGTTGTCAGTGTTCTGGATTTTGGTCATTCTATAATAGATGTGTAGTGTTATCTCATTTTAAGTTGCATTTCCCTAATAACATATGACGTGGAGCATCCTTTCATGTGCTTATTTGCCATTTGTGTTTCTTCTTTGGTGAGGTGTCTGTTTTGATCTTTTGCCCATCTTTAAATTGGGTTGTTTTTTTATTGTTGAGTTTTAAGTGTATATTTTGAATATCAGTCCTTTATTATTTATGTGTTTTGTGAATATTTTCTCTGTATGTGGCTTATCTTTTCATTTTCTTAGCACAGAACAAAAGTTTTTAATTTTAATGAAATCCAACTTACCAACTTTTTCTTTTGTGGATTTTGCTTTTAATACCTAAGAACTCCTCACCAAACCCAAGGTTATCTAGATTTTCTCCTGTGTTATCTTCTAGGAGTATAGTTTTACATCTTACATTTAGGTCTGCGATCTAGAAAGGCATAAGGTCTGTGGCATAGATTCATTGTTTTGCATGTCGATGTCCAGTTGTTTCAACACCATTTGTTGAAAAGATCATCCTTTCTCCATCGAATTGTCTTTCCTCCTTTGTCAAAGATCAGCTGGCTGTATTTGTCTGGGTCTATTTCTGGGCTCTCTATTTCATTCCATTGATCTGTTTGTCTGTTCTTTGGCCAGTACCACTATAGTAGCTTAATGGTAAGTCATGAAGTTGGGTAGTTGGGTCTTCCGACCATGTTCTTCTTTGTCAGTATTGTGTAGGCTATTCTGGATCTTTTGCCTTTCCATATAAACTTTAGAATCATTTTGTTGTTATCTATAAATCTATTGACTTTGAAGTAGTATCTCATTGTGGTTTTGATTTGCATTTCCCTAACAACTAATGATGTTGAGCTGCATTATAGGCCATTTGGAGAAATGTCTATATAAATCCTTTGCCTATTTTGTCTTATATTAAAAAATTAAAAAATTTATTTGTAAAATATACATAAGATGAAATTTACCATCTTACCATTTTACATTTACATTGTTTTGCAACTAACCTCCAGAACTCTCTTCATCTTGCAAAACTGAAACTTTATACCCATTAATTAAGCAACTCCCCATTTTCCCCTCCCTCCAACCACTGACAACCACCCTTCTACTTTCTGTCTCTGAATTTGTCTACTTTAGGTACTTAATATAAGTGGAATCATACAGTCTTTCTTTTTGTGACTGGCTTATTTCACTTAGCATGATATCCTAAAGGTCCATCCATGTTACAGCTTGTGTCAGAATTTCCTCTTTAAGGCTGAATAGCACTCAGTTATATGTATATACCATGTTTTGTTTATCACTTCATCTGTCAGTGCACACTTCCACCTTTTGGCCATTGTGAATAATGCTGCCATGAATGTGAGTGTACAAAAATCTCTTTAAGACTCTGCCTTTAGCTTGGGTCCCAGGGTCCTAGGATCGAGTCCCACATCGGTCTCCTTGCTCAGCGGGGAGCCTGCTTCTCCCTCTGCCTGCTGATCCCCCTGCTTGTGCACTGTCTCTCTCTGTCAAATAAATAAATAAAATCTTAAAAAGAAAGATTTATTTATTTATAATTTGAGAGGACAGAGGGAGAGAATCTTCAAGCCAACTCCCTGCTGAGCACAGAGCCTGATGCAGGGCTTGATCTCACGACCCATGAGATCATGACCTGAGCGGAAACCAAGAATTGGACATTTAACCGACTTAGCTGCCCAGGTGCCCCTCTTTTAAGAGTTTTTATAGTTTTTATATTTAGATCTTTGGCCCATTTTTCATTAAGTAAATGGTGTGAAATATGGGCCCAGCTTCATTCTTTTGCATGTGGATATCCAGTTCTAGTACCATTTGTTGAAGAGGCTGTTCTTTCCCCATTGACTAGTCTTGGGATCCTTGTTGTAACTCAGTTGGTGCCTGGATTTATTTCTGGACTCTCAGTTCTCGTCCATGGATCCATATATGTCTACCCTTATGCCAGCACCTCATTGTTTTAATTACTATAGCTTTGTGGTAAATTTTGAAACCAGGATATATGAGTTTTCCACCTTTGTTCTTTTTTAAGATGAGTTTGGCTGTTTGGGGTTTCTTGTAATTCCATATGGATTTTAGGATCAGCTTTTTCATTTCTGCAAAAAGAGTCACTGGGATTTTCATAAGAATTACATTGTGTAGTTGCTTTGGGGAGTATTTACACAGATGTTTTTGATTTATTTAGGTCTTCTTTAGTTTCTTTCAGACGTGTTTTATAATTTTCAGTATATAAGTTTTACACTTCCTTGGTTAAACTTATTCCTAAGTATGTTATTCTTTTTGATGCTGTTGTAAATGGAATTATTTTCTTAATTTCTTTTAAAGATTGTTTATTACTAATATATAGAAATATAACTGATTTTTGAGCATTGATCATAATATCTTACAACTTCACTGAATTCCCTCTGTGGCTTTTTGCCATTCTGATTAAATTGGTATATTTTTCTTTCATAGACCTCTGACCTAAATTAGTGGTCCTTTCAAGCTCTTTTCCTCTGTCCCTCTTTTTCTGTCTCCCTTTTATCCTAGTTGTCTTTTAATATCACTTTCTTAATTTTCTGTTTCCTCCAGTCAGTCATTCAGTGAATCTCAAGAATTCAGTGAGAACATGTTTGTGCACAGCGCTTTGCTAGGTGCTGTGAGTGATGAATATGTGATATGTTTTCTGCTCTGAAAATGTGTTGAGAAGACAAGTGAGGTGTGTAGACAGTGATAGAAATTAGACGTCATGAAATTTGATGCAATTGATTAGATGTGCCATTATTTTCTGGACCATTAAGAAAGAATATGTGAATTATAAATAGGATATAATGGTAGATATTGATTGTAAGTTCTGTCTTGATTTCAGAAATGTTAAAATATGAAAAAATCATTGTAGAATCGACGAAACGCAATCTAAAATCAAGTGAGTGGTATAGGCTGAGATCAGTACAGATTGGGATAATATTAAAAATAGCCCCCATTAGGGGTGCCTGTCTGGCTCAGTCAGTAGAGTGTGTGATTGTTGATCTCAGGGTTGTGAGTTTGAGCCCCAAGGCGGTGTAGTAGAGATTACTTAAAAATAAAATCTTAAA
>NC_138383.1:39718630-39736507 GCF_054177405.1 Leptonychotes weddellii | reverse complement strand
AAATAAAATCTTAAAAAATAAGAAAGAAAAAAGTAGCCCCCATTTAACTGACTGTAACAGTATATCAGATAATCTGTTAAACTGTATGTGTTATATGAATTTTATTCATTTTAGGAGCCATATATGTATAAATATCTTCTAATAAATATCTACCTAATAAGTGGCAGGACCTAATTCAAACTCAGGCAGTTGACCTTAGAATGTGTACCTTTAACCATGCTAGCTGAATAGAAGATGCGAGGTTTTTTGTTGTTGTTGTTGTTTTTAAGATTTAAGTTTTGAAGAATGAGTTACAGGGGTGAGAGAGAAGTTAGTGTTCTAAATGCATTTTGAGACAGCTAGAAAAAAAGGAAAAAATATATATGAAGTTGGAGAAAGGCTTTTTGACATTCTTTCCCCCTTTGTTTCAGTGTTTTTCTTTCTCCTTTCTGATCTTCTCCCTTTCTTTTACTTCTTTTCCTTATTAATTGGTTGTGAAACAAACGAAGTATTTATTTGCTGAATTCATTGGATAATAGTTTATAGTTCCCTTTCTGTGCAGAATCAGTGTGGTATAGGGCAAACCTGAACTCAGGAGCCAGACAGACCTAGGTTTATATACTGGCATACCCAGGATTTGTCTTGGAGGCCTTGATGGACAAGTTATGTTGTTGGACAACAATCTTCCTGGGCTCCCCTTTCTTCATCTTTGAAATGGGACTAATAATGCCTATGGGGCAGTGTTCTTAGGTTTAGGAGTAAAATCTGTGAAGTGATGGTCACTTGTCTCACTGTGCTTAATCATTGATATTGCCATTGTTACTTATAATTTTTTTTAGCTAATAACTAGTGAGTTGAACATTTTCTTTCTCTAAAAACAAAATTGGATTTTATATTTGATGAGGCTCTTTATTCTTTTCTCCCTCTTGTGAGTACTTGGCTCTTAGAGTACCTCCACATGTAAATCAGAGTCCTGTGCCAGGAGAGATCCCTGACGTAATTGCCGTGGTTCATCCCATGGATAGCATTCTGATTTTCTTATTGGAATTCCTTATAGCCTGGGAGAGATAGTAAGGTTTTCTAGGTCAGCTGACTCAGGCTGGAGTCAGGAAGAGAACTGGTTGACTTGATGTCTCTGGCCTCTTTCTGCAGAGGAGGAAGCTTGATGCTGTCTATTACTATATGCGCAGTTTAGCTGCCAGCAACCCTATCCTGACTGCCAAGGAGAGTCTCATGAGCTTGTTTGAGGAGACCAAACGAAAGGTGAGTGGGGATGCAGGCAGACTCATTCCTTCCTAAAAGAATGTGCTTCTCTTAGTGCTTCCGTGTCCTCAGAGGAATGCCTTATAATGCCCTCAGGGGGTCCCATTGGGCTGTGCTGGTAAGTCAGTCAGCCCCTTTGCAGAACCAAACTCATCGTTAGGAGAGTTCTCCAGGGCCTTTGGGTGTGCATCTAGATTATGGAATTAATAACTTCTGTGAGACAAAGCAGATAATACTTTGCTACTTAGGGACTATAGAAAAGTCTTTATTTTTTATAGCCCCTGGGCAACAAACTCAAGATGAGGTGAGTGCCTCTTTTTATTAGTTGACTCCCAGGAGAGTCTGAGCTTGTGTGTTTGTATGTTGTACAGGCAGAGCAGATGGAAAAAAAGCAACACGAGGAATTGGAACTGAGCCCTGACCAATGGCGGAAAGGAAAGAAGTCTACTTTCCGGCATGTTGGAGATGACACCACTCGCTTAGAGATCTGGATCCATCCATCACATCCCCGGTCCTCCCAGGGCACTGAATCTGGGAAGGATTCTGAGCAGGAGAATGGGCTGGGCAGCCTGAGCCCAAGTGATGTAAGTTCCTGAGGGTGATATAATGATCAAGACTAGCTAAGTAAAAGTGGATGCCCCAGTACATGCAACTGAGAGGCACTGCACAGACATTTCCCATGAATCCCGGGGAAGGTTAATCACTTCAGGCTTTCTGACGTCCTCCTCTTTCTCCTCCAGCTTCACTTCATCTTTATTATATGCTTCCCTCTCTCACCACTATGTGGCACTGTAGAATTTAGTAAAACTAGTTTTTCTAAAGGAAGATCTACTTAGTGTAGATGAGAATTTTTTGCTGCTTTGGGTTTAGAGTTACCAATATGATGCTTTAGGATTCTGTAGGGATTTTGTGAAGCTAGTAGGAGAGAGAGCATAGTAGGAAAACTGCAGATGGCTGGTTCATTGTCCTTTGGGAGTAAAATTCCTAGTGGAGTGGATGGTGGGGTGACCTGGGACCACATCTTGAAGGGTTACGCAGTAAATAATTTGACCTTTATCCTGAAGGTAGTAGGGAACTATTGAATGCTTTAAATAAGGAAGTAACTTGTCAGATACACATTTTAGAAATATAACTCTGGCTGCTTTGTGAAAAGTTTGGAGAAGGGTAAGACTAGAAATAGGAAGAGTAGGAGGGGTACTACAATAATCCAAGTATGATATGGGGAGGACCTGAACCAGGAAATGGCTTTGGAGATGGGGAGAAGTGAACAAATATGAGGTATATTAATGAGGTAGAATCCAAAGGACTTGAGTGGACAGGGGGAGCTGAAGGACAAGAGGAAATCAAAAGTAACATCTACCTAGGTGTTTCTGGGTTGGAAACTGAATGAATGCTGGTCTATTCCTTGAGATAGGGAATAGAGGTAGAATTGGTTTTAGGAGAAAAATGAGGAGTTTAGTTTCGACATGTTAGAATTTCTATAGGACATTGAAGAGAGATTTAAAGGCTATCTTATCTGAAGCTGGGGAGAGCATTCTGGATTAGAGATGAAGATATTTGAAGGCATCCTCTTATAGATGGAATTGAAGTCATGAGAGTTGATTCAGTCACTCGAGAAAAAAACAATGAGAAGTAGGTTGAAGATCTAAGAGAGAAAGGAGATAGATGGCGGGCAGGGAGAGGTCCTTGCAGAGGATTGGAAGGGAGAGGAATCTGGAGCACAAGTTTACGGATTAGCCTGAATGAGGGTGAGAGATCCCTCTTTCTTATGCTTGAGGGAAAGGAACAGATAATAGGGGGTCAGGTAAGTTGGTGGGAATTGTAGGAGGAAGATGAGGGAGGGCCTTTTTGATGTTTTCTTTTTTCTTTTTGAAGTTGGAGACATGGTTGTCTGCTAAGAATGAATCGAAGGTGGTGGGATAGGAGGACTTCCTTGGGGTTTAATTTAAAATTTCCATTTCTCTGGGGCACCTGGGCAGCTCATTCGGTTGATTGCCCAACTCCTGGTTCCTGCTCAGGCCATGATCTCAGGGTTGTGGGATCAAGCCCCGCATTGGGCTCTGTGCTCACCACGAGTCTGCTTGTCCCACTCCCTGTGCTCTGTCCCCGACTCTCTTTAAAATAAATAAATAAAATCTTTAAAAAAAAAATAAAATTTCCACTTCTCTTCCTTTATCCTTTTTAGTCTTTAGCTGTTTTCTGCATGACTTGGAAGTAGTCATTACTTATAAATGAAACTTCCAATTTGCCATGTGCCATGGTTTGCATGGGGTGCTTCAGAGGAGTTGCCTCTATGGTAGACTCTCTCACTGCTGCACTCTCCCAGTTTGGATATTGCAGCCCCAAATGGGAAGCCTATTTGAATAAGAGAGAAATTGTTCTATTGGGTTAGCTCCACTGTCTGTCTCTAAAATGAAAGCAACAGGGGCTCGTGGGTATCTCAGGCAGTTGAGTGTGGACTCTTGGTTTTGGCTCAGGTCATGATCTCAGGGCCCACACCGGGCTTCACGATTAGCAGAGAGTCTCCCCCTCCCCCTGTGCTCTTGTATTTCTCTCTGTCTCTCAAATAAATAAATATTTTAAGTAAATAAATAAAATGCGGGTAGCAACAATTTGAGAAAGCATTTTATGGCTTTCTTTGACCTTCACCTCAAGGTTAGGGAGTATCCTTCATAAGAGTTAAGGTTATAACTAATATCCTATAGATCTCTTCCATTAGATATTTCATTGATTTTTAAGTAATGTGTTTATAAGTCTGTATTTATTTATTTTTTAATATTTTATTTGAGAGTGAGCACGAGTGGGGTAGGGGGACAGAGGGGCAGTGGGAGAAGTAGGCTCCCTCCTGAGCAGGGAGCCCAATGCAGGACTGGCTCCCAGGACCCCGAGATCATGACCTGAGCTGAAGGCAGACGCTTAACCAACTGAGCCACCCAGGCGTCCCTAAGTCTGTGTTTTTATTCTTATTTGCATCTCAGAGAATGCATTTTCAGCATATGGGCTGTCATTAGATCTGTTAATTTTTATTAATTTTATTAGTAAATTAATTATTAGTTTTATTAATTTTAATAATTATTTTTAATCATACAAATAATATATGGGTATGTTTTTGGTAGAAATTTCAAATAATTAGAGATATATACAGAGGAAAATGGTCATTTCTTTTTTAAACTGTTTGTGAAGCTGTTTTTATATTTTCAGCCTAATCATCATCCACCCAGGTGCCCCTATAGTTTGCTTTTCTAAGTTATGAATTGGACATACAGTCAGTTCTGTTATAATGTTATAACACACAGAGTCCTAAAAATCACTGTGCTTTGTAAAACTGCACGGAAAAAAAGCCACAGAGCTTTTGGGCAAGATGGGGTTAGGGGCACAACACTCAAAAATATCCGTAGTGACTTATTAAAAGATATGAACCTAAGACAGTTGTGCAATTTTATACATGTCCATTGGTTAAGAAATACATAAATACTATTTTGGAAAAGAAATGAACTTTAGAAGCGGGCTTTAGGAGGATTGCAGCTTGAGTGTTATGGTGAAGTGGTGGAAGGAGGGTTATTTGAAATTGGATGGATAGATGTAACACCAGATGTGGATCGGTGTGGCTTAGAACGAGTTCACATGGTGAACTGCGGTAGCTGGTAGATATTTGGAAAGTGTGTGTGTTTTCTGTTTCTGTGTAGCTCAGTTCAACCCAGTGCAGTTTTCTGTGTTCACTCAGTGTATCAAATGAACAAAATCACGTATAAGGAGATGCAAAATTTGTGCTATGCTCAAATTGTTCCCCAGTATATTTATCACAATGAAACAAATAGATATTTTCGAAACAAGGATTATAGTAGAACTAACTATATTTCCACTTGTCTAAGACTATCTTTTTTTGGTATGTTCTTAGTATGATTGATATTTCATTATAAGGGTATATGTCATTTGTTTGCTTTATCTGTGTAATTTATATATTTGCTGTGCATGCTTGTTCATTTTGGTTGTCTTTTTTGGGTGATTAGCCTTACCAGGAATTGCTCCTTTGACAATTCCTAGAGAGTTTCTAGCACAAACTACTAAAATTCACATCCATGAATAAGAAGCAGAAAGTTTGGCTTCAGGTGGTTGTTAGTAATGATAGTAGAGTCCCAACTAGTTTGTTTTCTCTCTGCCAAGCACAAGCTTTGGATCTCTCTCTGAATGGCTACAGGAGGTTAGCTTGTGGGTTGTTGGTTTTCAGCCTTGAGATGTGGTTTGGGTTGAACACGCTACCTGGGGAGGGACTGCCAACCTCAACTGTAAGTGGCATCCTTTTAAACTATTGAGACTCATATTTAAATTCTACCCCTGCTAGCTAGGCTACTCAAATTCAATGTTACCAGGGCCACGAGCATTCTTTATGTAGTGGGTGTGCCTTCTGCTGTACCTCAGCTCCCTTTGGAAATCAGAAAAGGGTTTCCGCTTAGCAAATGAGTTTTTACAGATAGTGAGTTAATTAAGGAGATGATAGCATCAGAAACAGTTTTCACACTGAGAGGCCAGGGTCTCTGATGAAACTGCTCTGTTTATATCTTTTTTTTTTTTAAAGATTTTATTTATTTATTCATGAGAGACAGAGAGAGAGAGAGAAGCAGAGGGAGAAGCAGGCTCCCAAGGAGCAGGGAGCCTGATGCGGGACTTGATCCCAGGACCCTGGGATCATGACCTGAGCTGAAGGCAGACGCTTAACCGTCTGAGCCACCCAGGCGCCCAAAACTGCTCTGTTTATATCTTGAATAGAATGTAATTTGAATCTGTCTACTGGGGAAGAATGAGCAAATGAGAATAGGAGCCACTGTTAGAAGTTTGTCTCTGAAACTTTAGTGAGTTCTCATATTTTGGCATGATTTGATTCCTAGCATTTTCCCCAACTGACTATGGTTACTATACCTATAACATGTTTGGTGCTATGTGTAGAAAATGTCTTTAGGTAATGAGATGTCATTGTATATTTGGCCAACCTCTTGACAAATCTTTCTTCTCCTTCACCCTTCTAAATGTGTTTTGGGGTTCAGACTGGACTGTACCTCAGTAGTTCCTAATACCTATTGTTGAGTTTTTCCTTATTTGAATCTCTCTTATTTCACCCACCAAATGGTTTTTAGACCATACCAATATTTATTTTATTTTTTTGCATAGTATTTTTTTTCAGGACTTGTTTACATCCAGAATTTACTGTAGTTATTCTTTTTTTTTTTTTTTTTTTTTAAAGATTTTATTTATTTATTTGACAGAGAGAGACACAGCGAGAGAGGGAACACAAGCAGGGGGAGTGGGAGAGGGAGAAACAGGCTTCCCGTGGAGCAGGGAGCCCGATGCGGGGCTCGATCCCAGGACCCCGGGATCGTGACCTGAGCCGAAGGCAGACGCTTAACGACTGAGCCACCCAGGCGCCCCTACTGCAGTTATTCTTGAGTTTTGGGAGGGAGGGCTGCTTCTGGGTCCAGTACTTAACCAGCCTAAAGCTTAGTTTACCTGTCCTATTGTGCCAGCTTTGTGCTAGGGTTGTAAAGATGAATACAACATTGTTATTACCTCAGAGAGCTTAGAGTCTAGTGCATGGGCCAGCAAGCTTTTTCTGAAAAAGGCCAGATAGTCGGTATTTGAGGCTTTGCAGGCCATATTGTCTCTGTTACAACTACTTACCTCAGCTGTTGGGGTGCTAAAATAGCTGTAGACAGCACATAAATGAATGAGCATGGCTGTGTTCCAGTAAAACTTTATTTACAAAGACCGGGGGCAGCCTGCCTCTGGCCTGTGGGCCTAGTTTGCCAAACTCTGATCTGGTGGAAGTAATGGCCACATAAACAGAATGTTTCAGTATATAGTTGATTATTGTCATTTGTGGTAGTTATGGGCTAGAAAGTCACCACAGACACTGAATTAGTGAATACTGAACCATTGCTGCTTCTTTTTTTTAAGATTTTTTATTTATTTATTTGACAGAGAAAGAGAGAGAGGGCACAAGCAGGCAGAGCGGCAGGCAGAGGGAGAGGGAGAAGCAGGCTCCCACTGAGCAGGGAGCCCAATGCAGGGCTCGATCCCAGGACCCTGGGATCATGACCTGAGCTGAAGGCAGATACTTAACCGACTGAGCCACCCAGGCGCCCCTGAACTATTGCTTCTAAGGGAAATATAGGCTTAGGTTTCTGTGAGCCCCTAGTTATAAGAATTTCATCAAGTAAACAGTACATACCTTTTTTGTTTGGTTGGTTGGTTTTTAGAGAGAGAGAGTGAGGAGGAGAGGCAGGGGTTGAGGCAGAAAGAGAATCCTAAGCAGGTTCCATGCTCATCGTGGAGCCCAAAGCGAGGCTTGATCTCACAACCCTGAAATCATGACCTGAGCCAGAATCAAGAGTTGGAAGCTCAACTGATTGAGCCACCAGGCGCCCCATAACCTTGTTTTATGTAGGTTTCTGTTTATAGCCACTTTATTTAATATATATTGTTGATTCATTAACATTGAACTCATGGCTGACACCACTATAACTTGTGCCCGAAAAGATACACGTTTTCTCTCTAAGGCACATCACAGCCTTCTTGCACTTGGGAACACTAGAACACTTCAGCACTATGCTTGGAGGCCATTTAAAGAGTGAAATCGCCAACAAAAAGCACACAAATGTGAAAAATATGGCTCTAAATAGACCATGACAAGGGCACTTGCTTAAAGTATGAGAACTTGGACAAGAAGGCAGAGAGTTACCTTGTTGAACCTCAGCTGGGAACATGTGTATCAGTCGACTTGAATTTTTTGCCACTCTGGATATGTCCATGAAGGACTGCAAAAGCACCATGGGTATTGAGTTTGGTGTTATTAACGAGTTTTAGCAAGTAGCTGAATTCACAAATACAAAATCCATAAATAATGATGACCAAGTATATTGTGGTAAGTGTCATGAGGGAGGTAAGCATTGGGTACCATGGAAGCACAGAGAACACTTGGTGTAGTCCTGGTGGAAGTATGGGTTGTAGTGAGGAAAAGGAGAGTGACTTTGGAAGGCTCTCTGGAAGTTAACTAGGCCAAGTGAGAAGAGGTGTTCCAAGTGGAAGGAACAGCATGGGCAGAGACAGGAGGTGTGACACAGCCGAGGGGTTGCAGGTATCTAAATCTATGATAATTTGGAGGGTCATGTGAGAAAGGTGGAGTGGGAGAGAGACTGAGCCTTCTGTGGAAACACTTTCTAGTTTGGTGCTGTGGTATGTATGGGTAGTGGTCAGTGGGCTAGGCCCAAATAATGTACTTCTGGATTCTAAAAGTAATTTGTATCTGGAATTTCTCATTGTTTACTTCTCATGACTGCATTTTTAATTCAACAAAAGCAGTACTGTTTCATTCATTAAATTTAGGTAGGGTGGAAACTGAATTTTTTGCCCCACAGTTTGTTGATTAAAATTTGAGGGCTACTCTTTTAAACAGTGCTTTAAGCATTCCAAACTCAAATATACAGAAGATACTAGTGTTTCTTTTGTTTTGGTTGTTGGAGGAAATTGCCAATGGCTTCGATTAGGTAGAGCAAACCTTTTCTTTTTATTTTGATATTTTTATTGCTTTTAAAAATTTACAAAGCCGGGCGCCTGGGTGGCTGAGATGGTTAAGCGTCTGCCTTTGGCTCAGGTCATGATCTCAGGGTCCTGGGATCGAGTCCCGCATCAGGCTCCCTGCTCCTTGGGAGCCTGCTTCTCCCTCTGCCTCTCTCTCTCTCTCTGTCTCTTATGAATAAATAAATAAAATCTTAAAAAAAAAAAAAAATTTACAAAGCCGGGGTGCCTAGGTGGCGTAGTCGGTTAAGCTTCCGACTCTTGGTTTCAGCTCAGGTTCTGATCTTAAGGTCGTGAGATCGAGCCCCGTGTGGGACTCTGTGCTCAGCACAGGGTCTGCTTGGGATTCTCTCTCCCTCTCCCTCTGCTCCCCTGCCCCGTGCCCTCCCTCTCCCCCCACCCCGCAAAAATAAATAAATAAGTCTTTTTAAAAATTTACAAAGCCAACACATCCTTATTGTAAAAAATATGAAAATGCAGATAAACAATGTGTTTTTACCATCTAGCAATAAATACTATTAACATCTTAGGGTATGCTTTTCCTGCATGTTTACATAGGTCACAGCACTTAGATTGGAAATGTCTAATGCCCATTAACCTGGGAAATCAGAAGAGAAAAAACCATGCCTAATTATCAACTCAGAACTTGATTGGAAAAGTGGTACTCTAATTTCTGAAGTCAACGTAGGTATCATATCTTGCTGTTTATCCAAGTAGCACAATTAAAGTGACACTAATGTCTTCCCTCTCCTGTGTAAAGAGAAACTTCTTAAGCCACATGAATAAGGAAGAAGAACTTCAAGAAAGATTAGACATGTAATAGGACTGATTATTGTTTTGAAAGATTAGTCTCAAAGGGTCCATTTCATGGGGAAGCATTTTGAATTAATGATAAATTGGGGCATGAGGGATTAATTTGAGGCCCCCCTGGGTGTAGAAACTTTGTGACTTTGTTTGGAAAGCTGGGTTTAGGGGCACCTGGGTGGCTCACATGGTTAAGCGTCTGCCTTCGGCTCAGGTCCTGATCCCAGGGTCCTGGGGTCGAGCCCCACATTGGGCTCCTGGCTCAGTGGGGAGCCTGCTTCTCCCTCTCCCCCTGCTCATGTTCTCTCTCTCTCTCTATCTATCTCTGTGTCTCAAATGAATAAATAAAATCTTTAAAAAAAAAAAAAAAGCTGGGTTCTAGTTGGAAAAGTTTATAGGCAGCAATGTTGGGGTTGGCTTCTAGGTTGGTAGGAATAGAGATGGAAAGATCTTAGCAGAGGAGTGATTGCCTTTTTAAATATTTTATTTAAAGAAATGTTTTTGAATAGGTAAAAGTGTATGTTTGTATAATTTGTGTGTGTGTGTGTGTGTATATATATATCTGTATACCTGGTTCGCTCCCTTCTTTTGCACTATTAGTGGCATATCATACACAGTTATTTGTCTTTGCTTCCCCCCCGCCGCCGCCCCATATTACTGTTGGATTTGGGAGATCCTTCCATGAGTGCTTGCGTACAGGTCTGTTGTGTATCTCGTAGAGTCTGGCAGCTTGAGAGATTTTATTAATTTTGTCCAGCATCTGATATGTCAGAGGAAGGGTAATGCAGAGTTTAACAGCTTGGGCTTTGAGAACTTCTCAGTTCAAGTCTTAGTTTTATTGGTTATCAGCAGTGAGGCTTTAGGCATGCACTTCAGTTTCTTCATCTGTCAGATGGTGATACCAATAGACTAAATGAAGTAATGCATGTGAAGAACAATGAGTGGCATATTGTAACTTCTCATATATTGGTGGTGGTAGTTGTTATTTATGTACTTATGTTTTTGTTATAATCTTTTAAGCTGATATTTTTGCCTTTTTTACTGTTTCTAACCAAAGTGAACAGTGAGGCCTGATAATTCACAGACTGGGAGCCCACTGTTTAAATGCAGACCTGTTTTGTTTGACATGAAGAGTTTTATTTAATAATGACAAATTTCAAACACACACAAGAGAAAATAATAAAATGAACCCCCATATACCTGTCACTCACATTCAACAGTTACCAAGATTTTTCCATATTTGTTTCAGCTTTCCCTCATGTGTCGTTCCCCTCACCCCAGGTTGAAGTATTTTGTTTTATTTTATTATTTTATTATTTATTTGTTTATTTATCTATTTATTTATTTATTTATTAAAGATTTTATTTATTTATTTGACAGAGAGAGAGATAGCGAGAGCAGGAACACAAGCAGGGGGAGTGGGAGAGGGAGAAGCAGGCTTCCCGCCGAGCAGGGAGCCCGATGCGGGGCTTGATCCCGGGACCCTGGGATCATGACCTGAGCCGAAGGCAGACGCTTAACGACTGAGCCACCCAGGCGCCCCTCTATTTATTTATTTTTAAGTAGGTTCCATGGCCAGCATGGAGCCCAATGTGGGGCTTGAACTCACAACCATGAGATGAAGACCTGAGCTGAGATTAAGAGTCCAACGCTTAACTGACTGAGCCACGCAGGCGCCCTGGTTGCAGTATTTTATTTTTTTAAAGATTTATCCATTTGAGAGAGAGAGAATGAGCAGTGGGGGGCGGGGGAGTAGAGGGAGAGGGAGAGAGAGAATCCTCAAGAAGACTCCCTGCTGAGCACAGAGCCTTACACTGGGCTTGCTCCCACAACTCATGAGATCATGACCAGAGCTGAAACCAAGAGTCAGATGCTCAACTGACTGAACCACCCAGGCGTCCTTGGTTGAAGTATTTTAAAGGAAATTCTAGACAATGCATCATTGCAACCCTACATACTTCACTTCTGTACACACCTTTTGAAAAGTAATAGACTTTTTATTATATACCACAGTGCCATTGCCGTGTCTGTCCGTGGCATCATTTGGTATCTGATCCATAACTTCATTTCCCACATTATCTAACAAATGTCTTCTTAGAGTTGGTTTGTTCAAATCAAGACCTACATGTTAGGTTTGATTGTTTTGTCTCCTAACTTTCTTTTAATCAAGAACAGTTCTGCCTTCCCTTTTAAAAATGTTCTTCATGTCATAAGCTTGTTAAAGAAGCTGGTTAGTTGTCCTGTAGAATTCCCACATTCTGGATTTGTCTTTGTTTCCTTGTGGTATCGTTTAACCTTTCCTTCTGTCCCTCATATTCCTGTAAATGAGAGTTAGCTCTAGAAACTTGGTTAGGTTCAGGTTCAGCCTTTTTGGCAAGAGTACTTCATAGGTGGTGCTGTGGGCCTCATTTTGCCCTGCATTAGGAGGTGTCTGATTATCTCACTTTTAGTGATGCGAAGACTAATCAGATGGTTCAGGTGGCCAAATAGTAGATTTTTGCTTGTTTTGTTTTAAAGGTTCAGTCAGTTGCCAGCTAATTTAAAAAAAAAATCAAGATCTGGCAACAATTTGCCAGAGCCAGGTAGCAGCTACCCCCTTTTAATCAGGCTTGTGTTCTCCAGTTTACCCCGACCCTCCTCCCTCCCCCCTCCCCCCTCCCCCCATACTTACATACTGCTCACTTTCGTCACCTACCTTGTCTCTGTAGGCATTTGATTTTGTGATCAGTGCTTTCAAAGTGCCGCCAAAATGGGTTATTGCAATCTAGGCTTTTTTTTTTTTTTAAGATTTTATTTATTTTTGACAGAGAGAGTGTACAAGCAGGGGAAGCCCAGGCAGAGGAAGAGGGAGAAGCAGGCTCCCCGCTGAGCAGGGAGCCCAATGTGGGGCTCGATCCCAGGACCCTGGGATCATGACCTGAGCCAAAGGCAGACGTTTAACCGTCTGAGCCACCCAGGCGCCCTGCAATCTAGGCTTTATATTGTTTCTCAGAGATTGTTTAGGATTGGCAAGTCCCTCTAATCAGTCCTCATTTTGGTCACAGTTTGGAAATGTCTTAATCATTGGACCATAAGTGTTGTTTTGGTTTTTCTTTTTCTTTTTTTTTGGGTGGGGGGGCATGCATAAGTGTTTTGCTTGGCTTCACATGATATTGTCATTGGTGTTGATCCAGAAACTAGATAGCAGTATGTCCTGCTACCAGGCTGGTTCCCTCTTTGTCTTTAGTCTAGTAGTGAGCCTAAGGAATCTGGAGGTATATCATTTCTGTTTCCTGATGAAATTAGTACCTCTGGGAATGGAATCCTACATACACAGCTCTGGGACAGCTTCTTTCCTCAACATCCTGTTGCAGCCAAATTTGGTGAAAAGTGAGAAGTTACTCTGTCTAAGCGTGTGAACTGAAAAGCTTCAGGCTGTGCTCTAGTTAAGTCTGAATGCCACCAAACCAGGTGATTGGAAATAAACTTTTTGGGCTCCTGGGTGGCTCAGTCGGTTAAGCATCTGCCTTTGGCTCAGGTCATGATCCCGGGGTCCTGGGATCGAGCCCCGCATCGGGCTCCCTGCTCAGCGGGGAGCCTGGTTCCCCCTTTCCCTCTGCATCTCCCCCTGCTTGTGTGCTTGCTCTCTCTCTCTCTCAAATAAATAAATAAAATCTTTTAAAAATGCAAATCAAAATAGTAAGAAAACACTTAAAAAAAGAAATAAACTTTTCTTATCTTTTGTAGTTTTCTCTAACCCCTGAAATCTCTGGCAGAGTGAGAACCTTGTTTCTCTAGGCTTGGAAATCCTGGTTTCTGCCTGAAACTTTGCATGCTGCCCCTGCCTAAATCTCATGTGTCCATGTTTCCATGGTGGTTTTTTTTTTTTTTCTTAGAGGGCGCTATTAGAAGTTGAGAATGATGATTTTTCTTTCTGACTGAATGCATGGCTCTCTGAGACTGGGTAGTACATGAGTATATTTTTTCTTGCATTTAATCAAGAATCCAGCAAAGTAAACATTGGCCAACAAAGGAGCACAGCTTCACTGTGATAAACCAGGTCAGGTAGCCTGTAGCACAGAGCTCTCACATGCTCAACTTGTTATATTTGTTTGAAGGCTTTTTTATTTTTAAAGTGTGTTTTGCAGGTGGCATTTTCTTCAGACCATTTGTCTGGTTTTTCAGTGTCCCTTGCATAGTTTGTGCACCTGAGCTGCTGCCGCCGCTGCTGTTGCCACCACGTGCTGAAGAGAAAGCTGTGGTGTGTGGGTGGGACACATCGAATACCTACTCCCCCCCCCCCCCCCGCCCCATGAACGCAACTGTAGCTCAAAGCATGGTCTTAGAAGGCCTGCTTTCTTAGGCAAGATGACTTGTCTTAGAGTGAGTTTTAGGTCCTAATGTGCTATCGTAAACCTTCAGATTGGCACTTCCACAATTAGTGCCATGAGGTACAGCTCAAAAAACTCTTGGCCTGATTTTCTCTGGATGGCATAAGCATTGATTTGATCTATAGTGAGAGAAGAATTGGGTCTCTGTGCTAATAAGTAAATGTTTTTGTCTGTGGTAACTCGATTATTTCATTGCCCTGTCATTATCAAAGCAGGGTGGGTACCATACAGTTTTGCAGGGTTGCTGTGGGAATTACATGAACATCATGTCATTTATATAGCCCTTTACTTTTGTGAAGTAGTTTATAGTACGTGCCTTATGTCATACTCCTCCACCCTGGAAGCTCTTTGAAAGTATTCTGTGAACTGAGATTTGGCAACATAGGATGACAGGAGTTCGTAAAGCCTCTTTCTGTAGGAAGAGGCTACAGGTTGGCTCTCTTTTTCTTAGGCCTTAAGAAACAGAACTTGGTGAGATTGCTCAAAGGTAGAACCAGGACTGGGTTTTTCAGATATTGATAATGTGTTCTGTGAGAAAGAGCCCCTAACAGGCAAGGACTGGGGCTGCTTGCCTGGATCATTGCTGGACTCTTGGGCTGATGTCTTTCTTTGTCTCTTTGTGGTTGGCAGTGAGTGGAAGTTTCTCAAAGTACATTGGCCCTACCTACAAACCCTTAACGCCCCATATGACCTCGGTCACCAAACCACTTCAGGGCTTTATTTTTATCCTAGCCGTTTCGTTTCAAGATGTGAGGTTGGTTTCTTTCCCCTAGCAGAGCAAAGTTCTCTGGGGGAAGAAACAGTGCCAGGGTGCAGTTGAGGCTGGTTAAACACCAAAACCACACTCTTCATCTTTCTGGGCTTGAGACGTGACATAAGCCATGCTGCAAACACCAGCTTCCACACTGTGAAGAAACCTTGTCAGATACTAACTTCATTTATTTGGTGTGTGTGTTTTGTTTTTAATTTTAGACTAGTAAAATGTGGGGGAAAAGAGGTGTACCTGCCCATTCTGCTCTAGCCAGAAATTCTAATTCTAAGAATGGACACCTTGTTAAAATCCAGTATTTCCGAGCTTAAGGTTTTTCATCTTCCCCAACAGCGTTGATGAGAACTCTCACAACTCACCAGGTCTCAGGAAACCGGATTACCAACATATCCTGTTCGCGTGCATGTGTGTATTCTGTGTTACCCACAGGCCACTTTCCACCCCACGTGACCTTTAGTTACCATCCGGAAAGTCAGGACCCAGATACCAGTCAGAATTTCCAGGCTTTGGTTTGGTTTAGACATTTTAGAAAATGTTAACAGTAGTAATTTTACAGGACTTTCTGAGTGGCACACATAGTGAATAGGAAGTAACATGTCCTGAGAAGATGGGGAAAGGCAGTACCGATACTCTTCGAGAAACATGTTTGAAAAGGAACATTCAGGAGAAAACTTGCAACCAAAATGCACAGGGGAGGAGGAGAGGACAGGAGAGAATTATTTAATTAATTAGAAGTGAATAATGCCCCAGTTTTTAGGTTTTAAGGCTAAATTCTGAAGCTCTTATTACATTCATTAAAATTATAGTACACATTATTAAAGTTGTTTATTACACACTTCCTCACATTTTTTTTTAATCAGCATCTCTCAGTGTGAACAGGCTGTAATGAGTCGGGTAATGCTCTAGAACAGGGGTAGATAAAAGACTGCCAGTGGCCTGCAAGCTCAGAGTGGTTTATAACATACTTACACAAGGACTTGTTTAAAAAGAAGAACACGTGACAGAGATGTATGTGGCCCACAAGGCCTAAACAATTTACTGTTTGACCCTTTACAGAAAGAGTTTGCCCACCACTGCTCTAGAATGGGAAGGGTGAAGGCAGTTAATACAGTGGCGGTCCTTCACTTAGGACATTGATTGTTAATAAGTGTTATTGCCTTTGGGGGGGGCGGTTCCTCATTTTTCGGAACTGTCACTGCAGGACGTTTAGCATGCCCACTAGATACCAGTAGCGGCCCTCACACATTTCCAAGCACTCCCTGGAAGGAGTGCTACCATTCTGGCTGAGAATCACCGACATAGGAGCTTGATGAAATGAAAAACACCTTGTTAAGGTTTCCTCTCTCATTTCCCATCAGTCAGAGAGACAGGTTTGGGATTTGGCTCTTCCTGGCATAAGGATTGACCATAGTGAGAGAGAATGTGAGTAACTCGGGGAACAAGGAGAGTGCTCAGTAGGGTAGAATAAAAAGGTTTTAAGGAGGCCATTTAATGAATATGTTGCATGTTCACCCTTAAAGAATTGAGATTGATGTTTAATTTATGAAAGCTTTGTTTTGATGTTGCACATGCTTTGTAAAGCATGTTCCTCTCTATGTGAGAGGAAGAGTAGCCATCTTTGGCCTTCATGTCCAGATGATTTTGAGATCTGTGGGAATCTGTATGGTATACTTGAGAGACTTGTTCAAAGCCGACGTAAGGATGTAGTTTTGGCATCTTGTGAATAACCTGATATCCAGACTTAAGCCAGAACTCTGGGGTTGGAGAATTTTCCAGCCTGGGAGAGTTGACTGAGAAAAGTCCTCCTTTGGCTCCTTACCAAGTTAGACAAGGGAGCAATCAGCTGCTGAGTTCTAGCCAACTGGAATGTATGTGAGGGTGTACTATAAATCGTCCCTTAGGATCCAGCTCCTAGTCTGTGAAGAGCCTTCCAAATAAGAATGAGACCCTTACATAGGATCCTTGTCACTCTGCTGCTGCTTTAAGAAGGGGTAGAGTAGTGATTTGATGTTACTGTGGGAGCAGCTCACTTTATATAGTAACGTACTGCCTGTTGTGTGGGGCAAGAGATTGCACTGACCTTTTCGTTTTCCCCCTGTTGCCTTTCTCACCAATTTCCTGTATCGTTCTTTATTTCTGACCATACTCTTGGGGAGATGTATCTGCAGGTCTATCATTCTGTAATCCCTCTCTACTCTTAAAGGTTCCAGAATTTCATCTGTCTACTCTGTTTTCCCTGTCTTGGATGTAATGTTTGGGCTAAGATAGTGAATATGAAAAAGTTGTTTTCTTGGCTGGTGATATTCTCCCAGTCAGCAGACTATTTGTTAGGCTTCAGGGGGAAACTCCAGGTTTTTCTCCCCTCTTGGAAGCCTTTCACCTTACTCATAAATATTTAATATTGAAGTTACTGCTCAGTTTTATTTTTCCAAGTATTACTATATAGACATTAGACCAGAAGGACCTTAAAATACTATAGAGACTCTTTCTGATGCTTGAGTCTCTGTAAAATGTATTTACCACACATTTTTGAGAGCTTCAGTGATTTTTTTCAGTCGTCGGTCTTCCATCTGTCCACTGATCGAGAACTTGATTATCTGTTATGGAAATCACAAGGCATCTCCTACAATTGTTCTTTCCATGTCATTCATGCCTTGAACCATCAGAGAACTGTGTACATGGGTAACATATTGGTCCCCAGTAGTATTGCTTTGACTGAATTGTACTTTGGTGTAAGGTCATCAGCCTATATTAAGACAAATAATAAAGAGGTCTAGGGAATCATTGCTATTTGTATCACATGGTATCTTCTTTCTGGAAACCCATGGGAGAAATGTCTGCTTTTAGTATCAGAGATAGTTGTGCTGTGTGGGTTTTTTTTTTTTTTTAATTTAACTTCATGCACATATATGAATTTTTTTTTTTAAGATTTTATTTATTTATTTGAGAGAGAGAATGAGATAGAGAGCATGAGAGGGGGGAGGGTCAGAGGGAGAAGCAGACTCCCCGCCGAGCAGGGAGCCCGACGCGGGACTTGATCCCGGGACTCCAGGATCATGACCTGAGCCGAAGGCAGTCGCTTAACCAACTGAGCCACCCAGGCGCCCTGAATTTTTTTTTTTT
>NC_138383.1:39694406-39718530 GCF_054177405.1 Leptonychotes weddellii | reverse complement strand
CAGGCGCCCTGAATTTTTTTTTTTTTTTAAAGATTTATTTATTTGACAGAGAGAGAGACAGCGAGAGAAGGAACACAAGCAGGGGGAGTGGGAGAGGGAGAAGCAGGCTCCCCGCAGAGCAGGGAGCCCGATGCGGGACTTGATCCCAGGGCCCCGGGATCATGACCTGAGCCGAAGGCAGACGCCTAATGACTGAGCCACCCAGGCGCCCCGCACATATATGAATTTGTTTTTAAGAATAATTGTCTTAATTGTCCCAGAGGTTAGTGTCAAACTTGTAACTTCCTTTAATAAATATGAAGGACTTTCTGACATGCATTTTGTGTCATGTCCTTACTACTAGTGACCTCTGATTTTTTTCTCTTTTGTTCCTTTCTTGTTTTCAATTTATTTTATGCTGCAGTATAGTATATACCTTCATACGTTGCCTAAATAACAGTTTTATATGGACATTTTTCTCTTTTTCTCTTGCTTAATCAGTTGTAAAACCTCTTAGGTCAGCTAGTCCTCTTTGAGGGGGTCAGGGTTTTCCCTGTCCCCATTCAGGTTCTTTCTGTAAATATTTAGTGAGTACCTTTATGTGTTGATTAACACATAATGATAATAATAATGATTATTATTCTAGGCACCGCACACATCTTTTCCTTAAAGATACAGTCTAGTAGGAAAAACGGATATGTAAATAAATACTTGGCAGTAAAATGTTACAAATGCGATGATAGAAATATGTATACTGTACAGGGATAATACAGAGGAGAAAGACATTAACTCATGATGAACAGGGAGAGCTACCTAGAAAGGTGATCTGTCCTTACTTTTGAAGGATGAAAGAAGTTCTTTAGGTAGATGGGAGTAGCCAGCTTTTCTGGGAGAAGGAACAACATAGATAAAAATATGATGTGGTTAGAAACTGCAAGTGGTTGCTCCTAGGATTCCTGGCCAAGAGTCTGTAATTAGAATATCTTAGGCCATGGTACAGATGTCCAAATTGATGTGTTTAATCAGTCAGCTGGAGCTGAAGATTCATCACAAAGTAGATACTTTGGGCTCTTGATTTGGCCCAAGCTTAGAAGTGGATCCTTCAAATAGTTCTTCTCTGCTTTATTTTATGCATTAGCAAAAGTTGAGTCATCCTGAAGTCATGCCTTCCATCATTCTGGGAAGCTTTCTGAGCCAAGGCCAGTTTGGCTTAGGAGTAGGTTATGCTTTGTGTTGTAACCATTGGCAATAAGTCCTCTTCTTGCCCTGCACACGCACAGTAGGACTGCAGCTAATGAAGCACATGGGAAGGAGGAGCTGGGATGATACCCTCTGCGGATTTACATTTTTCTGGGGTGTTTCTTGGTAAGGATGCTAAAACTTTAATAAGATTCTGAGCTGACTTGTGCCACAGATCTCTGAGATACTGGGTCCTAATTTGTAAAGCAAACTATGTGTAAGTCAGTTGACATTCTCTCTGAGGAATTTTTTTGGCAGATTTTCCTTTAGACTTCTGGACAGATCTGTAAAACAATATGGCTTTTAAAATACTTCGACGTGACACATATCTAAAGGTTGAATAAGGCACTAATAGATGCCCTCGGTGTTTCCAATAAGCTGTCCCTTGTGGCTAATGGGGACTAGGACTTTCATCTTCTGGAATACATTCCTAAATTGTTTTTTATTTCCATGGACACATTTCTTAATCTCTTCCCTTGTTTCTTCCTCTATAAAGTAAGGCTATAGTCTATACCATCAACAGATCTGGTATTTGACACCAGTGTAGCTTTCTGCACTTAGATGGAGTCCCAAACTTTTAGCACAGTCACCTTCATTTCTACCACCTCAGAGTTAGAATCTTGGTGTGGGGGTTAGGACATACAGGGCAAAGGGTTATTGGCTATAGAATAAAGGCTTTTGGTGGGACAGCAGAAAAGACTGTGGTAATTAAAAAAAAAAAACCTTTTATTACAAAATAATATCCATACAGAAAAGTATACGTATCAAAGCCATACAGTTTGATAAGTTGTCACAAACTAAGCATATGTGTGTAAGCAGCAGAGTTTAATTGGTTTTTGACTCATGTTACTTTTGTTCTTTTTAACTCTAAACTCCGATATTCCCTATATGTTTAATAGTTTACATTAACAGGGAGAGAGCATTGTAAATAAATTAGGAAGAAGTTAATGCTCATGTTTTCCCTTGCTAATGCTTTCCGGTATGCCTAAGATTGATTTTTCATTGTTGAGAGAAGAAAGGAGAATTGGACCAAAGATGAGAGATTTAAAGGTGTTTGCCCCGTCTTTTGAACTAGATATTGTGGGTCTGGGAACAAGCACAGAAAAGACATGACTGACAAAAAACTAGATGGAAGCAGGCGTTGCCTTCAGTCACAGTGAAACAGTCTCTCACCAGAAGTGCTGTGGTTTTTGGCCTTAATGTTGAACTGTTTGGCTGTGGGGGGTTAGGGGGTGTGTGACATAATGGCCCACCTGCTTCTGGAGACACTTGGAGCCAGCTGGGATGTGGAATCCCAGAAGTCCTGCACTGCCATGTTTATAGTCTTGTCTTTGGTGTCCAGGTAAATGCCAGGCTGTACCAGGTCATGTTGTCTGTGTGTAACCCATTTTTATTCTAACAGTTTTCTTCTCTTTTTGCTGCTAGCTGACAGTGACGTAGAGGTGTCTGTGTTGATAAAGAACAGATACAGAAGTTTGCCTCCAAACCTGAATAACCATTTTTAACTTGAAACACTTTTCCTAGGAGTTGATGCACCAGAATCCTTCCCTTATTTGGTGCCCTGCTTAAATCTGAAGCTTGCACGGGGTTGCCAGAGCGCTCTGTATGCTGATTATTTGCTTTTTGGTACCCACAGCAGAGTGGTTTGTGAAACCTTCTTTGTGACCACATCTTTCTTAAACTGAAGCTTTGTTCTCCTTTGGGTTCTTAGATTAGTTCTTGCTCCTCCCTTTCCTGAGAGATTTGGGGGTTTTCCTGTATTGTGGTAGGTGGGTAGGCAGGAGGGTATGTTTTCAGATATTTTTTCTGGATTATGCACAGTCCCTTGATGGTGTATGAATGTACATATATTCTTGGACTCTTGAAGAACTATTTCTCTATTAACCAGGCAGTTTATGGTTTTATTTAGAAAAAATGTTAGAGTTTTTATTTACTAGTTCTATTACTGCTATTTCACTGTTACAGAAAGCAGGAATTTATTCACTTGAACTTTTCTCTTCTTTCTTCCTGTTGGCATTATCTTAGGGTGCATTTGTTAAGTGCTTCCACTGACTTGCCAGATATGATGTGGACTGGAAGTATCTACTTCCCTTAAACTGTAAGATTTCTCAGTTGGTTTGAACTAGTGGTCTCTCAGTGAATGATAGCTGGAACCATTAGCGGGTTTTTGCTTGGGGTTGCTTTAGCTTTTGGCCTTTATAAACATTCTCGGTGGCTGTCTTGGTTCTGCCGAAAAGATTGCCTTCTTTAAAGGTGAAAGATTAAGAGCTCAGACTCTGGAGCCAGATTGCCTGGGTTAACCTTGGACAAGTCATTCTCTGTTGCTCCATTTCCTCATCTGTAATACAGAAACCATAGGATTACTGAACTCACAGGATTGTCGTAGGTTAAATGAGTTAATAGACAAGGTGCTTATTAGAACAGTGCCTTAGGCATAGAAGGTGCTCTAGAAGTTTGGACTTTTATTATTAAGGTGCTTGGGTGTGTCACACTTGTTTTGTTCAGCTGGAAAAACTTGAAGTCTTATTATCTGAAATGTGTTTGGGTAGCCTGGGGTACTTTTAACTCCTAAAGCACAGAGCCAGCTCTGTAAATTCAACCAGTCCTCAGTGGGGGGCTGTCTCCAAGCTTTCGAAAGTTACAGCCCAGTGAGGTGTTAGGCCACACTCCCCGCACTGTGTGGATTATAAGCTGAGTAGAAGAGTAGAATACTGGATAGGTTCTCCAGTTCTTTGTTCTCATTGGCTGAGCCTTTTTTTGTACTTCAGAGTATGTCTTTCGCTCCTGCCATATGTCAAGCCAGAAGTTGTACACATATGGGTATTATAATCTTCGGAGCCAACTCTCTTACATCCATCCATCTCTCCATCTACCAGTCCATCACTGTTGATAATTCCTGTGTCCTGGGTTATAGAAATTAAACATTAACTAAAGTATATCTATCAGGGGCGCCTGGGTGGCTCAGTCGTTAAGCGTCTGCCTTCGGCTCAGGTCATGATCTCAGGGTCCTGGGATCAAGCCCCGCAGCGGGCTCCCTGCTCAGCGGGAAGCCTGTTTCTCCCTCCCACTTCGCCTGCTTGTATTCCCTCTCTCGCTGTGTCTCTCTGTCAAATAAATAAATAAATCTTTAAAAAAAAAAAAAAGTATATCTATCACAGTCTAGAGCTGTGCTGACCAGTGTGGTAGCCATATTGGCTATTTAGATTAATTAAAATGAAATACAATTAAAAATTTAGTTTCTCAGTCACACTGGCCACCTTTCAAATACTCATTACCCACATGTGGCTAGTGGCTGCTGTATTGGTCTGTGAAGATAAGGAACATTTCTGTCATCGTGGACAAAGTTCTAGGGACAGAGCTGGTCTAAAGACAGATGTGTATGTACTTAAGATGTACTGTGATACATAGCATCAGATGTGTATGAAATATTCTCTAAGCCTGCAGGATAAGGTATCAGGCTCAGCCTAGGGGTAGAGGGTTGGGAAAGCAAGGAGAAGTAGGACTTTATTAGATATAGAAAAGCTTGGCAGCCGAAAGAACATGGTGAATTTCAGGCACCATGAATAATTCTTTGTTGCCTGAAGTATAGGCCTTATCAGCAAGGGTGGAGACAGGAGGAACAGCAGAAGACCAGACTAGAAAGGCCATTTGTTCACCAAGTATTTATTGGTTACCTCCTTTGAGCAGCCCATTGTTGTGAACAAAATATATGAAGTCCTTGCTGTCATGGTGTGTGTGTGTTTGTGTAAAAATTGGTGATAAATGCTATAAAAACAGGGTAAACTGGAGCAGTGGTTCTCAGACTTGTCCCCAAAACCTGGGGAGCCTTTAAAAATCCCAGTGCTCAGGTCTCACCCCCAGGTGTCACACCTGTGCAAATTAAATCAGTGTCTGGGGATGGAGGCCAGGCATCTGTATTTTCAAAAGATTTGCACGCCATTCCATTGTGCTATAAAGTTTAGGAACCCTCTTATTGGAACATAAAACTGGGAGCATGCTTGGCACATTCAAGCGACAGGAGGCTACAGGAGTAGAGAGTGAGTATTGGATAGGCCTTTTATAGGTTACTGTAAGGATTTTGGCTTTTTTTTTTTTTAAGATTTTATTTATTTATCTGACAGACAGATACACAGCAAGAGAGGGAACACAAGCAGTGGGAGTGGGAGAGGGAGAAGCAGACTTCCCACTGAGCAGGGGACCTGAGCCGAAGGCAGACGCTTAACGACTGAACCACCCAGGAGCCCTGGCTTTTTTTTTTTAAGGTTTTATTTTATTTTTATTTATTTATTTTTTAAAGATTTTATTTATTTATTTGACAGAGAGAGACACAGTGAGAGAGGGACTACAAGCAGGGGGAGTGGGAGAGGGAGAAGCAGGCTTCCTGCCAAGCAGGGAGCCCGACACGGGGCTCGATCCCAGGACCCGGAATCATGACCCGAGCCGAAGGCAGACACTCAACGACTGAGCCACCCAGGTGCCCCTTAAGGTTTTATTTTTAAGTAATTTCTATACCTACCCAAAGTGGGGCTTGAACTCAGACCCCTGAGATCAAGAGTCATATGCTCCACCAACTGAACCAGCCTGGCGCCCCGGATTTTGTCTTTTATTTTGATGTTAACTGTGATCTCTTTTTGTCCAGTCTCTTGGGCCAGAATGTAGCAGAGGGAACTGCTATTCCTCAGGATCAGAATGCTTAATTCCTGATAGAACTCTGTTTTTCTTTGAATACCTTTGTCTGGGTTTTGTCAGATTATCCTCCAAAAAGAAATAGATTTAAATTCTCATGAATAATGATGAGTATGTTACTTCCCTACAGCATTAATATTAGTACTGCACTATTTTTCTTGAGGGTTTTGTGTGTAGCACCTGGATAGTCTATTTAATCACTATCAAATCTGTATGTTTTATATATTCTTCAGTCACTTATTGAATATGTACTAAGTACCAACCACCATGCTAGGTAGGCCATTTAAAAATATTGAAAGGGGGGCGCCTGGGTGGCTCAGCCGTTAAGCATCTGCCTTCGGCTCAGGTCATGAGCCCCACATCAGGCTCCCTGCTCCGCAGAAAGCCTGCTTCTCCCTCCCCCACTCCCCCTGCCTGTGTTCCCTCTGTCACTGTGTCTCTCTCTGTCAAATAAATAAATAAAATCTTTAAAAATAAAAAAATAAAAATATTGAAAGGAGGGCGCCTTGGTGGCTCAGTTGGTTGGGCGACTGCCTTCGGCTCAGGTCATGATCCTGGAGTCCCGGGATCGAGTCCCGTGTCGGACTCCCTGCTCAATGGGGAGTCTCCTTCACCCTCTGACCGTCTCCCCTCTCATGCTCTTTCTCACTCTCTCTCTCTAAAATAAATAAATAAAATCTTTTAAAAAAACATATTGAAATAAGAATATCCAGATTATCTCTAAAAATGAAATCACTGTTTCATTTGGTTTGGGACTTTTTCTAAAGACTCATACTTGGTTCGGGGCCACTGCTGGTCTCTGTAGATGAGTTATTTAGAACTAGAACCCCTGGGAGTTAGGGACAGGGATCATGATTGAGTGTGGAATGACCATTTCCTTTATCTTCCCTCTCTTCTCTGTCTTCATTGCCATTGGGTGATTGCAGTAGCTTCTTAATTGGTCTCCTGGCCTCCACACATTTGACCCTGGCCAACTCCCCCCCCCCCACCGCCCCCCCGGCCGCCAAAAAAAAAACCCTAAAATTTCTAAACAGTAGCTAGAATGTCTTTTCAAAAATGGAGGTTTGCTCATGTCACTTCTCTGTTCAACACTTTTCAGTAGTTTGATTAAAATCAGACTTTTTACTGAGGAGTACAACTTGACTCAGCCTATTTCTCCACACTCCCTCTTGCAGAATCACTTAACCTGCTCATACCAGTCTACCACATACCACTCTTGGGACCACCACACATGCTGTTCCATTTACTTATGACACATAGACAAGACTCTCTACCTGCTCCAAAACCAACTATTTACTCAGCCTTCAGGTTTCAACTCAAGGATCTCCTCCTCTGAGATCTCTAATGCCCCTGCTGTGGAAGTGTAGAGCATCCTGTATGTCCCTCATCATGGTACTTTATTATTATGTCACCCACAGAGCAGGGATCATCTCTGTCTTTGTTCTTGGTTCGTGCAGTGTCCTGTACATAGAAGGTGGACAGTTAGTTTTCGTTGAATGAATAAATGACCTTAGCATCCTCACACTCCCGTCAACCCATTCACTTATAAGATGGATTTGAGCTTGTGTGTGTGCCTTTGGAGAACTGTTTTTCTGGTTTCCCTCCTGATCACCAAGTGGGAGCTTCAACCATTTCCTCTTCTCTCTCACTTTGTGCAGTGCACACAGGGTGTCCCAGCTTACCTACTTTTCGGGTGGATGGCCATGAGAGTTCCCAGGCGCTGAGAGAGATGAATCAGAAAGAAGAGTCATTCAGAAAGTAGCCCAGTCAGAGCAACAGTGCTGCCCTTTGGCTGAACTTTCTCTCTTTCTCTGTATACCTTGACATGTGAGGCTGGTGGCACTTTTGAGCTGGTTGTTATAGATTGTCACACCACAGCACAGGGATTCATAAACCTTAATCTGGCACTTTCCCTCAATTACAGATTGTTTTGGGAAGTGTCCACGGGCCCTCTAGCCTATGTAAAAACTTTATTGGCTTTGGGTATGTTCTGTTTCCACTTGGTCACTTAGCCCCATAGTGGCATTGAAGGTGGAAACCTGGAGAGTCCCATTTATATTTATTTGTAGCCTTCGGGGCTTTTGAATTCAAAAGCTTTTAGAACAGCACTCTTTTGGCATTTGGTGGGTTTTTGTTTGGTTTGGGTTGGTTTGGTTTGGTGCTATCATAGAATAGGATGGTGCTTACTCAAAAGCTGGCAAGAAAAGTTAGATTTAGTTAGAGTCATACATTTGTGGGCTTTTTAGAATTGGAAGGAACACTGTAGGTTGGTGATTGCCCTCCTCCTCACTACCCTTCTTCACCTGTCAGCCCGTGAGAATCATTGCTGTTTACAGTAGATGTGTGTGGTAACCCTCAAGTGTTGTACAGGTAGAAAAATTTTTTTGATACCCTAATATTATAAATCTAGCCCAGGGATCACACTTTTTCTGTAAAGGGCCAGATAGTAAATATTTTAGGCTTTTGGGCCACACACTCTACTGAGGCTACTCACCTTGCCTTTGTAGAGGTAGCGACAGACAAGATGTAAACAAGCTAGTGTGGCTGTGTTTCAACAGAACTTTACTTATGGATGCTGAAATTTACATTTCATATAATTTTTCTGTGTCATGAAATACTCTTTTGAGTTTTTTCACCCATTAAAACAATATAAAAAAACATTCTTAGCTCCCGGGCCATATAGAAACAGGTGACATGCTACCTGTTGACTCTTGGGCTGTAGTTTGCTGACCCCTGATCTAGCCCAGTGGTTCCTAAATCTGGCCGCTTTTTAGAATTATCTGGAGACCTTTTGAAAATGCTGATTTGCAGTCACCTTCCCCCTCCCTGAGGATTCTGATCCTGTAGGACTGGGGAATCTTTTTTTTTTTTTTTTTTTTAATAAAAGCTCTTCTTGTGATGCATACACACTCAGGGTTATGGAATTACCAATACTGATCTCGCTCAGCCTTCTCATTTTATAGTTGAAGAAATAGCCTTAGAAAGTTGATGTGACTTCCCAGTAGTTATATAGCAAATAAATGGCACAACCAGAATTTTACCTAGGTCTTCAATTCTAAGATCCGTGGTCTCTGTTCATATCATTCTGTACTCATCCCTTTGCCCAGTAAACAAACAAGCAATAAATGCAGGATAGTCACAAACTCAGGGTTCCTTCTTTTCCTTTGTTTTTTTTTTTTTTTCAATGAAAGGGAAACTTTATTGAGGCCACAGGGCCTTGGGGCTCGGTCAGGAGGCCTCCCTGCAGGCAAAGGAGGGGCCTTATTTGACTTCCTTCTTGGGGCACAGGTTGTTGGTGTGGCTGCACTTCTTGGCGGCAGGTGACAGCGCGGGGGTGTAGGCGAGCAGAACACTCATGGCGGATCATCTTGTTTCTGGGCCCGCTGATGGAGGGAAGGCTGGGTGTTGCCACCTCGCAGGCGAAGCACCAAGTGCACGGTGGACTCTTTCTGTACATTGTGGTCTGAGAGAGTGCGTCCATTGTCCAGCTGTTTGCCCGCAGAACTGAGATGCTGCTGGTCAGGCAGGATGTCCTCCTTGTCTTGGATTTTGGCTTGGATTTTTGACATTTTCAATGGTGTCACTGGGCTCGGCCTTGAGGGTGATGGTCTTTCCCACTAGGGTCTTCACAAAGATCTGCATCTTTTCCGTCTGCCGCAAGGCACTTCCACCAAACCACTCCGCCACCTCATTGAAGAGATAGAGCGGGGTTCCTTCTTTTCCTTAGACTTAGTGCCAGTTTCCCTCCTGAGAGCCAGCTGGGTACTCTTAAGTTCTGCTGTCCCTCTGCTTGTTGGCTGGGTTTTCTGGAACTGACTGCTGATTTGACATTTAGCCTAATTTCCCTCCGGTCCGCTGGCTTTAAAAAGAGATAATGAAGTAATAGCAAGTAAATTGCTTTAACGTTAAGACTTTGTTGAGGCAGCACTAAGCTGCAGTGTGAGGATGAGAGCCGTTGTTTCAAGGGGTGCATTTCTTGGAAGAAGTGGTTTTAAGAGGCACGTTTTACGCTTGAGTTCACATGGCTCAGATCCAGCTGTCTAAGTAGGACATCTCAGCATGGAACTTGTGCTTAATTAGAACTAATTGAGCTGTCATTTTGCCCAGAACAGTTCAGGGGCGGGGAAACTAAAGGTGAGAAGTAATCACTGTCCCTACTCTACCTCAGCCTTGGTTTGGTCCAAGTAAGAAATGGAAGGATTGATTTTGATTTGCTCTGTCTTCAGTGAGGCATTTGAGTCATGCTACTTGGCTTGCCTGTATTTCTTTCTTTATGTGTATCCTGGAAGGAGGAATAGTGAAAGTCTAATGAACAATTTTATTTATCATTTATTTATTTATTTATCATTTATTTATTTATTTATTTATTTAATTTGAGACCGAGAGCGCGCGCGCACTCACACACAAGCAGGGGTGGGGAGGCGCAGAGGGAGAGGAAGAAGTAGACTCCCTGCTGAGCAGGGAGCCCGATGTGGGGCTGGATCCCAGGACCCCAAGATCACGACCCGAGCCAAAGGCAGATGTTTAACCGACTGAGCCCCCTGGGCGCCCCCACCATGAATAATTTTTACCTTTACCAGATGATTGTTCCATTACTAACTTACTGATAGGTTTCCACATTTGTATGCAAGGTCCCCCTTCTTCACTTTCTTTATCATCTCCTTAGATCTTACCTCCTCCAAAGACTTTCCTTCCTAAGGGATAGTAACAAGGGAAACAGAGTGCCTCTTGACACCTTCATAGCCAGTAGGCCTTATCTTAGGATTTGGAGCATAAATGGGGAGTTGGCAAGTTTTGGAATATTATTTGTCTTTTGTTCTTGGACTACAGGTTCCTTGGCAGTGGGGACCTTGCCTTGTTGGTTTGTTCTTTTTTTTTTTTTAAAGATTTTATTTATTTATTTGAGAGAGAGAATGAGAGAGAGCACATGAGATGGGGGAGGGTGAGAGGGAGAAGCAGGCTCCCCGCTGAGCCGGGAGCCCAATGCGGGACTCGATCCAGGGACTCCAGGATCATGACCTGAGCCGAAGGCAGTCGCTTAACCAACTGAGCCACCCAGGCGCCCTGTTGGTTTGTTCTTGATCGTGCCTGGCATAGCAGCAGCACAGGGATGAAAGTGGACAGCACAGCATTACCTCTGTGCTCACGTTTTCCTGCACCCTGTGAGCTCAGTGCTTTAGGGAGACAGTAAATGGGCTTCAATTGCATGCTCTGAAAGTCCTGAACATTTGCTAACAGGTACCATTGAAATTTGGGTTTCTACCTATGTTGGCTCCTATCTAAGAGGATAGAGCCCCCTATTTAAAACATGACAAGGTTTTTTTGGTTTTTGGTTTTAAATACTTGGCATATCTATAGAAGTGCTCCAGATGGATAAATTAAGAGAATGATAATTTATGTTCTCCACAATACTGTAAAAATGCACACTGGAATTTCTTTTAATACCGAGTACTCTTACTATCTTTAAAATAATTCACTTCTCAGAAATTCAGTTTTCCACACAGCTATTCAGAAGGAGGAGCAACTATTTAGGAATTGAAATTGGGCATATTTCAGAATTCTTACCTCCTGTGTTGTATTGCTGCCTCTGAACAGCTTCTCTCTCCTTCCTTGCTCCATAGTTCACAAAGCATTTAGGCAGTTCTGAGTGACAGTTACCACGGCTTGCATAAAACATTTATTCCTCAAAATGCTTTAGTTTTTATTATTTCATTTTATTCTTTCAGCTCTGAGGTAGGTGGTGTCAGTGGGTGGAAATTCTATTTTATAGTTGAGGAACAACCCAAACCATTTCACTCATAATTCCGTAGTTAATGGCAGGACAGACTTTATTGTGAGGGTCCAGAGACTTACCCATCCAGCCACTGCCATTAATGTCTCTTTGGGTCATTGCTTTTAGATGGTTTATAAAAGGCTCAGGAGTCCATAGTGAATTGGTTTTGGACTTGAACTGAAGAGCCAAGAGCCCTTTTATAATTCTATTGTTGCCTGTCAGGGTATACCCAAGAGGCATTTTTAGTTTTTGGTGAACCATATGGAAATATGTGAGGAAGATCTGGAGGCAGATAGTCTCACATTCAAAGAGTAACATTTCTTTCTGTACCTGAGTGAGACCATCTGAGTATATTGTTAAGAATCAAAAAGTTGCCAAAATGGAAGCCAGTACAGGGTGATGTGTTGGAAAGGGAGGAAGCTCAGACTAAGACTTTCCTACCGTGGACTTGGTATTGTTTTCCAAAAATTGTGCTGGAGTGTTACATGCAGCGTTGCTTAGGTCCATTTGATCAATGTGTAACAAATCTATTTCCTCAATATAACATGCCTTACCTCTCTCTAGAATGCATCTTCATTTTTAGCTGTTTTCTGACTTGAAGTATTATTGGTGACGATAAAGAGAGACTGTGTTTAAGGTGACAGATACTTTCAGACTAAAAATAAAGCAGTGGTTCTCATTAACCAAGGTCAGGGAGAATGTGTGTACAGTTTGAAAAAGTTCCCTAAGATTCCCTTCACTCTCACTAGTTGAAAAACAGTGCATTGAAATCTACTTTCTGCTAAATACAGTTGAAAATAACAATGGCAAATATGAATTGAGGTAGTTACATGGGCTTCATCTGCTACCCTAAACGAAGGGTGTTTGGGAAGTATAGATAGAACCACAGTATTTTTTTTTAAAAGATTTTATTTATTTATGTATTTAGACAGAGAGTGAGCTTGAGTGGGGTGATGGGGTGTGGGGGGACAGAGGGAGAGGGAGAGAAAGATTCTCCAGCAGACTCCAGGCTAAGTGTAGAGCCCAATGCAGGACTCGATCCCACGACCATGAGATCATGACCTGAGCTGAAATCAAGAGTTAGATGCCCAGCCAGCTGAGCCACCCAGGTGCCCCGATAGAACCACAGTACTACAAAGCTTCTTGGTGCTCTTAATTTTAATCCAGGAGATATTGTAGCTCATACAGTATGAGTTTCCTACCTCATGGAGAAACTTAAAAAGTAGACCTGAAGTGCTTTTTAGTTACTCTTATTCCCTCATCATCCCTTCCGTTATGAATAATCTAATCAGTTCTCTTCCTGAGATACTTGGAGTACAAAGGAGGAAAAACTTTTCTTTGGAACCAGAAGACCTGGGTTCAAGTTCTAACTCTGCCATTTGCTGGTTTAAGTTGCTTAAATTTTCTGAGCTGCCTTGGGGCTTGGGAAATGGTAATTGGCTTGAATGAGATGAGTTAATATCATTCTTTGCCTACCGAAGTACCCTGTATGTATAAATATAACCAGCATTCCTCCTGGTTATGGGTGGGTTAACTAGTCATGATTGATAGCTGTGGGAAAAGGGATAATTAAGTTAAAATAAGAATAGAGAGAGAGTACATACATTTTACCTTTTTATTTTTTATTTTGTTATTTTTTTTTTACATTTTTACCTTTTTATCTTGAAATAATTTTATATCTGTAGAAAAGTTGTTAGAACAATCCAAGGAATTCTGTATATCCTTCCCTCAAATTCTTCGGTTGTTAACATTTTACCACTTGCTTTGTCATTCATTGGGGAAGAATGTTCAGCTAACAGCTGAGTGTTTACAACATGTCAAGCATGTTTTTACTTGCCTTATGTCATACACCAATCCACTAACATATAGGTACTGTTATCTCCAGTGTGTAGAAAAAAAAACTTAGGGGTGCTTGGGTGGCTCAGTTGGTTAAGCGACTGCTTTCGGCTCAGGTCATGATCCTGGAGTCCCGGGATTGAGTCCTACATCAGCAGGGGGGTCTGCTTCTCCCTCTGCCTGCTGCTCCCCCCTCTCATGTGCTCTCTCTCATTCTTTCTCTCTCAAATAAATAAATAAAATCTTAAAAAAGAAAGAAAGAAAGAAAAACTTAGAGAGGTTAGATAAGTTGCCTGAGATTCCACAGCAGGTAAATGGCAGAGGTTGGAAAAGAAAGTCCATGTTTTTCACCACCTTCCTCTACTAGTGGATCTGGAGACTTGCATTCTAGCCCAGGTTTTGCCACTAACAGTGGTATGGTCACTGGCAGTTTATTTCACAGCAGTTCCTTTGTTTTCCAGCAGTTTCCCTTCTTTTCATGGAACCCAATGTCCCTGGTCCTGACTCACCTCACTGTAGAGACAGGTTACCATCAATGAAGTATCTTGAGCTTTTTAGCTATATAAATCAATGCTGGATCTAGTATTGCTGATTAAGTATAATTTGTTTAAGCAAAAATAACTACAGTTTGTGTGCAGAGTTTGCTGTTGAAGTTATGGTGAGGTGTGAGTACACTCCTTTACCCACACCGAGCTTCCATATGAAATAGATGGAACTGTCTTGATTTGATTGGTGTTCTCTTTTGCAAAAGGATAAACCAGCAGAGTTTTTCCTGTTAGGCAAAGTATCCAGGGGTGCTGGACTATTCCTTGCTCTGAGCACCCCCCCTGAGATCAAGATTATTGATCCTTCTTTCTGTTTGGCTACTGGGCCGTGAGCATTTTGGTTCTAGGAGACTGGGGAAGATGACAACAAGGTTTGGTCTTTAGATTATTTGCACTTTCTTTGAGTTGAATTTTCCCCCCCCCCAACCCTTGGTTTGATCAGAGGAATCTTTCCCCTCGGTTTTGATAGAAGTAGATTTTGTGGAACCTTGAACTGAAGATTGTAAATTTGGTAGCTTGTGGGCCAGATGTGGCTGGCAAATATGTGTTTTTGGCTTGCCTAATGTCTTAAATTTTTTCCATTAGTAGCCAACATTTAAAAGCCATAGGTTTTCACATAAAAACCTAGCTTTCGAAAGCTTTTCTTTAAAAGGGGAGAAAATAAAAGGAAAGAGATGATGATCCTGGGCCTACAAAGAGCAGAAATGGAGTGGAACAGCCGTCGAGCGCTACTGTCCCCAGTAGCCTATTTTGTACCTGGCTCCTGTAGACACTTGAATTTTCAGCTCTAGATCTAGAACTTGAATTTTTGTTTTAAAAGCTGGAGAAGTACAATTGGATGAGTTAGTGTTGTTAGCTTATCCGTGGTTACAAGAGTCCTGCTTTCTTGGATAGGTAGGAAAATAGCTTATAAATACGATAAGGGACTTACAAGATCAGAGTATTTTCCCTGTCTTTGTCATTGTTTAATTTCCATCATTGTGGGCCAGGGTGACTCCTAGATCTGAGCGCTTTGGTCATCCCTTCATTGCCTGCACACAGGCACCGCTGCCAGCAGAGGGTGCTGTCCACTCACTGAGCCTGCTGTCATGGTGGCTCAGCTGATCCGCAGCTGTTGGGCATGTGCCCTGGGTCTGTGTGAGGCTTTGGGCATGTTCATTTGGTTCCCATCCCTAGTGCCCACCCCTTAGACCCTGGCCAGGTTATTGTGTCACTAGGGACTCTGTTCAGTAACAGGAAACTGGGGAAAGTTTAATTGTTTTCTCCTCTCTCTTTTTCCCATGCAGCTGAACAAAAGGTTCATCCTCAGTTTTCTCCATGCCCATGGGAAGCTGTTTACCCGGATTGGGTAAGTGTGCAGGATGTTTATTTTATTTTCCTACATTACAAGTCATTTTGGAATTTAATATTGTTAGCAACTAGACTGTGTTTGTAACTGAGGGCACAGGGTGTGAATTCTTAGAGGCCTCCACCTTCTCTTCACTCACTCTGCTCATGAAGTTTGGGAAATATTATTCTGCATCCATCTGTCTCTTCTTTCTCTATCTTTACTAAAGCCCCTTTTAAACATCCAACCCCCACCTCTAATCCCTCTGATTTCTCTTTCCTCTGCCTTCCAGCTCAGCCCCTAGTGAGCTCCTTAAGGAAGTCATACTCAGTCCCTAGGTACAGCTGTCAGGGGTCCTCCTTGGGGAAAATGCTGTCCACTAATTTTCCCTTAAAGAGAAGAGTAACATTTTCTTTCCTCTAACATTTTCTCTTCCTTCTGAACCATACCCCTTTCTTCTCTGCTCAGGTTTGTGCACCATATTGCTGATCTCCATAAATGCTAAGACTTTTCTTTGGTTTCCCCATCCGCCATGGATTTACATGTAAATATCAGGGAAGATGGTGTGTGCAAAACCCTGTTACTTCATCCATTAAATCCCTGGAAAGACATCATGTTTTGAGTATTCCTTTCGTGGATCAGAATTTTTCCTCACTGTATAAAACTAGTGATCCTAAAGCCTGATGAATGCCTGCACACCAGACTAGAGGTATGCTGAGTGCCTCTGTAGTCTAGGAGACAAGTAAGTGGCAGCACTCTCTGATGGGTCTTCGTCTGCGTTTTCATATTTCCTGAGTTGGAGGTTTTATTATGAGCTACCCTTTGAGGTATATCTTTTGGATCCCCCATTATTGTCAGTGTTTCCCTCACTTTCTGCCATAGCCTTCTGAGTTTATCTGTAATGCTCTAGAAGGTTTCCTTAGTGGGAGAAGCAGAAAGGTTTTGTCTTGCTTCAAGAAACACTGTGAAAAAACATGGTGAACTAGAAAGTGTGCTTGTTACATACTCATTTGTCATCAACCTGGGCAAGAGTGACAGTGATGGCCAGCACAAGGGTAGTCTTGATTTTGAAATCACTAGGGAAACTTGGAGTAGTGCCAACAGATGCATCTCTATTGGGAGAACTAAGTATAAAGTAATTCACTTGGGAAAAGGAAATCAGGTGTGTCAGTAGCCTCCCCCCCCCCCCATAGGCTCTACCCTGGCAGGAGTTTTTGCTTGACGCTGTTGTATCCCCAGCGCCTAGCATACAGTAGGTACTCAGGAAATACTTGCTTATGAATGAATAAATCATTACAAGAAATGGACAGATTGTCAAAGACTAGAGAGAAGGATCTAGTATTGTAGTAGGTTATAGTAGACCCAGGCCAATCACTAGTGAGTCGTGTAAAGCTGCAGTTACAAGGTGGACAAGATGATATCAAGGTCATTTCATAAAATAACGCATCACAGCAGGAAATACAATTATGCTGCGCTTAAAATATGGCTCCTTTTTATTATCTTTTTTCTCATTTTAAAAATCTTTCTTACTACCTTACTACCTTTCCACTCTGTATTTCTCTCCTTTTTTTCCTTTTCCTGTGTTTGTTCTTTAAATTTTCATGTACCGTAATTTTATGAGTCAGTATTTCTCAACCTTTGTACCATTGATATTTTGAGCCTTATAATTCTTTGTTGTTGGAGTCTGTCCTGTGTGTTGTAGGATTTTAACAGCTTCCCAGGCTTCTCCCCACTATGTGCCAGTGGTATCTCTGCCTCTCCTCACCAGTCATGACAATTACAGATGTCACCAGACAATGCCAAATGTTCCCTGGGGGGCAAAATTGCTCCTGGCTGGAAACCGCTATTCTGTTAGAGATTTGGGGAGCTAAAGAAGTTCTAAATCTTGGTCTAGAATGTAGGAATATTTAAGATATATTTTTGTCAGTTCTAAGTATTAGGTAGAATCTTACTTTTGTTCCCCTTAAAAATCCTTATAGTTAGATACATATATTTTGGAGGAACTTGGGGAAAGAACCATAATAATGATTAAAAAGCTAGAAAATTATTTCTGAGAGAAAAAATTAATCTTAACAGAATTAAAGTAAGAGGCACCTGGCTGGCTCAGTTGGTGGAGCATGTGTCTCTTGATCTCAGGGTTGTGGGTTCGAGCCCCACGTTGGGTGTAGAGATTGCTTAAAAATAAAATCTTAAAAAAAACACACACAAAAAGTTAAGGTAAAAAAAAAAAAGTCTATTTAGAGACAGCTGTGGGGTACCTTGTGTTTAAATATAAAAGAGTCATAACTGGATAGTTTTGATTTCTATGGGATGACAGCAAAAGAAAATAGGCTTATGTTGCAGCTGAAGAGATTTGGGTTAGGTGTAAGTAAATTTCACAGAGGGAAGATGTTTGGGAATTTTCTTCTCTGGAAGTCTTTAAAAAAGAATAGATTATCTCATTTGTCAGAGGTGGTTTGCTGTGGTCCAGATTATTTTTCAAGACCTCTTCCATTCCTGCATATAACATATTCTGTTGGCAAAAAGATAAGGCCAGTCTATGTTCATCTTCATAAAAAATGAGTTACAGTTATGTTCACATGAGGAAAATATATGTAAATTCTAGGCACTCCAGCCCCTTGATGAGTATTCTTGTGCTCTCCTGGAAGGAAAAGAATTGAGCCCCATATTTATTCTGGAAGGCAGAAACAGCAGTAACTTCTATTGGGGGTAAAAAAAAAAAAGCATAGTAGTCTGTAGGACTAGAAAAGGAGTGAGCCCAAGCCACACACAACAACATGGACTGTTGCCTAATTACCAAGAAGATGTGAAATGTGGGAGGTGTTGAAAACGAATTAAGAGTGAGGAGATTGTAATGGGGAGCAGCTGAAGACACATCCACTGTCCTGCCTGCCTTTTGAGAAAAGCCCTGGGTTGCTTTGCTCTCTGGGCCTGTGTCTTCTCTGTGCTAGGTGTTCCAAATCGCATCTGTATCCGCTTGAATGCCAATTGTGTGCAACACGAGTCTCCCTCCTCTGTGTCCAGGGAAAAAGAGGTTCAGAGCATTAGGTGGAATCAAGTGCCCAAGGGGAAAGTTTTTTTTTCACCACTGACTAATTACAAGACCTCGAGAGGGAACAAGTCAAAGCCTTTTTGGGCTTCAGTTTCCTTATCAGCAGTTTAAATAGGTGATGTCCAAGGTCCATTCCAGTCCTTATGTTCTGTAGCACTATGATTTTTTTTTTTCTCTCATCTCTATCCTGTCACATGGCTTAGTTTTGTTTGTTTTTGTTTTGCTACTGGATTGCTCCTATCTTGTCCAGTTTTTAAAAATTAAGAAGTTGAAAAAAATTAGGAAGCGTGATTGTTTTCTGCAGAGAATGTCATCTAGCCCAGCTGCGTTCCTCAGCATCTGAGAGGTTGGGTGCTGTCCCGTTAGTCACTGTCTGAGTCACTCCCAATTTAGGTCCCAGTGTTGTCTGAAAGACTGGTTTCTTGAAACTGCCATTCAAATGAGACAAGGTGTCTCTAGAGATCACTTCGGAAAGCAGTCACTTAAGTCTGCAAAATGCTTATCCTGAAAATGATTGTATCTTCTGCAGTTTTTAAGGATAGGGACAGAATCTTCTCAGGCTCAGGAAGAAGATTCAGTCAGGGATCCCATATGGCTCCTGACAGACACTTGCTTTCCTGGTGAGAGGCAGATCAGACCTGTGCCTGGACTCCACTGAGAGAGGTTGGGAAGCCGGCAGCCTGGAGACTTTTGATTTGTGACAAATAGAATAATTTTGCTTCCCATTATTGCATTGGTTAAAGTTACCGCTTTAGTTTTTACTTGCTTGCTTAGTCACGCTATTTGCACAGCTTCAAGGTCTCTTGGAATTCAAAGACTGATATATTTATTTTGGTCTTTGAATTGTGAAAAATGCAATGTTTATGTCTTGATTTATTTTTAAAATTATAAATGTTTTATATACAAAAGCCAGACGTATTCATTGTAGGGAAAAATCTATTTACTGCATACAGTGCTCATTGTAAAATATTAAAACCCAGCAAAAGAAGAAATAAAAAATTGCCCATCTTCTCACTATCTAGAGATAACTCTCCACCCTTAACACTTGGTGTATATTTTTATCTTTTTTTCTATACATATCACACATTTATTTTTTTACAAATATGCGTAACAAGGGACATTCAACTATTTTAAAAGTGTATTCATGTAATATATATTGAACTTTCCCCCACATGATTAAAAATTTAATATTTTTTTTTTTTTAAGATTTTATTTATTTATCTGACAGAGAGAGCAAGAGAGGGAACACAAGCAGGGGCAGTGGGAGAGGGAGAAGCAGACTTCCCACTGAGCAGGGAGCCCGATGTAGGGCTTGATCCCAGGACTCTGGGATCATGACCTGAGCCGAAGGCAGCCGCTTAACGACTGAGCCATCCAGGCGCCCCTCTAATACAACTTTAAAAAAAAAGAATTTGAGCACTGGGTGTTATATGTTCTGATCTAACTGATGAATCACTAAATTCTACCTCTGAAACTAATAATATGCTATATGTTAATTAAATTGAATTTAAATAAAAAATTAAAAAATAGAATTCAATTATATGGATGTGCCATCTTAATGATCTGCTGTTGTTGGGCATTTTAGGCTGTTTTCAATTTTTTGCTGTTATAAATTACCATCTTTTTATGCTCTCTCTTCTCCTCCTTTGCTGCTACTGCTGTTGCTGCTTTTTATAATTTTATAAAACTTCAAACATAAGTTGTACATTGTATTTCCATTTCAGTATAATTTTTATCCTGTAATATCGGGTGGAGCAAAGAGAAAGACATAAAACTACTTACAGGTGGTTTGAGGCCCAAATCAGCATTTTAGTGACAAAACTGGGAAGCAGAAACCCCGCTATTGAGCTCTGAGGAAGGATCTGTTATCTGTGCGTCCCTCAGTTACTGCCTAACAAAGCTGCTTTAGTCTGAGTGGATTCATCTTCCCTCATATCTCAAGAGTTGAAGTTACTCTAACCGATATCCTTATGTATTTGAGGGTTTTTTTGTTGTTGTTATAGTTATGTTGTACTAGTTGAAAGGCAAAGGGAGGATCTTTTTTTTGTTGTTATTAAAAAAAAAGAGAGAGAGATGTGGATATTTGACCTGGTGCTCATTTGAGACTTCAGTCTGACCTAGGGAGTTAATGGATCTGTTTCAATTCCCATCCCAGGGAAGAGGCTTCCTCAGACACAGCTTCGAAGCAGGACTGTCCCACGTGACACCTCTGTCCTGTCATTCTGTGCTGGCTCTCTACTGCCTTTCAACACGGAGACACATGGCTCTGAAACTTGCCCACTGTGGCTGCTTTTCAAGCAGAGTGAACACTGCTATTCTCGTAATGAGAAGTGCTAGCCCCCCTCCCCACCTCCGAACAGAAAGAGTGCTGCACAGTGTCAAGATTTAAAATGAAACCTTTGTTATAGCCCATGGGGAAAAATGGATCCATTCCAGCCCCAAACATATCACTCTCTGCCATTCCAAACCTACCAAGAGTTTTAATGGTTCTGAATTGGAAGGAAAAACAAGGTTCTTTTTTTTTTTTCCTTGTTTTTACCGGGGGAGGGGGGGCACTTGAAATGGCATGTTGGGGAAAAAAGCAAATACATGGCATGTTTTGTGCCAATGAAAATGAGGACAGCTCAGCAGAGAAGGGAACTGGAGTATAAACTGTAATTGACCCATAGCTGTGGCATGACTCCTGGGTACTAGAAGGTCAGTAATAGGAGTTGCCATCCAAGGGTAAGGAATGAAGATTGCTAAGATGCCAGAAAGCTCTGGAGTTTTTTTCCTAACACGGGGAGGGTATTACTCAGTGGCGAAAGGGCCAAGGTTCAGGTGAAACCAGAAGCACCTTTCTCTAGGACTTGAAACTGTTTTGTATCTTTTGAGAAAGATTCCCTTCCCTGTGGCTTTCCAGAAGCTATTTATTAATCCAGCCTGGAGCTATTCCTCACCCCACCCCCCAGTGTACCACAAGGAGTTTGTTTGTTTGGGGGGTGGGGGTTGAGGATGGATAAAAGATACTTTGCTGACCACGAATTGTTCAGCGTGGCTCTATGGCCCGTGTGCCTGGTTTCTCTCTCTAGCACCAAGTTTGAATTTGCTTTTTATTTTCTGAGGACTTGAGCTGTGGTTTTGTTCATGTTTCCAAAGGAGCTCCAGGCATGCACCACTGTTTGGGATCCAGTGGCCACATTTGGCAAGCAGTGGTTTGAATGACCTCTCTTTAGGAGCCCTAGGTCACTGGCTGGATTTCTACCTCCCTACATTATAGGCTCTTCCTGTATTGGGAGTGGCAGTTGGCCAGGGCATTAGATTTCCACTGGCCTGAAAACATACAGACCCTGATGAGCAGAGGCTTGTGAGAGGGAGGAGGACAGCAACACAGGAAAGACTGAAACAGATCATGGGGGCCCTTGGTCTAGGGCTTCTTCAAGGGGAAGTCTGGGATCCCTAGGTGGAGCAATTAGTGTGATGGTACCTAAAAGACAGCAGCAGAACTATGCCTGGTTTCCTGAAGCGAAGCCTCTAGATTCATGAACCTCTTTTTAAGGAATACAGTTTTCATACCAGAGAGTTTGGGGAATATGTAGGTTGTAGAGCTTTAAGGAAATTTGTTCACTATTCACAAAAACGGAGTGTTTCAGAGAGAAACTTTGATTTCAGCTTGAATCCAGTGGTTGCCAGGGGTTAGGAAATAGCATACCAAAGCCTAATAACTCATAGTGACGTATCCAGAGGTTGAGTTGTTTCCATCTCTGATCCCTGATCAATTCTTTTTCTTAAATGTGGTCACAACCTTAGGATACCAGGAAGGTTTGTGAAAGAAAACGTCCTAGGCATGAGTGGTCTGCTTTCAGAGAGACACGGCGTGGTGGGGTGGGAGTTTGTGTGCGCGTGTGCGTGTGCACACCAGCTGCTCTTGGGCACGTGCCTCCCTGAATGAGCTGGCTGTGTTTGCAGGATGGAGACATTCCCTGCGGTGGCGGAGAAGGTCCTCAAGGAGTTCCAGGTGCTGCTGCAGCACAGCCCCCCTCCTATTGGAAGTACCCGCATGCTGCAGCTTATGACCATCAACATGTTTGCTGTGCACAACTCTCAGCTGAAAGGTAAGGAACGGCTGGCATCTTTATCCACACAGATAAATCTGAGTCTAGCTTCTTTCATATGCTACCATACCACGACATTCCCCCTGATACACACACACGCAAACACACGCTTCCCTATCATTGCCTCTCAGATTTTTAATTTACTCTCTGAAATCTGTATGACTCTCTAGTGCTTGGGTGGGATGAAAGGAAGGAATCATGGGTATAGAGCTTTATTTGCAAACCCAGAGATGCTGTTGCACATCTGGCCGTGCTAAAGGCAGCAGCAAGGCCTCTTGGAGGCTATAGACCCAGAGCCTCTCCCAGGGGAGAGGCATTGCTGAAATGTTTCATTGCAGAGACCATACGCTTGGCAGGGATTGGGAATAGCTGTTTCTGGACGCATGTACCCTGTTTGTTCAGTATGGAAAAGTCTAGTTCCCTATGGGCTATCCCTTGTGGGAGCCTGCCAGGGAGTACGAACAGTGAATTGATGAGCTTTGGTGACTCAAGCTGGAAGCACAAAAATCACCAGGCCTAGAATTTGGCCATTATACTGGTGTGCATTCTGAAAAGCTTTTCTGAACACTGGGGGTTTTTTGAGGTGGGGGTGGGGAGGGAGGGAATGATTGGCAGGATTTTTAAATGTTCTGATGACCAGGTCACTGTTGAAGGATGTTACCAGGATCCCTTCCCTCCCCTCCACCCCACTTAGGTAAGGATGATGTGGTTTGACTTGATGGAAATATGTAGCATGGGGGTGACATTGTTTTGTGTGTTTATTTGGTCCACGCTGCCAAGAATCGTTTCAGAGGATTGACAGAGTGTTTGGTCTCAAGGCTGGAAGGTTCTTATCTGAAATGCCAAGAAGTGGAAACTGTCCTGTGCAGATTCTGTTTTAAAACAGACCTGGTCGGGCGCCTGGGTGGCTCAGTTGGTTAAGCAACTGCCTTCAGCTCAGGTCGTGATCCTGGAGTCCCAGGATCGAGTCCCACATCGGGCTCCCCGCTCAGTGGGGAGTCTGCTTCTCCCTCTGACCCTCTCCCCTCTCATGCTCTCTCTCTCTCAAATAAATAAAATCTTTAAAAAAAAAAACAGACCTGGTCTTTCTGGACAGAGTGTCGCTAGTTCTCTTGTTGCATCTTTTCTTAGTGCTTTCTCACTCTGAAGTTGATTTATTTCCCTTGCCATTTGTACTTGGGGGTTATGCCTCACTGGTATTGGGGGTGGTGGATTTCTCCCCTGATGAGTATATATGCCACACTTTCCCTTGAAAACTTGGCTTCTCCTGGGACTTTCTCTGCAAGGTCCTCTGCTCGTCCACCTGGGTTTTCAATCATATCTGAATCTTAGAGGATTTTCTCCCCTCATGCTGCCTGCTACAAAATTGAGAGTTCCCAGCAGAAGTCAAGATGCAGAGGCTTAGGTGCCTTTTTGAGCTTGGCTAATTATTCCTGAGAATACCTCTGAGAAAGCATGCAATCTTACGACATGGATGGAACTGGAGGGTATTATGTTGAGTGAAATAAGTCAAACAGAGAAAGACATGTATCATATGATCTCACTGATATGAGGAATTCTTAATCGCAGGAAACAAACTGAGTGTTGTTGGAG
>NC_138383.1:39667354-39693906 GCF_054177405.1 Leptonychotes weddellii | reverse complement strand
GGTATTAAAGAGGGCACGTTCTGCATGGAGCACTGGGTGTTATATGCTAACAATGAATCATGGAACACTACATCAAAAACTAATGATGTAATGTATGGGGATTAACATAACATAATAAAAAAAAGATATTTTCAGCAAAAGGAAAAAAAATAAATCTTAAAAAAAAGTTTATAGTTCTGTGTAGCCTTATTTTCTGCTCATTTTCCATTCCATCCTTGTATCTTTTGTATCAATTTATTTGAGCTTTACAGATGGTAAATATAACAAGTCCTTTCTATGTTCACTGGTAATTTTCTTATTTGTGTTTGATTATTTAAATATGTTTATTGGTTTTTTTAGTGTACAAAATATTTAAACTTTTATTGAGTTAAAATGTCATTCTTTATCGTTTGTAATTTATTCCATTGCTCTTAAGCTTTATAAGGTCTTCCATTGGAGAAGTTTTTAACCAGCTCTGCAAATATATTTTCATTTCCATCAGCCGGAGGGAATTCTAGCACAATTTTTAGGTAATTTCATTCAGTTGGGAAGAAATGTGAGGAACCCTGCATGCTTAATAATGTGACAGTAACATTGTGAGAGATTTTTGGGGGGCTTGAACCTGTGACCCTGAGATCAAGACCTGAGCTGAGATCAAGAGTCAGAGGCTTAACCGACTGAACCACCCCGGCACCCCTGTGAGAGTAGATCTTTTGCATCAGATATAAAAGTTCCTAACCAGCAGATCAGCCTGGTGTGTATATTACTTTGAGTGAGGTAAGGTTGGAGTCATCATGAACTGCATTGTCAGGGTCAGACCTTGTACTTCACCTCACCTCACCTTTGGTGAAAACTTACCAGCTGGGAATAGTTTAAGCTTGGTAAGTTAGCATGGATATGTCAGTAATGGAATAGAAAACATTTAAGAAGTAGTAAATGAATTAAACCTTCTTATGTGGGGTGTGTGTGTGTGTGTGTGTATGTATATATGTGTGTATATATATATATACACATTATATATAATTGAATATTACTTAGCCATCAAAAAGAATGAAATCTTGCCATTTGCAACAATGTGGATGGAGCTAAAGTATATTATGCTAAGCAAAATAAGTTAATCAGAGAAAGACGATATGATCTCATTCATATGTGGAATTTAAGAAACAAAACAAATGAACATATGGGAGGGGAAAAAAGAGAGAGAGGAGAACAAACCATAAGAGACTCTTAATGCTAGAGAACAAACAGGGTTGCTGGAGCGGGGGTGGGAGGGGGATGGGCTAGATGGGGGATGGGCATTAAGGAGAGCATTTGTTATGATGAGCACTGGGTTTTGGATGTAAGTGATGAACCGCTGAATTCTACTCCTGAAACCAATATTGCACTGTATGTTAACTAACTAGAATTTAAGTAAAAATTTGGGGGAAAAATGAATTAAACCTTTTTGCTATGGTATGTTTGCCACGGATTTGCCAGTATTTCTCACCTTCCCTTAAGGGGAGGTGGTTTTCTCTTTTGAACTTTGAATTTCAAACAAAGCAACTTGGTTTGAGGGTTTATTTCTTTTATTTCTTTTGACATTGCTGATTCCTCAAACTGTCTTCTTTCATTCCAGAGGAACCAACAACTTGATAGGTCAAGTAGAGAATATTCAGCTATTCTAGAAAATGCAATTATTTTATCTTCATAAAATGCATAGATTTCTCAACTGGAGTATGTGCTCCATGAGGACAAAAGACTGTATGGTATTTTATCAAATCCCTAACAGTGTTCAAGGTAGATTTCTTTTTATTTTAGTTTATTTATTTGACAAAGATACAGAGATACAGCGAGAGAGGGAACACAAGCAGGGGGAGTGGGAGAGGGAGAAGCAGGCCTCCCGCCGAGCAGGGAGCCCAATGCGGGGCTCGATCCCAGGACCCTGGGATCATGACCTGAGCCGAAGGCAGACGCTTAACTGACTGAGCCACCCAGGCGCCCCTCAAGGTAGATTTCAAAATTAGGTACTTAATCAATAATGGTCGATTTGATTGACTAACTTAGGGTCTGGGATTGTATAAAATGAGTTTAGACATATAAGAAATTATATTTAAATTATACATATATGTGAGTTTATATATAATGAGTTTAGGCATATAAGAAATTATATTTACATTCTTTTAAACTGCCTTTTGCAAGCTCCGTGATGGTAATGCTATAGGAGACTGCTTTGAGAAGCCAAGATTAGAATCTGTGATATACTTTTTCCCCTTTTTTCTAGCCCCAAACTATGGGGGTTCTCCCTCTGAAGACATTGGGAAGCCAAATTTATAAAAAAATTCCTATTAATTAACTAATGCTCTTTAACCACTGATGCTCCTTGGCAAGGGAGACTGGAGCAGCTCATTCAGCCACTGGGGTACCTGCTGTCAGAGTTTTGCCCCTACTTTGAGGCCCTTAAAGGCAAAGAGAGTCCTGTTAGGAAGTGGTAGAAATGCTTCCACATATGTGTGCTATTTCTTTAAAAGAAAGTCTAACGGAAGTGATGCTGTAGGGAACATCTGCACTTGGGGCTGAGTGGAGAGAGCGAGATGCGCTGCAGCTGGTGTAAGGGCCTGGCAGGCTGAGGCGCTGCTGTCTATTGGGGTTTACTTCTGTCTACATTGAAACATGGCTTGGGAGGGGGTTGGTGGCCTGCTGCCAGCCTCAGTTAGCCTGCCCCTCTCTTTCCTCTTTCCTCCTCACTACCACCCCCCCCAACTCCCCTCCCTCATGCTTTAAAGTCACATTTCCAGGCCAGACGTAGAATTAATCTCTGGGCACTTCACATTGCTGGCAGCTGAAAGCAGGATGTGGGATCTTTTTTTTTTTCTCTTTCTCTCTCTCTGCGTCTTGGCTGACTTTTTTACCTCTCGAAGAATTTGGAAGGCCGTGAGATTCCCCCCCCCCAAGTACTGTGGAGTTTTTCAGCACGCTGATCACCCTGCTGCGGCTTCACCCTAATAGACTTCATATGTTGATGCAGTTGACATCAGTATCAAACTATTTTACATGTGATCTGGTGTATTTCCTGAGGAAATCTGCAAGATATTTATTAAGAACTAATAAAATAAACCTCTCCATGAGTTTTTAGGTAGTTTTCAATTTTTCATGTCTCTCTCGTTTCCTCTTATCAATGAGCTGCTATTTTCTCCCTACTCTGACCATCACAAAAGGAAACAAAAATAAATGTTTTAAACTGTTCCTGAAGGGACAGAGAGAGAATAGTTCTGCCATGATGTATCAGCCGGGGCTATATTTTTAGTGCAGCATTGTAGAAACTAAAAATATCCTGTTATAGTGGATCCTTTTTATAGGTCTGTGTGTGTATGTGTGTGTGTGTGTGTGTGTGTGTTTATAATGTTGTATGCACAAGTGCCTTTGTGCATCGGCAGCCGCTCTTCCCATTACAGCTGGACTCCATTAGTCCTTGAAAATTAATGTAATCCCAGTTAAGAAAAAAATTAATTACTCTACCAGAGCTGCATTTTATCCAAAGCTAGTGTTAGCTCCCTAGCTGGCAGCTTAGTTTGAGAGGCTCCAGGGGCCTATGGAGTCGTGGCTTTGGTATCACAGCGTTTGCTGCTGTGTTTTTCCTGTTGAGAGCATTCCTCAGTTCTTTAGGGTGAGACATGTGGCACGCAGAGTAACTGCAGACCTCTGTGCCTCAGTGAAATACCATGTTCCATTCTGGTCATCCCCCAAAGGGTTGTCTGCTACAGGTTTAACTCACCTGCCGGAGCAGGTTTTCTTATCAGGATTCTTTTAAAAAGAGATTCTTTGGCAGTGGTTGATTTTTTTAGTGTTCTCTGGAGGAGAAATACTGTTTGTCAAAGTCCAAAAGATGCATGGGATTTGCCTAGGAGGGTTCTTCGTGGACAATTAAGAATGAAGGTCACGTTTTGTCCTTACTTTTCGTCTGAAGTTGGACTAGTCTGCTTACTACACACCTCTTATTATAAATGAGTATGTCAGAGTTGACTGCTGGCTTCTAGTCAGACTTCTCCGCACCAGCCTGGATGAGGGGCTGCCTGGCTCGGCGTGTGAGTAACGTCTCCAGCTGTGTAATCAGTGTTCTGGGATGAGGTGCAGGGCACAGCCCAGAAGTTGTTGCCGTCCGTCCTCGCCTTCACCATACAGCTCTTGTGCAGTTAGTTGCCTGCATTTGTTGTTGTTTTGTTTGTTTTTCCTCCTTGGGGTCTGGATTGGGGTGGAAGGGTAGAGTGGGATAGGTGGGAAGGATGGTTGTTTCCTTACTGGTCAGACTCTCCAGGCTTTCTGCTGAGAGTCCGGCCAGGGTCCATCTGTGTTGGACTGCACTTCTCTTTTTGTACTGAGCTGCGGCGTGGGCAGCATAGGCCTGTGTAACTCGTGACAGGCCTCCCCAAATCCCATGATGGCATGGATCCTCGCGGTGCTGTTCAGAACAAAAACAGGGTTAGTACCCTTTTGTTTCTTTTTGGGCATGAGCTCTGAGGCTCGTCCATGGACCTTATGTTCTCTTCCGCTGGTGACTCCAGGTCCTCCCCTGATCCCGTCCCCATCATCCCCTGGCTGACAACTAGGTGAGCCCTTGGCTTCCTGTACTTGATCCCCAGGCAGTGTAGTTCAGTAAAAGTAGTAATTAGGCCTTTTACAAATTTATTTTATTAGTGAAGAGAGTTGGTAGGTAATGGGCTGTAACTCTAACACAGCCAGTTTAGAGATTAATAAAAAATTTAAAAAGAGCAGTTTTTACCAGAGGCAGTGGGCCTGTTATTTTCAGTTCTCAGCTGAGCCGAAACCAGAGTGGCGTGGGACCCATGGCGGCCTGGCTGCTGGGAGATGCAGAGCCACGTTCCTTGTTGTTACAGTCTGTGCAGTGCCCGTCCTTGAGGGTGTTTTACGCTGGCATTGGAAAAAAGGAAACCTTGTTTTCCAAGAACTCTGCTCTCTCTCAGCTTGATAAGCATTTAAAAATAAAAGCTGCACAATTGAAATTGGCAGTGCATCCTCATTCTTTTGTCTTTCTGTTTATTTTTTTCCCTCATCCCTCAACATGTGTGCTACAGCCCATGGTTATTACACCCTCAAGAGTGATGGCCTGGAACTCAGCAAACTTGCACCAGGGTCTGTCCGCCCTCCATTTGGCTGTTTGAAGCCGGCTGAGGCACCGGGACCCGGCACGGAGAGGTCTGGTGGATCAGCCACAGCAGCCCCATCTGTGGCACATTTCCCTTTGCCCCTGAAGCTGCCTCCTGGAATTTTTAGCTTCTCCAGAACCTTGATTGTCAGTTCAATCTTTCTTGTTAGTTTTTGCAGTTAACTTAATTGATTTGTTTACCTCTCCATTGGAGGAGCTCAAAAAGAAAGTACTTTGGCACTAATCAGGAGCAGTCCTGGCTTTTTCAAAAGATTCTCGTGAGCTAAAATTTTAGAAGACTGACCCAGGGAGAAAAAAAAAAGCTCCTATGGCTTAGGCTAGGGTGACGGTAGGTCCTGGTTTGCCCAGAGTTAGGCCCTGTTTATGAATTATTAATAGCATACCCTTTCGTTCTCACAAATAGCCCAGTTTAGGAGATAAATTTTAGCATCACCCTAGCTTGGATGAATTTAGCAAAAAACAAACAAAGTAACTTACTTACTACAAACTGTTAATACTTTGTCTAGAAATGTAATGGCTTGTAAGTCAGTGCCAAACCCTGCCCTGAGCATTGCATGCAGATTCCACTGGAGTCATGCACATGTGACCTCAGAAAGAATTGCCGTATCTCTGGCTCTGTGAGTGAAGACTGGCCTTCCTGCTTGAGTAGGGCCTGGTAAAGCCAACTCTGAAACACCATGTCACTTGTTCTAGCATTTCTGATTATCACTGCTTAGTTGGTTGAGTCAGAACCTGGAGTTAGTTTTTGGTGGGGTGTGGTTTCAGGTTTGCAGACTTCCCGGTTGATGCCTGTGAAGGGTTGGTGCCTGATTTAACTAAATAGGGTGTTACTTCAGGTTAGTAGTCCTTGTTTTTGCTTGGCTGGTTGGGCTGAACCTGGTATTACTGTTTCCCAAAGAATATTTTTGGTTTGAAAACTGAAGGTCAGCAGTTCGCAAGTGCCGAACTGAAAGCCAACTCTGTGGTTTGTCTTGTGCCACTGGGCCAGCAGCCCTGCAGCCCTGATCGATTGATCTGCGACAATATGAGACCACGAACAGCAACTGCCAGACAAAACTCCATCTCACCCCATTTCCCTGTCCAACCTGTCTCTCTGCCCAGATCCCCTTTCTTTTTCCCTGTATGTCTGTCTCACTCTTGGTTATGTATTTCACTTTTTTGAGTCTATCTTTTTCCATCTCCTTGTCTCTTTCCATAACAGTTTTTAATAATGTTTTAGTTAGTTCCAGCCTTTTCCCTGAATGGATCCCATTGGAAAATGCATTTGAAAGGAAACAGTTATACACTTCCCTTCCTTTGAAAGTCTGTTGGCACCTTTTCCAGTGCAGTAAACCATACAACATGTATTTTCAAAGTTTCCAAACACAGACATGCTGGCGTTAAATTTATGAAAAAATATTTTATTCAGCTGTATGGTAACTGTGACTTTCAGAGATGCTGATCAGATTTGAACTTGGTGCTGACTTTTGGGACTCCAGCAGGTTTATAGATCTCTGCAGGAAATATAGCCACACTGGCTCTTGGGGAGTCCATGATGCTTTGTGCCATGGCCTTTGATTGCAGGTTGGGCAGGAGGAGTTCGGGCAAGAGATGTAGATGTGGGGATCCCCCCAGCCACACCCAGCGAAAACCAGAGAAAGTCTATGAGTCACTGATGAATATTGCTTGGCTTTGTTGTGCACAGAAGCAGAAGGTAAATTCCTTCTGTTCATAGAAGGTAAATCTTTCTTTTTATTACTCCAGCCAAGGACTGGAGGTCAAATAACACCTGTTTGTGTGGTATGTTATTTACTTTAGAATGCCATGGCTAAGAAGAGTGTGTTTATTTGTATTCAAAGCAGTGATGATGTTGCTAATGTCTGTAAGTGATGATGTCACTCCTCCCTTTTTATACCTATAGGCCAGTGCCAAAAAAAAAAAAAAAATACAGTTAGAATCAGCTCTGTGTATTTAAATATCTGTGGGTTTGACTGAGGTTTGAATTTGGTCCATAAGGACAGTGATTCTTCTCAAGGATTCTGGCTGTTTATTCAGAAGATGCCTGGGAATGTTCTTGATAGAAGCCTTTCAGAAGGGGGTTTCTTCCAAATTGCTGAAGCAGCTCAACTCTGTATTGGCTCACTTAAGTTTATGTAGCTAAGGTTTATGTACCATTTCAACTTTCCTTTGCTTGCCAGCCTAACAGTGGGTCTGCTGCAGGGCATTCAGATAGATTCTGTGCCTGTCGCCATAGGACAGAAGCTGCCAAAGACAGACAGCCCACCAAAAAGCTGAGAATCCTGCAGGCTCTGTGTCCCACTCAGTTCAGTTAACAAGGGTTTGTTAAGCATCCATTGCGTATCTCATTCTTCTTAGCGTTTTGGGTAGCATTCGCCTTTGTTGACTGCAGACTTTCCAGAAATGCTTTCAGTGATCATAACTCTGTATTCTCTCTGTTCTCCCCTTCCTCTTCACCTGTTTTTTGGGTCTTCCCTTTCTCATCCAGCGTCCTAAATGTCAGCACTGACTAAAGATACCACCTTGGCCTTCCTCTCTTCAGTCTTTTCCCTATTGGTGTATTGTAAAATCCACTGTCACCTCTCAGTGGATTGCTCCCAAATCTCTTTCCTGCCCAGATCTTTTTCCTGAGCTTTAGCCCACATTTCTACCCTCTTGGGCATTATCACCTGGAATCTCAGGCTTATTAAAAATTTATGCGTCCTGTTTTTCATGTGTTGCAAGTCAGGTTTCCCAGGAAGCAAACTCTTGAGATGAGATTTGCATCCCCAGAAAGCTGGTTGGGGAATGCTCTCAGGGTCAGTACCTTGAGGGTGATGGAAGAAGCAGGATAGGGCACAGGGAGGAGTTGAACTGCACAACACCTGTAACAAAGGTTTTATAAGGAGTCCTATAAGGAGCTCTTCAGAGTAGTCCCAGTTGGACCAAAGGGGCAGGATCTTTCTATCCTTTTATACCCCCTCCATCCAACAGTGAATGGATAGGAATTACCCCTGGGAAGGGGGAGTGACATTGGGGAACTGCTTTTCTTCAGCTGAGAGCAAGCTGGGGAGAGGGATCAATTGAGATCTGCTGCCAACACTCCTGGTAGTTGGGAGACTGTTTCTTTTTTTTTTTTTTTTTTTAAAGATTTTATTTATTTGACAGACAGTGAGAGAGGGAACACAAGCAGGGGGAGTGGGAGAGGAAAGCAGGCCTCCCACGGAGCGGGGAGCCCAATGCGGGGCTCGATCCCAGGACCCCGGGATCACGACCCAAGCCAAAGGCAGACGCTCAACGGCTGAGCCACCCAGGCGCCCCTCACTGTTTCTATTTTTAAGTTGAGGTATAATTCCCATAGAACAATAATGCACAGATTTTAAGTGTTCAGTTTGATGAATTTTGACAAATGCCAACCCCACTTTTTATTTTTTTTTCTTCTTTACCCTATATGTTAGGAGTGTTTGAAAATAACAAAAACCATCTTGAAATAGCTTAAACAAGAAATATATCACAAGGAGCTTGAGGACAATGATATAGCTGGCCAGCAGAAGGGATTGGAACCAGGAAAGCCGTTTTCTTCTCCTCTGCTTCCTTCTGCATATTTCTTGCTGTTCTAGTTTCTCCCCTTCCTGGCAAATTAATTATTATATAATTTTTGTGTAATGCATCTTTACCAATAGATTTACCTCACCCTTTTCAGTGGCTCTCTCTTGCATTGTATGTATGTCCTATAATTGAAGAAATTCTCTATTCATGGACATTTAGGTTGTTTGCAGGCTTTTCCTGTCCAAACTATGTAACAGTGAATTTCCTAATTCGTATCATTTCATACATTATCTTTACGTCTTAAGATATTTTTCACTTTCTTTTTTGATTTATAGTTAGCTACATGCATGAATCCTATTAGATTTCAGCTCCTTGGGGGTCCAATTCATGTCTGATTCATCTCTGAAAGCAAAATGCCTAACACAGGGCCTTGCATATAGTAGCCACTTAGTAAAGGCTGACTGTGTGAATAAGGAAATGAATTAATCCAGGACTTACTGACATACTACCTAGAACAGATTATCTCTGATCGTTAGGCCCTGTGGTAAGTGCTTGGGAGTTACGAGTCTGTATTGTAGATCCTGCCTTAGTGGGATTTCCAGCCAGTGAGGGAAGCTTGATGGATTGTGCATCCTGTGCTAGGACAGCTCTGAGCCATGTGCGCATTGTGTGTTATAGATAGAAGAAGAGGCCTATCAGGCAGCACGGTACAGGTTTCCTTTTTGGGGGGAGAAGGAGGGGAGGGTTGCATCTTGCGTTTATTTTTTCGGAAAGCTGTATAAGAAATACCAGAACGCATAACTGGCCCCAGGACCCCTGTATTGGAAGCTAATTCAGAGGCAGACTCTGCATGTCCTCTGACCCTGAGAGACAACTGAATTGCATTTCCCTAGATTCCTGACTTGGCCTAAAGAAAGGATAAGTAGAGTGAAGAGAGAAGATGGTGACAATGTGAGAGGGAACAGAGATGGCAGGGGAGGGACTGGTGGTGGGAGGGGTGACAGGGAAAGACTAGAAAGATGCTTATTGAGGGCCTGTGTCCTACGGGTGAACTGGAAATCTCCTGGAAGGGCAGGGCAGGTCAGGAATCACCTGCACACTCTGAGGACAGAGGGAAATGGTTTTGGGATGGGCTCCATGGCTCTGACTCGTGCAGTGGTTTCCATACCTCCAGAACACCAAGTGTCAACTGGTTGAAGATGAACTGGTCTGTGCTCTCTTTCTGCTGGTTGGCGGTCTTCAGAAGTTCAGCTGGGGTCTGAAGGAGACTCTCTTGTTTGCGTAGTTTGATTCTTAGTTCCAGAATTTCCCTTTTCATGGAATCTCCCATTTAGTTCCTGATCTTTGGGACTTGTGGGACTGAGAAGGCAGATTGATATTTGGGACAGAACCAGTGAAGGATGCTGTCTCTCACCCTGTTCCCAGGCAGCACAGGGCTGTGAGCACAGCAAGGCTGAGCAAGGTGTTGCAGGGAGAGGGAGGAGAAGTGGTAACAAAAAATGTCTGGAGAGAAGATGGAGGAGGCTGGGAGGGAGAAAAGAACTTGAAGAAAGGACTTAGATAATGGGGAGGAGAGAAGTGGACTTCGGAGAGTAAGGGTGGGAGAATGGCCATTTGGGGGCACAGAAGCAGGTTTGCCATTTTATTTCTTCTTGGCTCTTGTCATTCACTGTCTTTTGGTGTTCCCCTCCCTTTTTAATTTTTTTCCAGTTTATTGAGAAATAATTGATATACATCACTGCATAAGTTTAAAGTATACAGCATGATGGTCTGATTTACAGGTATTGTGAAATGATCACTATAATAGGTTCAGCTAACATCCGTCTTCTCATTAACATACAATAAGAAAAAAAGAATAAAAGAAAAATAAATGTATCCTTGTGATGAGAACTTTAGGATTTATTCTCTTAATGACTTTCCTATAAATCATACAACAGTGTTAGTTATAGTCATCAGGTTGTACATAACATCCCTAGTACTTATTTATCTCACAACTGAAAGCTTTCACCTTTTGACCACCTTCTCCATCTCCCCCACCTGCTCCCCAACGCCTTACCTCTGGTAACCACAAGTCTCATATTTTTTCTCTGAGCTTGTTATGGTATTTTTTGTTGTTTCTTTTTTGTATTTTTTTTTTTTTAGATTCCACGTATAAGTGAAATTGTACAGTATTTGTCTTTCTCTGATTTATTTTACTTATCATAATGCCTTTCTAGGTCCATCCATTTTGCAAATGGTAGGATTTCCTATTTCTCTTTTCTTATGCCAAATAATATTCCATTTTATACACACACACACTACAACTTCTTTATCTGTTCATCCATTGATGGACACTTAGGTTGTTTCCATGTCTTGACTATTGTAAATAATGCTGCAGTGAACCTGGGGATGCAGGTATCTTTCTGAGTTAGTATTTTCATTACCCATGGATATGCAATATTCCCAGAGGTGGAATTGCTGGATCATATGGTAGTTCTACTTTTAATTTTTTGAGGATCTTCCAAACTGGTTTCCCTAGTGTTTGCACCAATTTACAATCCGCTAAGGGCTCCCTTTCCTCCACATCCACATCAGCATTTGTTGTATCTGGTCTTTTTGGTGTTCACCATTCTGATGGGGATGAGGTGATATCTCGTGGTTTTAATTTGCATTTCCCTAATGACTAGTGATGTAGAGCATCTTTTCATGAGCCTATTGGCCTTTCGTATATCTTCTTTGGAGAAATGTCTATTGAGGTCCTTTGCCCATTTTTTAGTTGCTTTATTTTTTTGCTATTGGGTGGTATGAGTTTTTTATTTTTTTAATTTTATTTATTTTTGTATGAATTTTTTTCTATGTTTTGGATATTAATCCCTTATCAGATAGATGGTTTGCAAAAAATTATTTTTCATTCCATAGGTTGTCTTTTCACTTTGTGGATGATTTCTTTTGCAATGCAGAAGCTTTTTAATTTGATGTAATTGTTTATTTTTGCTTTTGTTGCTGTGCTTTCGGTGTCATATCCAAAAAATTATTCCCCACATCAAGGAGCTTTGTTCCTGTGTTTTCTTCCAGGAGTTTCATGGTATCAGGTCTTACACTTAAGTCTTTAATCCTTTTTTTTTTTGGTCTTTAATCCATTTTGAGTTAATTTTGTGAGTGGTGCTAAGATACAGGTCCAGTTTCATTCCTTTATATGTGAATATCCAATTTTCTCAGCACCATTTATTGAAGAGACTGTCTTTCTTCCATTGCGTATTTTTGGCTTTCTTGTCAAATATTAGTTGACCATATATGCTTGGGTTTATTTCTGAGCTCTCAATTTTGTTTCATTGGTCTATTCATCTGTTTTTATGCCAATACCACACTGTTTTGATGATGGTAGCTTTATAATATACTTAAAAATCAAGAAGTGTGATAATTCCTGCTTTGTTCTTTTTTTCTCTGTATTTCTTTGACAGTTTGGGGTCCTTTGTGGTTCCATGTAAGTTTTAGGCATTTTTTTTTCTACTTCTCTAAAAAATGCCAGTGGAATCTTGATAAGGATTGCATTGAATCTATAGATGGCTTTTGGTAGTAGTGACATTTTAACAATATTAATTCTTCCAAGCCATGAATGCAGCATACCTTTCTATTTTTTGTGTCTTTTATTTCTTTCATTTTCTTACAGTTTTCAGCATAGAGATCTTTCACTTCTTTAAATTTATTCCTAAGTATTTTATTGTGTTCATGCTATTATAAATGGGATCAATTAATTTTTTATTTTTCAGAAATTTTGTTGTTTGTATTGTAGAAATGCTACTGAGGGGTGCTTGGGTGACTCAGTAGATTGAACGTCTGCCTTTGGCTCAGGTTATGATCCCAGAGTCCCAGGATTGAGCCCCAAATCGGGCTTCCCCCTCAGCGGGGAGTCTGCTTCTCCCTTTGCCTCTCCTCCCACTTGTACTCTCTCTCTCTCAAAAAAATAAATAAAATAATAAAAAAAAAAGCTACTGATTTTTTTTTGCTACTGATTTTTGTATGTTAATTTTGTATCCTGCAATTTTACTGAATTCACTGATAAGATCTAACAATTTTTTGGTTGAGTCTTCAGGATTTTCTATATATAAAATCATGTTGTCTACAAATAGAGACACTTTTACTTCTTCCTTTCCAATTCTGATACTTTGTATTTCTTTTTCTTGCCTAATTGTTCTAGGTAGGATTTCTAGTACTATATGTTGAGTAGGGGGGTGAGAGTGGGCACCCTTGTCTTATTCTTGATCTGAGAGGAAGAGCTTTCATCCTTTTAGCATTGAGTGGTGGGCTTGTCATATAGGGCCTTTATTATGTTGAGATATGTTCCAGAATTCTGTGCCTAATTTATTTATTTATTTATTTATTTTCTAAGATTTTATTTATTTATTTGACAGAGAGAGACACAGCGAGAGAGGGAACACAAGCAGGAGGAGGGGAGAGGGAGAAGCAGGCTTCCCACGGAGCAGGGAGCCCGATGTGGGGCTCGATCCCAGGACCCTGGGATCATGACCTGAGCCGAAGGCAGACACTTAACGACTGAGCCACCCAGGCACCCCTCTATGCCTAATTTATTAAGAATTTTTATCATAACTGAATATTGAATTTTGTTGAATGCTTTTTCTGCATCTATTGAGATAATCACATGATTCTTCTCTTTCATTCTACTAATGTGATGTATCACATTGATTGATTTGTGTATGTTGAACCATCCTTGCATCCCAGGGATAAATCCCACTTGATCATGGTGAATGATCCTTTTAGTATGCTTGCTAGTATTTTATTGAGAATTTTTGCATTTGTATTCATTAGGGATATTGGCCTGTGGTTTTCTGGTTTTGGTATCAGGATAATGCTGGCCTCGTAAAATGGGTTTGGAAGTGTTCCCTCCTCTTTGGTTTTTTTTGAAACAGTTTGAAGAAGGATTGGTGTTAATTTCTGTATATGTTTGGTAAAATTCACCAGTGAAGTGATGTGGTCCTGGGCTTATCTTTGCTGGGAGATTTTGATTACTGATTCAGTCTCCTTGCTAGTAATTAGTCTATTCAGATTTTCTATCTCTTTCTGATTTGGTCTTGGTAAGTTGTATGTTTCTAAGAATTTTTCCATTTCTTCTAGGCTGTCCAGTTTGTTAGCAGATAACCTCTTATAATCCTTTGAATTTCTGTGGTATCAGTATAATGTCTCTTTTTTATTTATGATTTTGTTGAGTTGGGTCCTTTATCTTTTTTCTTTGGTTAGGCTAGCTAAGGGTTTTTCCATTTTGTTTATCTTTTCAATGAAACAACTCTTAGTTTGGTCAATCTTTTCACTTGTTTTTCTGTTCTCTATTTTATTTATTTCTCCTCTAATCTTTAGTAGGCCCTTTTTAAGAAATAAGGCAGTGGTCTATAAATAAATCTATAAATAAGCCCTTTTCAACTAGGTAGAAGCAGGTCAATTCTGTACTCCAAATGTAGGAAATCTCACAAGAAAATGAAGTTGAATTGGTGCTTAAAAACTGGCAACGTGTTGTGATGTGCACTGGGTGTTATACATAACTAATGAATCATTGAACACTACATCAAAAACTAATATGTACTATACAGTGGCTAACTGAACATAATAAAAAAAAAATAGCATGAGTTTATACTATGGAAAAAAAAACCTGTTTGACAGGGAGTGCTAATCCCAGAGTTATAGACCTTTGTTCTCTGTACCAATGTTCAGATATTAAATTTAGCTTTTCAGTCTCTCTGCTTCATAGCATGCTGTTGAACTTTTTGTTTTGGAAATAGCCCCAAAATGTACAGAAATTGAATTTTACATATTAGACAATTTCCCTTTAGTATCTGTACATCTGTGTTTATATCTACATAATTACATATATTATAAATTATATTATGTATATTATATGTACATTTATTTTTAGTAGCATATATATTTTTTAAATTGTCATTTGGTCCTTTAAAACAAGAATCTTTTTTTTTTTTAAAGATTTTATTTATTTATTCATGAGAGACAGAGAGAGAGAGGCAGAGGGAGAAGCAGGCTCCCAAGGAGCAGAGAGCCCGATGCAGGACTCGATCCCAGGACCCTGGGATCATGACCTGAGCCGAAGGCAGACGCTTAACCATCTGAGCCACCCAGGCGCCCTAAAACAAGAATCTTTTATAGCGTATGACATCATATATCACTTTCTCATTCATCTAGGGTTTTTCTTTAAGATTTTAGAATACTTCAGTCTTTAGTCATCAACTGCATATAGCACTTGCCCTTGGGTTTCTCTGACTCTCACAGTCTTTCTGTCACAGACTAAATGTTGGGCAAACAAATGCATTGGACATCAGGAGTCCCTTGCTTAAAGAAACTACATGGATCTTTTTGAGATAAGAATCATCATCTCCTAACTTAGTTATTATTTTAACTTAGTTTTAAAGTTTCCTTTTTTTTTTTAATTTGAGAGAGAGAATGAGATAGAAAGAGCATGAGAGGGGGGAGGGTCAGAGAGAGAAGCAGACTCCCTGCTTAGCAGGGAGCCCGATGTAGGACTCGATCCCGGGACTCCAGGATCATGACCTGAGCCGAAGGCAGTCGCTTAACCAACTGAGCCACCTTTTAAAGATTTTCTAAAAGCACTGTATACCTATCAGTATATAAAATACTCCTATATCTATGTTTTTGGAAAAACATTGTTAGATTGTGATACTTATGTGTTTTGTCTCATCATACAAATAACTTCAGGATACTTTTTCTTGGGTATCTTTTAACAGTATGTAGTATAAAGCCACATGCTGTAAAGACCTTTCAAGAATATTTTTCATTTTTTTCATACAGTATCCCTTGCATAGAGTCCATGTTAAAAAAATGATTTTAGGGGCGCCTGGGTGGCTCAGTCGTTAAGCGTCTACCTTTGGCTCAGGTCATGATCCCAGGGTCCTGGGATCAAGCCCCTCATCGGGTTCCCTGCTCCAAGGGAAGCCTGCTTCTCCCTCTCCCACTCCCCCTGCTTGTGTTCCAGCTCTCACTGTGTCTCTCTCTGTCAAATAAATAAATAAAATCTTAAAAAAAAAATTAAAAAATGATTTTAGAACTCAGTGCTGAGAAAAGATTTTTTTTCCCTGAGTAACTGATATATTTATTCTTTTCCAATAATGACAACTATACAATTGTTGGTGTTTCCATTTTTGCTTTGGCTGCCAGGAAAATCAGAGGTACACTTTAAGTTCATTCATGGCACATGATTTACATATTTGTATTTTCCTTTTCTTCATCCTAATTTTCTACATCTACTTTAATGTTATTTAATTGTAGGTGATTTTGCCCTGAGTTGTCACAAGTCTTTTGTGGGATGAGGTATAAAAGAATAAATAACACAATTAAATTTAGTTTAAAATAATGTTTATAGGTTTCAGTTTATATTGTTGACAGCCAATCAGCCAACTGATTACAAATTTGGAAGGGCTGTTACTTAAAGGGATGTCCTTTCTAGAGCTTCTAAGTCAGAGGACTAGCTGATGCCTCATTGGATTTCTAGTCAACTTCATCAGGTGCTACCTTTCCTTGGCATAACTGTTTTATTTAGCTATTATTCTGCTGACCTCTTTCTACTTTAAAACGCCTGGGTGGCTCAGTCGTTAAGCATCTGCCAAATAAATAAAATCTTTAAAAAAAACAAAACACTACATGGTCCACAGGGGATGGGGTTGGATGAAGTCATTGCTTACTCGATCTAGTTGGGCATTTATCTTGGATTGTAAAGCTTTGAGGAACTTTTTAGAGTGAGTTGCTGGAGTAGGAGCAGGATGAATGTGCAGATTTGGATATTCACAAGGAATCCACCCAAGAATTATGTCTTATCATTGGCCTCATTTTTTAGTACTGACTCCTCAAGATTTGTGTGATGGCTTGAATCTTTGCATTCTGGAAGCTTCTCAGAAGGAGTCCAAGAGATCCTTCCTATCCTGGTACCTCTGTGCCCTGCCTGTCTCAGAATTGTCTTATTTTTTTTTTTTTTTTTTTTTTCTTTTTCAGAATTGTCTTATTTTGGCATTGTTTGCAAACTCTGTCATACTCTTTTTTAAAAAATGCTTCAGGAAGCCATAAAATGAAAAGAAATTGAGTTAATCTGTTAAAATGGAAGCTGAGCACTTCCCTGCCCTTCTGCCTGCCATATCAAAGGAGCTTTCTCTGAATCAGGTTGTCTGCAGGCATTATCTCTCATTTAACTTTTACTTCGGTCCCAAAGTGCTCCCGAAGCTTCATACCAACAAAGATGGGTTTCAAGCTGTTTTTCTAAATCAGCTGCCAAACCTGTCTACTACATCAGAAGGGTTGTGGCTGTATTAATTCCTTCTCACTGCTGCAGCAAATGTTTCCTTCTAGATTGGCTCATGGGTATGACTTTTTAGGAAGCCTCCTTCACTTCTCTTCTCTTCCACAACCCTAAATAATTTCTGACACAAGACACCCCAGTTCTCCTGATAGAATTCCATAGGAACACTTAACCTGCCTGATGTAATTAAGAAGCTGCTACTCTTTTTTACTCCTCTTTGCTTCCCCCAAATATTGTGAGAGAGGCAAGCCTCGCAAAACCTCTGGTAAGCAGTGTAGAAACAGAAACTCTGTCCTTCAAGATTTACTTCCAGATGAGATGCTGGAATGGCAGGCCCTCTTCTCTGGGCCCCATCCCTGAGGGACTTAGCTGGTATCTGCATGCCATTCTGCTAGCAGCTCTCCTTGCCCAAGAGGGGCCATGTATTTGAATAGCCCTGGAATCAGGCAGGAAATTCTGAGTGACAACAATATCAATCCAGAGACACAACTAAAGTGGAAATGGCCAGAGTGTGTTTTGACTGGTTGCCTGCCCGCCCTTCTTCCTCCTTCTCTCTCTCTCCCCCGCGCCACCTCTATCTCTCTCTCCCCCCCTCCCTCCCTTCTTGCCTGCCTACCTGCCTGCCTTACTTCCTTTTCCAGGAAATCTGTAAGTGTACCATTTCTAAAATGGGTATTCTCTGGAAAAAATGAAGCACTCGTTTAATAGGAGTGTTTTAATTTTTCATTGTAGAGAATAGAAATGGTTTGCTGTCTTGCCAAGATGTTTTGATAGAGTCCCCAGGACACTTCTTGGCCCTAGAGCTTCATATAAAGGAGGAGGGTAAGCCAAGCTGTCTTCTGCAGAAAGCCTAGCACTTCTGGAGATCATTTTCTCACCTTCAGAAGGTAGCAGTTGTGTTGTAATGGTATAAAGAGCTTTGGAATCAACCAGATCAAAGGTTTGAATTCTCTACCCAGCCATTTATCAGCTGTGCGACCTTGATGAAGAAAGTTAATTTACCCTCTCTGAGGCTTAGTTTCCTTGTCTGTAAACTGCAAACATTGGTGCTAGTTTGCAAGGTTTTTCTGAGTGTCAAATTGTGTATTAGGCACTCAGTAGATGTCCAGCTTTATCAAATGAGCCTCGGGCGCCTGGGTGGCTCAGTCGGTTAAGCGTCTGCCCTCGGCTCAGGTCATGATCCCGGGGTCCTGGGATCGAGTCCCGCATCAGGCTCCTTGCTATGCGGGGAGCCTGCTTCTCCCTCTCCTCCCCACTTGTGCTCTCTCTCACTATCTCTGTCTCTCTCTCTCTCTCAAATAAGTAAAATCTAAAAAAAAAAAAAAATTTTATCAAATCAGCCTCTAAGTTATGAATCTTTAAAATCTTAGATGATGAGTCAGACTAATGGCCTTTTAATGTCATTCCTATAGTTTTTAAAAATCTTAACAGTTTTATTGAGATCTAATTGATGTTTATCAGACTATACATATGTAGACTGTACAATTTGATGAATTTTGACATATGTATACATTTGTGAAACCATCACCATGGTCAAGATAGTGAACATATCCTTCACTCAGAACTAAGTTTACTTGTGCCCCTTTGTAATTCATTCTTCCCTAACCTTTCCTTCCAATCCCCAGGCAACCACTGAACTGCTTTCTGTCACTGTAAAAGAGTTTGTATTTTCTAGAATTCGACAGTATTTCCTTTCTCTCTGTCTTTGTCTTTTGGCCTGTCTTCCTTATTCCACAGTAATGATTTTGACATTTATCCATGTTGTTGAATGATTCAGTCATTTGTTCCTTTTTGTTGCTGAGTAGTCTTCCATTGTATGGATATACCACAATTTGTTTATCCATTCTCTTGTTGATGGACATTTGGGTTTTTTCAGGTTGGGGCTGTTATGGAATAAAACTGCTGTAAACATTCAAGTGTAAATCTTTGTGTGGACATATGCTTTCGTTTCTCTCTCTCTTTTTTTTTTTTCTTATGTTCCTGGTTATTTTTTTTTTATTTTATTATGTTATGTTAATCACCATACATTACATCATCAGTTTTTGATGTAGTGTTCCATGATTCATTGTTTGCGTATAACACCAAGTGCTCCATTCAGTACGTGCCCTCTTTAATACCCATCACCAGGCTAACCCATCCCCCCACCCCCCTACTGCTTTCATTTCTCTTAAGTAAATTCCTAGAAGAGGTATAGCCAGGTCGTTCGGTAAATGAATGTTTTAACTTAAGTTTTGTTTTGTTTTAACTCTTCAATAAATTTCCCAATTATTTTCCGAAGTGGCTGTATCATTTTATATTCCCAAAGTAGTGTGTATGAGCTCCCCGTACTCCACGTCCTCAGCAACACACTTGTTCTCTTTTTGGTTACAGCCATCCTAGTGAGTATAGAGTTGTATTTGTGGTTTTGATTTCCCTAATGATCGATAATGTTGAGCATTTTATCAGAAGTGCATGATGCGCACACACTTATTTGCCATCGATATGTCTTCTTTGCTCATTTTTTTGTTTATTATTAAGTTGAAAGAGTTCTTTATATGTTCTAGATATGAGTCCTTTGTCAGATAGGTGTTTTACAAATATTTTCTCCCAGGGAGAAAATTTTCTCTGTGGCTTCTCTTTTTCATTTTTGTCTTTTGGAGACAGGTGTGTGTGTGTGTGTGTGTGTGTGTGTGTGTGTGTGTGTGTTTGCTTGTTTGTTTTGATGAAAAAAAAATTTTTTTTTGAAGTTTGGTCTACGGATTTGTTGACAGTTTCCACATGGTATTGAGGCTAATATTGCCAATTAAAAGAAAACCTTTTTTTTTTTTAAGATTTTATTTATTTATTTGAGACAGAGAGAATGAGAGACAGAGAGCACGAGAGGGAGGAGGGTCAGAGGGAGAAGCAGACTCCCTGCCGAGCAGGGAGCCCGATGCGGGACTCGATCCCGGGACTCCAGGATCATGACCTGAGCCGAAGGCGGTCGCTTAACCAACTGAGCCACCCAGGCGCCCAAAAGAAAACTTCTTAATATTCATCTAATTAATGGTCCAAAGCATTGCACGCTGAAAATGCATAAGCAGTTTCATTTATGAAGAAAACAGTGCTAAGCAACGTGTTTTAAGTAACTTTTTCCCCCCTGACGTTTAAAGATTACACATACCACTGATTTGAGATTTATACCTTTCCTTATTTTTTGAATGGCAAGAACATGTTTAAACAGCTCACCCGAGCTTCTGCAATTTGTTCTTTTTGTCATCTTTCTTCACTTTCTCATTACCTCCACTTTGTGGTGCTTGACGTGGATTTTACTGATCCAATGAGTCATAGCCTTGATAATGACGTTCTCTTGCTTTACTCCTTATTCTTTATTTTTTTTTAAAGATTTTATTTATTTATTTGAGACAGAGAGAATGAGAGAGACAGAGAGCACATGAGAGGGGGGAGGGTCAGAGGGAGAAGCAGGCGCCCTGCCGAGCAGGGAGCCCGATGCGGGACTCGATCCAGGGACTCCAGGATCATGACCTGAGCCGAAGGCAGTCGCTTAACCAACTGAGCCACCCAGGCGCCCACTCCTTATTCTTTAGACAGAAGTTCTGTCTTCAGTGAACTTTCCTTTCTTTTTTCTTATTTTCCTTTTGGTTGCCCCTGGCAGTTTCTTGCTCAGTCCAGATAAAGAGCCACAGTAGCTCAGGCCAGGCAACACAAGATGAGAACGAGGGGCTGCAGCATCTGTGCAGAGTAATCAGCTAATCGGGGAAATGTCCCCCAAATGTCTAAGCAACCCTGTTCTTTGTAAAAGAGAAATGTTTCTGGAATCCTAGGTTAGATCTTTTTGGGGTCTGTTTACTGGTTTTAAACTTTATATTTTGAAATAATTATAGATTCACAGGACGTTGTAAAAAAAATGTACAGAGAGGTCCTGCGCACCCTTCATCCCTCCTTCCCTAATGTTAGCATCTTGTATGACTTTAGTGCAATATCAGTGCCATGAAATTGATTGGTACAATCCACAGACTTTACTCAGATTACCAGTTATGCATTTATACAGTTATATATTTGCCAGTTGCACATTTGTGTTTGTGTGTATGTATGGTTCTGTGCAATTTTATCACACAGGTAGCTTCGTGTAACTGCTACACAGTTAAGGTGCAGAACTGTCCCATCACTGCAAAGCTCCCTAAGGCTACCTCTTTAGAAATACCCCTGTCCCCTTCTCTCCCCAAATCTTAACCCCTGTTCCCTGTCTCTATAATTATATTATTTCAAGAATATTTTATAAATGGGATCATAGAGTATGTAACCTCTTGAAATTGGCTTTTTTTGCTCCACATAATTCCCTGATGGTCTATCCAAGTTATTGTATACATCACTTTTCTTTTTATGGCTGAGTAGTATTCTGTGCTGTGTGGATGTTCCACTGTCTAACTCCTGTTCATCCGTTGAAGGACATTTGGGTTGTTTCCAGTTTAGGCTGTTGTGAATAAAGCGGCCGTGAACATTTGTGTACAGATTTTTATGCAAACATAAGTTTTCATTTCATGCGATAAATGCCCAAGATAATTGCTGAATCATAAGTACATTTTTAGTTTTAGAAGAAACCGCCAAACTATTTTCCAGAGCGGCTGTGCCATTTTTACATTCCAGTAGCTAGGGATGTATGATCCCATTCCTCTGCCTCCTCACCAGCTTGTGGTGTCATTACTGTTTGTTATTTTAGCCATTCTGATAGATGTGTAGTGATGTCTCGTTGTACGTTTAGGTTTCATTTCCCTAGTGACTAACGATACTGAACATCTTTTCATGTGCTTGTATTTCATCTATATACCTTTTTTTTTTTTTAAGATTTTTATTTATTTATTCATGAGAGACAGAGAGAGAGAGAGGCAGAGGGAGAAGCAGGCTCCCAAGGAGCAGGGAGCCTGATGCAGGACTCAATACCAGGACCCTGGGATCATGACCTGAGCCGAAGGCAGACGCTTAACCATCTGAGCCACCCAGGCGCCCCATCTATATACCTTTTTTTTGGTGAAATGTCTGCTTGTATCTTTTGTCCATTTTCTAATTAGATTGTTTTCTCACCATTGAGTTTTGAGAGCTCTTTATATCTAGATGCCAGTCCTTTGTAGTTTACAGATATATGGTCCCAGTCTGTAATTTGCCTTTTCATCCTCTTACAGTTTTTTGCAGAACAAAAGTGTTTAATTTTTATGAGGTTTCAGTATCTCAATTTAACTTTTTGTAGATTGTGCTTTTGGCATTAAGTCCAAAAATTCTTCTCTTGGTCCTAGGTCCTGAGGATTTTCTTCAGTTTTTTTCTAAAAGTTTTATGGTCTTATGTTTTTACATCTAAGTCTTTGACCCATTGTCACTTAATTTTTATGTAAGGTGTGAGACTTAGGTCAGGGTTCACTTTTTGGCCTGTGGAAGTCTAATTGTTCTAGCACCGTTCATTGAAAAGGCTCTCCTTTCTTTGACTTAACATGAGGAAGAATGAGTCCTCCCACTTTGTTCTTTTTCAGAATGGTTTTGGCCATCCTAGGCCCTTTGCCTTTCCATATAAATTTTAGAATAAGCTTGTCTTTGTCTACAAGAAACTTGGCTGAGATTTTGATGGTAATTGCATTAAACCTATAGATCTGTGTGGGGAGAATTGACATCTCTGCAGTGTTGAGTCTTCCAACTTATGAACATGGTAAATCTCTCCAGTTGTTTAGTTCTTCTTTGATTTCCTTCATCAGTATTTTGTAATTTTCAGCATAGAGATCCTGTACGTATTTTGTTAGATTTAATATTTAAAATAGCTAATATTTTATATGTAAGTATTTTGTTTGGTGTTATTATAAGTGGTATAGTGTTTTTATTATCTATCTATTTATTTATTTTAAGATTTTATTCATTTATATGACAGAGAGAGACACAGTAAGAGAGGGAACACAAGCAGGGGGAGTGGGAGAGGGAGAAGCAGGCTTCCCGCCGATCAGGGAGCCTGATGCGGGGCTCTATCCCAGGACCCTGGGATCATGACCTGAGCTGAAGGCAGACGCTTAACCGACTGAGCCATCCAGGCACCCCTATTTATTTATTTATTTATTTATTTATTTATTTATTTTATTTAGTTACTTGAGAGAGAGCATGCGCGTGCATGTGCTCATGAGCCTGGCCGGGGATGGGATGAGAGGGCGGGGAGGAGGAGGAGGGGCAGACGGAGTAGGAGAAGCAGACTCCCAGATGAGCAGGGAGCTCTATCCCAGGATCCTAGGATCATGACCTGAGCCAAAGGCAGACGTTTAACTGACTGAGCCACCCAGGTGCCCTGAAATAGTATAGTGTTTTTAATTTAATTTGATTTTTAAAGATTTTATTTATTTATTTGACAGAGAGAGACATAGCGAGAGAGGGAACACAAGCGGGGGGAGTGGGAGAGGGAAAAGCAGACTTCCCACTGAGCAGGGAGCCCAATGCGGGGCTCGATCCCAGAACCCTGGGATCATGACCTTGAGCCGAAGGCAGAAGTGTAATGACTGAACCACCCAGGTGCCCCGTAATTTTAGATTCCACATAGTTGTTACCCTGGAGCTTTTTGTGCAGAACTATGGAGAGTCTAAGGTTTTCATATTCATAGAAAGGGGAGAGGAAGAGGTGTAGCTTGCAGCTTGAATCACACGCATGTGACAACCAGGTATGGAAACAGCGTAGGTGCAAGAGCAGACAGACTTAAATTCAAATCCCAGCTCTGACACTGGTTTTGTGACCTTGGGCAAGTCATTTAACTTCTCTGACTCTGTTTCCTCAACTGTCAGAGAGGGAAAGTAATACCTCCTGTGCAAATCTTGTGTAAAGTTTTGAGATTTTACACACACACACACACTCTCTCTCTCTCTCTCTCTCTCTGTGCCTGATACAGGTCTCAGTATATCTTAGTTATTATTTCAGGCCACAGTGGAATCATGTCGTTTATCATTAGGATTCACAAATGAGAAGCATAGTATACCTACTGTTGTGAACAGCACACATGTCCTGAACCCCGTCATGGTGCTAATTTTCAAGGATGTGAAGTCCTGACAAAGCTCTTGTCCTCAAGGGGCTTATAATTTTGTTAGGGAAGCATGCTATATGTATAAAAATTGCAGGACAGACTATCACTTGTTAAGTTCCAAATGTATGGGGCAGACAGTGGGTGCATCAAAAAACTTTGTCTTCCTGGGTTTTGTTTGCCCTTTTGTACCCTGCTCAGTGAGGTGGCTTTGGGATGTTGTTGATGAGAGAACGTGTGGGGGTGGGAGCGAGTGTGTACAGATTTAGGGGAAGGGATTCATGTGGGAATATGTAATTAATTTTTATACTTTCCCCAGTAAACCATCGACCCTTTTTATGATGTCATGAGGGATTCCTTAATTTTGCAGCTGCTTCCTGATTACGTCAGAGAGGAGCCTCTCACCCCACAGCCTGGAGCTGCACTCATACAAGAATTGGAAACAAATGAAGTGCTGAATATCTAATGGCTTCCACAGGGAGAGCCAGTTCAGACTTCCCAGGCCTCCTTATGCAAGGTCTTCCTCAAGTATTTCTGACCCCCTGAAGTGTCTTTGTTTGGAAAGACAGGACTGGCTCAGAGCCAAGTGGGCGGGAGCCTGGGGACTCCTTGATGCATACCTCCCTCCCTCCAGGTGTTGTGCAATCCCAAACTTCCGCCCCTTTCCTGGACCTCCTTTGGTAGGTGTTACCCTTTTTGAGGTCTCAGCATCCTCTGGAACCTGTCGAGATTATTAGTAGGGGTCCTTGGCCCCTTCCAGTGAATCCCTTCCCTCCCACACATCATTTCCACCGTGCTTGATTTTCTTTCTGCAGCATTTCTCACATCCGCATACTCCTGTCCATTCCCTCTTCTAGCGCCTATAAGCAAGATGTTACATTTACTTAGCTTTATAAAGTTTACAAAGTGCACTACGTATAATTTCTCTCAGTTCAACAAAGTTCATGCCTTCTTGGCTTCCCAACAAATCTCCCTTCCTTTTACATTTTCCCAGCTACCCTAATCCGTCCTAAATGTTTAATATTCATAAAATACTCACCTGTGCTTCATTCGGAAACCTCAAGCGGGTGCCCTCCTCACCCCGTGCCGGGTCAGGTCTGTGTTCCTTGCTGTGGCCTTGCAGGCCTGGTGCTTTGTGGTCCCCATCCTGTGGCACTCTGAGTGCATCGTTTGCCGTGTGGGAGGGTGCTTGGTTTGCCCCTGCCTGCATGCCTCCTTAGTAACATGCAGTCTCTCTGTCATCCTGCCAATTCCATCTTTGTTCATTTTTTGCAGCCTTGCTCAGAAGTGCTCTCTTCTGTGAAACCTCCTCTGCTATCCCCTAGCTGGAAATGAAAGAAAGCATCTCACTTCATCTTCCTTGAATTACAGTTACTTGGGTCTGTGTATTCTTCCTGTCTTCCTCATTAGATTATCATCTTCTTATGGCTGGATCCTATTTTCTTTATATCCTCCACCATTGGGCTGAATACATAACTTTGGGACTAATGGGAGAAGTCACTTTGTTAGGAGGTTGGGATTTCCTTTGCCCTCCGTCTACCCACTAGAAGAAGTCAGGGTTTTATAGCCTACAAAATCCAAAAGCAGTAGCAGACATGCCAGGAGGGGCTCTTAGGGAGGAATCACTGCCTTCCATGTTCTTTGGTTTTGTTGCAGCTGTACCATTTGGGGATATGTTGTTCATGGCCAGCCTCGGGTCAACCTGTGTTCTGCCATAATGCATGAATATTTTGCTTGGGTGTGTTGGTGCCTGGTTTTTCTGACTCATTTTACTTCTCAGGGAATAAAATGATGCCCTGATGGCCTGGACATCTCTGCTTTTGCTCTGGGATTTTATCTGGTTTCTATACAGTGACTGCCTCTTCCACCCCACCTTCAATCAGCAACTGCCACAGGAACTCTGTAACCCGAACAGCAGCAGTCGAAAGATGCTCTCACTGCCCACTTCCTGTAGACAAGGAGGTTTTGGTGGGCTGCTCAGGAACTGTGCCAGCCCTGTGTCTGACTGGTGACTGACTCATGAGAAAAGCAGCCTTATGTCTGAAAGATAAGAGCCAACAAATCGCCTCCAGGTGGTGTTAGTTTGGAGGTGACTGACCATTCATTTCCTGTCTTTGGGAGGAGCTGGTGGGGAGGGAGTCAATGAATAAAGTGGTCTTGCCTGCATTTTTCTCCAGCTGTTAGTGAAGCAGCTGAGCAAATAGTTGCTTCTCTCTCCTGGAATGGCTAGTGGACCCCACCAGTGCCTTCTGAATCCCTCCACTGCCGTCAGGGTACCAGACCTGTATCATCCATCCTGTGTCTCCCCTTCAACACTCTTGTCATCCTCTTGCCAGGAAGCTGGCTCTCTGCATCAGGGTAGCTCTGCTTGTTTCATTGCTGCCAGCTTTTTCTGTGACCAGCCAAACCTCATCCCTACTGATACCGGTTGCCTCCAATGCTCTCCCTAACCCAGGAGTTGATCAGAAGCGATGGTTCTGAACCGCTGTCCCTTGGCTGGGCATAGAGGGTCCAGGCAGGTGAGCCTGCCGGGGGGGGGGGGGGGGGGGGGGGGGGGGGGGGGG
>NC_138383.1:39607127-39667254 GCF_054177405.1 Leptonychotes weddellii | reverse complement strand
GTGTTGTGTTTCCCAGCAGAAGGACACTTGCTGTTGAAAGATGTATAGCACTAATTAGAAATACATAACATCCGGCCACATGGCAGCCTTCTCCTGGCCGCTCCATTTCCTGATTTCATACAACTTTGACGACAGTTGGTTTATGTTTTCCATGAATATGTTCTCAGAAAAATGAGAAAGTCTCCCTGTTACATAGGAGTGAGAAGAATATTTCTGCCTGAGCAGGTATTTGGGCATAGGAATAGTGGGGGCTCTGGTCACCTGCCCATCTGAGACCATGTGGGAAAGGGCAGAATCAAGTTCAGACCTCAGGTGACTTTCTTGGTAAGAAATATTTCCGTCTGACTTGCTTAGCCAAAACCATCCCCCTAAACCCTTGAGCAAGCCTGCTTTTGGAAAGAAGGGGAAAGGCTGTTTCACAGTGTTAATGAGTTCCTCAGTTCATGTCAGGCTCCTGCTACCTGACACAAAGCCAGAGGAACCCAGGCAAATACCAAGGCAAACAATGCTTTTTCCTTCCCCGCCCCACATCATTTGTTGGTCTGACCCAGCCCAACTCCAGGGATATATATGGGCATTTGTCAGACTAGGGCCAGTTTCCTAGCTCTAGCCCCAAAGTGGGTGGACTCTGGGAACCTGGATGCTGTTTTCCTACTCAACTTAAATGAGAATGAACACTTCTCAAGGACTGGCATCTTACGGCTTCTAGCCTACAGAAGCCTAAGTGAGGTGGAGAGTATCTCCGAAGATGCCATAACACTTAATGTAGTTCTCACTGGAGGCACTGGGTCTGAGTTGCCATGGTTACTTAGGTAAATAGCAGTTTCTTTCACCCAATTGTAAGATCCTGTGGTTGCAGGGACTGTTTTATTTGTAGCTGTGCTCTCCATAATACCCAGCACAGGGTGAAGCACATTATAGATGTTCAGTATGTGCTTGTGGTACCACTGAACCATGGAGGAGGGCAGGCCTTCCAGAAAGTACTCTCTATGATGTGGTCAGAAGACTGACTGAGACCCAGGCATTCTGACCCCCATATAGCTGTGATATCACCACCTGCTTGATCAGAGCAAAATAGCTCAGTGGTTTGTGCCTCCCCCAGACCATTGCAGGGAAGTACTGTCAGGCCCTTTATGGAGAGGCAGGAAGAGGTGAAGGTTGGAGGTGACATAACCATGGCTAAGAACAGCGCTCATGAAGCTGCCTTTTCAGCTGCTGCTCTGAGAGGTAGTCAAGCCTTTCCACACTTACAGCAAAGAGGCTCCAGTTATTGGTACCCTGCCTGGTCCCCAGACCTTATTGCAGGAGGCTTAAAAAAGGAGCCAACCTGGGGGCGCCTTGGCTAGTGCAATTGGTTAAGCATCTGACTCTACCCACATCAGGTCATGATCTCAGGGTCGTGGGATCGAGCCCCATGTCGGGCTCCTTGCTCAGCAGGGAGGCTGCTTCTCCCTCACCCTCTGAAGCTCCCCCTGCTTGTGCTCTCTCTCTCTCTGTCAAATAAATAAATAAAATCTTTTTTAAAAATTAAGATTTTATTATTTGAGGGAGGGGAGGGAGGGAGGTCTGGGAGGGGCAGAGGGAGAGAGAGACCCAAGCAGACTCCACACTGAGCAGGGAGCCCGACACGGGGCTCATGACCTGAGCCGAAGGCCCTAAACTGACTGAGCCACCCAGGCTCGCAAATAAAATCTTAAAAAGAAAAGAAAAGAAAAGGAGCCAACCTGGACTCCCCAGAGGCCACAAGTGTCATTGTTTTTAAGCAGTTCATTCTCCCTCTTGAGCCCTAGTCACAACTTTGCACTCTGAGGAATAGCCTAGCCTGAAATTACCATTTGTCATAAAAATAGAAATGGCCTTGGTGAAAGTAATCTCCTTTTGCCCCATCTTATCCTTATCCAGGTTAATGAGTATCTTATTGTAGTCTTGGGCTTCTCAAAATGCCAGTCTCTTTGAGCTAAGACACCTCCTTCTGTGCCTTTTCGGGGCCCTCTGTGTGCAGGTAATAACTTATGCCTAAGATGCCCCGTTGATAAGGGGTCACTAATGTCAACTACCAGGATGTGGCCTCCCCTTATCCTATTCTAGCTTCCTCTGTTCTGGACTTACTCCCCCATTCTGGGCTGGCCTTGTTTCTACTTAGAGGCAGGCTGCTGGCAGTGTTTGGCAAGGGCCTAGGCTGAGCTGGGGCAGTACAGATAGTGATGCTGCCCAAAGTAAGGGGTGGAGGGGAGAAGTTGCCATTTTTCTTAGGATGGCATACACATCTTCCGCTTCCCTGCTCTCTACCCTTTCCCGTCTTGGTTCTTCGATGCTTGTATCTTGGTCTCTGTAGCAGAGGTTTAGAGCCTTACCAGAAGAGGAATGAGAGTGGTGACCTATTCTAATCACATGGATTGTTACCACTTCCTTACTGCCTTCCGCAGTTGAGTTGGAAAGTTAGAGGGTGACATTTGGGACCAGTCGGCATCTGGAAGGATGGCAGGAAAGCCACAACAGACGAGTACTTTGCTACACTGATGCTATTCATATGTTGGGACCTTCTGACCAGCAGCCTGTTCCTTCTCACTCCCAGGGCTCCCTAAAGTGGTTTGGGGCTGGCTCTATATACTCCAGTCATGTTTGCTCCTGTGGCCAAGGCGGTTAGGAGTAACTGTGTGGTTGTGTAGCATCTCCTGGAGTAAAGACTTCAGTTAGGCCCCATTGACAAGACTAGTGTCAGTGAGGAGAGACGCAAGAGGGCTTCCCTCTGACTATTGAGGTTAACATGCAGGCAGGCACAGATATCAAACATGTGGCTAATTATCCTTTTAACACTTGGGAGATTCGGAGCGTTCTCCTGTATTACAGAGGGAGTGAGCAGGTTAGTTGATGCCAGAGCGTGTGACCGGGCACTTGATTCCATCTCCTGTGCGTATTGGGTGTCTGTCTCCTCCTCTGAGGCTGCAGTTGGACTGCTGCCTTCTGTTTGTCACCATTCCTCTCAAGTCTGGATTAAGTGGCTATCAGGGCGGGCCGCTGACAAGGAGTAGGTACAGACAGCGTGTTGAGAGTGTATGTTGTAGCTTCTGCCAAAGAATAGCTCTGGCCACCACCAAGGTGGCTCCTGTCGCTGACCTGCAGCCAGAAGGAAGTTGGCCAGGCTGAGAAAGTGAGGGGGATTGGGAGCCAGAGATTTATTTTTTAGCCCTAGGAGAAAGAATCTGTGAAAATATAAAGTACCATGGTTAAGTGCTTATTATGTGCCCATTTTCCTATGTAAAATTAACTCATTCAGTGAAAATAGGTTATTTGTAAGTGGAGGAGTGACGGAAGGTAAGGATGGAACCAAAGGTTAGTGACTCAAGAAGATAACTTAAATTTGTATTTTTGTGATCTTAATTGATATTTGTACTCCTGCTAGCTGTATGTTAGAGAGACTGAGTTAATTAAATATGACTTCTTGTTACTATAGCTTCACATTATTAGTAGCCAACTAAATACAGAGAACCTGTAGCTCTGGCCCAAACTGTCCATCTTGGGGTACCTGGTCCTGGGGAAGTGATGCAGAATTTACACAGGGGATCCCTGTAATAATGTTATCAAGTCCTTACCCATATACAGCCATTGTGGTAAATGCTTCATGTGCATTATTTCATTTAGCCTTGTAGCGATGCTTAAGAGAGAGGAAATATTACTACTTAGCCCCAGTCTCAGATGAGGAAAGGGAGCTCAGTGACATGACCACCGATGTGCACCTAGATGTTTGTATCTTGGTCTCTGTAGCAGAGGTTTAGGGCCTTACCTAAAGGTAGAGAACAGTAGCCCTTGACCCCCCAGGGCACTGATGGAGTTTCATTTGCCTCTCCTCAGACTGCTTCTCGGAAGAGTGTCGCTCTGTGATCCAGGAGCAAGCCGCAGCACTGGGCTTGGCCATGTTTTCTCTCCTGGTGCAGCGCTGCACCTACTTACTTAAGGAGTCTGCCAAAGGTAAGCAGATGAGGGACCCCCTGACTGATGGCCTTTCCCCTGCCTGGACCCTGTGCAGACAAGCTCAGAATGCCACCCTGCCTTCTCAGCATCTCTTCCCTCTATCTGATATTCTTGCTCTTCCCAATAACCCCTCTTCCGTATGCCCACCTAACTACCCCACCTCCTTTTGCATTCTGTTTACCTCTGTAGCCCTCTGTTCTTGGGGGAACTATCCCCTCCCCCTTTTCTCTAGTAGTTAAGATTTTTACTGTATCTGTGAGCTGCTGTGGGTTCCTACGAGGTTAGAAAACCAGCAAAGAGCGTTTCAGTTCTTGTTCATAATTGATATTTTGGTTTCCCTGCTCTATCTCTGTGTCCCTCTTTGTCTGGTACTGGTGGGTGTTGTAACCACTGTGGACCAGCCACCTTGGACGACTCACTGAACCAGAGCACGGGCTGTTTTTAGCCCTTAAGTTGATCAGTGCCCGCATATGCATTAAGGTTGTCCTTAGAGTTGTAAGCCTGACTGCTGAGCCGTGTAAGGTAGGGCTGAAGGTTGCCCCTTTCTCTCAGCTCCTGGATCAGTATTGGTGAGTATTGAGGCCCCTCTGTTGTCCCCCTGCCACTTCAATTTTGTGAATGCCTCCAGACTGGAGCTGCCTTTTTTTGGAGGGAGGGTTGAGGTAATTTTTTATTTTGAAACAATTTCAAATTTATAGAAAAGTTGCAAGAATAATACAAAGAACTCTTACATATCCTTCACCCGGATTCCCCATTTGTTAACATTTTACCATAGTTGCTTTAAGTTCTCTCTCTTTCTATACACACACACACATGCTTATTATTTTTGTTCTGAACTATTTGATTGTAAGTTGTAGACGTGGTAGCCCTTTACCCCCAAATAGTTGATTGAATATTTCCGAATAACATGGACATTCCCTTACATGACAGTGCAGTTATCAAAATCAGCAAGCCAACGCTGATACAGTACTGTTGTTGAATCTACAGACTTTATTGAGTTTATACCAGTTGTCCTAAAAAAAGTCATTTTCTGGTCTAAGACCCACTCCAGGATCACACATTGCAATTTAGATGCCGTGTCCCTTTAGTTTTCTGCAGTTTGGCATCGAATGGTTTTCTCAAGTCTTTCTCTGTCTTTCATGGCCTTGACATTTTTGAAGCATACAGCCCACTTATTTGGTCGAATGTCCCCCAGTTTGGGTTTCTCTGATATTTCCTCATGGTCAGATTCAGGTTGTGCGGTTTTGGCAGGAACTCTGGTGCCATCTCGGTGCCGTGCTGAAGGAAAGCTAGAGGGAGGGCTAGACGCTGGAGCGGCGGCTTCAGTCAGGCTACCGGTGGGGCAGAAACAGCTGTCTGCAGGGGCAGACTCAGTGCACTGGTTCTCTCTTTGTCCTGCTTTTCAGAATCCTCTTAGGTGCTGGCACTTGTCCTCCGCTTCTGGGCCCAGCTTTCCTGTGGACTTGGTCTCCCTTCCCTAAGAGCTTGCTGCCGTCCCAGCGCCCCAGGCCTCCCTCGTGGGCCACAGCAGACCTAGGCCCAGTTCTCACCCTTTGCCTCTGCAGCTCAGTTGTCCTCTCCTGAGGACGAGGATGACCAAGATGACATCAAGGTGTCTTCCTTCGTCTCGGACCTGAAGGAACTGCTCCCCAGTGTGAAAGTCTGGTCGGACTGGATGCTCGGCTACCCAGACACCTGGAATCCTCCACCCACATCCCTGGACCTGCCCTCACAGTGAGTCGGCCTGCTCATTCCTTCGGCACTGTTGGTCTTGGTCCACCTGTGCTGCCACAGCTCCCCTCCTGGTCCTCTTTGTTTCTTCCCGACCGCTGCCTGCTTGCTCCTCTCTTCCCTCCTCATTTGAACTTCGCTTTCTCACTTCCTTGAACACCTTCCTTGTGCCCTGATGCTTTAGGCTGTTTTTCCCTGTTGTCTAGTCTGTTCCTCCTCTTCTCAGTCTGTCCTTCTCTCTTGCTCTGTAGCTTGCTCTGTTTTGTTCTTTGTCCTTGCTCTTGCTCTCTTGCTCTTACTTCATGCTCTTCATGCCGACCATCTCTGCAGCTGCCTGTCTGGGCATGTGTCCGTGTGAGGGGGAGGCCTTGTCTCTTACTCTCCCTTTTAGTGTATCTCCACATGTCCTTCAGGCTGTGAGCTGCTGCTTCGTGTGCCGCCATAAGCATTCTGCTTGGGCCTTCCTCTCATACCCTGTAAAGCGTGAGGAGGGCAAATGTGTACACCTCTGTCTTCCAGTCACTTCGTTTCCCATCTCCCTGTCTCTGTGTGTCAGCGTGCTGTCTGTCAGAGCATTTTAGGTGTGGGGTGTGTTGGTCTGGGGAGTATGTGTGTCTGCCTGGGTGTGTTTATGTAGATCTCTTTGTACGCTTGTGTGACTTTTTTCTTTCTTTTTGTAAATTGTGGTAAAATATATATATAATAAAATTTGTCATCTTAACCATTTTTAAGTATATGATTCAGTAGCATAGTATATTTACATAGTTACATAACCATGCATGGCTATTTCTTTCTTTCTTTTTTTTTTTTAGATTTAATTATTTGAGAGAGAGTGCATGAGTGGGGGGAGGGGCAGAGGGAGAGGAGACAAGCAGACTCCCTGCTGAGCGGGGAACCCAACTCAGAGCTTGGTCCCAGGACCCTGAGCCAAAACCAGGAGTTGGACGCTCAACCAACTGAGCCACCCAAGCACCCCACATGCATGGCTGTTTCGTACGTCCATATCTGTGTGTAGGTTCTAGCTCTGTGTGTACCTCTTTGGCTCTGGTTGTCTGTGTATGTCCGGGTATCTGTGTCTGAGTGTGAGGGTCTGTGTGTGTCTGTCTAGGGGTGTCTCTGAGGGTCTTTTGGTGTACCCGTCCATGTCTGCCCGTGTGTATGTGTCCACATGTGTCTGTGTCTCTTTTTATCCTTAGGTGTAGGGGTCTCTTTAAGGGATTCATGTGTCTCCATTGAGGGTCTGTTTCAGTGTGTCTGTCTGTGTCTCTCTCAGATTCTGGGTCCACGTCAGTCCATGTGTGCTTTGTCCTGTCCATGTCTCTGTGTGTGGGACTGTGTCCTGTGGGAGTGTGTATGTATGTTCCTGACTGTCTGTGTCCACGCTTGTCCGTGACTGTGTCTCTGTGTGTAAGTCGGCATCTGTGTGCTGGAAGGGGCATTTTTGTGTATGTGGGTCTTCCTGTAGCTACCTGCCTCTGCCTGCCTCGTCTGTGTCTCCCTGCCTGCGTCACCTCTAGCCTGCCTGTCTTTGCCTGGCTTGGCACGTGCCTGCCTGCCTGCCCCTATTTATCTGCCTCTGTTGTTTGTGTGTGTCTGCATCAGGGGTCAGCAAACTGTGGCCCAGAAGCTAAGAATGGTTTACACTTTTATTTATTTATTTATTTTAAAAGATTTTATTTATTTATTTGACAGAGAGAGAGACAGCGAGAGCAGGAACACAAGCAGGGGGAGTGGGAGAAGGAGAAGCAGGCTTCCCGCCGAGCAGGGAGCCTGATGTGGGACTCGATCCCAGGACCCTGGGATCATGACCTGAGCCGAAGGCAGACGCTTAACGACTGAGCCACCCAGGCGCCCTGGTTTACATTTTTAAACGGTTAAAAAAAAAAAAAGAATAGTATTTCATGACTTGTGAAAATTATTAGGAAAGTCAAATTTCAGTGTCCATGAAGTCCTACTGGAGCACAGCCATGCTTATTTGTTTACACTTCGTCTGTGGCTGCTTTAGCAGTGCAGCCGAAGAGCTGAGTAGTTACAATAGAGACGTCCTGGTCTGCAAAGCCGAAATGTTTACTGTCTAGCCCTTTACAGAAAGTTTGCTGACTCCTGCTCTCTATGTGTCCCATTCTTTTTTTGTGTTAGTGTCATTATGTGTGTATGTTCATGTTTGCACAATAGTTTCTTGATGTGTGTGCACGTTGGTGCTGCCCATCTCTGGTCAACTCTGTTGATTGTCCATCTCTCCCTCCCTCTACCTTTCTCTCTCTTCCTGTCTCTGTCTCTTTCTCTCTCTCCCCTTCTCCTTTTCCTTTCTCTTTCTCTCGCCCCCCTGCCCTGTGGTTTGTTTTGTGGTATCTGGCAGGTGCAGTGTACTCAGCTCCTTCAGGCTCTGTGCTGAGCGTGTGTGTGTGTAAGAGTGTGTGAGAGTGTGTGTGTGTGTGTGAGAGAGAGAGAGAGCGAGCGAGCATCCATGCCCAGCATTTCATCATTCTTCAGTGCTCTCCTCTGGAAGGGGCACATACTAGAGGACAGAGTGTGGAGACCTAAGCTGCTGCTGATGGTACTTCTCTGAGCTGAGCGCTGCCCATGTGAGTCTGTCCACTCATGGGTGACCCACAGAGGGAAGGCTGCAGGAGAGATTTCTGGCCAGTAGTTTTTTGACCTCTCTGTGTGGACTGTGTGCCTCTTTCTCCGCCTTCCCTCCCAGCTCTAGCTCTGTAACTGTGTGGCTTATGCTCACAGCATCAAACAGTTCTCTGCATCCTCCCGTGAACCCTCCTAGGTTCCCAAAATGCACCCCAGGCTGAGGCCTTAGGAACCAGGGTAGACCCATCAGCTAGGCAGCTGGGGTCACACAGAGGAATGGACTGATCTGCTGGCTAGGGGCAGCCGTTTCCTGGCGGTGTTCCCTAAACAGTTAACATGTACAGCCTCAAACTTTTTAGGCTGTTAATCTATAATGCCGACTAGGCAATTTGCAGTTTTGGAAAGAAACTGACAAGGAAGGTCTCAGCTCTCCAAGTATCTGAAGCCACTGCTTCTGAGCCTGCACAGGGGTCACAGAGTGTTCCTCCCTTCTTCTTAGGGGGTGGGGAGGCAGACCATCTGTCCCTGGAGCTTGGGCCTTCCCTGGGTCACCTCAACTAGCAACCACAGGTCCCTTAGATATGGTCCACTCAGCTCCTGTTTATCCATATCCTGGCCATCAGTCCTGTTAACTCTCTTCTGTGACCCATCTCCCTTTATCCCTCCTCCCTCTCCCACTCCCTTTGGCTTTTGTTTGGCTGAGGAAATGGAAAGCTCACACAGGAAGTGCTGGGCCTCATTTGCTTGAGGTGCTGAGTCTGTTTTCTCTTTGGATGCTGTAGCAAATGGCCCGTTGCCGGCGTATGCAAGCTGCTGCCCATCTTTGGGCAAGGGCTCAATCTGCAGCTGGGCACGTGGTCCAAGCTCCAGCCATCCCCAGCTAGGCTTCCCCTCCAAGGCTACAGAGAGGCAGAGGGGGTTGGGACACTTGAACAGATTTGCTTTTTCTTTTTAGACTGTTCTTTACAGGGAGAGCAAATTTGACCAAATAACATATTGAATCTGATTGCCTAGTAAACAAGTTCCTGTGTAGCTATGGGCACCACTGATGAATCCCGTCTAGGCTAGAGCAGCCGGCGTGCTAGAGAGCGGAGTCCCCTTCGGCGCTTTCTCTGCAGTTCCGGATCGGCAGCTGGTTGTTTCTGGAATGCAGGTTTAAGCATAAAGGAGGAGTTTTGCTGTCCTGGGGCCTGACCACAAGACATGGTGGTTTGAGGGCTGGGGCCTCTGGTGGACAGAGCATACCTGGCCTGACCACCACTGAGGGTAGTCCCATCTCATAGCTGTCAGATCCAAGCACTGGAAAAGTGGAATGAGAATTTACCTTCCTCCTTTCCAGTTTCTCATATAGCTGCCTAACACTCACTGAGTAAATACTATGGTTGAGAGATTGGCAGGGTATGGTGGTTCTGTGGATTTCAAAGTGGCCTCTTATGCTTACTGATCTTTCATACTCTGGAGCCTTTTCTTTTAAGGCCATTGGGAATAACACACTCCAGATAGTTCTGTAGATGTCAGAATAGTAATCCCTGTGACACTCCCAAGGTCCTTGTGCTGATCTTCATTTTGGAGGGTTTAGGAATGCTCTCAAGAGAGTAGGAAGGAAATGGCTTCTACTTAACAGCTCTCCTTTGCAGGTTTTCACTGGTTTTTGCCTGCATTTGTTCTCTGCAGAGACAGATCCCTCAGTGATCCTAACATAAGATGATCAGATGGCTTACCTTTCAGTTTGCTTTTCCTCCAGAAACCCTCATTCCCAAATTGTCTCCCTGACACACTTGGACCCTTATTTCATCTATCTCCCTTCATTCCCTCCCTGTCTTTCATTCCATTACCTTCTTTCTCTGTACAGTTACAGAATCATTCCAAAGCTTTCTTAGGGGAATTCCAGAGCTCATCATTAGTCTCCTTGGTTCTCTCCTTTTTTGCCCATATTCCTCTTCTTTCCAGTCAAATCTACATTTCCTAGGCAGTAGCCACTTAGGCACATGTGAAGCACGTAGGATGATGATGACAGGACATCACCAACACCGCAGAGTGATAAGGGCAGGATTTCAGGGCTACTTGTGCCTTCCACACCGTGACACTCATAGGTATGTGTGTTGGAGTCAGCAAGTAAATAGGTTGGCTTCCCATTTGTACTTGTAATAGGTTGGCTTTATATCCCCGGAGATTTTCGTACAGGGGATCGTAGCAGGGTGTGGAAAGTTGCCTTAGGCTGCTGTAAAAGACAGTGTAGAGTGCTTTGGTCTATTTAGAACAGACCCAGTGTTTGGAGGGACCATCTACTGGTGGGGTGTGGGGGAGGAGGAGTGGGGAACATGGTTTCAACACTAGGCCTCTCGATAGGAAGGAGAGGTAGCTACTCCCCACTTTACCACGTGAGCACGAAGTAAGCTGTGAATGTCAGGTGCTGGAGAGGAGCAGAGCAGCAGGCTTTCACGAGCCTAAGCATAGTGACCCCTCACATCCTAGGACCTTTGGCAAGCTAGGGCAGTGGGACAGCCTACCTCATTTCATAGTCTCTGCTGAAGCCAAATCTTCCCTCATCTTGATCTCTAGTTCTCAGTAAGTGAAAGAGTCAGGGGACTTTGAGAACATCCAAACCTAGCCCAGCTGTGGCAGTTGGTTTATTGCTTTCAGCTGGTACTTGAACCCAGGTCCTGGTCTTGGAGGCTTTCCCAGGTTTAATCCCCAGAGCTTTCTCTGCAGCTGTATGACACTGCGCTGACCCCGAATGAGGATAGGAAAATAGAACCAGTGCCAAGCCAGAGTCTCTTTTTCATTTGGAGTCTGGCTGTCTGCCCATGACCAGGGTTACATAATGGGAAACATAGCTGGGGCTCTGGAGAGCCCGCGTTTCACCAGGCTGCCCAGACCTTCGCATTCTGATGCTATATATCTTCCTAATTGTAGCTCGGATGCATTTATCACACTGTTGGATTGGAGTACTGTTAAAAAAAAAAGAAGAAGAAGAAAAACTCCAGAAATTCCTGGACTTGCTACTTTTCCATGGCTTGTCTTGTATAGTCTACAGAGCATGCTGGAAAAGGCTTGTAGGGAGCCCTCTGAGTGCTGTCACACAGGGAGACATAGGGATATGTAGGGAGTATGCAGTAAGCTGATTTCCTCAGGGAGCCTACATGTGTTGACCCTGTAGACGAGATAGAAATTCTTGAGTTAAAAAACAGCTAGTTTACTCACCCTCACAGGGCAGCTCTGAAAATAAGAACTAATCCCAAGTCTAATCGGCACCCCTTCAAGGACGCCTAATACGTCTTCCCAAAAGGGCATTTTAGGAGGTCACTAAGTAATAGTCCATCAGCACTTCCCTGAAGGAAGTGGTGGTGACTGTGGGAAGCCCCTTTGCTACCCTGGCTCCCCACCCAGTCTCCCTGGCTCCGGGTTGGGGCGTCAGCACTATAGCCTGGCACCAGGGGGTTCCTCTTCCTCCAAGTGCTGAGTGTGAGACACACGTGATCTCTCCCACGGCAGGAGCCTCTGTCCCCTCCCAACTCCTCTCACAGGACTTGTGAGAGGAAGGGGTGTTGGCCTAAGGCTCCAGTCTGACCCCAACAGGGTACAGCAGCTGACCCCAGGGAGCGTACTTTCCAGCTCTGGGCTGAGGTTATTTGGGTCCAGTGTGTGCTAAACTAAGAAGACGTGTTGGAGTGGTTACAGCTAAAAATTGAGAGAGGCAGGAACCGTGAGAATCCGCACCAGGGAGGCCGCCGAGGGCTTCACTCATGCCGTGGAGATGTTGAGGTCCCCTGGGGGCTGCTCTTTCCCAAACACAGAGTGCTGATGGGTTTAACACACCAGAGTGATGCAACAGAGGCTATACATGTTGAATGTAGCTTGGGAAAACTGCAATCACATAAGACACTGACCTAGATAGAGGTTGAGGGAGGCACAGTAGAGGTACTTGAGAAATCCTGGAGTGAGGTTACCGTGACCTGTTGTTGGCCAAAGGGCTCCAGCTGCACTGCTTAGAACATGAAGAAGTTTATGTTCTTGGAGTAATGCAGGGCGACTGGGCTTCAGAATTCAGTTTGCCCTCTTGGGCAGAATTCATTTAAGTTGGACACTCTCCCAAGGGCCCAAGTTGACTTGTTTGTGTAAACTACAAAGGCAGAAGGGATTATCTTTTACCGAGTCTTAGGTTCTTATATTCACCTAATAAACAGCTGTTATTCTGAGAGGATGGTATCTTGCTGCCCATGTCTTAACTCCTAAAACAGTGATCTCTGACACCCATGTCTCCTCTTTAAGTCATGGTGGCATCTGGAAAATGCACTACAGTTCCTTAATCTCAGAGAGAGCCGCAAAGATTCCCACCACCCTCATCTCTACCCCATTCCAGAGCCTGCTGAGCTACTTGGCATCGTTACCAGACCAGATCCTCAGCTCACTGAAAACAGAGTTGGCATGACATCTCAGCTTAACAAAGGGGCTTCCTAAGCCATTTTAAGGGGAGGTACTACTCTTTTGACTCTACCACACCTATGGGGTTCATTCAGGTCCTTCTCTGCTATTAGCTCCTCACCACCTGCAGTTTTCTCCAGTTGAGTGGGAAGTCCTCAGGGCTGCAATGGTCTTATGTTGGCCATGGAACCCCATGTTGGGAGTTGTGGGCTGGAATATAATGGGCCTTAGGCAAACAGGTTTTTAAAAGAGCATATTGCATATCTTAAGAGCATTTCTCTTGTTGTGGCCTTTTGGCTTTCCCCTTTGTATATATAGTCCATGGGCTTTCTCTTTTCCAGCTTCCCTGTGCCTCGTTTCTGTGCCACCTTGGCTATATTTCCAGAACTCCTCATCCCAGGAACCAAAAGACCCAACTTGTTTCCCATCTGTACTACAGCTCTGATCTTCCATAGCTCTGAAACACAATGCAGGGCTTCTTCTCACTCAACTCTTTCCGGGTTTGTTCTGCAGCTGTGGAGTTTGAATGTTAGTGTTTAAACAAGCTGGTATTACACAGGAAATGGCCACCTCCACAGGCCCCTGCAGGCTTGTAACATGGGGTCATTGTACTTGATATTAATCACCAGTCAGCCTGTTCACCCAGTAAAAATACGAAGGGGTGTGTGAGGACTCAGTCCTCCTTAGACTTGCCAGAAGGATGGCCTGAGACCTGGTTGGACCTCAGCACTCCACTCTCCAAACTGTCTCCCTCCCTTGGCCCCGCCCCTGATGGAACTTGTAGAAAAGTTCCTACCTGACCTTTTCCCTATAAAGCTGGCAGATCTGCCTTTCTTTCTGAGTTCTTGAAAGGAGCTCTATTGTGGTATAACTTGCTTCACCTGTCTCACACCTTAACCTTTCAGAGCATTTTGTGGAATAACACCTTGTGTGAGAAAACTCCAGAAGTGCAGGAACACAGAAACCTGTTAGTCTACCTGACACCAGGCTTCTCAGTTCCTTGGACTGAAGCTGCTTTTCCAGTGGTGTATGCAGAAATAACCCCAGCCTGAAGGGTTAATCTGATTCCCCAAGTCAATATCCCCCAAACAACCAGCCAAGAGTGTGTGTTGGTTCATTTCTGTGAAATGTGTTTCCCCAGTCACCTGGCCTGGCCTGGGCTGCATTGTATCGGCCAGCAGCTGCACCGCACTCAAACTGACAGCTACATTAAACCTTGGAATTCTGAGGCAATAAAAAGTAAATTAACTCTTATTTTTTTCCTTTCCTGGTGGAGTAAGTGAATGCATGTCTGTAGGGAAGTGAGTGAGCCTTGGTCCTGAGTACATACCTCTAACTAGCCACTGCTGGTCTGTCCCAAGCTAGGATCTGGTGTTCAGACTCTAGCCAGGGGTCTGCTTTCCTGGTGTGTGGTGTTTCTGTGGGGTTGGTCCACTGGGTCACCCAGCAGCTGCTGATCCTTGCTCACTAATCACATTACAGCTGCTTGAGAGGTTCCCTTGCCACCATTCTGAGACCCATAAACGGACTCGTTGGACACAGTTTCATATTCTCTGGCTGCTTTGTGTCTGCTTGGTAAAGAATGCATCCGAACTGTAGTGGGATTTTGTGGGTTCTGGGAGCTTCCCCAAAATATGACTTGGGACCAGAATAAGCCAAAGGCACTCGCCCAGGCTCATAGCACTATTTAGAACCAAAGGTTGTTTGAGATTGTCTGAAAAACCTTTTGGAGAGTCAATTCCCAAGTGTTTCTAGAAGATTGGGAAAAAACTCCTCATAGGCACCAGAATTTGACTTTAGGGCTCCTTCGCCCAGGCTAACTTCGAACCCTCAGAACCCAAAGGCTGCTGAGGGTTGAAGCTTGGGAGGTACTCCTACCTGGGATAAGGAGCTAGAGCAGGAAAAAGCTGTTTTTCACCTTCCACTCAGACAGGAAACCCTATGTTCACCCACAGAACTGACCTGAGAGGTCAGGTTGCCCAGAGGCCTGGTTGGGGGTAAGCTGAGGTGATGATGCCCAGGTTCCAGGAATTACCTCATCCTTAGCTTGAGAGGTCAGGCATCTCGCCTAGTTTTGTTTTTGTTTTCTTGATTGATTGATTTGAAAGAGTGTGAGTGCATGCGAGGGTGGAGAGGGGCAGAGGGAGAGAATCTCCAGCAGACTCCCCGCTGAGTGCAGAGCTGATGTGGGACTCAGTCTCACAACCCTGAGATCATGACCTGAGCCAATACCCAAGAGTGGATGCTTAACCTTAAGACTGAGCCACCGTAAAAAAAAAAAAAAAAAAAAAAGACTGAGCCACCCAGGCGCCCCCTCACCTAATTTTTCTAAGTACCTCTTCTTTTTAGTACTAGTTTCCTGACACTTCCCTTCCCCTCCCTCTGTGGAGAGCCACGGTATGGCATGGTGCGTGGGTGCCTAATTACTGTGTTCGTGTCCGTGGTGCTCATTGGGAGAGGAGGTAACTGATGAAGTTAACTCCGGCAGTCCCACTAAGATACCAGAAGAAAGCAACTACTTAGAATCAGAGTTCAATCACAAGACCAGTCTGAATGGATCAGGGCAGAAGTGACCTTTCATTGAAACATTTTGTGTAATCCCTTGGTTCTGGTTAGTGTAGCGTGGCCCTTGGGCCCCTTTATATTTCTCAGTTGGGAACTCAGGATACTTCCTATGTCTTTTGGCACCAGCTGCTATCTTACAAACCATCACTGGGGTAGGAACTCTAATCCACTCCATTTTTGCAGTGAGTCTTAAGGTTTTGGCACAAGGTAGGTGGTAATGGGCAAAAGGCAGCTGTGGACAGGGGTCCCTAGTGGTGGCCAGCAGTCTCTGGGGGGAGTCAGTTTGGGTTTATCTGAGCCTTAGGGGACAGGGGAGCATGGTAATGAGAACCACATGGTACCACATATTTCTTCGTCTTGGATCCAAGATGGTAGGGGTGGGAGGATGAGAGAGGGATGTGGGGCCTCCCACTGTTAAAGCCGTGGGTAATTTTCTGCTGCCTCTCCCTGACTGGGGATGCTGCTGCCCACACCTCCCCACCCCCAACTACGCCCAAAGCAGTCAGGTCCTTGACCTGCACAGCACCAACCAAGGTCCCTAAGCCAAGAATTCAGCTGGGAGACTTTTCACCTTCTTCCTTCTCACTGTCGTCTTTCCTGTTTATTTTCCAAATTGCTGCTCTGCAGCCGAGCACTGCCTGTTGGCCAGAGCTCACCAGCGCTGTGGGATTGGACTCAGGCAGTGGGCTCAAGTGGCCAGCAGGGCACTGGGGGAGGAAGTGGGGAGCTGGAAGAGCCTCCCTGTGCGTCTCCCATGGGCAGCGCTAACCTCGGAGGCGGCCCTGAGCAGCCCTATCACATCCGGTGCTTGTCTCTGCAGCCGGGACCGGAGGATAAACTATCAGAGCTGTGGGGCAGTGCATCATTCCTCTTATTATTTTCTTCTCTGCAGATGGGGTCGTGGAAAGTTCAGTTCCTTTTAACCCTCGAAGTTCTGTTTATTCTACAGCTGGTAGCCTGAATGCCGCGTTTCCCATTACATCACAAAGGGGCTCAGGCAGATCTCTGCACAGAAACGTGTTGCAACTGTTTATTTTTTTCCATATTTAAACATTTCTGACAGCCAAACTCAGCTGAGCCAAAAGATGGAGCTTTGTGAATGAGTCTGGTTGTCGGTGTCTGTGCAGAGAGAAGGCTTTAGAAAACTCTCATCCCTCCGGTGATTCTTCCCAAACATGTTCTCTTTCCCGGGCAAAGCCTGTGAAGCAAGTTACTTCTGCAGTACACGTGTGTTGATTATGTGCCATTGTGTGATTAATGGGGCTGTGTTCCGCCTGGTTCCCAGGACACTCTTGAAAACAAGATGTTTCATTTCATTGCCTTTGCCTAGTGTAGTGATTACAGTAAATAAACCAGTGCAGGCTCCTTCCACCTGGAGCCAGTCAGAGAGTCCCCACACTCCTGCTCCACTTTCTCCCCCAGCATCACCTTCAGTGGCATGTCCCTTGAATGCCCTTTTTTCTGCCATCTCCCAAAGGCTCCTAGACTGCTGGAGAAACAGATTGCTTAAGGCCGAGGCCCCTCCCTAGCAGATTTGGCTCATGCGCAGTAGCTCCTCTGGGAAGATCCCAGGATGGAGCTCATTCGGAGCTCTTTGCTTCTTGCCTCTTGCCGCTCCACCTCTTGACCCTAATTGTAAAGCTTTTCTTTGTAATTCTCCTGTGCAAGTCACTCCTTTTGAAGTACGACATAGCATCCATAGGTACAAAAGCTGGGACAGTCCCAGGCAAACCAGAATGGTTGGTCACCCTGTATCTAACCTTCCACAAATGAGAGAAAGGAGAGGGAGTGGGCTGGCCAAGGGAGCACTGAGACGGGTCCATCTGCTGAGATGCATGGGAAGCTTTACTGTTCTGGGATGATCTTGGCAGGCCAGGAATGAGGTTTTTTAGTTGCGGGGGGGGTGTTTAATTCCAGTATAGTTAACATACAATATTATATTAGTCTCAGGTGTACAATATAGTGATTCAGCAGTTCTATACGTTACTTGGTGCTCATCATGACAAATGTAGTCTTAATCCCCTTCACCTATTTGTGTTTGTTTTCCTACTTAGATGTAGGAAGAGATTTCTAAAGCATCATAAAGGGAAAAAACCCCACATGACTCTCTTCATGGCTTCATTGTGTGACTGGCCCCTCTCACTGTATGGGAGGAGGGGAGATTGGCGCTTTGTTGCTATCTTGTGGCATATACTTGGCTGGACAGAAGTGGGGGAATTCTGGGAGCTGCCTCAGGCACTGGGTGTCTAGAGTGTTTGAGTAAGTGTCTCAGGCACACTGTCTGGAAAGGTGACAGGACCTGCATTAGGCAACTGATTCTCTAAATTCCTTTTCCTCTCTGGTTAGGATTTAAAAAACTCCCCCTAATCAATTTCAACTTTGCATAGATGGACACTTGCCCACCAGATTGCTGCCATGGATGCAGTTTTGTACCCTAGCTTTTTGGGTAAGATTTTCTGGCAGTTGCCAACCATAGATAACATTTGCCACCATTACCTCCCTTCTCACAAGAACTTAAAATACTTTAACTGGTCCCTCTTTAGAGCTGTTCTTCTTTCTGACCTTATTTCTCACAGGGTTGCTATGGATGTGTGGTCGATGCTGGCTGATTTCTGTAACATATTGACTGCGGTGAATCAGTCTGAGGTGCCACTGTACAAGGACCCGGACGATGACCTCACCCTTCTTATCCTGGAAGAGGATCGGCTTCTCTCGGGCTTTGTCCCCTTGCTGGCTGCCCCTCAGGACCCCTGCTACGTGGAGAAAACCTCGGATAAGGTCAGCCCCAGGCCAAACATCCCTCCCCATTCACCCCTCCTCTTAATTCTCCAGACTTTTTTTATTCTTGGGAAGTTTTCTGTGCAAACGGAACATGATTAAGTCATTGAGAAGGGTGTTAAGGGAAAATATCGACCTTTTAGCCGCTGACATCCAGCTCTGTGTCCTGAAAAAAAGCCCTCTCGACTTCCTTTGGTGTGTGTGTGTGCTCGCTGGCATGTTGTGTATACGATCATTTCCTCACTTGTTTAAATAGTGCAGCTTGTGTTGGCAGCGCTCTCCCTCAGCTCCAAATGGTTTGCATCATGCTTGAAGCACCCTCCTTCCTCCCCCCTCTCCTCCTTCCCCCCAGCCACAAAACTCTGCGCTAGGAAAACAGCCAGGGCTTTTTCCCTTCTCTGAGGAGGAGAGTGATAAATAGGTGACTAGAGAGAAGCAGACACCATGTGTTAACTTACAAAAAAAGCTTTTAGGAATATGAAGCATTCCCCGCTGCCTGGTTTCTATTTTTCTTCCTCTAAGGACTGTGTTTTAACCTGAACGTTTTTCTGGTCTGTTTATAGAAAACAAAGCTCGTTGCCTGTTGCCCTGGTGGGGACTGTGGAACTCTTAGTCTCTGCTTAACAGTTGGGTCTTTGGCCAGGTGTGGAGGGTAGGGCAGTCTGCTCTGCTTCATGTTCCCATGTAGCAGTTGCTAGGGTGGGGAAGTAGCACCCACACACCCCGGGAACAAAGTCTCCTGTGCTGAGCTGGGGAACCCTGTGTCTGACGTCTCTGTGGAGCTGTTAACATCATATCCCCTGGGGAGGTCTTTGGGGAAGAGGCCACAAATGGCTTCTTAGGTGGAAGCCTTTTGACCTAGATGAAGTATATAGACAGGCATAGGTAGATGGCTTTTTTTTTTTTTTAAGATTTATTTATATGTTTTAGTGAGAGAGAGAGCACGTGCTAGCAGGGGGAAGGGGCAGAGGCAGAGGGAGAGGGAGAGAGAATGCTCACGTAGACTCCCGCTGAGCACAAAACTGAACACAGGGCTTGATCCCAGGACCCTGAGATCATGACCTGAGCTGAAATCAAGAGCCAGCCGTCTAATTAACTGAGCCACCCAGGCGCCCCAGGTAGATGTTTTTTGTTTTTTTGTTTTTTTTTTTAAGATTTTTATTTATTTATTTGAGAGAGAGAATGAGAGAGAGAGAGAGCACATGAGAGGGGGTAGGGTCAGAGGGAGAAGCAGACTCCCTGCTAAGCAGGTAGCCCGATGCGGGACTTGATCCCGGGACTCCAGGACCATGACCTGAGCCGAAGGCAGTCGCCCAACCAACTGAGCCACCCAGGCGCCCCCCCCAGGTAGATGTTTTTTAAAAAAAATGTCAGATAGTAAAAACTAAATCCCAGCCATAAACTGCAAATATGAAAGAGATTGTATTGAATAAAAAATATTGCTGTATTGAAGATTTAAAATGTTTAAACTTGTTCTTAGTAGAAAAGAGTTAATATGTTCATTAGACAAGTAAAAAAAAAAATTTAGCCACAGTCCTTTTATCTAGTGGTAACATCACTGTTATTTTTGCTAATCATAATCATATTTAACTACTGGTATACACACTTTTTTAAATATAAAACTGAGAGTCATTATACAGACTGCAATCTGCTTTTTTAATGTATTCTTATATGGAATCATTTTTTTTAAAAGATATTTATTTATTTATTTATTTATTTATTTATTTATTTGAGATAGAGAGAGGAGAACAAGTGGGAGGGGCAGACGGAGAGGGAAATAGAATCTCAAGCAGACTCCATGCCAAGCACGGAGCCCAACATGGGGCTCGATCTCAGGACCCTGAGATCATGACCTGAACCAAAATCTAGATTCGGATGCTTAACCGACTGAGCCACCCCGGCATCCTATATGGAATAATTTTTGATTATCACTTTGTATTCTTTTTTATGCCAAGATTTCTTTAACAAGTCTTTGCTTTATTGAACCAAGGGACTATTCTCAATTTTTGCACTACTGTAAACAGTGATGTAATTCCTTATAGCAGAATTTTTGCATAGATTCCCCTTGGTTAAACATATTGACTTATCAAAAACTCTTCCTCTTTGGATGTGTTTAATGACTAATAGGGATCTTGGGAATGTGAGAGCCTCTCTCTCCTAAGAGGAATACTCATTTTATGTTTTTCCAATGAAAAGTTGGAGTGAAATCCTGCTCTTCTAGTGTCAGAAGGGGATAATAATGGGGAATTACAGTATGTGAGGCTGAGGATAACTCATACAGTGTTTACATGTTGTGGAAAATGGTCAGTTAGAAGAGAAACTGGATAAGCATGGCTTGGGCCAGGGGATCCTAGTACTGTTCCTCTGTGACCGCAAGGTGAGTTTGACTCTGGAGGGTACTTCCGGGAGTCAGCTACTGGCTTAGTTGCCTTTTGGTACAGAACAAGGAAGGAGTCCTGACCAGCTTCACACTTCCTAACCCCTGTCTCCTCATCAGCTCTCCCAGCGGTAGTGTCAGTATGATACGTGTATGTGATACGGCATATGGTACGCTGCAGCATATGATAAGTATATGATGTGGCCAGAGAAGAATACAGAGCCAGCAGCCCATGCCCTCAGCCTATAGTGCTGGTTCACAGGCTACCCCAGGGCAGCTGCAGCTCATGGCAGCTCGAGACTAAGGTAGGTCTCCACCTCGAGGACCGTGAGATAGGTATGTCAAACCTAACATCTCCAGATCCATATTCTCCCCTAAACCTGGTCTTTCTTTGTTCTTCCCATCTTGGTAGATAGCAGCTTTGACTTCGGGTAGCTTATATCAAAATTCTTGGGGTTATTCTTGGCTACTCTCTTTTTCTCACACCTTCATATCTAATTCATCAGCTGTTCATGTCTTCTTTACCTTCAAAATAAATGCAGATACAACTCCTTCTTACCACCCCACCCTGGATCATCTCATTGCATGCCTTCTGACTGGTTTCTCTGGTTCCTCCTTCCTCCTACTCCCCAGTCTGTTTTCAGCACAAGTGGAATGATCTTTTTAAAACATCAATAAGATCATGTCACTTCTTTTTCAGAACCTTCTGATGGCTGCTTCTCTCACTTAGAGTAAAAGCCAAAGTTTTAACAACAGCCAAAGTTTTAACAACATCCTGCAACACTCTCAGTGATATGACACCACCTCTACCCGCCCTTAACTCTGACCTCAGCCCCTACTGCTCTCCTCCTACCCAATATGCCCTAGTCACATTTGCATCCTTGCTGTTCTTCACACAAGCCAAGCACTCATGTCTGAGGGTCTTTGCACTTGCTTCCCCCTTAACCTAGAACACTGTGTCCCCAGAGAGCTGTGTGGCTCTCTCCCTTCTAAATGTCACCTTGTTAGAAGGGTCTTCCCTAGCTACTCTGTATAACATGTTTCCTTCCTTTTCTTTTTATTCTGCTTTATTCTCCATTGCAGAGAAAAATAACATCTCTTCAATATCTGTCATGTACTGGTCCCTGGATTAGGTACTTCTATATAGTATTTAATTAAGTTCTCCCAATAAGCCTGCCAAGTAGGTTTGTTCTTTTGTTGTTGTTGTTGTTATTTTTTTTTTTTTTTAAGATTTTATTTATTTGGCAGAGAGACACAGCGAGAGAGGGAACACAAGCAGGGGGAGTGGGAGAGGGAGAAGCAGGCTCCCTGCCGAGCAGGGAGCCGGATGTGGGGCTCGATCCCAGGACCCTGGGATCACGACCTGAGCCGAAGGCAGACGCTTAACGACTGAGCCACCCGGGTGCCCCTGTTGTTGTTATTTTTGAAAGAGGTGACTGAGGTTCAAGAGAAGAGTGAAAAAATGATGATAAAATCCTATGGGTCATCTCCATGGCTGACCTAGAATATTAGTATGGACCTGTCAGGGAGAATCTTTAGGAACTTTGGCCTTTTAGAAATCTGAAAAAGATAGGTATTTTCTCCAGCTTTTAGTGTTCAGTACCAAGAAGTATAAAATATGTCAAGGACTTGTCAGTAACAGCAACATGTGCAATTTCAGTGCTGGTCCAGATTGGTCACATGTTTGGTCCCACCTTGATGCCCATTCAACAGGCATTTACTGAGCATGTCTGTATTACACTGTCTTGCACACACAACAAGAGAGATCCAGACTTGTAAGGCAAACATCGTAGTTGGGAGGCAGTTTGTGGCATGTACAAACGTGAGAAGCAATGTAAGTTAATTTGAACCTGTAATTAAGGAGGAACTCTTGAAATCTTGTTGAGCTGGTAGTATTCCAATGAAGGCATTGCTTAAGGAGCACTGATTTGGCATTAACATATCATTGTATTTCCTGAGCATGTTCTATGGAACTCTAGTTTAATAGGTTCTTAATTGTTAGGTGAAAGAAAAAGAGTTTCGTGATTATATAAGTTATGTTAATGTTAAGTAGGGATGCCTGGGTGGCTCAGTTGGCTGGGCATCCTTCTCTTGATTTCAGCTCAGGTCATGATCTCAGGGTCGTGAGATTGAGCCCTGCATCACTGAGCTCCCTGCTCAGTGGGGAGTCTGCTTTTCTCTCTCTTCCCCTCTCATTCTACCCCTCCCCCCCACTCATGCGTGCTCACTCGATCTCTCTCTCTAAAAATAAAAAAAAAAGTAATGTTAAACAGAATCCAATACTGCAAGACTTACTAGAGCTTTTAATATAGTATACTGTGAGAATAGCCTTTGCAGTCTTTCCCAAACTTGCTTCACCCTTGATCTTTTTGATTTATTGAACATCTTGCAGGACTAGTATTCAGCTTAAAAAAAAAAAGGTAAAAAAAAAAAAAACCTGGGTATATGATCAACAAGAGGTAAGAAAACAGGTTGCTATTGGAATTATCCAGAAGAAAAATAAAGAGTACAGCAATAGAGTGGAGCTGGTTACATTCTGAGAGAAGCATCACAGATGTTGAAACCAATTAGAGCAAGCCAGGGCAAAGAAAGTGATCTTAGGTTCATTGTGTGGCTGCTGGACATCTAAATTCAGAAGGTTAAGTGATTTACTTACCCAAGGTCATGTAGCTCGTCAGGAAGTATAGGATTAGAACCCTTCCTTTTCTGTAGTACTTTAAAACCTCATGTTCTGGGACTCCTGGCTGGCTCAGTTGGTATAGCATTGATTGATTCATTCATTCTTTAATTCTTTCCTTCCTTCCTTCCTTCCAGAGAGGGAGGGGAGGAGTGGCAGAGGGAGAGGAAGAGAGAGAATTTCAAGCAGACTCCCTGCTGAACATGGAGCCTGACTCAGTGATCAATGCAGGAATCGAACTCATGACCCTGAGATCATGACTTGAGCTGAAATCAAGAGTCAGACGCTTAACCAACTGAGCCACTCAGGTGCCCCAGGCATGCAACTCTTGATCTCAAGGTCATGAGTTCGAGCCTGGTGTTGGGCATAGGGTTTACTTAAGAAAAATTAAAAAATAAATTTTTAAACCCCTCATGTTCTAATGATTTGATGTCTAGGATTTGCTTCAAAATAATTTGTGAATAGAAGTATGAATGAAAAAAAGGCCAATATTGATCATTATTACATCTGAATAATGGGTGGGTTAAGTTCATTATAGTATTCTACTTTTGTATATGTATGAAATTTTCTATAATAACTTGTGGTTAAAATAGAGCCATCCTGAAAGGAAGCAAAACAAATAAAATTCCGTGTCTTTTTTGCCACATTATAGTGCATAAGTGATTGAAAAAGTAATTGGACTGTAATAATAATGGAGTTAAGCTCTTGCAGTCACTAATCGTGTTCCAGGCACTGCATTTTCTCATTGAAACCCCAACAACCCTATACACAGGACAAATGATGAAAAGGAAACTGTTTCAGGAGAAAGATGTTCAGTTCATGTTGTGCCTTAGTCAATGTAAAAAAAAGCTTAATTACCGTCTTCAAAATCTGTGCATGTGACTATATAGCTCTAGGTGATACTAACCAAGGACCTATATATAGTCTTTCCTTAAGCTCTAAAGAACTTTTCTAAAGCTCTAGTTATTTAATGGTACTAATGCATTTATGTCATAAATAGATGTAAGCAGTGCTTATTCTAGCATCCCCAGGAAGACTTTTTTTTGTAGTTTTCTTTGTCTTCCTCTCCATATTGTCTGACCAAGAACTAAGTGAAGAACTTTGCAATACAATGGTGGGGCCGCTACTGTAAGTCACATTATATAAGTCAGTGTTTTAAGTCATCATATCCCATTCATTCTTATAGGCATCTTTGCTTTCTGTCTGGATGTAGGATCCTAGGAAACTTTGCCATTCTTAAATAGTTGTTGAGGTTAAAGATGGGGCTTAAATTGTCCAACTTTTGGAACTCCTGGCTTGTCTGCTTATTTATTTGTTAAATGACATTTTTGGAGTGTTGTTTGTTGTATACGTAATTACCCCCAAAATGTTTTAAATGGAAAATATAGAAAATCACAAAAAATAAAAATCACCTGCAAACTACCACCTAAAATTAACCAGTGTTAATAGCATAGTTTATGTCCTTCCAGTCTTTCCCCCCATGCTATATGTGTATACTTATTCTTTTCTTTTCATAAAATTAGACCATACAGGATATGCTTTGTTCTTGTTTTATGTTTTTTATATACTTATATATATATAGTGTATAAGATATACATACTATATATATATATGTATACGTGTGCACATGCATACATACATATGTGTATGTATGTACACACATACATGTAGTTTTGGGGGAAATATTGCCTTTGTTCTTTGGTGGTCTGGAAAATACTTAAGTCCTACCAGTGACTAATTTATTAAAAAACATACGTTGATCCTCTATTCTCAAAGTATGAACATCAAGAATAGAAAAAAAGCCAAAACTATAGACTCAGATTTAAGATATAAAATTAGGACTGCTTACAATATATATTTTCTTTTTCACACAATTGCATGTTGTTTCTAAATTTACAATAATTATTTAGAATTAATTTTATATTAAGTGTTTTCAGTGCTCACCATCATACTCTATGGCTTTCACATTTTTTTTTTTTTTTTTTAAGATTGTTATTTGTTTGTCAGAGAGAGAGAGCACAAGCAGGGGGAGCAGCAGACAGAAAGAGAAGCAGACTCCCCATTGAGCAGGGAGCCCGATATGGGACTCGATCCCAGGACCCTGGGACCATGACCTGAGCCGAAGGCAGACGCTTAACCCACTGAGCTACCCAGGCGTCCCGGCTTTCCCATTTTTATTATGTCCTTTGATTCATCTGTTATTCACATCCAACACTGAAGAATATTTTCATCAAAGATGACATGGATGCCTTTTAAAAAATTAAAGTGACTTTTAGGGGCGCCTGGGTGGCTCAGTCGTTAAGCGTCTGCCTTCGGCTCAGGTCATGATCCCAGGGTCCTGGGATCGAGCCCTGCATCGGGCTCCTTGCTCTGTGGGAAGCCTGCTTCTCCCTCTCCCACTCCCCTTGCTTGTGTTCCCTCTCTCACTGTGTCTCTCTCTGTCAAAAAATAAATAAAATCTTAAAAAAAAATTAAAGTGACTTTTATAAAACATAGTAGTAATATACATACTCATGCGAAAGAATCAAATAATTCACAAGAATACATACAGTCAAAAACCACCCGCCAGGAGTAACTGCTGTTAACAATTTGATACTTACCTTTTTAGACTACTTCTATACTGACTGAAACATGTTTATACATGTATATACCTAAATGATCAAAATGATAGTGTGGTATACATTCTTTTCCTTACTTTGCTCTTTTCATTGAATGATCCACCAAGGACATTCTTCATGACTACTTCTGAACACTTGCATTTTGAAATTGTTCTTATTTTGCCCTTGCATATGAATGGCAACTTAGCTTAAGGTCAACATTTTTTTCCCCTTAAAACTATAGGTATTATCCTGTTGCATTAATGGTTAGGAAAACTTGGAGAAAAGTCTGACTTTTCTTCCTTTGAAGGCGAACTCTTTTTTTGATCCAAAGTGGGTAACTTACAACTTTTTGTAATCTTGAATTTCAAATTATATGAGGATTTGTTTAGATGTTGGACCAGAAAAGTTTTCATCTCTTATGTCCTTGATTGTTAATGTTCTGTTTGTTCTATTCTTTTCTTCACAGTGTTCTACATCTCTTTTTCTGTCATCATTTTAATCTCTTTTTGCTTTGCCTCTGCATTGTCAGAGAGCTTCTCAAGTTTATCTTCTCTGGAATTGATTGAGATTTTTAGAACGCTTATTTTACCTTTTACTGCTTCTAATTCAGTTTTTAAGTCTGCTATTGTATTGTATGTTTCCTTACATTACTTCTCTATGTTATCCTGGAACCGATATATTTTTGCCCACCTTTTATCCAGGTCCCTTTTATCTGTCTTTGTTTTGTTCTTTTTCTTTTATCATACCTCACAGTGTCTATGATTTTAAAAATTTAGTTTTAAGACTATCTTCTTCATTTGACATTCCCCACACTCCCTGCAAATATGCTTTGTTTCTCTATCTCTTTGTGTGCTGTGTTCTCCCTTTTTTATGTTGCAGACCTTTTTCATAGGCCCCAACTTGGATTTCTACCATCTGATTCTGGCCAGTTACATTTCTTTGAACAAAGAAAGGTTTCCTCAGGTCTGATATCTGCTCCAAAATAGGTTATGTAGATTCTCATGGGATTCCTCCTTTGTCTACAAATACTATTTAAAATCGCCTTCTCAAGTCTACAGCTGGTATAAGTTTGTATTACCAAGTCACAACCCTGGAGGGAGTGGGGAGGAGGCCAGGTGGTAAGCAATCTTAATAAATGAATTTATTTTCTACATTTGCTAGTCTGTATATAGTGGAGCTACTACACCAGAGCTAGTTTCCTGTGTCTGATCTCTATTTCACATAAATGATACGACAATTTCCGACCTCCTCACTGGAGCTGTGGCCTACCGTGTCAAGAGGAAATTCTACTCTCTGGCCACTTCTCTTTATTTAAAAATTTATTTAAAGATTTATTTATTTATTTTGAGAGAGAGAGAGAGCACAAGAGGAGGGCCAGAGGGAGAGAGAATCCCCAGCAGACTCTGCACTGAGCTCAGAGCCCAACATGGGGCTCTGTCTCACAACCCTGAGATCATGACCTGAGCTGAAACCAAGAGTCGGACACTTAACCAACTGTGCCTGCCACCCAGGTGCCCCTGGCCACTTCCCATTTAGTGTGGTAGTTTACCCCTGAAATGCTGATTGTGACTGCTACTGATTTGTAGCAATGAAAAAGTTTCCGAGTGGTGTTCTGCATCTGCCCTATGTCCTCACACTTTGTGGTAGACAGAATAATGGCCCCTTAAAGATGGTCCACATCTTAACTCCTGAGACCTGTTGAATGTTACCTTGCAAGGCAAAGGTGCCTTTGCAGATGTGATTAAGTTAAGGAAGGATCTTGAGATGGGAAGATGATCCTAGATTGCCCAGGTGTGATTAAAGTAATCACAAGGGTCCTTATAAGAAGGCAGGAGTGTCAAGAGTGAGAAAAAGCTGTGATGATGGAACTAGAGGTCCCAGTGAGAGAGATTTGGAGATAGTATGTGCTGGCCTTGAAGATAAGGGGAAGGACCATGAGCCAAAGAATGCGGGTGGCCTCTAGATGCTAAAAAAGACAAGGAAGCACAGAGCCTCCCACAGAGGCTCCAAGAACACTATCAACACCTTGTCAGCTGACAAAACTGACAACACTCTGTGAACACCTTGATTGTAGGATTTCTGATCTTTCGAACTGTAAGATAGTAAATTGAATTCTTTTAAGCCAATAAATTTGTAGTAATTTGTTACAGCACCAATAGTTAACTAATACACCCTTCCAAACTGGAGAATTTTGCCAGGCTCTTTATTGTTTACTTCTCTTGCTGCTTTCTTTTTCTTTTTTAACTTTTTAAGTTATGAAATGTACATATGGAAATGCATTAAACAAAAAGACCTGTCACAAAATGAGGAACTATATAACCACCAAGCAGGTCAAGAAATGGGTGGTAATTACCAGTTGCATTCAGTTTATGTTGGGGGTCCTAGCCAGTACAGTAAGACAAGAAAAAGAAATAAAGTATCAAAAAGATGACTGGAGGGGCACCTGGGTGGTTCATTTGGTTAGACATCTGCCTTCGGCACAGGTCATGATCCCAGGGTCCTGGGATTGAGCCCCACATCCAGCTCTCTGATCGGCTTGAAGCCTCCTTCTCCCTCTCCCAATTCCCCTGCTTGTGTTCCCTCTCTCTCTGTGTCTCTCTCTGTCAAATAAATAAATCTTAAAAGAAAAAAAAGCTTTTGTGCTTATTGTTATTACATTTCTTATAAACTGCCTTGTATTCGTTGCCCATTTTACTATTAGAATGCTCATCCATTTTTTTCTTAATGATTTGTGATGGATTTTTTTTTATTTTTTTAAAGATTTATTTATTTTAGAGAGAGAGTGCGTGCATGAGCAGGGGGAGGGACAGAGGGAGAGAGAATCTCAAGCAGACTCCCCTCTGAGCGTGGAACCTGATGCAGTGCTTGATCCCAGGACCCTGAAATCATGACCTGAGCTGAAGTCAAGAGTCAGATGCTTAACCGACTGAGCCACCCAGGTGCCCCTGTGATGGCTACTTATGAATAATTTTTAAATTTTCTTTGGTTGCCTTTGTACAAGAGGTGTTTTATTTTTATATTAAATGAGATGAGAACTTTTGAAAACTTGGGAGGGGTGCAACATTCTATGTTTTAGGTAATAACATGGATGTTCCTTTGTCACCATGCTAGATAAGATCTTTTGTTTGTTTTCACCCTTTGAGTCAGTTTCTCCTCCTCATACTTCCCTATCAGTCCATAGATATCTAAAGAAAAACCATGTCCAGCCAGATATTTAGAAATGAACTGTGAACTGTATCTTTTCCTTTTCTGTTTTGCCTGTTTAGTGGAAGAAGCTCTTGGTACGGATATAAACTTAATAAAAGTTATGTGGTGTTTTGAGAAGGCCTCTGGTTTCTATCTAGCAAATGTTATAAAAAAATTTTTCACCCTTCTCACTTGAAGTGCAGTAAATACCTTGATGGGCCGCTTTGTTTGATGATTCATTTCACCAGTGGCCCTTTGGCGCTGACCGTTTGTATTGTGTATATCTCTCTGCCTACCTCACTGTTGCCCTCCCTCACCTTTTTTGTGCTCTCTCTTACCTCTTTACTAATTGTTTATAAATTTATAGAATTACTGATTACTACTTCTGTTTACTCCAGTACTTTCAGATTTATCAGTTACTGCCTGATTTATAAACCTAATTCCCCAAAGGGGCCTTGTGGAATTCCGTTATCTTTATGCTCATGCAATGCATAGGTCAATGACTAGGTGTTCTTTTTGCTCTAGGATAATAATTCTCATACTTTAGCATTCATCAGAATCACCTGGAGGCATTGTTAAAAAACCCGATTGCTGGGCCCATCCCCCAGTGGTTTTTGATTATTCGGGAGGGAGAGACAGAAAAAATTGCATTTCTAACAAGTCCCCAGGTGATGCTGATGGTTTGGGTTCCATACTTTGAGAACCACTGGTTTTAGGAATTTGGTGGCTGCCAGGGTTGTAGTCATCAGGCAAAGATTTTGGCTCAGGTAAAAATAATAAAGATTTCTGGTATAAATAGTCTTCCTCATTCTGTCTTTAACTTTGGAATGTAGGGCATATTACCGAAGAGTTCATATACTTTGCCTTCCATGTTTGCCAGACAGGTTTCTAAGCTCTTCAGAAAGAAGTTATATTCAGAATGCTAAAATATATGTTTTTCCAGAGTATATATGAAGAATCACATGTCTGGATCTCTTTTCCCAAGAGGGCCCTGAGCAAAACATCTGACTTTTAATGAGTGTTTATCATGTGCTAGGTACTGTTTTAATGTTTACATTATCTCATTTAAATGTCACAGAAGCCCCATGGGAATTTGAACTTTATGAAAGAACTTGCCCAGGATGACACAGGTAAGAATGAAGGAATCAAATCCAAGCAATCCAAGTTTAAAGCACACACTCTTAATTGAATATAAGTACAGTAGTAGAGTGGTTGAACAAATATTTCTTAGAACCTCCAGTTCTCTTCTTAACTTTGACAGTTCTTTTATTTTCACTGGGAGCTTGATTTAGCACCAGGAGCTTGGGAATTCTTTTTCTTTTTTTTAAAGATTTTATTTATTTATTTTGTCAGAGAGAGAGCACAAGCAGGAGGAACGGCAGGCAGAGCAGGCAGAGGGAGAAGCAGGCTCCACGCTGAGCAGGGAGCCCAATGTGGGACTCAGTCCCAAGACCCTGGGGTCATGACCTGAGCCGAAGGCACATGCTGAACTGACTGAGCCACCCAGGTGTCCCGAGCTTGGGAATTCTTGACCTGTTTTAGGGAGATTATCTGATCTCCCATAATGGTTCTTGAGAATGAACAAAGAAGTAAAAGTTCATATGAGGGGAATGGATGCTTAGATTGAATTTATCTGCTGCTTTCTCTCTCGGTTGAATGTTCTTCACATCTTTGAATGCCCTGCAACCCAAAGATACCTGAGTGTCTAGAATATGAGTCTTTGGAGAGCGAACTTATTTTTGGGAAACCCTTGAGAGTGCTCTAAGAGGACTGAATTTATGCACAGGATGATCTACATCATTTTGGAGGTGTGCCCAAGAGCAAAAAAATCCTAAGTGTACTGATAGTGCAACGTATACGGACCAAAAAATCAGGACAATGCCTTGGGCTCCAGACTTTGCAGGCAGGATTGCTTAGAGATGAGCAAGCACTCATGGAATTGGTTGATGGGGGTAACTGATACATAAAAACCTGAAGGTGAGTGATGGAAGTTTGCCTGCCTATCTGCAGATATACATAAAAACCATCTTTGGCTCAAGACTAAATAAATATGGGCCATAATAAAAAATAAAGTTGAGGGGTGCCGGGGTGGCTCAGTCAGTTAAGCGACTGCCTTTGGCTCAGCTCATGATCCTGGAGTCCTAGGATCAAGCCCCACATAGGGCTCCCTGCTCAGCGGGGAGTCTGCTGCTCCCTCTGACCATTCCCCCTCTGATGGTCTCTCTCTCTCTCTCTCTCTTTCTCTGTCTCTCAAATAAATAAAATCTTAAAAAAAAATAAAGTTGAAATGGGTAAGAGGAAGAAGTATGTTACCTAGAGAGAGGACTTAACTATTGACACAAATGTCTGCCTCCGTACTTCCTGTCCCACCCTTTATTTTCTTTAATGTAATTCTCATATATGGAAAAGAATATTATGTTTTTACTTTATACTTTTAGATATCTGAAAATAATCTATTTTAAAGTTAATACCTTTACTTTTATTAATCAACTTGTTGGTATATAATTTACATACAATAAAATCTTACATTTGAATGTATTGGTGGTATATATATACCTGAGTAATGACCACGCAATCAAGATACATAATGTTACCATCCCCCAAAATGTTCCCAAGTTCCCCTTTGCAGTTAATCTCCCCAGTCCCGCTCCCCATCCTAGGCAACTACTGATCTAATTATTCTTTTTTTTTTTTTTTTTAAAGATTTTATTTATTTAGGGACGTCTGAGTGGCTAAGTTGGTTAAGCATGTGCCTTTGGTCCAGGTCATGGTCCCAGGGTCCTGGAATTGAATCCCGCATGGGGCTCCTCGCTCAGCAGGGAGCCTGCTTCTCCCTCTGTCTGCCGTTCCCCCTGCTTGTGCTCTCTCTCTGTCTCTTTGACAAATAAATAAATAAAATCCTAAAAAAAAAAAAAGATTGATTCGAGAGAGAGCACCAGTGGGGCTGGTGGGGGAGGGTTGTGCAGAGAGAGCGAGGGAGAAGCATACTCCCTGCTGAGCAGGGAGCTCGACGTAAGGCTCAACCCCAGGATCATGACCTGAGCCAAAGGCAGATGCTGAAGCAACTGAGCCACCCAGGCGCCCCTAATTATTCTTTTTTTTTTTTTTTTTTTTTTTTTGCCCCTAATTATTCTTACTATAGATTAGTATTACCTATTTTAGAATTTCATATAAGTGGAATCATACAGTGTGTTCTTTCACTCAGCATGGTATCTGTGAGATTGATGCATGTTGTTGTGTTTTTCCATGGTTCATTCCTTTTATTGATGAGCAGTATTCCATTATATGGATATATTACAGTCTGTTTATCCATTCACTTTGGGTTTGGACATTTGGGTTTTTATTCTTTGGCTGTTTTGAATAAAGATGCTGTGAACATTAATGTACAAGTCTTTTTGAGGACATATGTTTTCATTTCTCTGGGGGTAAATAGCTGGAAGTAGCATTGCTCAGTCATATGATAAGTATATTGCTAACTTTAAAGAAACTACCAAACTATTTTCCAAAGTGATTGCACCATGTTATATTCCCACTAGCAATGCTTGAGAATTCTGGTTGTTACACATCCTTGCCAACATTTGGTATTTCTAGTCTTTAGAATTTTAGCCATTCTAGTAAAGTGTGAAGTGGTCTCATTTTAGTTTTATTGGCATTTGTGTAATTAATGATGAGCATCTTTTCTTGTGTTTATTAGCAATTTATAGGTCCTCATTTGGGAAATGTCCAAATCCACAGCCCATTTTCAAAATTTGGGATATTGATGTTTTCTTATAGAGTGGATGAAAGTTCTTTATATAATCTGGATACAAATCCTCGTCAGATATGTATCCTGTGAATATTTTCTCAGTGTATGGCTAGCTTTTTAAATTTTTTTTAAGGCAGAATCTTGAAAAGCAAATTTTTTAATTTTGATGAAATTTGGGTCTTTTAAATTTTCCTTTATGATTAGTGCTTTTTCTGTTTTAAGAAATCTTTGTTTTTGCCTTCTTAACTATACCCTTAAAAATTTTTTTCCCAATTGTTCTAGGGCAAATGATTTGCATCCTTACCTTTTCAGAATGTATTTTAAGGTCAGTATTGTACCTTTTTACACTTCACACCTATGCTTCCTGTTTCCTGCTTTACAAATGTGATCATCTTAAAATAGTGTAATTCCATTTACCCATTCCCTCTTGTTTAGTGCATTTGTCTTCTCTTTGGCTTTTCATATGGTATAAACCCTACCGTACCCTGTTATTATTTCTATTAAATAGTTATCTTTTAAGTAAATTACAAACAAAAAGAAAATACAAACTTTTATATTTATCTACTTATTTACTGGTGCTTTCCATGCTTTTCGTTGTTTTCAGTAGATCTAAGTTTCCAGATGATAATCATTTCTCTTGAGCCTAAAGGACACAGCAGGTGGCTGGTGACAAATTCCTGTAGCTTTTGTTTATCTAAAAATGTCTCTTTCCCCACCACCCCCCCTTTATCTTTGATTTTAAAAGATTTTTTTTAAAAACTGGATATAGAATTCTGGATTGAAGTTTTTTTCTTTCAGCATCTTCAAAATGTGTTTCTCTTATTATCTCGCACCCACTGTTTTCTCAGGAGAAATCAGCATTCATATGCCTCTCTGTATAATGTATCTTTTGGGGGAGTCTGCTTTGAATATTTTCTTTTTATCTGTGGTTTTCAGAAGTTTGATTGGGATGTGCAAAGGTGTAGTTCTTTTTACATTAATTCTGCTTGATGTTCACTGACCCTTTTGGCTCTGTAAGTTGGTGTTTTTCATCAAATTTGGGATATCTTCCAGAGATTATTCTTTTTTTCCTACCCTACTTACCCTCTCTTCTCTTTCCAGAATTCCAATTATATATATGTTAGACATTTTTAAATAGTCCCACACATAAGTGAGGCTCTGTTTATCTTTAGTAATATTTTCTCTCTTCAGATTACTTAGTTTCTATTTTTTTTTTTAAGACTTATTTATTTTAGAGAGAGGGAGAGAGAGAGAATACATGAGTGGGAAGAGGGGAAGAAGGAGAGGGAGAGAATCCTAAGCAGACTTCCGGTGAGCGTGGAGCCGGCTCAGGGCTCCATCCCAGGACCCATGAGATCACCTTCTGAGCCAAAACCAAGAGTCAGACGCTCAACTGACTGAGCCACCCAGGTGCCCCCAGATAACTTAGTTTCTGCTAATCTGTCTTTACATTCATGGGCTCTTTCTTTGCCATTTTCAATATAATGTTTATCCAGTGAATTTTTTATTTCACTCTTTTGCTTTTCAGTTTAAGAATTTCTACTTGGGGGGGCACCTGAGTGGCTCAGTCAGTTGAGTCTTGGACTCTTGGTTTCAGCTCCGGTTGTGATCTCAGGGTTGTGGGATTGAGCCCTGCGTAGGGCTCCGCACTCAGCGGAGTCTGCTTGAGATTCTCTCCCTCTCCCTCCCCTCTCTGCCCCTTCCCATGCATGCTCTCTCCATCTCTCTCTCTCTAAAATAAATGAATATCTTTCAAATAATCTCTCTAAAATAAATAAAATCTTTTTAAAAAAGAATTTCTAGGGTCACCTGGGTGGCTCAGTCGTTGGGCGTCTGCCTTCAGCTCGGGTCATGATCCCAGGGTCCTGGGATCGAGCCCCTCGTCGGGCTCCCTGCTCCACAGGGAGCCTGCTTCTCCCTCTCCCACTCCCCCTGCTTGTGTTCCCTCTCTCGCTATGTCTCTCTCTGTCAAGTAAATAGATAAAATCTTTAAAAAAAAAAAAAAGGATTGCTACTTGATTCTTTTTTTATAATTTATTTTCCTCTGCTGATATTCCCTATTTGTTTACTCATTAAGGCTATAGTTCCCTTTAATTCTTTGAACATCTTTCTTATTAATATTTTGGATATATTTATAATAGCTGCTTTTAAGGTCTTTGCCTGTCAGTCCCAACATGTGGGCCATTTCACATTTGATTTCTCTTGAATGTAGATTGCATTTTCCTGTTTCTTGTGTCTAATGATTTTTGTTTACAGTCAGTGGACACTGGATCATTAGTTAGATTCTGGATCTTGTTACCTTCCTCTGGAGAGTACCTTTTTGTTTGTTTTTTTAAAACTGGCAGTTAAATTTCTGCTTGATCATCTTGAACTTCTGTAGGCTTGGTTTTTATGTATTATGAGGGCAGCTACGTAGAAACCTAGGATATTTCCCAAGCCCCAGTAACATGTCAACCTCCAAGCTCTGTCTCCCCTGCAGACTTTGTTTTAGGCTGGGTTTTTAGGATCTCTGAATGCAGTTTAGATTAGCTCTCACTCTAGGGTGTGGCTCCTCTGGAGTCTCAGATGGTTGCCAAGGGGTGTTAACAAGGTGTTAAAACCTTCACTGTAGCAGTATTGGAACTCCCAACTCCCCCATCCTGAGGCAGTGCGCTTTCCGCACCACTGCTGGATCTTTACTATCTCTTTCTGTTTCACTCTCAGCCCTGTAGCAGCTGCCTTTTGGTCAGCCTCTGGTGGTCTTGGCTGCATATGTACGCTCCAGCCTTTATCCCCTTATTCACTGAAGATTCTCACATGTACTTTATGCCCTTTCTTTGTACAACTTCTTCCTGTCCATTTCCCTACTTGCTGATTCCATCCCCTTCAGCTACCTCAAATTCTGCCTCTGCCTCTTCTGCTCAACAGGAGCACCATAATTTCCTTGGGACTCAGCTTTCAGTGTCATGGTTGGAAAATTATCCCCAAGCAGAGGACTGAGTGATCATGGGTTCGTTTTATGAATTTCTCTTCTCTCAGAGAGCACAGTCTTTTTGTCTCTCATGAAAGGGGAACAAACTTTAATCATAAGAAAATATTTCTAGTGTTTTTCCCCAGTTGTATTGAGAAATAATTGACATACATCATTGTATATGTTTAATAAAATGGTTTGATTTACATATATTTTAAAATTATTGCCACAATGAGTTTAGTTAACATCCATCATCTCATACAGATGCAATAAAAAGCAAAGAAAAAAAATCTCTTGTGATATATCATACAGCAGTGTTAACTGTAGTCATCGTGTTGTATATTACATCCCTAGTACTTGTCTTATAACAGGAACTTGGCACCTTTTGACCACCTTCCTCTAGTTTGCCCTCTCCCTACCCCCATCTCTGGTAACCACAAAACTATTTCTCAATGAGTTTGGTATTTTAGGAATCACGGTCTTGCATTGCCTGTTGTCCACTGCCTACAAACAGTTACCTCAGATATTTTATACCTGTTTATGGTGGGAGGACTAGTCCAGTACCACCTACTCCATCATGCTGAGAAACAGAAGGTAGACTGTCTTTATTTGTTAATTACAGAAGTAATCTACTATCTGAAATACTAAAATCATATAGAACTGTAGAATGTAAGAGTACCAGCCCCTCCTCCAAAATTTGCCTTTACTTTACTCTAGTAAAGTCTGCAGCTGATCTTCATCAGGAGGTGTCAGTCGCCATTAAAAAGCAAAACAGGCAAAAACTGCTAATAACAGTCTGGTAACCATTCTTGCAGACATACATATACAGAATATTAACTTTTCTAATAAAAATGCATGTTGTGTATACATTACTCTTTTTTAGCTTTATATATATATACACATCTTGCAACTGTTTCTGAATCAGTATGTATAAATCTACACCAGTCTTTTTCAAGCTGCATCATATTCCATTGTTATAGATATAATTTATCCATCTTTTTTTTTTTTAAGATTTTATTTATTTATTTGAGAGAGAGAATGAGATAGAGAGAGCATGAGAGGGGGGAGGGTCAGAGCTCGGAGAAGCAGACTCCCCGCTGAGCAGGGAGCCCGATGCGGGACTCGATCCTAGGACTCCAGGATCATGACCTGAGCTGAAGGCAGTCGCTTAACCGACTGAGCCACCCAGGCGCCCCATCCATCTTTTTTTATTGAGGTATAACTGACACACAGTGTCCTCTTAGTTTCAGGTGTACATCATAGTGATTTGGTATTTTTATACATTGTGAAATCCCCATGATAAGTGTAGTTTATCTCTCACCATACAAAGTTATTACAACACTATTGACTATATTCCCTATGCTGTACTTTCATCCCTGTGACTTATTTATTTAATAACTGGAAGTTTGTACCTCTTAATCCCCTTTACCCGTTTCACACACCTTCCCCCCAACCCCTCATCACTCTGGTAACCAACAGTTTGTTTCTTGTATCTGTGAGTTTGTTTCTGTTTTGTTTTTCATTTGTTTTGTTTTAGATTCCATATGTAAGTAAAATCATACAGTAATTTGTCTTTCTCTCATTTCGCTATGGCAGGATTTCATTATACATGGCTGGATGATAATCCATTGTATACATACATCACACCTTCTTTATCCATTTATCTACTGATGGATCCTTAGGTTGCTTCCATATTTTAGCTGTTGTAAATAATGCTGCAGTGAACATACAGGGTGCTTGTATCTCTTCAAATTGATATTTTCATTTTCTTGAGATGAACACCCAGAAGTGGAATTGCTGGATTGTATGATAGTTCTATTTTTAATTTTTTGAGGAACCTCTGTAGTGGTTTCCATATTGGCTACACCAGTATACATTCCCACTATCTGTCTTTTAGGTGCTGTTTAGTTATGTCCAATTTTTATTATTACATACAGTACTAAAATGAACTTTCTTGTACTTAAATCCTTGTATATTTATAAGACTTGTTCTTTTAGAATAGATAGCTACAAGTGGAATTCCTTTATCAAAAGATACACAAATTTTACTGTTTTTGCAAATACTGCCAAATTGCTCTCTGAGATGATTATACCAGTTTACACCCCCATGATGGTATCCAAGTGTCTGTTTCTTCATACTTTTACAAATACTATATATTATACCAATATTTTTAATTTCTGCTAATTTTCAGGGTTAAAAAATGCATCTCACTTTAACTTGAATTTGCTTACTAGTGGAATAAAGGATCTTTCTGTGTATTTACTGTCTGTTTATATTTCTTCCATTCTGACTTGCATGTTTATGGCCCTGCTCATTTTTATATTGTTATATATTATTGATATGTAGGAGTTTGTAAACACTGTAGTTTTATTTTATTTTTTTAAGATTTTATTTATTTATTTGACAGAGAGAGACAGCTACAGAGGGAAAACAAGTAGGGGGAGTGGGAGAGGGAGAAGCAGGCTTCCCGCCGAGCAGGGAGCCTGATGCAGGGCTTGATTCCAGGACCCTGGGATCATGACCTGAGCTGAAGGGAGCCGCTCAACCGACTGAGCCACCCAGGCGCCCCGTTAGTTTTATTTTATATGTTGCAAATATTGTCTCCTGGTTTGTAGCTAGTATTATAATCTTTATATTTTTTACAGTGTACAACTTAAAATTTTTCTGAAGTCACATCTGTCTTTTCCTGCATGACCTTTGGGTTTTCTTGTCATGCTTTCTTCATCTTTGTATACACCTATTAATCATTCTTGTTGATTGTTTAACTAGATTTCTCTAAAAAGAAAGGTTTGTGATTAATAAGACACACTGTGATTTACCCGGGCTTCCACTGGAATTTTGGCTGCAAAGTAGGGACTGCTACTTTTAAGTACTCCAGATATTCCAGAATAGCAAACACTTGGAACAAAGGCTTTTGAAGGTTCGATGTTTTCGTGGACAATTTTTTGTGATATCATTATTGTCAGTGACAGGAAAAATGAATCTTTAGCTGCCTAAGAGTAAATCCAAATGTTTCTTAACTACGAGTAAACTCAGAAATAACCAGATGAAATAATGTAAAACCTCATTTGTAGTGAATGCTTATCTAGCAGTAGATTTTTTTTCCCTCATGCACACAGCCCCCCTAAAGTGAAGAAGAGAAAAATGAGAAACTGTTCCTAATTCTAGAGTGCAGTGGAAAACGTGGTTTGCACATGTGCAGCAAGAAGCTTTGGAGGGTTGGAATTGCACAATGCGTGTAGGTTGAGCAATTGCTTAATAAGGCATCCACATTGGGGGGTGTCCTTTGCTCTTGTGCAATTAGGGAACTCCAGAGCTGCCTGAATAGGGGATTTCCTTTTATTTCTTACATGCCATTTTAAAAATTCACTTTTTCCTTTCTTTTCAATGTTCATTCTTTTTTTTTAATTGTTCTTTTGAATTCTTACTTATTTATAGTTTTCTTCTTCCTTTTTTTTAAGGGAGGAGATTAATTAGCCACACAGCCACATGTCCCTACCTCTGTGATTAGAAATGAGCCTGGGCCGGGTCCCACAGACGGTGGGAGGATGGTTGCTGACGCTGTAAAGATTCCTGGTTCGGCTTCTCACAGCTGTGATACTCGGCTGGTTCAGAGTGTTTGAAACATGGGTTACTGATCAGCCTATATTCTGTTTTCTGAGTACTGGAATTTTGCAGGCTTTGTAATGAGTTTTCTGAGGTTTTTGCCTGTTTTGCTTTTAATGGCGACCGACACCTCCTGATGAAGATCAGCTGCAGACTTTACTAGAAAGTAGAGCCAAACTTTAGTACTTGTTTCTCTCTTGGCAAAAGAAACACCCTTGTTTTCTCCCTTCTTCCCTTTAGCTTGTTCAGTCATACTCATGTTAGATAGTACTTAGTAAGCATGCATCTGATTCTGATTCTCTTCCCCTTACCTTTGTGCTGAGGGTACTAGAATCTCTTTTCTCTCAACTTTGCTCTCTTCCAGAGGAACAGGAGAGGTAGTTGGGTCAGAGTGCCAGAAAAGCAGAAGTTAAGTATGTGGATTTCATAGCCGCATGTATGAGTGTTTGTGGGGCAGGGAACTTCTAATGGAAAACATTTGTGTTGCATCGAAAACAGAGTGAGGCCTGGTTAGAGTCTGTCTGCTCTGTCTGTCAGTCTGTTCCCACCAGCACTAGTCATTGTTCTCCTGGGAGTCTCAGGCGTATTGTGGTTTCTTCTGCTCTTGCTATCCTCTAATCTTGCCAGAGTTTTTGTGTCACGGGTGGCCCCATTCGCAGTTCGGAGTGAGGCTGCAAGGGTGGTGACTAATGGCTTTGAAGGCACTCAAGCCCACATACTAGCTTGGAGACCCTTTTTAGGGTGAACCTGAGGAGAGGAAAGGGTCTCCAGCACGGACAGTGGGAGAAGCATGCTTAGACTCATTCAGATGGTGTATCAGTCCCTGCTTTTACTGCTAGCAAAGCACAAACCAGAAGAACAGAGACCAGAGGCAAAGGCTTACTGTTTGGGCTTGCCATTTCATTTGTAAATGCTCATAAGGGATGCACCTGGATGCCCAAGCTTGTCTCGGATGGGCTGATATCAATCAGGTTGTGTGGCTGGATCCCCTTTGGGAAATAGAGAAGAGAAAGTGCTAATTTCCCTGAGGATATTGTCACTCAAGATATGAGGGACCTGTAACTTGAGCTGTTTCTTTTTTTTTCCCCCTCCAGACCCTCTGAAATTCACATTTGTTCATCATTTTTAAAAGAAAGAAAACAATAAAAAAGCAGCAGCTCAGAGTTTTCTGGGTCCCCAAGAAGGCACTTCACCAATGTGGTTTTCACATTCTCAGGTTTTTGGCTGGTGAATAAGATTGAGCAGAAATGCTCCTTCCCCTGATAACAATACATTCAGATGCAGGATCAGGAGCGTGTGGATTAAAACCAGACGGTGGATGATTAATATTTTTGCTTATAGAGGTAGACATGGCAGCTTCCTCCATTTAAATGAAAAAGCTCTTTCTCTGAATTTGTATGTGTGCGTATCCTTACATGCTTGGGCTCTTCGAAGGTGGGAGCTAAAGTTTCTGGTTTAGTTAGTTTCCAAGTACCATTTCCTTCCTCTCGCTTGAGGCACCCAAGAAGTACTAGAAGGAGTAAGCTGTGAAGCAGAGGTGTGAAGATAAGCTACTAAAATGAGAGTGGGAATATGCTCTCTTTTCCAAGCTGACTGCTTTCACAGCTCTCCAGGTACTGATGGAACACATCTTTAGCCACTCGACCTTCTCGCTCCCTATGGACCTGTGACCACATTATAAGAGGTATAATTTTTCTTTCAAAATATTGCCTCTTCGGAGGTGCCTATCCCCATCATTTCACTATTAAATAATGATGACATTAAAAGAAATTTTATTTTTACAGGTATACTTTATGTTTTTTGACTTCACTCACTGAGAGCACGACAGATTTCTGGAGAATACTTTTAATTAGAGTTTGGAAGGTGTTTATTATTTTGAAAAAATGTTTCAGGATTTACTTTTAGTAGGTGCTCTGCACATTAACCCGTTTAGACCAAGAGGTCTCCAGTTAGCCTAAATCTCTGATTTCCCTCTTTTTTTTTTTTTAAAGATTTTATTTATTTATTTGAGAGAGAGAGAATGAGAGACAGAGAGCACGAGAGGGAAGAGGGCAGAGGGAGAAGCAGACTCCCTGCTGAGCAGGGAGCCCGATGCGGGGCTCGATCCCGGGACTCCAGGATCACGACCTGAGCCGAAGGCAGTCGCTTAACCAACTGAGCCACCCAGGCGCCCCTGATTTCCCTCTTGATTTTTAAACTTGCATATACTTTGCCCATTGTAGAAACAGAGATCTCTGCCCAAATGAAACAGGAAATGAAAGGGGAGGAGGAACACCAGGCCAGGACTTGATATCTTTTTATCTGCATAAAGAAGATTGCATTGTCTCTGCAACAATGAAAAGTTTGGGGGACAAAGAGTATAAAGTTCCTTTTACTTCAACAGAAATCTGGGTCTGTTTTAATGTTGCCTACAATTTCGGGGTGAAAATAGGCTCTGTGTCAGCCCTGTCACACTCTAGCCATATGCATTCCCAGGTATCCCCAGCACGGAGTGCAGCGATGTTTCTCTAGTTTATTCCCTTCCCGAGAGACCCAAATTTGTTTGTTTGTTTGCACACATTAAAACCCACTCTTTGTTTTACAGTTTTGACAAACATACAGTCAGGTAACCATCACCACAATTTAGATACAGAGCATTTCCATCATCCAAAAAAAACCTCCCTCATGCAACCAACCCCTAGTCACCTTGATCCTTTTTCTGTCATAGGGATGACATTGCCTTTTCCAGAATGTCATATAAATTAAACCATACAGCAGTTAGCTTTTTGAGGCTTCATTATAACATAATGCATTTTTCATCCATGTTGCCTAGATCACTAATCCATGCTTTTTTGTCGCATAGTAGTGTTCCATGGTAGGATAGACCACGATTTGCTTATCCATTAACCAGTTGAATATTTGGGTTGTTTGCAGTTTAGGTGATTATGGATAGAACTACTACAAACATTCATGTATGGGTTTTTATGTGAACTTATGTTTTCATTTCTCTTGGGTAAATACCTAGATATGAATGTATGGGTCATTTGATAAGTATATGCTTAATTTAGTTAGAAACTGCCAGACTTTTCCAAAGTGGCTATAACCATTTTGCATTCCCACCAGCAGTGTATGAGAATTCCAGTTTGTCCACATCCTTGCCAGCACTTGATTCCACATTTTGTTGTTGTCGTTGTTGTTTTAAGTCATTCTAACTGGTACCTCATTGCAGATTTAATTTGCATTTCACTAATGGCTAATGATGTTGAGCTTCTCTTCATGTGTTTGCCATTTGTATATCTTTGGTAAAGTGTCTTCAAATCTTCTGCCTACTTTTAAATTGTATTGTTTGTTTTTTTATGTTATGTTAATCACCATACATTACATCATTAGTTTGTTTTTTTTTAAAGATTTTATTTATTTATTTGAGAGAGAGAATGAGATAGAGAGAGCATGAGAGGGGGGAGGGTCAGAGGGAGAAGCAGACTCCCTGCTGAGCAGGGAGCCTGATGCGGGACTCGTTCCAGGGACTCCAGGATCATGACCTGAGCCGAAGGCAGTCGCTTAACCAACTGAGCCACCCAGGTGCCCACATCATTAGTTTTTGATGTAGTGTTCCATGATTCATTGTTTGCGTATTATTGTTTATTTTCTTACTGAGTTTTGAGAGGTCTTTATATAACCTGGTTGCAAGTCCTTTGTCAGCTATATATGTGTCACAAATATTTTCTCTTGATCTAGCTTACAAGTCCTTTTACTTCAGAGACTAAGTTTTGACTGATTAGATGCTGAGAGCTAGAGGTTTCAGGCTCTCTTGGTAGAGGAAAGTAAGGAAATCGAGATCTTAGTCAGCAGAAAAATCTGAGGACCACCCCTTTTGAAGCTGTTTATTTAAAATAAAAGTGGGGGGGAGAAGGGTGGGCCAAGACTGAATTGTGCAGACAGATGTCTGAAGCTTTTTTAAATTCCTTCTCTCTCTCCTGTCCCCACCTATGATGTGGATTTGGGGCTCTTACCTTCAACTGGGTTCTTCAGTTTCTCCATCACTCCAAATCTACTGTGGCCTCTCCAGCTCTGCAAACCCCAGTGGAACACCCGAGAGGGCAGGCCAGCTTCTTGCCCAGAATATATTCCAGACTGAAGGCGTTTTTGATAAGTAATCATTCCCAAGCCCTAAAGTGATAGCCTCCAAGGAGTCACCCACTTTGAAGAGCTTCTTTCATCTCCAGCTGGACTCTTTTCCAAACAAGCATCGGCAGAGCCTAGTCAGGGCTCTGCCACACAGGGTTCTGCCATGAGAAGCAAATTGGCAGCAACAGGCAGCCCCCTGAGGCAATGGAATTCAGTTCTCAGAACATGCATTAAATGTGGATGAGATATTTATTTATCATGGGACTCTTTCATGTTGCATGGAATTTTTTTCCACAAGGCAGCCCACTTAGGTACAGTGGAGAAAATAGGTCCTACCCCATTGGACAAAAGTCAAGAAAAGGTATTATGTGGAATCTTGTCACTTTTTAAGAAAATAGATCTGTATTTTTATATTGGGGAGAGGAAGTAGAAAAGAAAGCCCCTACACTGGCCCCTATTTAGCGGCACCTTCTTGTTCTATAAGGTTAAGGAAGACTTTGAGGAAATAAAAGTTGTTTGGAAAGATCCAGGTGTAGTTGCTTTGCATGTTGTGTTGGGTGGAGGGATTAAGTGTGAAAGCCCCTCCCACCCTCCATCTTGCCTCAGACTCTGTCCTGGAACCCTGGGGCAGAGAAAGCGCCACTTTCATTCCTATTTCTTGGGATTGTTGACAGCCACGTAGTGATCAGAGAAAAGCAAGCAGGAAGAACGACACGCCCAGCATGTTGGCAAAGATGGTGAGCTACACTTCTATGATCCTCCTGATCAGCTGGGCTTGTTCCCAGACTCTTGTCCCTTTTTAATTGCTGACACTCTTAAGGTATTTTTCTTAAATAACATTTGCCACTGACTACACACGAGCAGAGTTTCTTTGTGCACATGACATGGATCACTAACACTGCATGCAATGGTCAGAGAAGGCCTGTTTTAGTCCCAGAGGTCTGTCCATTTCTCCAGGATAATGTAGTCTGGTCAAGGCTTTCTGGCTTTTGACCCCAGTAGGAGTGATATATACAGAGAAGAATTTCTGACCCTTCACTAATCTCAGTTATTTGAATGCCTTTTTGTAAACAAAACATCTTTTAGGCAGGCTTAAAACTGTTTCTGCTCATGTAGGTACAAATTTCTCACTTTACTAAGGACAAATAAATTTAATTAAAGATAAAATTGTAATGTGGAATAATAGTTCAGGCTTTAACAACAAAGGGAGGGGTTAAAAACAAGTTCTGCAATAAATCTGCAAGTGTGGAATCTGAGGGAAATGATCCCATCTGGAAAACTCTACCAGTGGTGCTGCGGCTGGTTTGTGGAGCAGTGTGGATCGCAGAGTGAAAAAAGACCCTGCAGTCTTGAAAGATGACAGGTTCCTTAATTGATGTCCATTTCAGCTGGTGCTGTGCCAGCTTACATTGGCCCCAGTCCAGCGTTCCTGTAATTTGGGAGGCAGGTGTGAAGCATTTTTGTTCCATCTTGTTCCCCAGTATCTACAGAAGCCTCACGCATCTCACTTGCGGCAGCAGCACTCTGTAGGAAACAGATGTACAGGTAGAGGTGGAAGGAAGTGTCACAGCTGGGTTATGGATATTAAAAAAAAAAAAAAGTCCTCCTCCATATTCAAGTGAGATCTGGCCTTGCGAGCTGGGGGGAAGAGTATTTCACCGCCTTGGTATGAGGTATAACTACCACATACCCTAATTACTCTGATACTCATTTGTGATTTTTTTAACCTGTCTTATTACTTTAGACATAACATTTCATATAGGCAGAGATCTACAGTGATGTGCCTTCTGTCTAACTCTGGGGAACAGCATATAAAGAATATCAGAGTTGGGTCTGAGCACTTCCATAGTATCCAGGAGTCAAGAGATTAGCTTCTGAGAGATTAGCTACTCCTGACTAGGTGGGGACGTAGCTGTGTTCTTTTGGAGGATCATGATGAACACAGTAGAAAACATAACATCATCTGTCCAATGCATTGATACTAGGCCCTTGATGCTCAAGAGCACGGATGCAGTTGGCCCCCTCCAAGAACACCTTTTTCCCAGAATTCAGTCTACCTTCCCTCCAGCCCTCAGGTTTAACTGAATGTTAAAGAGCAGGCGGTTCTGCCTTTCAGGATTACAAAACATGAGCAGGATCCTCCCTGTGAGAACATTGAAGTTCTGTGGACATGGAACTTAAATGTTGGAATTAGTATTTTGCCCCTGGCTTACATTTTGATATAAGGTAAGTTTTAGCCTTCTAGACCAAGAGTCAACTCTGTTTCCTGGAGGGCCCAACCCATAAGCAGATGACTAAACAGAGGCTTTGGTGTTCCTTCCTTTAACTCAGAATCTCACATGGAGTCCAAGATAGTTTTTGGCCTTGAGAATCAGACCATGAAGTCAAAGAGTAACTACAGGCCTGCGTAGGTTGCTTTTTGCTCCAAAATGTACTAGGTCAGAGGGCAGCTGTTGGTCCACCGATAGCTTTAATCTGTTCTTCCTTATGTTGTCAATGTGCCAGAAGGTGGAAAATGGCTATACCGGATGTTTCAAAGAGGGTGAGGAGCTAGGAAGGGAGGTTTTCCTCTAATTAAAGTTTTATTTAAAACAGGCTCATTCCATTTTTTTAAGTTGTAGTTTTTAAAGTATACATAATGTAAAATTTACCATTTTTAAGTGTATAGTTCTATGGCAAGTACATTCACATTGTTTTGCAACCATCACCACCATCCATCTCCAGGACTTTTTCATTTTCCCCCAACTGAAACTGTACCCATTAAACACTAACTCCCCATTTCCTCCCTCTCCCAGCCTCTGGCAACCATCTTTCTCTGAATTTGATGACAAACCTCATATAAGTGAAATCAATATCTGTCTTTTTGTGACTGGCTTATTTTACTTAGCATAACATCTTCAAGGTTCATTCTTTTGTGGTATCTGTCAAAATTTCCTTCCTTTTTAAGGCTGAATAATAGTCTGTTGTCTATATACACCACATTTTGTTTATCTCTTCAGCTATGGGATGGACGGTTGGGTCGCTTGCACCTTTTGGCAATTGTGAGTAGTGCTGCTGTGAACATGGGCAGCGTACAAATATCTGTTCAAGTCTTTCCTTTCACATCTTTTGGATGTCTACACAGAAGCAGCATTGCTGGATCATATGGTACTTCTATGTTTAGTTTTTTGAGGAATTGCCATACTGCTTTCCACATGGCTGCACCATTTACATTCCCACCAGCAGTGCACAAGAATTCCAGTGTTTCTGCATCTTCACCAACACTTGTTATTTTCTGGTTTTTTGGTAATAGCCATCCTAATGAGTGTGAAGTGATATCCCTTTGTGGTTTTGATGTGTATTTCCTTAATGAATAATGATGTTGAGTGTCTTTGTTATGTGCTTATTTATTGTACACATTTTAAAAATACAATTTCTACTTTCTCACTTGATTGGCCTTGGGATACCCGAGCATTAACTCTTTCCCTTTGAGGCAAAGGAAGGCAAAGTAGAATAAAAGAAAGTGTCAGATGTGAGCTCTGATCCTGACTCTGCTATAGGCTGGTTGTGTGGCCTTGGACAATTCATATAGACTCTCTGGGCTTCTCTTTTTCTTTCTTTTCCCCTCACCTCTGGGTTTCTGTCTCTTTTTCAATAAAACTAGGAAGCCTGTAACTGCCTTATCAACCTCAAAAAGGGTACAAGAGATGTTCAGGTCTGTGAAAGTACTTTGTAAAGATATTATAAAAGTAGGGAAATGTGTATTCAAAAAGTTTGCCCATTTTTAAAATTATTGTCTTTTATTGTTGAGTTGTAGGAGTTCTTTATATATTCTGGATAGAGTCCATTATCAGATACATGATTTGCAAATATTTTTTCCCTTTCTGTGGGCTGATTGTTTTTTCACTTTATTGAAATTTTTAATTTTTTTTAAGATTCTATTTATTTGAAAGAGAGAGAGAATGAGCAGGGGCAGAGGGAGAGGGAGAAGCAAACTCCCTGTTGAGCTGGGAGCCCCATGAGGGGCTCGATCCCAGGACCCTGAGATCATGACCCAAGCTGGAGTCAGATGTTTAACCAACTGCGCCACCCAGGTGCCCCTGAAATTTTTAATTTTGATGAAATCTACTTTATTTTTTTCTTTTGTTAGCTGTCCTTTGGTGTTCCAAGACATTTTTAAACAATATGAACTGGGAAAGTTTATCAACCAAAATGCCCTTAAAAAAAGGAAGTTCTTTCTATCTGAAATAAATGCTTTAGAAAACTATCCCAGATGCAAAAAGGGATGGTTTGCCATGATAGTTACTATCAAATTGGATCGAGTTAATTACAAAAGAGTCATGAAATTAGGCAGCCCCTTAGAAAACATCATGGTCAGTCTCCTACCTAATTAAGTAATCTCCTGTGTCCTCATAGCCTCTGCTTCAGGTACTTCCCAGAGTTTAATATATCATGAGATAGCCACTATTAAAAAGTTCTTTCCCAAACTGAACATAGTCTACCTTTTTATGGTTTCCACTTACTGGTTTTAGAGAGGTTCTCTTAGAATTGCAGAGTCTGTGTTTTTAATACCTGACACATCTCAGTATATGTGAAATTCTCTTTAAGTTTTCTCTAGGCTAAATATTCACCAGCAAAATCAAATGGATTCTTTTTTTTTAAGGTTATTTTTTATAAGTAATCTCTACACCCAAAGTGGGGCTTGAACTCATGACCCCGAGATCAAGAACCGCATGCTCCACTGACTGAGCCAGCCAGATACCCCAAAATCAAATAGATTCTTGACCAGCACTATCACGTAGAACTTTCTGTGGTAAGGGAAATGATCTGTTTCTACACTATCCTATATGGTAACCACTAGACACATGTGACTCTTGAGTACTTGAAATTTGACTAGTGCAGCTGAGAAACAGAAATTTTTAAAGATTTTTAAAGATTTATTTAGAAATCTTAATTTTAATTAAATTGAAATATCCACATGTGGCTATTGGCTACTCTGTGAGACACTCCAATTCTCAATTATTCTCCTGACTAGATTCCTCTATACCACTGGTTCTCAAATTGTGGTACTAGGACTAGGAGGGAGAGATTCACCTGAGAACATGTTAGGTATGTAATGTTTTAGGCCCTACTCCAGACCCATGAATCAGAAACTCTGAGGGTGGAGCCCAGTAGTCACTTTTAACAAGCTCTTCTGGTGATTCTAGCGCACTAACACTTGAAAGCCAATTCTAGTTTTTCAAGGTTGTTCCTATTGAAAGCAGTGCTTGGGAATAGTCTGACGTGCATGGATTTCACCTGAAGACCATTTTAGTGGCTTAAAAAAACTTTGAATACTATTACCTAGATAGCACATTGACTGGTATGTTGTAAAATAAATAAAACATGGTTATGAAGAAAATTTTTTAAATAAAGTACCAGCTGCAATTCAAAAGAAAAAGAGTTAATGAGAACTTTCCCCCCAATCTCATGCACAGTCTTATAAGTGCTGAAATTAGAACCTGGAGCTTCTCATTCTCAGCCTGGTATGCTTTCCATCTATCAGGCTGTTTCATGAAATAGGCCCCACCCTTGGTTTGGTTTTGGTCTCGCAGAAGAGAAAAATCTGGTTCCTCTCAGCATGTATTTCACTCTTCTCCCCTTTGGGGGGCGTTCCTGCCTGCTCTTGTACCACTTCCCCTTCACTAGGGTGCCTCTGTAGTCACAACTGATGCCTTGGGTTTAACAGACTTCACCTATATAGTTCTCTTCTTTTCATATGATTTTTTATCCTCTTACGCTTAAAACCTAGAAGAGGAGCTGGCGTGTTCTGTTGCTGGCCTTGAGCCAGATGTCATAACTTCAGGCAGTGCCACGCTACATATCTCCAGCAGTTTGAAACGGAGAACGGAGTTAGAGATAAGATCAGCAGCTTTAGGTGATGGCATTGTTTCAAATAAACCATGCATGACCCAAAGCTTCCACTTCAAATGGGGAATGAAATTGCTTCATCCTTTGACAGCTTGCTCCATGAAAGAAATTTATCTTCACTTAATTGCTTTAGATCCCAAGAGACTACATACAGTAATTTCTAGGAGATAATTGTATCAAATTTTTAAAATACGCGACTGTGAACGTGAATATGCAACTGCAGTGGAGGACCAAAGGTCCTGGTGAACTTGCTGGTGGGTTTCTGTTCTCATTCTTGGAGTTCCCTGGGGTCCTAGACCACCAACTCTCTGAATCTGCTGATTGAGATGCAGGACCCTTAGTATAGCCCTGTGCTGCTAGGGTTAAACGGTCTTGCCTACTACTCCTTTAGCTGGGTAGCATTTTGCTCAGACTCCTCCCAAAGCTGGGAGGGGTCGGGCTGGCTGGCTGACTTCCGGCTACATGTCTTCATCTAGTCCGGCTGGGCACAGTCTGTCTACACTGTGGGCCAGAGCCACTGGGGGTTCCGGTCAGTGGCAGCTGAAAAACAGCAAACTTGTTGATTTTAAAACATGACTATTTAGATGTTAGGGATAAACTTCCTGTAGATGGGGACAGGCTCCTTAATCTAGGCATGTTTCAATTTCCAGGCCTCCTTTCCCTGGCCTTTATGTTTGAGAGTCTAAAGGTTCCACTGTATCATTTTCATTAATCCCAACTACTACCTGCCTTTACTCCATATTTTTTTCTCTCATTTATGAAATTCCAGGGCTTTTTTCCCTCCCCAGCCCCTACTAAATACCTGTATTTTCATGTTGTGGTGTAACAACTCCTAGAAAGATCGGGGGCATTTTTCTGAGTGTGGACACAGTTCTTCTGAGAGCATCTCTCACCCCTTTCTGCCTGCATCTGCCTTTTTAAGATTACACACTGAACTTTAAATTGTGAGCTCCTTGAAACTGCTCTTTCATAGATATCCCCAAGTGGCTAGTCTGGTGCTGCAGAAGAGCCAGTGGGACATAGCTGGATGACATGGTTTACAGGCATTGCTGCCCTAAAGACAAGGGAGAGCTGACTTAGAGGTCTGGGGGACTTTTGGATTCTATACTAAGATCAGTGAATATCTGAGTCAACATAGGAGGGGGAGGGGCTGCCAAAAATCAAGGTGGTCCGACTCAAGCAAGAATCTACAGAGCCAGAGATTTCCATTTCCCATTGAGTTCTGTCCTGGCCTGTCCCACCAAGCTTTCTCACAGGGGTCATCCTCCAGGTGTCCTTTGTCCCTCCTTCTCACTTAGTCAGGGTCAGCCATACTCCTCAGATCAGAGCATAGTGTTGCCTTTTCTTTAAACTCTTCCCCAAGAAACCTGACAGCTATAATGAGTAAGCCAATTTGCATTTGAAAAAGGTCAGAGTGGTATGCCTGCAAGGGAAATCTGCAGCAAGTACTGTCACATCATTTCTTGGATTCACATCAAGGAGTTTCTGAAGGAATTACACTTTTGCTCACATCTAAAACATGAGCACCTGAGTAGCAGCCTGGAGGGGTCATCAGGGTCAGGGTATTTGTTCTAGTATGTGTTTTTGAAGCTGGAAAGACATTTGTCTGTATTATCACCACCTCTGGGGCCCTCTTCTGGAGCTTCTTTTCTGTCTTCCCTGTCAGGCTAATAGTAGACACCTAAGAGAATTTTCCCAGTCCTGAACTGAAATATGTCGATCTTAGAAATGCCTAGAGTTGTCCAGGCAGATGGAGCAGGCCAGTAAATTGTTGAGTTTTACTTCTTGAGACTGAGTTAGCATTGTTGAGCGGTATCAGTCCTTCATGAGAAGTTAAATTACCTGCAGTATTATTTTAACCAACTTCCCATCCCCCATCATGAAGATACTAATTCCTCAACTTGACAGATTGCTTTTTTTTTTAAGATTTTACTTATTTATTTGAGAGAGAGAGAGCACAAGCGGGGTGGGGGGCAGAGGGAGAGGGAGAAGCAGGCTCCCCACCGAGCAGAGTGCCCAACGACATGTTGCTCAGTCCCAGGATCCTGGGATCATGACGTGAGCAGAAGGCAGATAACCGACTGAGCCATCCAGGCACCCGGACAGATTTCTTATTTTGACAGCTTTATTTACTATACCAAGCCTTCCGTGGTTAGTAACATTGCTTCAGGCCATTTCTTTTAGTTTAATCTTCTCCTAGGAGCAGAACTTGCCTGTTTCTCGACCTGTTTTATTTAATTAGAACATACTAGTCTTATATTGAATATATAAGGGCTTATCAAGAAGGATAATTGAACTTCTGATGTCTTTTTTTTTTTTTTTTAAAGATTTTACTCATTTGAGAGAGAGAAAGCACAAGCAGGGGGAGTGGGAGAAGGAGAAGCAGACTTCCCGCTGAGCAGGGAGCCCGATGTGGGGCTTGATCCCAGACTCTGGGATCATGACCTGAGCCAAAGGCAGACGCTTAACCAGCTGAGCCACCCAGGTGCCCAAACTTCTGATGTCTTTAGACCAAAAAGCAAAAAAAGAGTCTGTCCTTTTCAGGGAAGTAATCATCTTTTGTGCATTTTTTGGTGGATTCACTGAATCCAGTCATTCTGGTGTGTTCAGTAAAGCTTTACCTGAAGGATGTTTGTCTCAGAACTGTGTGTGTGTGTGTGTGTGTGTGTGTGTGTGTTTTTGAACAAATCTGCTTATTCCTCTGAAAAGAAGGCAATTATTACTCAAATCCCAAATAGGGAAATATGGGGACTCTCTAAGGATGTAAGGCAATCAGGAATAGGCTAAGAGAAAGCATTTTTGCACAGGTATTATGAAGAAATGAGATCAAATAGGAATGAGGAAATGACAGTTTCCTCCTCTTTCCTAGAGCTCATTCTATAGGCTGCACTGTCCAGAAGCAGTAGCCAATAGCCATGTGAGTCTATTTAAATTTAAGTTATTTAAAATTAAGTAAAATTCAAAATTCAATTCTTCAGTCACATTAGCCACATTTCAAGTGGTTAATAGCGACATGGGAGTAATGGCTACCATATTGTCAAGAGTAGGTAGAAAAAATTTTTATCATTGCTAGAAGTTTTGTTAGCTCTGCTTTGCCGTAAAGTCAAGAAGTATGACTTGATTATTAAGATTAGGGACTGGGGCGCCTGGGTGGCTCAGTCATTAAGCGTCTGCCTTCGGCTTAGGTCATGATCCAGGGTCCTGGGATCGAGCCCCGCTCAGTGGGGCTCAGTGGGGAGCCTGCTTCTCCCTCTCCCACTCCACCTGCTTGTGTTCCCTCTCTTGCTGTGTCTCTCTGTCAAAAAATAGAAATTAAAAAAAAAAAAAAGATTAGGGGTAATCACAGGAAGAATATAGAAAGGGAGACATTGGGATTTGAAGGGTAAAATTCATCTAATTAACAATGAATCAGGATCAGAGATAGTGGACTCCAAAGAATGGGACATAATGAGATTCCTATCAAGATAATTTAGTAATGTATTTTACAGGATTCAGGATACAGGGTATTTATTATCTCTCCTGAGTGATCAGCTTTCGTGATCTTCTGTAAGAACCTCTCATAGTACAGTGTCTATTCCTAGACTTTTTCTAATCCTTTTCTAAATCTGTATCTTTGTGTTTCTCATTGATCATTATCACACCTGCATTTCCTTTCTGAGTGTCTCTTGTTTCCATTGATAACGGTTACATCATCATTTTAAATCTTTTTTTTTTTTTTAAGATTTTATTTATTTGGGAGAGAGAGAGCATGAGAGTGGGGAGGGTCAAAGGGAGAAGCAGACTTCCTGATGAGCAGGGGGCCCTATGCGGGACTTGATCCTGGGACACCGGGATCATGACCTGAGCCAAAGGCAGTGGCTTAACCAACTGAGCCACCCAGGCACCCACATCATCATTTTACATAGTGCTGTTATGATGTGTTATTTCACTTGATTCCCACAACTCTCTGAGATATTTTTCACACTTAAAAAGACTATTTTATCTGCAGTTGTATAATAATAATAGGTCAGAACCCAGATATATCATTAAGTTTGAGTGAATGTGAACCCCATCTACAAAGTCCTACACACATAAAGCTTTATTCTCTCACATCACAGTCCAGAAATGGACAGTCCAACGCTAGTGTGAGGGCTCCACCAAGTGAGGCCTCTTCTGGCTCACTACTCCAGTATCGCAGGATGTGGCCCCATCCTGGGTTGGCTGCACAGCATAATGGAGGAGGAGGACAGAAAGGATCCCCCTCACACTTTTAAAAAGATTTCTTTGAGGTTTTACATAAAACTTATGCTGACGTGTCAGTTGCATGGCTGCCTTAGCTGCAGAGAAGGTTGGAAATATAGTAGTCACTTAGTCAGACAAAAATGTACCCAGCTAAAAATCAAAGTTCTTTTACTGAAGAGGAGGAAACTGGGTACTGGGAAGTAACTGGCAGTCTCTGCCCCAACAGGCATTTTGAGTTTTGGTCTACTGCTTTCCCACTGTTTTGTGTTGTCTCTGTTTCATTGGCTAATGATTTAGTCATCCAAGTCTCCAGGGCAAGCAGTTTTTTTCAAAGAATTAAGCATTAATGTCCCTCTCTTCCAGATGAGTAATTAAAATAAAAGCTACCATTTATGGGGGTGCCTGGGTGGCTCAGTCGTTAAGCGTCTACCTTCGGCTCAGGTCATGATCGCAGTATCCTGGGATTGAGCCCCACATCGGGCTCCCTGCTCCGCGGGAAGCCTGCTTCTCCCTCTCCCACTCCCCCTCCTTGTGTTCCCTCTCTCACTGTGTCTCTCTCTGTCAAATAAATAAAATCTTTAAAAAAAAAAAGCTACCATTTATTGAGGGCTTGCTGTGTCTTAGGTATTATTCTAAGAGCTTTACATGTATGAAAACATTTAAACCTCACAGTCCTATTCAGTAGGTACCATTATTAGCCTCCGTTTTATATTTAAGAAACTGAGGTATAGAACCATTAATTGACTTGCCCAAGGTTACACAGGTAGTAAATGGAGTCAGAATTCAGGCCCAAGAAGCCTAATCCCAGAGCCCATTTGAACCACTGTTACTCTACAGGGCCTCTTAAGAAAGTGCCATAATTACCTAAAGGTGGGTGGTAGCCTTCACCACAGCCCCGGGGGGAAGAGCCTTTCCAGATACCCACTACAGGCATGCCGTTCTCCTCCTCAGGATTAGTCAGGAACTGTGTTAAAAGCAATACATTTCGGGGCGCCTGGGTGGCTCAGTCGTTGGGTGGCTGCCTTCGGCTCGGGTCGTGATCCCAGGGTCCTGGGATAGAGTCCCACATTGGGCTCCCTGCTCTGCGGGGAGCCTGCTTCTCCCTCTCCCACTCCCGCTGCTTGTGTTCCTGCTCTTGCTATCTCTCTCTCTCAAATAAATAAATAAAATCTTAAAAAAAAAAAAAAGCAATACATTCGATGTGTCTTCTTGTTTTTCCATTCCCTGTTCTCTTTCTTCTTCTGTTTTTTTCCTAAACCTGAACCTGGAAAAAGGGATTAAGTGACATGCTTTATTTAGGTTTTTAGAAAGTTCATATCCCTGACTCATGTTGGAACTTGAATGAGATGGTTGTGCTGGGTAATTAATTAGGTGTCTGTAGAGAATCCAGAGGCTTGAAGTTTCTATATCTTGTTAATAGAAATTTTGTTTCCAAATACAATTTTGTATTTTCTCTTCATTCCCACTCTCCCTGCCTCAGTGTTCTAGTTGTAGCTGTGGCCGGTCTCTTCCACATGGACGCCTCCCGGAGATTGGTACTTGAACTTATAGCAGTATGTAACCTGGGCTTTTCTGCAAGAGTTAGACATTTCCCCTTAATTTATGCTGATAGGCTTGACTCCTAATGTTCATTTAACATTAGATATTTATTGAGCACTTACTGTTTGCCAGGCACTATTCATGTATGAGGAATTCTGTGGTAAATGATACAGATACTATCTCTTACCTTATGGACATTACACTCTAGTTAAAGGGAGACAAAGAGTAACCAAGTAAAGAAATAAGCTAAATAGGGGCACCTGGGTGGCTCAGTTGGTTGAGCGTCTGGCTCTTGGTTTCTGCTGGGTCATGATCCTCAGGGTCGTGAGATCAAGCCCCGAATCTGGCTCCATGCTCAGCAGGGAGTCTGCTTGGGATTCTCTCTCCCTCTCCCTCTGCCCCTTCCCCTGCTTGCTTGCTTGCTCGCTCTCTCAAATAAATAAATATTTTTAAAACCCAGAAATAAGCTAAATAAATTCAGCTTATGTTAAATACCAAGAAGGAAATAAAATGGCACAATGTGATAAAAGACTGACTGTGGAAGTGCATAGAATCTATCACATAACCTGTTCTAGCACCTACAACTTGGAGCTATAGTTTTATTAGCACTCTTAAAGTAGAAGAACTGACGGTGAATGGTGGTTGTAAGCAGAGGCTGACCTCCACCCTTATGCAACATAGAACTATCTTGGTAAGTGATCCTGGTCTCTGCTCAGTTGTTTGAGGGTTTTTTGTTTTTTAAGAAATCGTTACATAAAGAAAAATAGAATAGTTAACAAACACCTGGGTACATTCCACTCTTTTTTTTTTCAAAGATTTTATTTATTTATTTGACAGAGACACAGCAAGAGAGGGAACACAAGCAGGGGGAGTGGGAGAGGGAGAAGCAGGCTTCCCGTGGAGCAGGGAGCCTGATGTGGGGCTCAATCCCAGGACCCTGCGATCATGACCTGAGCCAAAGGCAGACACTTAATGACTGAGCCACCCAGGTGCCCCAATTCCACTCATTTTTAAAAGAAATAATACAGGGGCGCCTGGGTGGCTCAGTTGGTTGAGCATCCGACTCTTGATTTCGGCTCAGGTCATGATCTCGGAGTCATGAGATTGAGCCCAGCATGGAGTCTGCTTGTCCCTCTCCCTCTGCTCCTCCCCCTGCTCTCTCTCAAGTGAATGAATAAATAAAATCTTTTAAAAATAAAAATAGGGCACCTGGATGGCTTAGTCGTTAAGCGTCTGCCTTCGGCTCAGGTCATGGTCCCAGGGTCCTGGGATCAAGCCCCACATCGGGCTCCCTGCTCTGAAGGAAGCCTGCTTCTCCCTCTCCCACCCCCCCTGCCATGTTCCCCCTCTCGCTGTGTCTCTCTCTCTGTCAAATAAATAAATAAAATCTTTAAAAAATTTAAAAAATGAAAAGAATAAAAGAAATAATGCATTATAGATATGGTTGAAACTCTGTATCCCTCTTGGATCGCATTTCTCTTTCTCCTTCCCTAAAAGTAACCACTATCCTGAATTCATTATATTTGTGTATCTTTGTAATATATATATATATATATTAAATACAATATAGTATTATTTTTGCATGTTTAGACTTTATACACATGACATACTGTGATTGTCATCTCCTTTGCTTTTCTTACTCAACATTACAGCTTCTAGATTTATCCAGGATGTGTGTAGTTGTGCTTCTTTAATTTTAATTGATGTATAGTAGTCCATTATATGAATATACCACAATTTATTGATCTGTCTTACAGATGCATAATTTTTATTTTTGCCAAATCGATGGGTTTTAAATCCTATCTTGTTTTATTTTTCATTTTTCTTATTAGTAAAGGGGTTAAACATTTCTTCATTTATTAATTAGACATTGGAATTTCCTCTTTGAATTCCATGTTCATATTCTCTGCCCATTTTTCTCTCCTTATTTCTTCTGATTGCTTCTTATTTATTTGCAGGTTTGATATGAATCCTTTGTCAGCTATGTGTATTGCAAATCTTCCAATCTATAGTTTATCTTTTAAATTCATTTATAATGTTTTCATTTGTATAGAAATTCTTTTTCTGACAGATTTATCAGTTAGTTCCTTTATGCTTTATATCTTATTTAAGAAATTCTTCCTAGATGTGCATATAATATTGGCCTGTGTTGAAACTGGGTGGTGGTAATCAGATTTACTTGTACTAGTCTCTACTTTTTTGTATGTTTGAAATATTCCAAAATTTAAAAATTTAAAATAAGTCCACTGGAATACATTTCATAGCAAATGTGCTTTAAGTTTTATTGTATAGAACAATCAATTGCCCTAATAATAGGCCAAGGCTTGTAATTTGGTGGGGTAAAGAGTTACTTTCATCTCTATATAAGATTTGTCATTTGGTCTTTTTTTTTAAAAACCACTTTGTTGTTAGGTTAAACTGTCAACAAGAGAAATTACAATTCTGTCTGGGCGGGGGTGGGGTGGGGGCGGGGAAGAGAGCCTTATCTACCCTAAGGTCACAAGGAATATATACCTAGATTTTCTTCTTCTTAAAGTTTTATTTTACTTTATACATTTATATCTTTGATCTGTCTGGAATTTATTTTTGTAAATCAGGTTTCCCTCTATGTGGGTCAGTTTCATGGTTCTTTGTTCTGTTTCATTAATCCATTGGGCCAGTCAGTACCACCATTATGGTTTATAAGTCTTTAAAACTAGGAGGGCAAGTCTCCACCTTTTTCTTGTTTTATAGAAATATCTTGACTCGGGCGCCTGGGTGGCTCAGTTGGTTAAGCGACTGCCTTCAGCTCAGGTCATGATCCTGGAGTCCCGGGATCGAGTCCTGCATCGGGCGCCCTGCTCAGCAGGGAGTCTGCTTCTCCCTCTGACCCTCCTCCCTCTCATGCTCTCTGTTTCTCATTCTCTCTCTCTCAAATAAATAAAAATAAAATCTTTAAAAAAAAGAAAGAAATATCTTGACTCTTCTAGTCCTTCTTCCAGATGAGATCAACTTTTCAAATTCCAGCAGAACCTCTGTAGGGATTTTGTTTGTAATTGTATTGCATTCAAAGATTAATTTGGGGAAAATTGCCATATTTACAATATTAAATCTTTCTATCCATGAACATGATATACTATTAATTTAATTCAGGTCTTCTTTTATACCCTTTCAGGATATTTTATAATTTTTTCCATAAAAACACTTACACCTGTGGGGCACCTGGGTGGCTCAGTCAATGGAGCATCCGACTCTTGATTTTGGCTCAGGTCATGATCTCAGAGTCATGGGATCAAGCCCCACGTCCGGCTCTGCGCTGAGCACAAAGTCTGCTTGAGATTCTCAAAAAAAAAAAAAAAAAAGTCTGCTTGAGATTCTCGTTCTCCCTCTACCCCTCCCCCCACATGCTCATGTACTCTCTGAAATAAATTTTTTTTAAAAATAGTTGCACAGCTTTTGTTACATTTTCCAGTTGACTATTAATGGTATAAATATGAGTGCTATTTTTTCTTTTGAGCTTCTACCAACTCTACTATTATTTGTTCTGGAAATAGTTGCCATAATAAGAGAAATCTTTACTTTGTTTCTGACCTGAATAGCAATGCTTCTAAGCTTCTAAAGCTGCTATATTGCCATTGAGTCTTTTTTTTTTAAGATTTTATTTATTTATTTGAGAGAGAGACACAGAGAGAGCACAAGCAGGGGGAGGGGCTGAGGGAGAGGGAGAAACAGGCTTCCCACCGAGCAGGGAGCCCAATGCGGGGCTCAATCCCAGGACCCTGGGATCATGACCTGAGCCGAAGGCAGATGCTTAGCCAACTGAACCACCCAGGCACCCGCCATAGATTCTGATAAATATCTTTTATCAGGTTAAGGATATGCCCTTCTATTCCTGGTCTACTGAAGTTATTTTTAATCATAAATGAATGAGGGTTAAATTTTATTAAATATTTTTTCTTCATCTGGTGATAATCATGTGATCTTCCTTTTTTGACCATTAATGCGGAGGGGGGCGCCTGGCTGATTCGGTCAGTTGAGTGTTTGACTCTTGATTTTGGCTCAGGTCATGATCTCAGGGGGTTGTGGGATCGAGCCCCACCCACATCAGGCTCCATGCTCAACACAGAGTCTGTTTGTCCCTCTCTCTCTGCTCCTCCCCCTGCCACTTGCACTTTCTCTCTCTCTCAAATTAAAAAAAAAAAAAAACTTTAAAAAATAGGGATATACATTAATAAATTTCTAATGTAGAACTATCATTTCCTTCCTAAAATAGCTCAGTACTAAACTTATTCTCCCATCCACAAAAAGAATATATTCTTGACCGTACTTTTTTCATGGGAGATACGTTATTTTTCATTTATTTTCTTAGTGTTTTTATTATGCCTGCCTGCCATTTATTCTTTCATTATTTGAGCAACAGCTACGTGTTTTATACCATTCATTGTGCTAAGGGAATGAATACAAGAGAGGAAACCTGAAACAAATATGAGTATGCGGCTCTAAAAGGAAAACCTTACCTTAGTGAGGATTTATGGGAAATCAGTTTTAAAAGTATTAAAAAATACTTTATACTTAAAAAATGTTTTGTTTTGTTTTGTTTTTCCCCTATGTGGAAATAATGCAAACATTTATTTTCTATATCAGACAAGAACACAGCTAAGTAATCCAATTCTACTGCAGCATTATAAAAATCATCCCTTCACCACCGTGTAAGATTTAAATGCATCTGCACAAGGGTGCACACTATATAAAAGGAGTAAGGTTGCTGCTGCCCTGCCAAGCACTTCCTGTCCCTACCCAGGTCCTACTGCAATACTGGTGGTCCCGATGGTTTTATCCAAATAAATTGTGTTTAAAAAATAAAGCATTTAAGAAGACAAGTCAAAATGTCTCAGAAACCATATCTCCAACTCAAACTTCATCTATTTAAATGTTATATTTGCCTCCCACTAATAAACCTTTATTTCACTCAAACTGAGCAATAAATCTTCCACACTGAAGTATCTTCCTTGCCCAATTAATCCAAAGGAAAAAAACTGAAATGATTAGTAAAGAAAAATGTAGGGACTAACACACCCTTTTAATATGTTTTTAAATATTTTTAAGGTTTAAAAGTGTTTAAAGTTTGTAATTCCTAGTAGGAAAACATTATCTGAATCACTACCCTAATGGCAAACCACTATAGAATGTTTCAGTT
>NC_138383.1:39497183-39606627 GCF_054177405.1 Leptonychotes weddellii | reverse complement strand
TTTTTTTTTTAAAGATTTTATTTATTTATTTGAGAGAGAGAGAGTGAGAGACAGAGAGCATGAGAGGGAGGAGGGTCAGAGGGAGAAGCAGACTCCCCGCCGAGCAGGGAGCCCGATGCGGGACTCGATCCCGGGACTCCAGGATCATGACCTGAGCCGAAGGCAGTCGCTTAACCAACTGAGCCACCCAGGCGCCCCGTATCTTCTTATTCTGATCCCTTATATCCACCTAAATCCCCAGAGGCAGCCTCTATTCTAATGTTTTCCACCATAGCTTAGATTTGCCTTTTTTAGAACTCCATGTAAATGGAATCATATGGCATATACTCTTTTTAGAAAGGCCTCTTTGAGGGGCGCCTGGGTGGCTCAGTCGGTTAAGCGGCTGCCTTCGGCTCGGGTCGTCATCCTGGAGTCCCGGGATCGAGCCCCGCGTCGGGCTCCCTGCTCGGCGGGGAGTCTGCTTCTCCCTCTCCCTCTGCCTGCCTCTCTGCCTACTTGTGCTCTCTGTCTGTCAAATAAATAAATAAAATCTTTAAAAAAAAAAAAAAGAAAGGCCTCTTTGATTTAATATACAGTTTTTGAGATTCTTCCATGTTTTTACATTTATCAGTAGTTTTATTTGTTTCTTTTGCTGAGTAGTGTTACATTTTATGAATATGAGACAGGTGAGCCATTCTCTGATGGATTGATGGACATCTAGCCTATTTCCACTTTGGGGCTATTATGAATGAAGTTGCTATGAATAGTTCTATACAGATCTTTTTGTGGACATGTGTTTTCTCTTGGGTAAATGCCTGGGATTGGAGTTGCTGAGTCATAGGGTAGATGTATGGGGTTTCTTGATTGGAGACTCCTAGACCTTTTTCCAAAGGTGATTGCACCATATTACACTCCAACAATGTGTAAGAGTTCCTGTTGCTCTGCATCCTCATGGTAGTTGCAGGGGCTCAGGAGTCGACAATATATTGTTTTGGCTTTAATTTGCATTTCCCTGATGACTAATATAGAAGTTGCCTGTTTTTTCATCCCCTTACTGGCCATTTGTATATCTCTGTGAAGGGTCTTTTCATATATTTCGCCCATTTTCTTTAATTGAGTTGTTTAATGTTACTGAGTTATAAGATATCTTTATGTATTCTGGATACAAGTACTTTGTCAGATATAGGTATTGTGAACGTTTTCACCCAGTCCATGGCTTGTCTATTTATTTTCTTAACATTGTCTTAGTGAAAAGAAATTTTTCATTTTAATAAAGTCTAGTTTATCATGTCTTTCTTTTATGGCTTTTACTTTAAGAGAGTGAAAATACCCAAGTCTCATACACTCTCTCTCCTGCCACCTCCACCTCCACCTCCCCTCGTTTCTCTTATTATTAACATTTTGCATTAGTGTGGCACATCTGTTATGATTGATGAGTGGATATTGTACATTATTATTAACTGAAGTCCATAGTTTACATCAGCATTCATTCTTTGTGTTTTTTCAGTTCTCTGGATTTTGACAAATGTATAATGACATGTATCCGCCATTACAGTATCAATACAGAATAGTTTCACTGCCCTAAATATCCTGTGCTCCACCTGTTCATCCCTCCATCATCTATAGCCCCTGGTAACCACTGATCTTACTACTGTCTCTGTAATTTTGCCTTTTTGAGAATGCCATATAGTTGGAATCGTATAGTGTGTAGTCTCTTCAGATTGGCTTCTTTCACTGAGCAATATGCATTTAAGGTTATTTTTGTGGCTTGATAGCTCATTTCTTTTTTATTTTTTTTTAAAGATTTTATTTATTTATTTGAGAGACAGAGAGAGAGAGCACAAGCAGAGGGGAGAGGCAGAGGGAGAAGCAGACTCCCCACTGAGTGGGGAGCCCAATGTGGGGCTTGATTTCAGGACCTGGAGATCATGACCTGAGCCAAAGGCAGTTGCTTAACCATTTGAGCCACCCAGGCACCCCAGCTCATTTCTTTTTATTCCTGAATAATATTCCATTGTATGGATGTACCACAGTTTGTTTATCCATTCACCTATTGAAGGACATCTTGATTGCAACCAGGTTTTGGAAATTATAAATAAAGCCACTCCAAATTATGAATAAAGCTGCTCTTTTTAGGTGCAGAATTTTGTGTGAATATGTTTTCAGCTCCTTTGGGTAAATACCTAATTTTACCCAAATCTAGAAATTGCTAGATCATATGGCAAAACCATGTTTAGCTTTGAAGAAACTGCCAGACTGCCTCCAGAGTAGCTATACCATTTTGCATCCTACCATCAATGAATGAAAGTTCCTGTTGCTCCACATCCTTACTAGCATTTGGTGCTAAGTTTTGGATTTTAGCCATTCTGATAGCCATGTAGTAGTATCTTGTGTTTGTTTCAATTTGCAGTTCCCTAATGGCTTATGATATTGAGTACCTTTTCATGTGCTTGTTTGCCATCTGTGTATCTAGTTCAGTGAGGTGTTTTTTCAGATCTTTTGCCCATTTCATTGGGTTGATTGTTTTCCCATTATTAAGTTTTAAGAGTCACTGATGGATTTTTTAAAATTTTTTTAATAGAAGTCATCTTTTTTTTTTAATGATTTTATTTATTTATTTGTCAGAAGGGGAGCATCAGGCAGAGAGAGATGTAGGCTCCCCACTGAGCAAGGACCCTGATATGGGACTCGATCCCAGGACCCTGGGATCATGACCCAAGCCGAAGGCAGACACTTAACCAACTGAGGTACCCAGGCATCCCACTGATGGATTTTTAAATGTTTAAACAACCTTGCCTTACTTGAATAAACCTTGTTCTCTATATTGGATTTGCCAGTATTTTGGTAAGGATCTTTGTGTTAGTGTTCATGAGAGATATTTATAATTTTGCTGTTGTCCTATCTTGTCAGGTTTTGGCATTAGAGTTATATTGACCTCATTAAATGACTTAGAAGTGTAACTTCCTGCTCCTCCATTTTCTGGAAGAGTTTATGTAATATTGGTGTTAATTCTTCCTTAAATGTTTGATAGAATTTACTGGTAAAACCTCCTTGGCCTAGAGTTCCTGTGGGAAGCTTTTTGATAATGAGTTTCATTTATTTAATGTATGTAATTACTCATATTTTCTGTTTTATCTTGTATCAGTTTGGATAAGTTGTAGGTTTCAAAGAATTTGTCCATTTCATCTAAGTTTCAAACTTGTTGGTATAAAATGGTTCATAATTCCTTGCTGTTATTTTGATATCTCTAGGATCTGTAGTGATGTATAGGTGATTTAGAAGTGTGTTATTTCATTTCCAGATACTTGGAGGTTTCCTGGATATCTCATTGTTATCAATTCCTAATTTAATTCCATTGTGATCAGAGAGCATTATTCAGTCCTTACAAATCTATTGAGACTTGGTTTATGGAGCAGTACATTTCTCTCTTGAAGAACATACTGTATGTATATGAAAAGAATGTATTCGGTGGTTACAAGGTGTAGTGATTTATAAATATCAATTAGATCAAGGTGGTTGATGTATTCAGATCCACTGTGTCATTTTTTTTTTAGATTTCATTTATTTGAGAGCAAGAGAGAGAGCAAGCACAGGTGCCCAAGCAGGGGAGAGGGGTAGAGGGAGAAACAGACTCCCCGCTGAGCGGGGAGCCCAACACGGGACGTGATCCCAGGACCCCGAGATCATGACCTGAGCCAAAGGCAGACACCTAACTGATTGAGCCACCCAGGCGCCCCTGGATCCTCTCTGTCTTTACTATTTTATCTAGGTTCTCTATGAGTTTTTGAAAGAGGAGTGTTAGCATCTCCAAGTATGATTGTGGATTTTTTTTTCTTTAATTCTGTTAATTTTTGCTTCCTTTATTTTGGTGCTCTCTTACTAGGCACATACACAATTATGATAGTTTTATCTCCCTGATGAATTCATTGTGAAATGTCCTTCTTTTATCTCTGGTAATACTTTGCTTTGAAATCTATTTTTTCTGGTATTAATATAGCCCCTCCAGCCTTCTTATGTTTATTATTTGCATGGTATATGTTTTCCCATCTATGTGCTTTTAACCAGTCTGTGTCTTTATATATAAAATGTGTCTTTTATTGACAGCATATAATTGGGTCTTACTTTTTAATCCATACTGACAATTTCTTCTTTTTAATTGAGGTAATTTAGTTTATTAACATTTGATGTAATTATTCTTGTGGTTGAGTTTAGACTTATAGTTTTGTTATTTGTTTTGTTTGTCCCTCCTAATTTTTGTTCTTCCTTGTTGTACCTTTTGTACTTCCTTTCCTGATTTCTTCTTCCTGAATTCCATTTTAGGGGCACCTGGGTGGCTCAGTTGGTTAAGCATCTGCCTTCAGCTCAGGTCATGATCCCAGAGTCCTGGATTGAGTCCCGCATCGGGCTCCTTCCTCAGCAGGGAGTCCACTTCTCCATCTGCCCCTCCCCCTGCTTGTGTGCTCACTTGCTCTCTCAAAAAAATAAAATCTTTAAAAAAAAGGACACAAACAATGAATCATGGAACACTTCATCTAAAACTAATGATGTAATGTATGGGGATTAACATAAGAATTAAAAAAAACAAACAAAAAAATAAAAAATAAAAAAAAGGAATTCCGTTTTAACTTACTCATTGGCTTTTAGTTCTGTTTATAATTTTTTTAGTTTTGGCTCTGTAGATTATAGCAGACATCCTTAACTTTTCAGTCTAATTAGAGTTAGTATTGTACTAGTTCTCCTAACACATAAAAACCTTGTAACCATACAGTCCAGTTACGAGTAGCTCTGTATTTTATTATTATGGTTGCTATATAGTATATACCATAACATACATACCTATGTAACATATTATACATTATAAACCCCACATGACAATGTTATGGGGTTGTTTTGTTGTTTTTGCTTCAAAGACATGCAAACTTTATTCCCACTAATTTAATATTAGAAAACTTTTTTATTCTATTTTATTTATTTATTTGACAGAGATATAGCGAGAGAGGGAACACAAGCAGAAGGAGTGGGAGAGGGAGAAGCAGGCTCCCCACTAAGCAGGGAGCCTGATGCAGGGCTTGATCCCAGGACCCTGGGATTATGACCTGAGCTGAAGACAGACGCTTAACTGGCTGAGCTACTCAGGCACCCCAATTTCACTTATTTCTTTAAAGATGTCTGGATGTAGAAATTTTTCAGTACCTGGGGCACCTGGGTGGCTCAGTCAGTTGAACCTCTGACTTCCAATCAGGTCATGATCTCAGGGTTCTAGGATAGAGCCCTACGTTGGGCTCCCTGCACAGCAGGGAGTCTACTTGTCCCTCTGCCCCTCCCCCTGCTCATGCTCTCTCTCTCTCAAATAAATAAATAAAATCTTTAAAAAAAACCAGAAAAACCAAAAAAGAAATTTTTCAATACTTCAGATATGTCCATCCATTGTCTTATGACATATATAGTTTCTGGTAAGACAGCAGCCATCATTCAGATTGTTGTTCATTGTATCCAGTGTGTCATTTATCTCTGGCTGCTTTCAACATTTTCAGTAGTTTGACTATTTAATGTCTAAGAATAATTTTCTTTGTATTTATCCTGCTTGCGGTTTGCTATATTCTTGAATATAAATTGTCTTTTACCAAATTGGGGGAACGTAGACATTATAACTGAATAATAATATTTTCTTTTCTGATCCAAGCTCTCTCTTTTGCTTCTGGGATTCAGTTACACATATGTTAGGCCTTTAGCTATTGTCTCCCAGATCTCAAAGGCTTAATTAATTTTTTTTTTCTCTCTGTTCTTCAGATTGGCTTATTTCCATTGTTCTGACTAAATTTACTCATGTCTTTCTCATCTCCATTTTCTTTAAGTCCATCCAGTGACTTTCTTATTTCATATATTGGTGTTTTTTTTTCATTTCTAGAATTTCCATTTGGTTCTTTTTCATAGTTTCTGTTTCTCTGCAGAGATTTCCTATCTTTTCTCTTATTTCAGTCATTTTCCTTTATTTCATTGAACATAATTATGATAACTTCTTTGCCAGTCTTGCTATTAATTCTAACATTTGTGTCATTTTGAAGTTGGTGTCCATTTACTATATTTTCTCTTGAGAATAGGTCACATTTTCCTATTTCTTTATATATTGAGTAATTTTAGATTTTATCCTGGAACTGTAAATGTCATGTGGATTCTGTTTTATTCTTCCAGAGAAGGTTGATGCTTTATTTTAGCTGGCAGTTCAGTTGGTTGGACTCAAACTGCAAGTCACACATCCATTCCATTTGTCTGGTTTCTTGACTTACATTAATTCGTTTATATTACATTTAATCTGTGCACCATTCAAAAGTCAGCCAGAAATTTAAGCGTTATGTGTATACAGAATATGGGACCTCCTCTCTGACTCCCTCCTTTATATGATTTCCTCACTTTCTAGCAGCTATGATTGTCCCAAACTTTGCCCTCTATTTCTTTCTTTCTTTTTTTTTAAATAATTGTTATTTGAAATTCAAATTTAGTTGAGTGTTCTACATTTTATTACTATTTTTTTTAAAAGATTTTATTTATTTATTTGACAGAGGGAGACACAGCGAGAGAGGGAACACAAGCAGGGGGAGTGGGAGAGGGAGCCCAATATGGGGCTCGATCCCAGGACCCTGGGATCATGACCTGAGCTGAAGGCAGACGCTTAACCACTGAGCCATTCAGGCGCCCCTTGCCCTCTATTTCTTTACGCTATTAAAGACTAGATTTTCCCACAGAGTTTGAGCAGTCCTGTTTGGGATACCTTCCGTAAACCTGTAAGTTGGGAGGAGGAGGTAAAGTTAACTATGCCAGCTCCTTCTTCTGAGTATTGGTACCCCTTTTGAATCTTGCCTGTTTTTGTTCACCTCTCTAGGGCCTTTTTATAATTTTGCCCTGAGGGGGCGCCTGGGTGGCTCAGTCGGTTAAGCGGCTGCCTTCAGCTCGGGTCATGATCCCGGGGTCCTGGGATCGAGCCCCGCATCGGGCTCCCTGCTCAGCGGAGAGCCTGTTTCTCCCTTTCCCTCTGCCTGCCGCTCTGCCTACTTGTGCTGTCTATCTGTATGTCAAATAAATAAATTTAAAAAAAATTTTTTTTTGCCCCGAGTTTATCATTGTTGTCTGCAGGAAATGTGATCCAGTAGGAACTTACTTGGCCATATTGGAAGCAGAATTCCTGTACTGGCTAACAGAAATTTGTATACATGTATGTTAGTGTTATTTCTATCACTTAGGGTTTTGTTTGGGACCTCTGCTTTCTGGACCCCATGACACATTCTTTTGAATATCCTTAAGGATGACAAAGTTTTAGACTTTAAGTCTAGTTTTTTTTTTTTTTTTTAATAACCAGAACAACACTTGGAGTCAAGAATAGTAAATATATTTTCCAGTGAACAATAAATAAAATGAACAAGTTGAGTTATTCTTTTATTGGGTCAAAAATAAAGTGGGTCTTTTTTTTTTAAAGATTTTATTTATTTGAAAGAGAGAGAGAGAATGCGGTGAAGGGCAGAGGGAGAAGCAGACTCCCCACTGAGCAGGGAGCCTGACGCGAGACTCGAACCTGGGACTCCAGAATTTATGACTGGAGCCAAAGGCAGACGCTTAACCAACTGAGCCACCCAGGTGCCCGGTAAATGGGTCTTTGACATAATGAGAATTACCACTGTAACTAATAAACTGATTTTGAAAATGTTTAAAAGAGGAATCCTCAGGTACTTTTGAACATTGACATTTATATATCTTTGTTAGGGAGTTACCTTGTCATATTCTTTGCCCATTATTTATTGGAATATTTTTCACGTACTTTTTTTTTTAAGGCCTTTCTAGCAAGGGTTGTAACTTTTTTTCAATCATTTATATTGAAAATATTTTTATACAGCTTGTCACTTATCTTCCTTTATCCAATTTCCATTGGAAATTTCTCATGCAAATGATTTACAATTTTTTGTAGTCAAATCTTTCCATTTTCCCTTTATGAAATTTGTTTTTATGCTTACAGAAGTCTTCCTAACCTCCCATTAGATGACTAATCATATGTTCTGTATTATTTTACCTTTTGAAAAATTATTATTATTTAAACTTTTATCTGGAATTTATTGTGCTGAATGATGTGAGGTAGAGATCTAACTTAATTTTTCAAAGTAGTTTACAAATGGTCTTAGCATCATTTATCAGATCATTTATTCTATCCTTATTTAAAAGTTAAGCTTCGGGGCGCCTGGGTGGCTCAGTCGGTTAAGCGGCTGCCTTCGGCTCAGGTCATGATCCTGGAGTCCCGGGATCGAGTCCCGCATCGGGCTCCCTGCTCAGCAGGGAGTCTGCTTCTCCCTCTGACCCTCCCCCTCTCATGCTCTCTCTCTCTATCTCATTCTCTCTCTCAAATAAATAAAAATAAAATCTTTAAAAAATAAATAAATAAATAAAAGTTAAGCTTCATCATATACTAGCTATATATATATGCTGTACTAGAATCTGTATGTGTAGATAGGTAAACATGCACACTAGCATTTGTTCTCGGCTGTTTTATGTTTGTATATCCTTGAAACACAACTTTACTGTTTGAGTTACTGTAGCTTTTGTGATATGTTTTAATACTAGTGATGTGAATTTACACACACCCCTTTTTATATATGGTGCAATATTCCTTTGGCTTTTCCCACCTACATAACACTTTATACAGACTTCAGAATATTTTAAGTCCCATTAACTCCCCTTCCGCCAAATCCTCATGGTACTTTTTTTATTGAGATACAGTTAACAAATAACATAATAGTTTCAGGTGTGTAACGTGATTATTCAGTAATATATGCAAAGTGGTCACCATAATGTCCAGTTGGCATCCATCACTACATGTAGTCACATATTTTTTTTTCTTGTGATGAGAACTTTTTTTTTAAGTAGGCTCCATACCCAGGTGCCCGTTTGAGAATCATTCTTGACTCTCTCAGATTCTGCCTTCAGACTCTCAGCAGTCCTATCATTCTATCTTTTTTTTTTAAGATTTTTATTTATTTATTTTTGAGAGAGAAACAGAGAGAGCATGAGTGGGGGGGAGGGGCAGAGGGAGAAGTAGACTCCCCTCCGAGCTGGGAGCCTAACGCGGGACTCAATTCCAGGACCCTGGGACCACGACCTGAGCTAAAGGCAGACGCTTAACGACTGAGCCACCCAGGTGCCCCCTTTCACTCTATCTTTAAAATGCATATAGAGGGGCGCCTGGGTGGCTCAGTCGTTAAGCATCTGCCTGGTGGTCGTGATCTCAGGGTCATGGGATCTAGCCCCGCATGATCAGTGTGGAGTCAGCTTGAGATTTTCTCTCCCTCTCCCTCTTTACCTCTCCCTCTGCCCCTCCCGCTCATACTGTCTCTCTCTCTCTCTCTCAAATAAATCTTCAAAAAAAACTCCATGCAGAATCCATTTACAGTAGCACTACCTTGGTCTAAAATGTTCCTTTCTCTTACTTAGTCTATTACAGTAGGCTTATTCTGACCTTTGCCCCTTCCATCCAGTCACAAAACAGCAACCAGAGTGATCTTTTAAGATGTAAGTTGGATTATTTAACACCACTGTTCCAAGCCCCTCCAGAAGGTTCCTCTCACTCTGAAAGAAGTATCAAGCCCTGTCTGGGGCCTACTTCTTTCTGACCTCATCCCTACCACTCTCCTCATTGCTTACTCCTCACTGGCCAAACCAGCCTACTCATTCTTGAGTCATGCCAGACAGTCATGCTCTGGGCCTTTGCACTTCTGCTGCATTCACTGCATAGTTTACTTTTTGTGTCATTCAGATCTCTATTCAGGAGTCAGCCTTATCAGAAAGTTCTTTACCCATGATCTATAGAAATGAATACTCTACCCCAGGCACTCTCTGTCCCCTACTGGACTTTATTTTTTAGCCCTTACCATCACCTGACAACAGGTTTTTGCTTTTGCTTTTGCTTTGCTTATTTATTGTCTCCCACCAGAATGTAGAAACTTTATTTTTATTTACTGTATTAATCTCTAGTGCTTAGAAAAGTTCCTGGAGAATAGACCTCTTCCCACACCACTAATAAGTATTATTGACCAAACACATGGATGAACTCAGCCTGTAGTAGTTTTGGAAAGAAAAACTTGGACACCTCCCTCCTTTTTCTGTTCTTTGCTTATTAGCCTTTTCTGGTTTTTTAGCTCTTGTGTCAAATTTTTAGGCAGAATTATCGAGATACAACAAACACGTAGAATGAGTAATTCAGTATTTTTAAATGTTCAATTGGATGAGTTTGACAAAAATACACTAGTGTAAACACCACCACAATTGTGATTATGGAACATTTCCATCACTTTTGTATTGATTTTGTTAACTTAACCTTATCCAGAAAATCATCCTTTTCTCTAACATCACATTTTTTAATCTCTTTACTAACAAAAAATTAAGACTGTATTGTTATATCCACTTTCCATTGCTAATTTGATTTATCTCTCCGATTTTTTTCTTAAATTCGTTAGCAATATGCATTTCTTAGTTTTCAAAAACTAGCTCTTATATTTGTTATTTTGCAATTTTTATTTCTATATTTTCTTTTATTTGTCTTAGACGTGATTTGTTCTACTTTTGTTGAATCTTCTATGTTTATCTGTTTTTTATTATTTACTTAAAAGTTTTATAGCTTTGGGGGCGCCTGGGTGGCTCCGTCGGTTGGGCGTCTGCCTTCGGCTCAGGTCATGATCCCAGGGTCCTGGGATCGAGCCGCACATTGGGCTCCCTGCTCAGTGGGGAGTCTGCCGCTCCCTCTCCCTCTGCTACTCTCTCTCTCTGTCAAGTAAATAAATAAAATCTTTAAAAAAAAAAAAAGTTTTATAGCTTTGAATATGCCATTACTAGTACTTTGACCACATTTTAATCCATTTAGATGTATACTATTCTACTGATCGTTTCCTAAATAGGCTCTGATTATCATTTTGATTTTCTCTTTGATTCTGAAGTTCTTTGGGAGAATTATGTGGGTTTTTTTAAGTTGGATTTCTTAAACTTTGTTATTTCTACTTCAGGATATTTTTTTAAATTTCTGTGACCCAATTCATAATACTCTTTTTTCTTTGAACTTTCATGGATTTTGAGAAGAATGTATTTTTGTAGCATACAGAATTCAGTATATAGCTATTGGATTATCATTATTAATTACACTATTCTAATTGTATTATTTTTACCCGCTTGATATGTTAAAAAATGAATGGTGATACGTATTAGTGGTATTAGTCTACTACTACAGTTGTGCTTTTGTCAGTTTCTCCTTGTATTTTAAAGGATTTTGTTTCTATATTTTCATTGCAGTTCATTCTTGCCTCGTATCCTACTTTGGGTTTTTTGTTTTGTTTTGGTGTTTATCTTTGCCTAATAGATTTTTTTCTTATCTTCCTCTCACCCCCTTTTTTCTAAATCTCATTGCTTTAGGTATGTCTCTTCTAAATCATATTTACAACATTGCATTAAAAAATTATTGAGATGAAATTCATATAACATATAAAATTAGCCATTTAAATGAATAATTCCCTGACATTTAGAACATTTACAGTGGGTTGTGCAACCACCACCTCTTTATTCATTGCACTTTAATTCCACTTCTTTATCTTTAATTGAAAAAATATTTTTCTCTACTTCTCCCAGGAACAATTAAACAGGATATAATAGTCTCTCGTTTTAGTTAGGATTACGTTCAGCTGCAAGAAACAGAAAATTCCAAAATACAGTAACAGTAACTTAAATAAGATAGAAGTAGATTTTTCTCTCAAGTCAAAGAAGCTCAGAGGTTTTCTGGTTTGGCACTTCATGGGTGTCATGGACCAAGGCTCTTTCCGTTTTGTTGCTCTGCTGTACATCGTTTTCATTTCCAAAGACCCATAGAGTCTAAGATGGCTATTGGAATATGATGCCTTTTCATCTGCATACAAGCCTGTGGGAAGTAGAAACAGTTAAAAGAAGGCATGCAGGACTGCCAAGGTGGCTCAGTCGGTTAAGCGTCTGCCGTCGGCTCAGGTCATGATTCTAGAGTCCTGAGATCAAGCACCACATTGGGTTCCCTGCTCAGTGGAGAGCCTGCTTCTCCCTCTCCCTCTGCCTACCACTTTCCCTGCTTGTGCTCACACTCGCGCGCTCTCTCTCTCTCTCTCTAATAAGTAAAATCTTAAAAAAGAAGGAATGCAATTCTAAAAAAAAAAAATTTTAAAGATGCCTCTCCCTTTAAGTACCTGAGAGTTCATACACACTTCTAATTCTGTTGGCCAGAACTGAGTCACATGGCCAAACCTAGCTGCAAGGTAAACTGGGAAATACTTTTATTCTAGGCATCATATGCATAGCTAAAAATCAAGAGTTCTGTTACAGAGGAAGAGTAGGAGAACAGATCATGGAAAACAACTTGCAGTTTCTGTCACACCTCCCCATGCATAAAAGTAGGACTTCCTGTATCCCGCTTCTCTCACCACTCCTCCATTTCCTAGTTTTTATAGGTGTCAGTGAGATTTTTAGATAATAGCAGCTATTTATTTAGGCTTACATTGTGCCAGTATTTAATCTTCACAATAGTCTTACCTCGGGTAAGCACTGCTATATCGCCATTTTACAGATAAAGAAACTGAGACTCAGATTAAGCACTTTACCTAAGGTCACACATCTGTAATTCAAACCTGTGCTGTGATGTCCAGATTAACCACTTTATACTCTCAACCCTATTATCATTAAATGTTTTTATACTGTGTGTACATTGTATATCATCTCTTTAAAGAATAATTTTTAACATTGGTACTGTTTTTAGAATCCTGTTAACATTGCTAATATAGAATGAACTATCTTTTACTCTTTCTGCTTTTTGTCATTTGTTTTTTAAAACAATGTATCTACTTTTGCTCTTGGGTTTTGTTTTTGTTGGTTTTTGTTGTCAAAATTTTCAAACATACAGGAAAAGTAAAGAGAATAGTATAATGAATCACCGTGTAGCTTGAGCAGGTGTCAACATTTTGCCAATCTTTTTTTCAATCATTTTCCTTGTCCTCCTGCCAGATTTTTATTCTTGGGGGTTTTAAATCAAACCCCATTCATCATATTGAAAATACTTCAGTAGATGTCACTAACTTGTAAAGCTTTTTTCCCTAACATGACCTCATAACATTATTATACATATCAAAGTGAATAATTTGTAAATATCATATAGTCCATTTTCAAATTCTCCAGATTATCTCAAAAATGCCATTTTGCTGGCTAGAATCAAAAACATAAGAAACAGCAAGTGTTGGGGCGCCTGAGTGGCTCAGTCGTTAAGTGTCTACCTTCAGCTCAGGTCATGATCCCAGGCTCCTGGGATCGAGCCCCACATCAGGCTCCCTGCTCCGTGGGAAGCCTGCTTCTCCCTCTTCCACTCCCCTTGCTTGTGTTCCTTCTCTTGCTATCTCTCTCTCTGTCAAATAAATAAAATCTTAAAAAAAAAAAAAAGAAAGAAAGAAACAGCAAGTGTTGGTGAGGATGTGGAAAAAAAGGAACCTTTGTGCACTGTTGGTAGGAATGCAAACTGGTGCAACCACTCTGGAAAACAATATGGAGGCCCCTCAAAAAATTAAAAATAGAACTACCACAGGATCCAGTAATTCTACTTCTGGGTATTTATTTACCCAAAGAATATGAAAACACTAGGGGCGCCTGGGTGGCTCAGTCATTAAGCGTCTGCCTTCGGCTCAGGTCATGATCTTAGGATCCTGGGATCGAGCCCCGCATCGGGCTCCCTGCTCAGCGGGAAGCCTGCTTCTCCCTCTCCCACTCCCCCTGCTCGTGTTCCCTCTATCGCTGTGTCTCTCTTTGTCAAATAAATAAATAAAATCTTATTTAAAAAAAAAAGAATATGAAAACACTAATTCAAAAAGATATGCACACCCATATGTTTATGGCAGCATTATTTACAATAGCCAAATTATGGAAGCAGCCCAATGTCCATTGATAGATGAATGGATAGATAAAGAAGAGGTAGTATGTGTGTGTGTGCATACGCACACACATACACACAATGGAATATTTCTCAGCCATAAAAAATAATGAAATTTTTCCATTTGCAGCAACATGGATTGATCTAGAGGATAAGTGATATAAGTCAGAGAAAGACAAATACCATATGATTTCACTCATATGTGGAATTTAAAAAACAGAACAAGCAAAGAAAATGAGACAAATTAAAAAAACCAGACTATTAACTATAGAGAACAAACTGGTGGTTACCAGAAGGAAGGTGGGTGAGGGGATGGGTGAAATAGGTGATGGGGATTAAGAGTACATTTATCACGATGAGCACTGAGAAATACAGAGAATTGTTGAATCACTGTATTATACACCTGATATTAATATAACACTGTATGTTAACTATGCCAGAATTAAATTTTTTTAAATGCCATTTCACAATGGCTTCATTAGAATTAAGATCTGATAGGCAAGCTCCATACTTTGTTTTTGATTGATATGATATCAAGGTCCTTTTAATGTATAATAGTTTCCCCTCCTCCCTTGTTTTACTTTTTTGTTGTTTTTATTATGCACTACGTTAATACACTGCATAACCTTCTAGAACAATTAGATGAACATAACTGAGTTATTTTTCATCAATCAGGAAAATGCTTCCTTAATAATTTTCTCCAAACGCTTTGACACATAGTAATGATTAACTTCAGAGACTATCTCTTCCCATCAAATTCCACTGATATGGATAACGGACAGCCCTTTTTTCCTTGCTCATTAATGAACCTGTGGGTGTGCGCACTGGCTATGCTGGAGTGACCAAGCACATGGCCAAGATGCCAATCCAGGGCAGAATCTCAAATCCTTCCCACTTCCCTTTTTTAAATGCCATTTAACACTATTTGTTGAAGATATTCTTGATTTCTTTTTAAACAATGTTCTTGAGTTTTCACTAATATCTTGTTTTACTGGGATACATATTTTTTTTTTAAAGATTTTATTTATTTATTTGAGAGAGAGAGAATGAGAGACAGAGCACGAGAGGGAAGAGGGCAGAGGGAGAAGCAGACCCCCCGCTGAGCAGGGAGCCCGATGTGGGACTCGATCCCGGGACTCCAGGATCATGACCTGAGCCGAAGGCAGTCGCTTAACCAACTGAGCCACCCAGGCGCCCACTGGGATACATATTTAAGTAATATTTTTTTCTGAAAGAAAAATGTTTATTATCTTTCTAAGTCTTAGTTTATCTGAGAATGTTTTTTCTTTTGCTCTTCTCCACACATGGCTAACTAGTATTCGGGCAGAAAAGTCTGAAGCCAATTGGATTTGGGGGGGTGGTTAATGTGTATAGGATTATTTTTTCCCTCATTATCCTTGGAAATTAAAGACTGAACCAAGATATGTCTGGCAAATGTCTGATAGGTGTCCTTTCATTCTGTGCCAAAGACAGGCATTACTAATTGATCATGGCACTCTTTCCCACTGAACACAAATGAAGCCTCTGATTCCTTAAAACAAAAAACAAAACACTTTTTTTGCCATCACTAATGAAGGTGTTGGTCTCTTACTAAGTTTCTTAACATGCACTCAGAATGTTCAGGCTTTAAATCTTTCAGGAAAGTTTCTCTCTCTTTTTTAATCCTTTTCTTTCTCATTTTTTGAAATCATTGCTCTTCTCCTGTCTGTCTTGATCTCTCTGAAGTAGCTTTTAAAGATTAGGGATCTGGGGTGCCTGTGTGGCTCAGTCAGTTGAGCATCGACTCTTAGTTTCAGCTCAGGTCATGATCTCATGGGTCCTGGGATAGAGCCTGCATCAGGCTCCGCACTCAGCGCAGAGTCCGCTTGAGATTCTCTCTCTCCCTCTGCCCCTCCCACTCATGTGCTCTCTCTCTCTCTCTAAAATAAATAAATAAATATTTTTTTAATTAAAAAATAAAGATTAGGGATATGTCTCCATATTTCTTTACTTAATTTTCATCTCTATTTTTAATTCTGTGTTGTAGAAGAAGCTCAAGCAAGTGTTCTGTTTCACTGTTTTTGGTTTTCTGTTGTTCTTAACTGCTACTGACTGCCTTACGTGTAGTTTTTCCTAATCATTTTCTCATTTAACTGCCTAATTTAATTTGAAATACAATTTAGTATGTGTGTTTTTTTTTACCTTTTTTACTGAGCTTCAACTTTCATAAAGTAATGTACACTACTCTTAAGTTTAAGCTCAGTACATTTTTATATATGCTTGTATTCATGCTAACTGCCACCCAGATCAAGATATAGAATATTTCTGTGGGATGTCTGGGTGGCACAGTCAGTTAAGCATCCAACTCTTGGTTTTGGCTCAGGTCATGATCTCAGGATGGTGAGATCAAGCCCCACATCAGGCTCCACACTTAGCATGGAGTTGGCTTGAGGTTCTCTCTCTACCTCTCCCTCTGCCCCTCCCACTAATACTCTCTCTCTCCCTCTCTCTCAAATAAATAAATCTTTGGGGGGGAAAAGATACAGAGTATTTCTGGCATCCCAGTAGTTTCCTTTATGCCCCCTCTTATTTATAGTCTCCCTCACACAGGTAACTATTATTCTCACCTCACTCACTATCAGTTCGTTTTGCCTATTTTTGAACTGTATATAAACAGACTCATATAGTACATACCCTGTGTGTCTGGCTTCTTTTGTTCAACACAGCCTATGAGAGATTCATCCCTGTTGGCTGCATGTAAGTAGTTCATTCTTCATGATTGCTGTGTAGTATTTTTTTGTATGAATACACCACAATTTGTTTATTATACTATTGATGAAAAGACTGTTTTTGGTTTTCTGTTGTTCTTAACTGCTACTGACTGCCTTATGTGTAGTTTTTCTTAATCATTTTCTCATTTAACTGCCTAATTTAATTTGAAATACAATAGTTTATTTTACCAGTCTTGGCTATTATGACTAAAGCTACCATCAGTTGCATATAACATCCAGTGCTCATCACATCATGTGCCCTCCTTAATGCCCATCAGTCAATTACCCCATCTCCCTACCCACCTCCCCTCCACAACCCTCAGTTTGTTTCCTATGGTTAAGAGTCTCTCATGGTTTTTTCTCCCTCTCTGATTACTTCCCATTCAGTTTTCCCTCCCTTCCCCTATGATCCTCTGTGCTGTATCTTATATTCCACATATGAGTGAAACCATATGATAATTGTCTTTCTCTGATTGACTTATTTTGCTCAGCATAATACCCTCCAGTTCCATCCATGTGAAGTAAATAGTAAGATTTCATCCTTTCTGGGTGCCTGGGTGGCTCAGATGGTTAAGCGTCTGCCTTTGGCTCAGGTCATGATCCCAGGGTCCTGGGATTGAGCCCCGGGTCAGGCTCCCTGCTTAGTGGGGAGCCTGCTTCTCCCTCTGCTTCTCTCATGAATGAATGAATAAAATCTTAAAAAAAAAAGATTTCATCCTTTCTGATGGCTGAGTAATATTCCATTGTGTGTATATACCACATCTTCTTTATCCATTCCTCTGTTGATGGACATCTGGGCTCTTTCTGCTGTTTGGCTATTGTGGACATTGCTGCTATAAACATTGGGGTGCAAGTGCCCCTTCGGATCACTGCATTTGTATCTTTGAGGTAAATACCTAGTAGTGCAATTGCTGGGTTGTAGGGTAGCTCTATTTTTTAACTTCTTGAGGAACCTCCATACTGTTTTCCAGAGTGACTGTACCAGCTTGCATTCCCACCAACAGTGTAAGAGGGTTCCCCTTTCTCCGCATCCTCACCAACATTTATTGTTTCCTGTCTTGTTAATTTTAGCCATTCTGACGGGTGTGAGGTGGTATCTCATTGTGGTTTTGATTTGTATTTCCCTGATGCCAAGTGATGTGGAGCGATTTTTCGTAACACTTGACTTTGATTTTGGTTATAATTTTACCCATTCTGGTGGGTGTGAAGAAGTATCTCATTGCAATTTTAATTTGCATTTTCCTCATGAATAATAATGTTAAGTACCTTTTCTTCTGCTGTAGGCCATTTGGATATCCTCTTCTATGGAGTGCCTATTCCTAATTTTTTTTTTTTCCTGGGGTGGTTTGTCTTTTTTCTTACTGATTTGCAGAATTATTTTTTTAGTCTGAATATTAAGATCTATGTTGGACGTATATATTGAAAATATCTTCTCTCAGTCTGGCTCACATTTTTACTCTCCGTGTCTTTTGATGAACACAAGTTCTTAATTTCAATGAAGTCAAATTTTTTTTCTTTTATGGTTAGTGCTTTTTGTGTCCTATTTAAGCAATGTTTGCCTACTCACAGGGCACCTGGGTGGCTCTGTCAGTTAAGCATCGCCTTTTGAAAGAGAGTGTGTGCACTCTCTCTTTCAAAAAAAAAAAAAATGTTTGCCTACTCCAAGATCATGAAGATATTCTGTATTTTCTTTTAGAAGTTATTTTACCTTTCACGTTTAAGTCTGTAGTCCATCTGAAATTTTTGTTTAAGGCATGAGGTAGAGGCAAGGTGAATTTTTTTCCAGATATCCAGTTGCTCCAGCACCATTTATTGAAAGTTCCATTTTCCCCATTGAACTGCAGTGGTGTCTTATCATAAGTTGGGTGATTGTATATATTTGGGTCTTTTTCCTCACTTTCTGTTCTGTCCCAGTGGTCTGTTTATCTGTCCTTGTGCAGTTACTATTAAATCTTAATTAGTACTGGGGTGCCTGGGTGGCTCAGTCGTTAAGCATCTGCAGGGAGTCTGTTTCTCTCTCTCCCTCTGCCCCCCCCCCCCGCTTGTGCTTGCTCTCTCTTTCTCTCTCTCTCTGTCAAATAAATAAAATCTTAGAAAAAAAGAAGAGGGGCACCTGGGTGGCTCAGTCATTAAGCATCTGCCTTTGGTTCAGGTCATGGTCCCAGGGTCCTGGGATCGAGCCCCACATCGGGCTCCCTGCTCAGTGGGAAGCCTGCTTCTCCCTCTCCCACTCCTCCTGCTTGTGTTCCCTCTCTTGCTGTGTCTCTCTGTCAAATAAATAAATAAAATCTTTTTTAAAAAATCTTAATTAGTATTAATTTTAAAAGTTTCCAAAATTTTCAGTGACTCTCCTAGAGAGACACTTATCCCTTAGATTTGTATCCTTCTGTTCACTTGTAATCCCTTTTTTTTTTAAGTAATCTCTACACCCAACATGGGGCTTGAACTCACAACCCCCAAGATCAAGAGTCACATGCTCCACCAATGGAGCCAGCCAGGCGCCCCCAAATATAATACCTTTTCATATGTTTGGTGAATTTTTTTTTCATCCTCATTCCAGTCCCATCTGCAGTTTGTCTTGCAGAAAATTCCTCATAGTTTCTGGTATGTGGTTGCCTAGGTCTGATATATGCATTTCAGTGGAAAACTGGAAGGATGGACAATATAGTTAGAAACATGTACTTAAAGCCATTCTAATTACAAGCCAGTGCTAATTTTTTTTTTAATGAGTTTCTGGCCTTCCCAGTTGAATATTTTGAAAGTCATGTTCATTTTATTAAGGTGAGCATTGTTCTTAAAATATACTTGCATGGATTTATATGTGTGTCTTAATACTTCATAACAAGCAGCTGTACTCCTCTCCTGTAAAACTCAGGAAGAAGCAATCCAGTGATTGATGAAGATGTCCCCTAAGTCTTTCTGTGTTGGTCTCAGCTCTGCAGCTTGGTATATCCCCCACGCCCCCAGCCTGAATATGAGGAGCACAGAGGTTCAGTAGGCTACACTGAGAAAGATGAAGGCAATGTCAGAAATCCAGAATGGGGTGGGAATGGTTGTTTTGAAACTCAAGAGTTTCAGACGATCTGCCTGTGTGCCTTTATTTGATAAAAGTTCCATGTGGATCTTTTGCGAGCTGGGTAAGAGACGCCAGCCCTGGCATTAGGGCTAAGCCAGAGTTTTGTGTACTTATGGAGCCAGAGCCCTTGCCCAAGCCGGCTCATGAAGACACAGCTGGGGAGCAAGGACTATTTCCTATATTTGCTGTAACTCTAGTGCTGGTTATAATTCTCAGGAATCGGTATGTAAATAAGAACACACATCTAGAGGTTTGGGAGTCATTACACCTGGCTTTTTTGTTTATTTGTTTTGCTTTTTAATGTAGCGAAAGTATGTGGATTTACTGTTGTTTTTTTTATGCTCTATGGTGAAAAAAAAGGCACAGAAGTTTTTAAATTTTTACATTGTAATTCAAATACAAGAATCAGAACTGACCCTCCAGTGATATTTTTTGAAGAGGAAAGCGGTAATAGGAAATTTAACTAGGAAGACCCTATACTTCAATTGTAAAGATATCTTCTTTCTCCAAGAATTAGTCCTGATTAGGGTTCAGACCCACTAATACAGAGTGGGAGGGGGTAAATCACAACTAAAGACCTTGGCACTTCTATAAGAAATTTAAATAACAGGCAGACATATAGAGAGTCAAAAATATGTGCTTGGTGCCAGCTCAACCACAGAGAAGATACTGCATTTGTGGTCCAGGGAAGTTAAATATTTGTGGTCAGCTTAAAATTCAACATAAAACTCTCATCTGTGATGGAAATTATCCAGAAACTGCATGGAGGGCGTGCAAGTTGCATAAACTCTCAAAGGCTTCTCTCACGCGGCCGGGCTAGAAGAGCCTGTTCTCCTTTCTTTACCCCGTGTGGCTAGCAAGCCCTTCTAAGGCTGTCTCTGCTTTGTGGCTCACCCCTTCACGTCTCCTCTAATGGCACTTTTTCCAGGAGCCTTTCCGTGCTCACCTTTTATAAAATAGCAGTACCCTCCCCACCCTGTTACTCTCTGTCCCTCTTACCCTACTTAATTGTTTTCATAGGACTTCTCACTACTTGTCCTGTGTTTATTTGCTTATTAGTTCCTGAGTCTCACAAGAACATGAGGCTCGTGACAGCAGGAACATTGTTGTATCCACTGCTCTATTCCTTACACCTTGAATAAGGCCTGCCACACATAGCAGGTGCCTGTTATTTATTGAATGAATTCAGTGGAATACCTTAAAATATTTTTAGAAGTATAGTCTAGGGAGCAAAAAACTTAGTAGAGGGTACCTTTACACAGTAAAACCTCAGACTGTGAAATCAGCCTGAAACACCTCAACTGTCTTACTTTCTGTTCAGTGGTAGCTGCATATTGTCCCTCACAGCAAGACTAGTACTTGCAAGCAGTGCCTGAGCCTTCGGATGTACAAGGTACCTCTTGCCATAACATCTGGGTTACACTTAAAGATGGAATTAACACATTTTAATTTTCACAGTAAAAAATGTTAGTGTTTCTGGCCTTCACCTTTGTTGAAGACCCTCCTGACGTTGATTACTGTGGTAAAAGTAAGCTAGAGAAAATACTGTTAAGAAAATGTTAAGAGAGGGCGCCTGGGTGGCTCAGTTGGTTAAGCGACTGCCTTCGGCTCAGGTCATGATCCTGGAGTCCCGGGATCGAGTCCCACATCGGTCTCCCTGCTCAGCAGGGAGTCTGCTTCTCCCTCTGACCCTCCTCCCTCTCGTGCTCTCTCTCATTCTCTCTCTCGCAAATTAAAAAAAAAAAGAAAATGTTAAGAGAAAATGCATTTTGCAGTACTGTATCCTGTATTTATTGAAAAAAATCTGCATATACATGGACCCGTATAGTGAAGGGTCAACTGTAGTTTGTGATTGTTTGCATGTCTTCCTATGTGTGTGCTTCAGAAATAGTGCCCTTTCTGGGCAGCATGCAGACTGGAGCACATATATATATATGCTTCTCCTATTCTTTTGTGATACATAAATGCAGCCTCGTCTGTCCAACCTTTGTGTCATTTGAGATCATGCCTGGTTGAGGGGTCTCTTGTTGCTGACCACTCCCAGGCCTGATGGATTTGAGTAACAAACAGGATTTTTCTCCAATCTGCTTTGTTTTGCTTCCTTTTCTAGGTTTTTCAGTCCTCCCAACAGAAAAACTCTGTTGCAATAAACTCATTCGGTTTTCTGGATGTGTTCCAGAACTTTATTGTTGATGATCTTTAGCATTTGGTATGAAATTTGTTTCACAAATGATGTTGATGATCTCTAAGATATGCTGTTAAGTTAAAAAAAAAATGGCAAAGTATATCATCATTGATATAAATATATTTATAAAAGGTATAGGGAGAGCCCACAGTTAATCATATATGGCAGTGTATGCATAAATATCTCCAAAGCACACCCTGGAAATTGGCAACAGGGCTGGGGAACAGAGGGTCTAGAAATCAGAATAAGATTTTTTTTTTTTAAATTCAGCCTTTTGTACTGTTTGTATTTGCCATGTGCCATGTGTTTAAAGTACACATTACTAAGCAACTTCAGTTTGACCTGATACTGGAAGCCGAGGTGCCACCATATCTTCAGTGCCTCCTAGAAGATGCTCTTTTTTTTTTTTTTTTAAGATTTTATTTATTTATTTGACAGAGAGAGACACAGCAAGAGAGGGAACACAAGCAGGGAGAGTGAGAGAGGGATAAGCAGGCTTCCCGCTGAGCAGGGAGCCCGATGCGGGGCTCTATCCCAGGACCCTGGGACCATGACCTGAACCGAAGTCAGATGCTTAACAACTGAGCCACCCAGGCGCCCCTCTTTTTTTTTTCTAAGATTTTATTTATTTGACAGAGAGAGCAAGCACAAGCAGGGGGAGGGGCAGAGGGAGAGAGAGAAACAGACTCCCTGCCGAGCAGGGAGCCCAACTTGGGGCTTGATTCCAGGACCCTGGGGTCATGACCTGAGCCGAAGGCAGACGCTAACCAACTGAGCCACCCAGGCACCCCTAGAAGATACTCTTACTGAACTTCTTTTCTACTTTATCAGCAGCAAGAGTTGGCTTTAGTTTAATTTAAAAAAAGTTCAGGCTATGTGGGGGCGTCCCTAGTATAGGCTGGTACAGAAATTTTGTCTCTGTCTTACCAGTATGAAGCACTGAAACTATACTTCAAAGTACAGTTGACCCTTGAATAACGTGGGGCTTGAGGGTGCTGATCCCCCTGCACAGTTGGAAATATGCATAAAATTCTTGGCTCCCCCAAAACTTAACTACAAATAGCCACTTTTGACCGGAAGCCTTACCAATAACATAAACAGCCGATTAATACATATTTTGTATGTTACGTGTATTATATACTGTACTTTTTAAATAAAGTAAGCTAGAGGGGAAAAAAATGTTAAGAAGTCATAAGGAAGAGAAAATACATTTACAGCACTGTACTGTATTCATCGAAAAAAATCTGCATATAAGCGGACCCATGCAGTTCAAACCCGTGCTGTTCAAGGGTCAGCTGTAGTCTGTGATTGTCTGCATGTCTTTCTATATGTGTGCTTTAGAAATAGCGTAAGCAGCATTCATAGCTACTGGCTTACTATCTCCAAGCCTGTTCTTAGTCCAATGACTTGGAAATATTTAATAAAGAACCAGAAATATATTCTGACAGCAGCTTTATGGACTATTTTGCAAATCCTGTCAAGATATACTGCATAGGCTTGGTGATCAGAAATGGATCAGATGAGATACCACCAATTCTAAGGTTTTTTGCCAGAATGACTTGTAGAAAAATAAATCTCCCTGAATTAGATGAAAGTCATAGTCTTCATTATGTTCTGTTTTGGTTGTAAGAAATTTCCATAGAAGTTATTTATTTTGTCTGGGCTTGAGTTTACTCTCTGTAAAATGGGGGTGACAGTAGTCCGTCCCTTCATAATATCTCATTAAGGATTAAATGAGATAATGTAAGTGAAAATGCCTAGATTTTAAAAATAAAAGTCTCCCTCAATGTATATGTTCTTCATAGTGAGTGGAGGGGGCAGTTAAGCAGACTCCACACGAACAGTCACAATTCAGTCCCACACCAGATTCCCATATCCCTTCCAGATCACCTTGCAGTTGCTGTTGCTGTTTTCTCTTCAGATTAAAGATTCCCTCTGAACCCTACACTGGCTCCATTTTCTGCCTTCCAGCTGTCACCATTATCCTGTGGCTTTGGATGCAGAAAACCTGTTAGATTTACCTCCTAAGCCTAGGATTCAGGCCCGGTGAGAAATTAGGCAGGATTCAGGTAGTTTTTCCGAAGGCAAGGCAGGTGTGCTTAACAGTTACATTGTCCCAGGATTCTCCTATAATGGAAACCCTCAAGTGACGGTTTGTGAGCCCTTCAGAGAACAGCAAAAACACTTGGAAATAAAACGCTGTCCTGGGCGTTCCAGCGCTTCCCATGCTGGCCCCCTTCCGGCACCATTCCTTTCTGCAATCCCACCCTGCTCTCAGTCCTGGCACAGAGTCTCACGAACATGCCACCTGCCTTTCTCTCTCTCTGGCCCCATCCTTTGGCTGCTCAGTTTATTTTTTCCACATCCTCACCCTCTTCCAGTTCCAAGCTAAATAACCCTCACAGATGGCTCGTTCCATCAGAGCTGTTTAAGAACACAGGACAGTGAACTGAGGTCCTGAAGGAGCTGCCAAAGCCCAAGGCTGCCCTTCCTACGGAGGTCCAAGACAGCTTTGTCATCAGCTCCCTAGAAGTCCGTGGACAGCGAGCAGAAAAGCTGGCAGGTTGGGTGGTGGAGTATCTCTTTAACAGTATAATCCTCTAGAAGCTAGCAACTAGTTCTCACTTAGATTTACAAGTCAGAACCTGGAGCCGGATACATTGCATACTCCATTTTCCACAGAAGACAGAGCACTTTGTAGTTGGCATATCTCCCCCACTTTTTTACAGCATGGAAACCCAACAGGAAATGGCAGTCCCATTTGTGTTTTGGATCGTGGTTTGAGTCCTTGCTGAATCTCTTTATGAACTCCTGCAGAGGTCTAGACCCCTGCCCTGCCTGACCTGGAGGGCCGTATTCCCAGCTGTCAGCACATCCTTGGGAAGAGGGTGAACTTCAGACACCTATTAGAAATCCTGCAGATGAGAGGAGACCCAGAATTTCACTATTTCTTTCCTGTCAGCAAGGACATGTAAGTTTCCTGTCTGCCTTGTCATCAGCTTTGGAACACTTTTCTCCTACATCCCCCATGCATGCTGTGGTCTATAAGCTTTTGCCCCCATTCATTATCCCGGCACCCTCCTTCCCTCTGTCATAATCAGATGTGTCTGGTTAATTTTGCCCTCATGACAAGACGGCCTTTTCCTCGTCCTCACAGTTATTCCTGTGGGACTTAAAGCCTCTCTTGATCATGGTCTCCCTCTCTTTCCCTTCCTTCTCACTCCCCTCTCTGACTGTACCCTTTGTGAGTAGGTTCCTCTGAGGTCACTGAGGAAGGGCAGTCTGTGCCATTTGCCACTCAAGGAGTCTCTTTTTCCTCAGTAAGCAGAGTTCCCTTGAGAGACCCCTTCCCTTCCTCTAATAAAAGCCATGTAGTGGGGCAGAGAACAATGGCATGTGTGGAATGGTCTGGCTAGACAAAGGGAAGTTCACTCTCAGCCACAGAGAGCAGACAGTTAAGGAAGCTTCCCCTGGAAAGAAGAGACAAGGAAAGACAAAATTCTGTGACAGGGAAATACTCCCTGAGAACTCAGTCAGAAATCAGCATCTCCTCCCTAAGCCTGATCTTTCTACCGAGAACTAAACAATTGTTCTTTCCCTTCTCTGCCTTCGTATCTTGCTCCAAGATCAAGAGTTGCCAGATGAACAACACACCCTGTTGCTCACACAGTAAAAGTTTCTCAGATTAACAGATTTGGGGAGCCTTTGGGTGCCAGGTGGACGGAGGCAACTTTGATTTCCTTTTTCTTGTCCGCATGCTCCCTGGTGAACTTTCCTCTTTACAGTACATCCAGAGTTCAAGACTGTACTGCAGAGAACTTTCTGGGGACACTCATATATAGGTCTTAACTTGGCATCCAGCAGTGACAAGTTTCGCATATTCATTCAGTTCATCAACTGATCAGCTAAGGTCTTGCCCATACTGTGTCCAGAGAAATGAAATTAATCTGAATGATAGAACTCCTTTTAGGACAGATACTCTGAGAAATTTTAAATTTCAGTATCTTGGGGCACCTGGGTGGCGCAGTCAGTTAAGTGTCTGCCTCCAGCTCATGATCCCGGGGTCCTGGAATCGAGCCCCACATCAGACTCTCTGCTTAGCGGGGAGTCTGCTTCTCCCTCTGCCTCTGCTGCTCCCCCTGCTTGTGCTCTCTCTCACTCACTCTCTCTCAAATAAATAAATAAAATCTTTAAAAAAAAAAATTCAGTATCTTTGTTCTTGCCCATACTTAGCCAGGCATCCGTTTGGTTTGTGTTTACCTGAATACAAATTCCTCAGAACTGTGTATTTTGTCCTGGGGTTGGGCCTTTGGGCTGCTGCTGAGCGGGGGTGGGGGAAGGGTATGAAAAGAACTTGAAGTAAGTCCCTTTCTCCAAAAGTAGCATTGCCTTCCTAGGAGGCTACAAAGTATAATGAGCACAGACTTTGGAGTTAGACAAATCTGAGCTTCAGTTTCCTCTTCCTCTTTCTGTCTCAAAGGATTACTGTGATAGTCAAATGAAATAACATAATGCCTGGCAACCAGCAGTTACCACTTCATCTCCACCACAGCTTTCCCAGTAAAATGGGATATTTCAGCCACTGAGAAGCTGTGACCAGTGAAAACTGCAGAGGAAGTAAAATGCTGACTTGTTCTACATACTGCTGTCCTGAACCTCCTTAATGGGCTTCTTGCACACTCGTGAGCTTTTGTTTCTAGAATGTGCCCTGCCCTGCGTTTGTATTCTGATCTCAAGAGACCACTCCTCACCTCTTTGCCCCTTGGCTTTTTTTAAGGGGCCCTTCTTGTCTTTGAATCTGGCGAGAAGTTAGCCAGAAAGCTTGCCCTCAGCCTCCTATGGGGCAGGCACACAGTTTTGGCTCATTCCCTCCAAGTGGCCTGGAGAGAGCTCCAGGGTGTCGGAGATGGCCATGGGAAAGAAATGGCTCACAAAAAGATCACGGTGTGTGAGCCAGCAGCTCCCCATTGCCGCTGGAGTAAGCTCAGTGAGGCCGCTGACAGGAGTCTTCAGAACACTAAACAGGTGATTAAAACATCAGTATAAGTCTTTCCAAACTTTACAGAAAGCCAAAAACTTAGTTTGGACACCAACAGAAATTTTCCGCTCTGGAGCTTTATAAACTGGTCTGCTGTTTCTTCCTCTGCTCTGTGGCCAGAGGGGAGCTCTGTGCTAATGATTCCATAAAACCCTCCAAGTCCTCCTGAGTGGCTTATCAGATGAGAAGAACTGATACCACCTTTTTCCATCATGAATTGTCTCTAGCCTCTCACTTTAGTTCAGATTCTGAATCTTGAGCCCTTCTGAAAAGGCCAAGCCCCGCTCTTGGCACTGTTCCCTGTGACAGAGCTGAACTCCAGCATCAAGGTCAGTGGCAGAACTGTCTTTCCTCACCTCCTTTCCAAGATGACTGCCCAGAATCATAGAACCTTTAAGAACAGAAAGAGACCTTCAGAATCATCTGCATTTTACAAACAAGGTTCAGTAACTTGCTCAAGATCACATGAGTTAAGAAAGCATGCTCTCCTAGACCCTGCTCTCCCCTGACCTGTGGCATGTCAGCCGCCTGCAGGAAAGAGACCACGCCCAAAGGAGGTCAGTCTTCAAGCCCTGAGCAACAGGAGACTGCCCGCTTTGAACTTCTGTACTAAATCAGACCTTTCCCCTTGTGGGGGCTGTGGGAGTCTCTGCCTGACGCACAGGTAAATGCTCTGGATTCATTGAGAGCTGTGGGCAGTGGAACACAAGAGCAGAGGCATATGGATAGAGGGATGGGGGAAACAGGTGATAGGGATTAAAGAGGACACTTACCATGATGAGCACTGAATAATATATAGTATTGTTGGATTACTGTATTGTACACCTGAAACTAATATAGCACTGTATGTTAACTATAATGGAATTAAAGTTAAAAACTTAATTTAAAAAAAAGAGCAGAAGCACCTTCCAGCTGCTGCATTTACTAGCTGTATGACCTTGAGCAAGTTACTTTTCTGTGCCTTGATTTCCTCATCTGTAAAATTGAGATAATGACAGCACCTACTACGTAAAGCTGTGGGGATGAGATGAGTTGGCGCATGTAAAGTATTTGGCACAGTGCCCGGCATGTAGCAGCCATTCACTAAGTGTTCGCTCTAGCTGGTAAGGAGGAGTGAAGCACACAGCAGGTTCTGTTGTTATGCCTAAAGCCCTGTGACAGAAAGCTCTCCCAGGAAGTGGCTCCGTGAGGTGGCGTGAATACTAGGCTAGGAAGTCCTTGCATCTGGCTTCAGATCTCACTAAATTTACTCAAGTTTGTTTCCTCTTCTCTATTATCATTACCTAAATGTAATAGTAACTGCTTCATAGGGTGCTGAGGATGGCCAGATCCTAAAAGTGCCATGGAAAACGTAACATGGGATTTTTTGTTACATTATGAAGAATGGACTAAAATTGTGACCACCTTCACCTAGTCTTCCAACCTTTAAAGGACTTGATTCTCAAGCTTCATTGTTCATACGTACCTGGAACACTTGCTTAGAGTGCACATTTCAAGGCCTTAGCCCTAGCAACACTTATTTAGTCCAAAGTGGAATCCATGAGTCTGCGTTTTTAATAAGCTCAGTATGTGATTCCGATGCAGGTGGTTTTTTAAAATGCTTTTTACTGTTGGGGCACCTGGGTGGCTCAGTCAGTTGAGTATCTGCCTTCAGCTCGGGTCATGATCCTGGGATCGAGCCCTACTTGGGGCTCCCTGCTCAGCATGGAGCCTGCTTCTCCCTCTTCCTCTGACCCCACTTATGCTTGCTGTCTCTCTCTAGTGCTCTCTCAATTTTTTTTTTTAAATGCTTTTTAGTGTTTAGAGGCTTAGAAAAGGGAACTGATTATTTCTTGAATTTCTTCTATGTCCCAGACATTTACCTTACTTAGACCTTATCTCAAACTGTGGCTGGACTTTAGTGAGTTAACTTTAGTTAGCCAAGCTTGTCTTATCTCCAGCTGTGAAGCATGGGCCAAGCGTAAGATTCAGGTCTCTAGATGTAGAACCTGAAAATATGACTTAATGTGGCCTTTCTACCTCAGCCCTAATCTCAGAGAATTTCTGTGTGCCATATTTTTAATATTCCATGGGGAGTCTCAAGATATGGCTGCAGTTTTTTCTCAGAGCATGACATTGGTGCTTTGAAGAACATAAGTCTTACCTCTTGCTGAGTTGTGCTATGCCTTGCCCTGGGGCAAGAGCCTCCAGTTAAGACAAGTGAAAACGTGCCCAGAGCTTGGCTTGTTGTGATATCTTATTTCAAACCCAAAACTCTGTAGGCAGCCTGTCAAAAGAGAGCACCTGTCCCTTACTGAGCCCAAACCTCCATGGGGAGCACCACCCAAAGCAGAAGGTAGCATCTCTGAGTCTGTCCAGAGTGTCTTTGTTGCACAACACAAGCAGCATGATTCACATACTGTACAGTGTGACTGGCTTCCCTCCACAATCATGTCGTCCGTGTCGTCCACGGACCCAGTGTGTGTCAGATGCTGCAGATAGATTTTGCTTTAAAGATACACATACATAAGTGTGTGTGTGTGTGTGTTTATACAAATTACAGTGCCTACCCTCAAGAATCTTACTTAGGAGAGAAAATAGGACAGATTAATGGGAGAAAAATACTGAGAAGCATAAACAAATCAACATCAAATTTATGGATGTCATGAATTTGAGAGGGAATGCATTCTTAGGTGACAAATTGAGGATCCAAATAGAACTTGATAAGCTACAATGAAAGAAGTAAATAACAACTTGAAATCAAATAGGAATAAATATGAAATCCTACCTTATCCCAAAAGTCAGCTGCACATAGCAAGCAGCAAGCAGTACAATAATAAATAAACAGGTTTTTTTATATAGTACGTGGAGGCCTCAGTGAAGGACTGTTTAAAAGGGAATAGTAAGGGGGCGCCTGGGTGGCTCAATCGTTAAGCGTCTGCCTTCGGCTCAGGTCATGATCCGAGGGTCCTGGGATCGAGCCCCTAGTCGGGCTCCCTGCTCAACGGGGAGTCTGCTTCTCCCTCTCCCTCTGTGCTCTCTCTCACTCTCAAGTAAATAAATAAAACCTTTTTTTTTTTTCTTTAAGGGAGAATAGTGGCTCGGTTGAGCATCCGACTCTTGGTTTTGGCTCAGGTCATGATCTCAGGGTCATGAGATTGAGCCCTGCATCAGGCTTCGTGTTCAGGGGGCGGGGGGGGGGGATCTGCTTGAGATTCTCTCTCTCCCTCTGCCCCTCCCCGCTCTCTCAAATAAATAAATCTTAAAAAAAAAGAAAGAAAGGATGCCTGGGTGGCTCAGTAAGTTAAGCATCTGCCTTCGGCTCAGGACATGATCTCGGGGTCCTGGGACTGAGTCCCACATCGGGCTCCCTGCTCAGCGGGGAGCCTGCTTCTCCCTCTCCCACTACCTCCTGCTCCCCCTGCCTGTGCTCTCTGTCTCTCTCTGTCAAATAAATAAAATCTTTTTTAAAAATTAATAAAATAGGGCACCTGGGTGGCTCAGTTGGTTAAGCGACTGCCTTTGGCTCAGGTCATGATCCTGGAGTCCCGGGATCAAGTCCCGCATCGGGCTCCCTGCTCAGCAGGGGGTCTGCTTCTCCCTCTGCCCTCTTCCCTCTCGTGCTGTCTCTCATTCTCTCTCTCTCAAATAAATAAATAAAATCTTTAAAAAAAAATTAATAAAGTAAAATTTTAAAAGGGAATAGTGGAGGACTTGCACTTAGTGCAGGGAGATATTATTTAGCCATTTATGTGAAAACAATTTGGGGATTTGTTGATTAAAGAGTTCACAATGTGGGGGCGCCTGGGTGGCTCATTCGGTTAAGTGTCCTACTCTTGGTTTCAGCTCAGGTCTTGATCTCAGGGTCGTGAGATCAAGCCCCACATCAGGCTCCATGATCAGTGTGGAGTCTGCTTGAGATTTTCTCTCCCTCTCTCTCTGCCCCTCTCCTGCTTGCCCTCTCTTTCTTTAATATAAATAAATAAATCTCGGGGTGGGGGGAAGGAAGCTCACAATGTGTCCTTATTACAAAGTGGTGAACAATAAAACCAGTACAGTTTTGGCCTCAATTCAGAGAACTGAGGTATCCATAATGGAAGAAGGAAGAGATGTTCCATCTGTTCCCGGCTGTCAGAACACACGTGGGCACTCATCTAAGAGACATGTTAGTCTTAGTGAAAGTCTTAGTGGAAGAATAAGCAGGATGTTGAGGAGACATTTGAAGTGAGGGACAGTCGAAGGAAGTGCGACTGTTTAGCCTAAGGAAGATATAACACAGCCGACTTAAAATAATTTGAGGCCAGTCAGGTAGAATCAGAATTTGGGCTTTTTCACGTGGCCCCAGGGAACAGAATTAGAAGCACCAGAGGGTGAGTTGGGCTTAAAAGGGGTAGTCATTTCTACCAATTAGAAAAGTCCAAAACTGGAACAGGTTCCCTAGTAGGAAACAAACCCCCTTCTAGAGTCAAGGTAGTAACAGGCCCCTCCGACAGCATGGCCAAGAGTGGAAGGCAACAGAGGAAACAAAGAAACCTGTTAAGTAGGTGATAATAAAATTACTTACACGGTTCTCAAACAATAATAGGTAGTGATGGTTTTAAAAGCTTCCCCAGGGACTTGCGTCTTCTCCACCTGAAATACTCAAAAAAAGGTTTGGGTCCCTAGGAGATGATATGGAGGAGGTTCCAGCATGACTCTGATGACCAGTAACTCTCTTTGTGGCATGGAAGTAATATACACACTGAGGGCTGCTGATGAGGTCAGAGCAGGTGAATGAAGTGGAATCCGAGCCTGCAGGTGCTGAAGCGATGCCCGTGGGCTTGGGAGAATTAGTGTACGTTACTCTGGAATCCCTCTCTGGGCTCAAAGTTCTGTGAAGTCAAGGATTGCATCTGCCTTGCTCTGTCTTATGTGCCCAAGGTGTCTAGCATATAGGCCCTGTCACATAGTACAGCCTCGGAAAAATGTGTGGGCAGTGGGCTGGCACATTAGATAAAACTTCTTTTTTGTCTTTAAGATTTTATTTATTTGGGAGAGCATGAGCAGGGGAGAGAAGCAGATGGAGAGGGAGAGGCAGACTCCCCACTGAGCAGGGAGCCTGACACGGGGCTGGATCCCAGGACCCTGGGATCATGACCTGAGCCGAAGGCAGACGCTTAATGACTGAGCCACCCAGGTGTCTCTAGCTAAGACTTCTTAAGAAGAAAGACTTTTTCATGAAACTTAAAGGTGTGGGAGTTAATTGACTGCGTAAAGGCAAAGTCACCGTAGGTTGGGGGAATAACCTGTAAAGTCCCTCAAAAGGGAGCAAATGGCAGGTGGGGGAATATCAAGCAGGGTTGCCTGGGGCCTGGAGTTGAGGATTACGTAATAACAGCAAGAAGCCAGAGTGGTAACATACAGTAGGGAGGGGTGGGTCGGTGGTTGAGGGCTTGGACAGGTCATGGAAAGCATTGAGAGGTTGGGATTTCATCTTGTAGCAAGGCTGAGCCCAAGGGAATTAATTCTCCATCCTGACTTCCTGAGGACCCATCCACCTAAATGGGATAAAGGAGCAGGGTGCCAGGTCTCTACAGGGAGCTTCTCCGTGGGCTGCCTCTTCCTCCTCCTTGAGGGAAGAGGAAGGAGGATTCGGCCCCCTGTGTGCTGTAGGTAAGAGGGCCAGAGTGATGTATTTCTGTCTTGATACAGGGCATCTTCCATATACCTGACCTGAATGTGACCCACCGCCCACTGGAGCCAGCCAGGACTTTGTTTCCTACTGAATACTCAGAGTCTGGAATAGTGCCTAATGCACACAGTAGGCACTTAGTAAATACTTATTGAATTGACTGTCAACTAAGTGTGTTGAATGCTGCAGATGTCTCAGAGAGGATACTCTCCCTGACACACATAAAATAAAACTGGGAACAAATTTGGTGAAGGAGCTTGAACACAAACCTAAAGGGTGGCCCCCCAATCCTGGCTGTTTAGAAGGCAAATAAGAATGTAGCTCAGAGTGACTAGAGCCCAAGATGTCGTGCTCCTGGCCCAGAACTAACTGGCAATGTAGAAACAAACTGCATGTGGATATTTGCAGGCTGAGACAGACATGAGGACTTTCATCCCCAGGGGCTGAGCTTGTAGCCTCCCCTGCTGGTTCAGTAAGTGAGGGCCCCAGCGCCTGTGTTCCAGGTTTCAGAGCAGCTGAAGCCAGCCAGACCTGAAAGGCTTGTGTTGGCGGTGCCAGTGTCCGCCTCTGACTCCTGCCAGTGTGGGTGGCTGCTCTCAGAGCACTGTGCAGGGGAAGCGGATTGGACTGCAGCCCAAGCTACTGCTGCCTATGGTTTGCTGTCTGCGACGGGCTCATGTCAAGAATATACCTTGTTCATTCAGCCGGAGCTCAGAGCTCTAGAAGAGGATAGTTTTCTTTCCATGAGGGAACCGTTCAAGAAAAGCAAGCTGTACTTTGCTCAGGAGAATCCAGACTCCTGTCTGGCTTTGGTTAGAATTCCAAGCTCAGGCAATTCAGGTGGGTAGAAAATGCCACATTGGGGATTTTCTCATCATTTCCTTTGTATTGAGGAACCTGGAGCAAGGATCCAGCTGGGTCTCATTTAAGGAGGATATCATTAACAAAGACAAAGCCACCACACAACCCCAAAATGAAGGGACCAGATGGGCAAGGCAATCATGATATTCAGTACAGGATTTTACTTCTGTTGTGTGAATTAGTGGCAGGTTTGTCCTAAAGTCCGGGGCCTCTAGAGTCCCATTGAATTTGTGTCTATGGTTAGGTCTAGGAATCTTTTTGGAAAATAGGAAGAGGCACAAGAGAGAGGCTGGGCCTTGCCTCCACCAAGTGACCTACCCAGCAGCCTGGATCCAGTACCTTAGTTCTGAATAAGATATTTCAGCAGCTTCAACAGCCAGGTGAGCATTCCAGGGGAGTGCCAGCCCCATGCTTCCTTCCTTACCTCCGAGTCTGGCTCCCACACATCTCTGAGCAAAGTGAGGCAGCAAGGAAGAAAAAACAACAGCCATTCATTTATCATTGGCCCAGGCACCTTGCTAAATATTTGATATGCATTATTGCTTTCAAACCTTAGAACAACTTGAGCAAACAGAGGCTCAGAGATGCTAAGTAACTTTGTCTAAGGATACACAGCCAGGAAGTTGTAGTTAAGACTTGAGCTCGGCAGGGTGGGGAGGGGGGGCCTGGGTGGCTCAGTCAGTTAAGCGTCTGCCTTTGGCTCAGGTCATGATCTCAGGATCCTGGGATCAACCACTGCGTCGGGCTTCCTGCTCAGCGGGGAGTCTGCTTCTCCCTCGCATGCCCTCTCTCTCTCTCTCGAATAAATAAATAAAATCTTAAAAAAGAAAAAAAAGACTTGAACTTGGGGCGCCTGGGTGGTGCAGTCGGTTAAACGTCTGACTCTTGGTTTCTGCTCAGATCGTGGTCTCAGGGTTTTGAGATCAAGCCCTATGGCGGGCTCAGTGCTCAGTGTGGAATCTGCTTGAAATTCCCTCTCCCTGCTCCTCCCGCTTGTGTGCACGTGCACACTCTCTCTCAAATAAGTAAATCTTCAAAAATAAATAAATAAAAACTAAGAAAAAAGGCTATACTTTTTGTTAAAATTCAAGGGGTGCCTGAGTTGGCTCAGTTGGCTAAGCATCTGATTCTCCATCTCTGCTCAGGTCATGATCTCAGGGTCGTGAGATCAAGCCCCACATTGCGCTCTGCACTCTGGGGAGAATCTGCTCGAGGATTCTCTCCCTCTCTCGGTGCCCCTCCCCCTGTCTCATCCATGCTCTAAAATAAAATGAATAAATAAAATATTTTCAAAAATTAAAAAAAAGACTTAAACTCAAGTCCGACTATGAAGCCCAGATTTTTTTTTTTAAAGATTTTATTTATTTATTTGAGAGAGAGAGAGAATGAGAGAGAGCACATGAGAGGGGGGAGGGTCAGAGGGAGAAGCAGACTCCCCGCCGAGCAGGGAGCCCAACACGGGACTCGATCCAGGGACTCCAGGATCATGACCTGAGCCGAAGGCAGTCACTCAACCAACTGAGCCACCCAGGCGCCCGCCCAGATTTTTTTTTTAAGATTTATTTATTTGAGAGAGAGCACGTGTGCCTGGTGGGTAGGGACAGAGGGAGAGAGAGAATGTCAAAGAGACTCCCCGATGAGCAGGGAGCCCAACGTGGGGCTCACACCTACAACCCTGAGATCATAACCGGAGCCAAAACCAAGAGTTGGACACTCAACCAACTGAGCCACCCAGGCGCCCCCAAAGCCCAGACTCTTTATCAACCCCCTTTATTGCTTCAACTTGCCTCTTTCCAGAATGGACCCCTTGTTCCTACTGTTGTACTTACCTTCTCACTGCCAGTGTACGCTTCACAGTTCTGTTCTCTCAACTCTCCCTCCAGGGTAAACATAGTCTCCCTTTCAGTAGCCAAGTACCTCTGCTTTTTGGAATATACAGTAAAACTATTATGGTAGCCTCTTCTCTCTCCCCCAAGTCTTCCCACCTAACCATTTTCCAGTTCCCACCCACCCCTCTCTATGAGATGTACGGGCAGTGCCGGGGTGCAAGTGCATGCACACACACACACACACACACACAGTAGATGTGGGTGAGGGGAGCAGGCTGCCATACCAGTCTGTGCATTGCCAGCTGATGGGTAATGGCCCCCATTGCCTCCACTAGGGAAAAAAAAACAGCTGTTGGGACCAGCCACATGGGTTGGGGTGGCTGCTGTGGGTTGATCGATCACATTAACATCTCATCTTGTGATTCACTGACCTCTTAACTAACAGACTAACCGTAAGACTCAGGAGTGCTGGGTCTGGACATTGGGATCAAAAGTGACTGAGGGGAGGTGCCTGGGTGGCTCAGTCGTTAAGCGTCTGCCTTCGGCTCAGGTCATGATCTCAGGGTCCTGGGATCGAGCCCCACATCGGGCTCCCTGCTCCGCGGGAAGCCTGCTTCTCCCTCTCCCACTCCCCCTGCTTGTGTTCCTGCTCTCGCTATCTCTCTCTGTCAAATAAATAAAATCTTAAAAAAAAAAAAAGTGACTGAGGGAGGGGCCTGTGTTTAGCTGCCTTGCATAGATATGGGGCCCTGCTGCAGCAGGGATAGGGAAAGTGTGAAATGCTGATTGATTCCTTTGGACGATATGCCCAGGGGTTGTCGGGTTATGCTTCCAGCACAAGGACCCATGCCTCTTCTCCCTCTGTCCCCTTTATCATTCAGCACCTGCATAGGTCTCCTTTCTTTCCCCTCTGACCTGTGACCCTCTTTCACAATTCAGTACCAATTTCTTCTGATTCAGGTAGGCTGCCAATGTCTGTCTCCCCATTGTAAGCTACTTCCTGTGTCTTCAGAGTCCTTGTGCATCCTTATGGCCAGCTTGCCTCCTGCCTCTGGAGTCTGCTCCCTGCCTGGAAGCCCCTCCCTCTAGGAATGTGAATAAACCACTTCCTCTGTCCTCCCAGCTCCAGAGGATTCCCTGTGTCTGAACTTTCATTGGCAGACCTCTTAGGCTGACCCACCCTTGGCCACTACGGAATTGTCCTTCTCACCCTGCAGGCTCCTGTGAGGGTGAGTTGTGAATAACTAGAGGTTCCCAGTTTGTGAAAACACTTTAGTCTGACGTTAGCTTCTTGTAGCCAATCCTGTAGGCTTGGCTGATTAAAGATGATAATTAACCCATTGCTAATTGACCTCAGAAGCCAGCCAAGCAGCCTCTATTCACCAGCCTTGGTGGTGGATTTGTAGGCTATTTTAAGCTTTCTTAATAATCTTAGCAAGACTTCACTTTCCTGTCTGCATCTTACTTGCTCTAAGGACATTCCGTAAAATTAACAAGCTATAAAGTTTGATTGAAGGTTTCAACAAATGTGAGAATAATTGGCTCCATTTAGAGAAACGAAAAAAACAACCTGTAAAGTTTGTAGAGGAAAACCCATGCGATTTTTCTCTTTAAGCAGAGGAGCAGTAGCAAGTGGGACTTCTTTAAGACCAGAGAAAATGGAACTGGCTGATAGTAGGGGTTTAAATTCTGATTCCCCCAAATCAAAAGTTCAGAAAAAGAAATTTTGCAGAATCTAAGCAGCCACTGTTGTGCTCTCGTGCCTTCCAAGAGGCATGTTTGGAGATAACAGGAACCCAGGCAAGATGGCATGAGCCCCTTATTCCCTAGACTTGCATCCAGAGACCTGGTTCAGCTCTGTGACGCCTCCTCCTATTCCTTGGCTACATGGGCACGGGGAAAGGAGGAGTGTCCTCCCCTCCCCATGGCAGCTATAAGGTGTTAAGTCTTGCAACTCAGAGTACAGCAGTCTGTGGTACCTGGTGCTCAGTTCCTTTACTCTCTCTCACCCTCCCCCATCTTGCTTAACTCAGCTTAGATCTCTTTTTCTGTTCCTTCCAGGGCATGTCTGCCCAGACTGGGCTTGTCCCCTCCCAAGTGGCTATAGAGAGTTTCCAGAGAACTCCATTCCTTGCTTACCTACCACCCCACCCCACCCCCCAAGGTACCCCACACTGGTAGCTCAGTCTGCCTTTTCTCTTCTCTATTAACCTAGAGGTTTCTTTCTGCTTTCTACAAGACCTAACCTTCCATGTCGCTCCAACCTCCACTCACCCTGTGCACGCTCACACTGTATCTCTAAGGAACTGAGCCTCGGACAGGCCAGGCTCTTGTATCGCCTTGCCACATCTCACTTTCAGTTTTCCTTTCTGCTTGGTTCTTTGCGTGTGGACCTGATCCAGTGATAACTGGAGCCCTGAAGCTAGAGGTTTCAGTTCCCAGTGGTGGGGCTCGTTGCCTCAGATGGGCTTCAGGGGAAGGGAAAGGGGCTTTCTCCGAGTGCCTTTCTTTTAGTTCTTCCCTGACCTAAAGCTCCCCAGTTTTCTTCTCGAAGTTGATTAGAGTAATTTGTATGAGACATTTTGTCCATCAACTTTGGAGTTCCTGGTAATCTCCTACACAGTGAGTCTCCTTCCAGAAAAGCCAGGACTACTACTGAGAAGGTGCTGGGTCCCAGGTTCCCTGGGGTATTCCCTGGCCAGCAGCCCTTATACCTGCCTCTAGCTCTAGGCCAGCCCAGCCTGTTAATAGCCCAGAAGGAGCCCTCCTGCCCAGCTCTTTCTCCTCTAGAGAATCTAGAGTTTGCCCAGAGCTGCAATGTACAGATCACTTACATTCTGTGTTTTTCATTGATATAGAATGGAAAAATGTACTCATGAACAGGGCTATTGTGGAGATTATGTCATAGACTTTAGCTGGACTCCCCCCTCTCCAAGCAGGGAGCCCAGCTTTAACCCCTGTCCTACCAGGAAGTCCTCCTTGGCCAGCCAAAGATCATCTTGGAGTTGGCTCTTTGTGGGTGGTTTGAAGGGTTTTTTCCATCATGATGTCTCTTATTAACCATATTTACACTTTTTTCCCTGACTGAAGTGCTGGAGGCTTTATCTGGGAGAATATTGCCATGAGCTTCATGTAGACTCCGGGACCAAGAGAACTGTAGTCCTCACCCTGCTGGGCTCATTCCTCCTGCCTTAAAGCAGAATGCTTTAACAGATAGGCCAGCGGGCTAGAGACAGAGGCTAAGCCCCTGGGCAAGCCCTAGACTTTTGTGCCTCAGTTCCCCCATCCACTAAATAACTAGAGGCCCATTCTCACTCACAGTGCCCTTTGGAAACCTAAGGAGCCCGCACAACCTTGGCTGTCCTCCCTACTAGTTGGATTGCAGGGGGAAGAGTTCACAATTCCAAAAGGCTAAGTGGCTTTTCTCTCTGCAAACACATGGAATTCTCTCCACACTTCTTAGTGGTAACTCAGAGACCCCACAGGATCAAAACCATTTGAGAATCAGCCAGGAGTGCCCTTGTCCTGGGAAGAAACTAATGGCCCTAGCAGACAAGATCCCCAAGGAAACCATGTTCCTTCTAAACATTTGGGTGACAATCGAAGGTGGGGGGCACTCCATTTTGCTTTTGTGTCTATGTGAATGACAATCCCCACTGATCCCCGAAGGATGTGCTGCAGGCAGGCTCAGGATGTCTGCGTCCCTGGGTCCCGCTGTGCCCTGGAAATCCCCATCTCCAAGAGTCCCATGTCCACGCATGTGCCCTTTCTCCCTCTTGGCCAGGAATCACATTCTCTTCCTGAGCCTCTGAGCATGCCACCCAGTGCATGCTAGAACAGCAGGAACTCTCCTCACTGCCCGTCAGTGGGCACACACAGCCATGGACACACTCTCCTCTTCTGGGCAAATTTCTGCTGCACACTTGGCAGGAGTTCCTGCATTCTTCTCACCATCCAGGTGATGCCAAGGACCACGGCAAGCTTTTTCTCTGTCTTTCTCTCACCCCTCTACCCCCACCTCCTCTCCATTCAGTGGTAGCAGCCTCACACTGAAAAGGAAAGTCCTGGACCCATTACATAATTCTCCATCGTGCAAGCAGTAGCTGGGGCATAAGGTCAGAGGTCATAGTGGGGTCAGGTGGCTGACACACACTGTAACGACAAGGTGGTTAAAATTAGACCACAGAGAGGAAACTGGCAGTCTTGTGGAAATGCAGAAGTTTCCTCTGCAAGTGAGAGGCTGGGGATGCAGGAGGCCGCTGTGCGTGCTGCTTGCTGGGCCGTTACTCATTGCAGCTCTGTTCTTTAATGCGTTTTAGCCCCTGCTTCTGTATTTCTAGCCTTCCTCATGACATGTTTGAACACATGCAATGGAACCTGTGGTTACCTGCCCTGGCCCAAGCCCAAGACTGGACACCCCAAACTCAAGATGGCTGTCCCTTCCTAAGCCTTCCCTGGGTAGCTGAGCACCTGTTAGGTCAGGTGGAGGTGGTCAAGGTCCTGAACCTGAGATTCAGGCCTATAATGCTCCCAGGGCCATTGGTGAGGGTGAGCAGGGGCCACTCCCAGGCAGAGAGAAGAGCGGGTTTGGCGCAGAGAGACAGCAGAGGACAGAGTCACGGAGTTGGAGTCCCAGTTGACTGGTGTGTGTTGCATTTGCCCTGGCTAGCCAGCTGGCACAGTAGTGCTCATTTCCCCAGTGTCCTAGAAGACTTGGACCGTGCCTGCCTCATGCCCCTGTGGTACCCAGCCGAGCCTCCCCATGCCTGTCCGTCCTCCCTGTGAGCCTCCTGCGTGCCCCACTTGTGTTTAGCACCCCTTGACAGGAAAGCAAGTACAAGATGTATCCTTTGCTACCAGTGGGATTATTGTCCAGGTGAGGGACATATGCACCTGTGAAACAATGAGCAAACAATCAAAGCCAGTCTCCAAGTTAGTACTTTACAATGTGATATCGACATCGAGGTCACTTTCACATTCTGGAATGGGGAGCACTCTGCAGGGGCTAGAGTCAGTGCTGATGAAGGGGTGATGGTCTTCACCTGTCTCCAAGCTCCAGATCAAGCAGGGCTCCTCCTCTCCCTTGGAGGAAAGGGCCCCAGGGGCCAGAGATGAACAGCAGGTCATGAGAGGGTGCGAGCAGCACAGATGGGTTTGCAAGTGAGGACACACCTGTGTGGTCTAGCAGAAGGACCCCAGACAGAGTGACTATGGAAACTTCATCTGAGACACTTAGATTTGACGATTGCTCAAGATATTGAATTTCATTTCAGCTAAATCAGCCCCAGCTTCTCTGACAGCGCTGGCTTACGTGCTGATGTGGCCACATGGGAGCAGGATGGCGTGAAGCCCTGGAGGAGCAGAGTTTTGGTGAAACACCCCCTACCTGCTTTGCCTGCCTCCCTTCTCCTGACAATAGTTTCCTGCCTGACCCCAGTCTCTTAAGCATGAGAAGCTCTTGGGTGGGGCAGGAACCTGTCAGGGGAAGCCCAAAGTGATCTAGCTGAAATGAAACAGCCAAGAAAGCCCTCATCATTCATTTTACACTCAGGCTGGAAGTGCTCCTCTTGGGAGCCTGGAGAGGGGAGCTGGGAGGGGAATGGAGAGTGGCAGTGAGGGTATCAGGAAGCTGTGTTCTGGGAAAGCCAGTGTTCTACGCTCCACCCTTCCTTCTATCAATTAAATACTAAACTTAGACGAATGTAATTTACTCTTTTTTTATATCAGGCCCTCAGCAGAAGAAAGGCAAAAGGCCCAGAGGGCACCTGTCGTTGGTCATGGGATTGTCTGCTCCCCCACGGATGACCTAAATAGAGACAGTGACTTTCTTCCTCTAGAGGAGCTTGGCCCTCAAACCCCCGCCCCTGCCCCTCCTTCACAATCCCCTACACCCTCGAAGTCCCACTTGTCCACGCTACTGCCTTATCCGGTAACTTTGACACGCTTCTCATGTGCCCCTCTGCCAGCAAACAATGCCTGTCATCTTCATCTTCCCTTGCAGAAAATGCTGTTTCTCGTCTCTCCCTCTCGCCCTGTAGGTTATTGCAGCCGACTGCAAAAGGGTCACAGTGCTGAAGTATTTTCTGGAAGCCCTTTGTGGACAAGAAGAGCCTCTGCTGGCATTCAAGGGTGGAAAATATGTGTCAGTGGCACCCGTCCCAGACACCATGGGAAAGGAAATGGGAAGCCAAGAGGGAAAACAACTGGAAGATGAGGTACTGTGCAGGGAGAGCCCGCTGTGGCAGAGGGGAAGGCTCCCCACCCCCACCCCACCCCACCCCACCCCTGCTCTGCCCATGGCTGCCTCTTCTCCCCGGTTATTTATAACCACTCAGAGCAGTATGGATGTGGACGTGAGCAGCCAACTTCTCAGGAGTGCACTCTGCTGGTGCCCCTTCCTGCCAGTCCCACCCCAGTGTCTCCATCTCACTCTGCTACGAGTTCCAGATGCTTCTTTTTAACGTTGCATTGGAGAAGGGAGGGAAAGAAAGAGTTTAATAATGTGCAGCTCGGGAGGCTTAGGAAAGGGAGTGGGGGGGGGGGTGTTAGGGTTCAGGCTGAGGATCAAGTTTATGGATGTGTGGAGCTCAGCGCCGCACAGGCCTGAACTCCAGCCTCCAGCACACGTACAGGAAGAGCTGACATTGCTGGCCCCGTGTGGAAAATCACCCCCTCCCCCGGCCTATTCTCCCTCCCTCCCTCCCTCCTGCACATCCTGATGTGATTAAGGAATTCTCCTCTTGTTTGTTTGCCCTTGGTTGTTCCTGTAGCCCTTGCTTCACTCCAGACCATGTGTATATGTGTGTGTGCACACACGCCTGTGTGCCCACCCTGGCTAAACCCCGCCGACAGTTGCCCTCCTGCGCATGTATGTGTCATTTTGAGGGTGATTGCTGTCGTGGGTCTGTATGTGCTGGGTTTGTGTGTCAGTTTAAGTTGAACTGTGCCACCGGCTTCCCCGCTGGCTGTGGGTTCTGAGTAAACGGGAGTGTGTGACAGTGTCGGCCCATGTACGCGTTTAACAGCACCGCCCCTGCGCTGCTGTGTGTCTGAGTAACTCCAGGTGTGCGCGCACAGCTCGCTCTGGCCTGGAGGTGGGCTCTCCTTTTTTACCCCACAGTGTTAAAGGCAGAGGAGACTTAGGTGGGAAGGGACGTAGGACTTCAAGAAGGGACGGAAGTGATTCTAGCCAGAGGCCAGGTCAGCGGCAGGCCAGCACAGTCATTTGGCCCACAGCAGTCTCAAGCGCCTGGTGGAGCAGGGTGGGGTGCAGGGATGAAATCAGCAACAAGCCAGGGAAGCCAGATGTCAGCTGGAAGCTGTCGTTTGTGATCGGAGGCAGTGATAGAGTGGCCACCTTTGGTTCAGAGTCTTCAGAGCAGCAGAGCCTTGGACTGGCTTCATCAGAATAGCTGGAGAACCCCACCCCACCCCTGATGACACAGGGCTCCGCTTCCAGGACAGAGGTGGTTCCAGGGATAAAGCTGAGCCCATGATTCCAGACTCCAGATGAAACCTGGGCAGGGAATAATGGGAAAGAATGAGCTGTCATTACGGGAGGAGGCAGCGGGCTTGCTAAAGCCTTCGGGGTGTCTAGGCTTCGTGCGGGACAAAGCAGTGCCCCCCAAGCCCTGGGCACTGTGCAGGGAAGCATGGGTGGGGCAGCACCTCAGCCAGCTCTCTCACCCACACTTCAAGGCTGAGGCATACAGCGGAAAGGAAGCAAGGCCAGCTCTCCAGGATCGCTAAGAGAGGTGTCCTCTGGCCAGTAGAGCCTGCAGTACCGACTCCAGTTAGGCAAGTGAGGCCCACAGACAAGGACACAACAATGTAAAAGCCAAGGAAGGTCTCCGCCACTCATGAGGAGCAGACCAGCTCTTTGGGCCCAGAGTTTGGCCGTGCCACGCTCTCTTTTCTCCTAAGGCTTATTGACCAGACAAAGGTTGTGACCCACGCCGTGCTGCCCACTTCTTCCTTTTCCCACGAGCCTCCTGGGTTCCTTTATGTTAGTGGCCCCTGGGAAACCCTGCTTACCCTGGTCTGTGTAATTTCATAACCCTGCACTTCCTCGTTTGCTGTGAGAGCTGAGTGAACCTCAGACAAGCCTCACTGACCCCCTTTTGACCTCAGTCAAGCTCACCCCAAGCCCCATGATAACCCTGTGTATCCCTGGTCAGAGCAGGCAGAGGCAGTGTTCCCCCGTGGGCTGGTCACCACCCTGTCCCGCTCTCTCCAGTTCAGGTTAACCCCACGAACAAGGAAGTAAATGTGTAAAGAGAGTTTTCCTCCTTCTCATGTGCTGGGCCCCCTGGAAATGAATCCTGTGACACCATAGCCTGTGGGTTGTGACATGCCCAGTCAGTGTAGACAGCGACCCAGACTCCTGAGACTTCTGGGATAGTGACAGTTCCAGCCACATCCTGAGACCCCCGTCTCTCCCGAAACTGCAAGACTGAGTCACTGAAGCTAGGTAGGGGAGGAAGAAGGGGGCGGTGATTCTGTTTCTTCAGATATCATTCTTCATGAGCAGAAGAGAGTCCTATTCCTAGGGATGCTGCCAAAACACCTGTCTTTCTACCCTCCTAGATTCTGCTCCCAAGACAGAGCATCAGCTACCCACCCACACACTTTACCAACCACTTCCAGCCAAGAGAACCCATCAGAATATCATCTTGAGATGGACAGTTAGAGGAGAGAGCAGACTGTGCCCAACACATCCCAGCTGGGCCTATTGGAAGCCTGGCAAAGCCGAGCCACTCGGGGCTGGTCTGGCCTTGCTGTCTAGAGTCCAGACCCCAGCCCTGTGCTTCTTGCCCACTCTTATTGCGAAGAGCACGTGTTTTGGAATCAGGCTCACTGCTCTGCCACTTTTTAACTGTTATCCCTGAGCAAATTGTTTTAACTCTCTAAACCTCAGCGTGTTCATTTATAAATTAGGGATGACAGTAGCATCTGTTTCAAAGACCATCGTGAGTATTAAATGAGTTGATATGTGAAAAACACTTAGCCCAATTATCTGGCCAGTAGTGAGCATTCAGTAAATGGTAGCTGTTATTGTCATAGTCAGTGTCATTATCGTCAACCAGGTAGAAGCACAAGAATCTTCTCCTACTAATCACTCTGTTACCCATGCTAATCCTGTCCCTCAGAGGACGTGCTCTTGGGCAGCTGCATGTTCTCTGCTGACCAAGGTCAGAAGTGAGAGAGTGAGGAATGGAGCCTGGGACCACCCGGGGAGTGGGGGCTTCTGAGAGTGAAGCTGCAAGCGGGGAGGGCCATCCCTGGGGAAAGCTCCGCCAGCCTGGCAGGAGGCTCCTGAAGCTAGCCAGCCAGCCGTCTCCTAGTCTGCCCAGACCCCGAGAGGGCAGCTGAGCAAGGTCATGTCATGTGAATTCCTGTAATGGGGCTCAGTAGCCCCCACACCGCCAGGCTGTGGTCTTAAAAAGAAATCAGGGCAAGGTCTGCTGAGCCACAGCATCTGCTCCCTGCAGCCATCTGGGGGCAGGGGAGCTTCTACGCCTAACTCCCAGCTCTTGGCCAGAATTGATTTCTATCAGATCATTAGAAGGAATTAGATTTAAATTGAGTGGTTTAAAATTCTCTGTTGTTTTCCCCCTTGGTGATACAAAATGAAAATAGGTTCAGAGCTTGATTTGGTGAGTGTGTGTATAAGCATGGAAGTATATGTGTGTGTGAGTGACTTCTGGTGTGGACCTGTGACTCTCCAAGAGGAAAGAGCCTGGAGTGCAAAAGGGAGTAATTGGTGGGGAAAGGAGAGGTGGCAGCTTCTCTCTATTCCCTCTCTGCCTGAATTGAGGGAAGTATACACCTTGGGGCCCTTTGAAAGGAAGATCCAAAAAAGCATGGAACTGGGAGTGCTGGAAGTACAGGAGGGTGGGTCTGGTAAGTGCCATGGGCTCACAGTCTCCTCTCTCCCCTGGCCCGCTCCACCACCCAAAGGAGGAGGACGTGGTGATTGAAGACTTTGAGGAAGATTCAGAGGCCGAAGGCAGCGGGGGTGAGGATGACATCAGGGAACTTCGTGCCAAGAAGCTGGCTCTGGCCAGGAAGATAGCCGAGCAGCAGCGTCGCCAAGAAAAGATCCAGGTGGGGCCTGCCTGGGGAGGGTGGTTCCTATCAGGGTCGTGGCTGTATAGTGCACGACGGGAGTGTGAGTTGCGAGTAGGGATGGACAGGACCCTCTCAGGAAGACACTGTCTTTCAGTGTCCTTTACTGGTTCTACCTATTTTCTTTCTCTGTCACCAAATCCTGGTAGCACTTGTGGTGCCGGGAGTCTCCCTCCTCGTGGACTCCGAGGCAGAAGCAGGTTCTTCTCAGAGAATCTGATGAAAGCTTCTTCCCCAGTGATAATCTGTGAATATACACCCACACATACACAATCTTCCTCACAATTTCAGGGGTTTCAAAGTTCCCCTAAACCTTATCCAGATACTCCTGGAGAGGTCATAGATCCTCTGTAGAGGACACCTCTTACCAGAGAAGAGAATGTCATAGCCACAGTCTGCTTATCTGGATTTCCAGTGTAATGGCTGAGCCCCTCTGGACAGGACACTGTGGACCCTCCCAGAGAGAAACTGCTTCATCTCCATACAAGGTTCCTCCACCATCAGCTCTCTGTGGACCCATACCTGCCCTTGCAGCAAGTTTTTTTTTAATGGCTCTCCCAAGTCTGTCCTTTTGCACTAGAAACTCACTTCCTCTTATCTAGAGCTCGGGGCAGACAGGGAAGAGCCAGTCATGCTCCTCCCTTCAAGGACTGTAAGCTTGGGGAAGCATCAGGACTCTTTAGGAATGTCTTGTTTTCAATCCTCTCTTCAGCCGCCCCTGCCTTTGGTGCAGGCCTTAGTGCACTGTGGTCAGACAGACCTGATCCTGTTCTGGGCTCCACCACTTACTGGCTTTGTGACTTTGGGCACATTGTTTAACTTCTCAGAGCCTGTTTCCCCATCTGTAAAATGGAAGTGGTAATAGCGCCTACCTCCTGGAATTGCTCTACGGCCTGCGGGAGCCATGTGTGTACAGCACTCAACACAATGAGTGGCACACAGTGTGTGGTCCCTGTGGTCTGATAATTTGTCTGAACACCAATCAGAACTCTACCCCGGGAAGGGGAATGAATACCAGTTGGGATCCATTGTTCTTGAGACATTCATGTCCGCTTGCCAGTTGGAATCAAGTGTGTGATACCTCTGCCGGATCATCATCATGGTGTAGCTGCCTCCTCAGCCCTTCTGGGGTCTATACGGAACCCTCTGTTGTGGCCTGCAAAGCAACTTCATCCTCAAGCTGTCTTTCTTCCTGTCCTATGGTTCTTTTCTTCCTCATCATCAGTCTTCCCAAAGTACTATCTATACTCACCACCTCCATGTCTTGACCCTCAACCCAGCAGTTATGGAAACTGTTCTTTCAGAAGTCCCCAAGTGGGGGCACCTGGGTGGCTCAGTCATTAAGCGTCTGCCTTCAGCTCAGGTCATGATCCCAGGGTCCTGGGATCAAGCCCCGCATCGGGCTCCCTGCTCTGTGGGGAGTCTGCTTCTCCCTCTCCCTCTGCCTGCTGCTCCCCCTCCCCCCGCTTATGCTCTCTCTCAAATAAGTAAATAAAATCTTTAAAAAAAAAAGAAGTGCCCAAGTACCTGTCTTTATCAGGTCTCGATCCCTGTCATAGTTAGCGTCTCTATAGCGTCAGGCCCTCCACCCGCAGTGAAGCTCAAGTGAGCCCTTGTCTTCTCCCTCTCTGTTGGCCACACCACCCTCCTAGGCTTCCTCACCACCATTCTCTTCTTGGTCCCCTCCTTCCTTTCTGTTACTTTCTGTTAGTCTCAGCGTGCAGAGTTGGCACTCAGCAAATATTTGTTCAGTGACTGAATAGACAGTAGCAACTAGAGAATCCTTTTAAAATTCCTCGCTGGCTTTTAACCCCATGTGTCTGATTTCTTATCAGACCCTCTCTGTTCACTCATTTATTTCCTTCTCACTTGTTCCCGTTGCCACCACTGCCGTGCTGGTCCACGTACCGCCTTGGATTGTAGCGGGCGAGGCCCGTGCACTGCACAACGCCAGGGGCGCTGTTCACTTGGTAGTCTGTGAATGGCAGCTCCTGGAGTCGCGTGACACCGGGACCCTGTCCACCTCAGCCCCTCTGGTGCACCTCGAGTGCTTTTATCACTCTCTTCCCAGAAGAGCCACTCCCCTGCTCGGAAATCGTCAGGGTCTTTGCTTCGCTGATAAAGTCTAATTCCTTACCATGGCATTGGAGGTTTTCCCATCTGTTCCCAGTCTTTTTCCAGCCTCTTCTCCTATCCCCAGTGAACCTTACTAGCTATATGACATTGGGCAAATTATTTAACTCCTCTAAAACTGTTTCCTCATCTATAAAATGAAAGTGGTGACAGCACCTACCTCAGGAAGTGTGTGTACAGTGTTTGTCCAGACAGTAAGGCCCTTCTACCTGGACGGCAACTCTAACTGTCCTCTCCTCTCACTGCCCTCTGACGTGCTCTACCCTTCCCCACTCTCAGGTCTCGGTTCATGCTGTTCCCTCAGACCAGGATACCCTTTTTCTGTTCCACGTTTCCTGTTACCTGTTGAAACTCTATTCTTCCTTCAAATCCTCAGATGAAACTTCTCTCCCCAGTGAAGCCTTCCCTGATACCCTCAGGAGGAATTCATCTCTCTTTGCTCAGTGTTCCCGTGGCACTGATTTATACTTCATTTGTGATACTTATATCTTGTCTCATATTACAGTTATTTCTGGACTTGTTCCCCGCCTCCGCCCCCACCCCCACCCCCCGCCGGTACTGTGAACTCCTTAGAAGCAAGTACCGTGTCTTCAGTTCAGTTTAATAAGTGGTGATGAGCATCTGCGAGGCTGGTGGTCAGGGGCCACAGGAGTGAACCAAAGAAGTCCCAGGCCAGGATGTACAAAGTGTACAGTGAATGGATGAGCCAGCGATTTGAGGTGCGAGCGTGCATGGTTGCCACAGGGGAGTACAGGATGCCGTGGGAGCGAGTGCCATGGGGGCATGGCCTTGTCGAGAGCACCGTGCTCAGCTTCGCCTCTCCAGCAGCAAGCAGTACCTTGCAACCAGGAGGTCTTGTATGAGACTTGATGTCCGGTGCCGGTGGCCGCCCCTGCTCGGGAAGCTTGTTGTCCCTGTCACCTCCTTCAGAGCTGGCTGCTCAGGCCAGCTGGGGCTTGAGGTTGCTGTGGCCCCTTTAAGAACAGGCCCCACATGTACCACTGCTGGCGGCCCTGCCTCCTGTCAGCCTTCTTCCTCCAGCCTCACAGCCACAGGAGGATTTCTCAGCAGAGGAAAAATTCCCCCCTTCCTTCCCCCCCCCCTTTAATGCCCGGGGCCCTTCACTTCCATAATTCTTCATTTTCCAGCCTTGAACGTAAGCCAGACACATCTGTCTGGCCATATGCGTGAACCCTGGAGTCTGTGCCGAGGTGGCTGTAAAACAGGGCCGGTGAAGGCCCTTCTGGGAGAGCACACACATGTGTGTGCCCTCGGGCCATTGGCTCCCTGCCCAGAACCACGGGGCTGCAGCACTCCAAACCCATGTTAACCTTTTCTTATTTTTCCTCTTTTTGTTTAATTTAAGGGGGGAAAATCCCAAGGAAAAGGTATAAATTGTCCTGGGAGTGGGGGAGAGGCTCCTAGCTGGAGAGGCCATTATTGTTGGCAGGTACCTGGGTCACACTAATACAATAAGGAAGAGAGGAGCATCGGGTGAATTAAGATTGGAGAGATGGGCTGTAAATTACACTGCTCTGAACTCCATCAGTCTCCAGGGGTGTTAACCGAGAGGTGTAAGGCAAGTCCCCAGCTCCCGGCGCCTTTTACAGATGCAGCAAAACAGGAACCACACATGTTTGGGGAAGGGGATATGAAGATGGAGTTGAAAAAAATCCTCCTGGCCCCCACGATGACTATAAAGTCCAACTGAGATCTGGGGCTGTGGCCACACCCCCACTTCCCTTCTCCCACCTAGGCCCCTGGGCCCAAGCTCATCTGTGGGTTGGGGGAGGCGAGACCTGGCCTCCGTCCGCAGCCTGTCCCTCCCTGCTTCCGGCGGTGCACAGGGGCTGGTGAGTGGGGCCGAATGGAGGTCAGAATAGGGGTGTGGGCAGCTCTCATGCCTGTGCAGCTGGAGCCACGGCACCCAGGCAAGTCCCTGAGTACTGGGGGGCCAAGTCCGCCCACCTGGGGCTTTGAGGCCACACTCTCTGGCTCAGCCCAGGCTTTGCCTATTATCTGAGACACCTCTTGGTATTAGGTCGGTTCTGCCCACCTCGATGCTTTCTGACCGAGTCCTTTTCATTCCCATTGCCATTCTTGGGGGCTGTCCAGAGACCAGAGCGCAGGGTACCTGGTTTGTCTGGGAAATTGGTCAGAGGTGTCTCAGTCCTAATCAGGCCCCTCGGGCAAAGCAGTCACTGAAAATCCGCCTCTAGGCATGAGGCGTGGCTTCTTGGCACCTCATCTTGGCCCTGTGAATCCCCCACCTCCCTCTGCCTCCACGAGGCTTTGCTGTGATTTGTGCTGCTGTCGGGCGGGGTCGGGTTTCCTGAGCAGTTGCAAACATCCCACCTGAAACATAACAGGCTCTTCCTCTGGCCACAGCTATTGTTTCCCTCGGCATTATGGCCACAGTCTTGCTCTGTAGCCAGCAGTGACATGTGTTCTGAAAATAGCTTGGCTCCCCTGTCCCCTTCCCGCCCACCCACCCTCCTGAAGATGCAGTCACTCCTTTGTGGTGGCCCCAGGAGTTTCACTCTAAATATAGCTGCAACCCATTCACACTGCCACCCAGCTGGGGGAGGGTGGTGCTGTGGAACAATGGGGCACACACAGAGCCCCCCACACCTGTATGGAAGCTAGCGGAAGGCAGACACTCAGCCCTGGCTCCTAGCTGTCGGAGGCAGGGTGGGAGCCAGTGCACTACCAGGCCAGGGGCACGTTCACGCCGGGGCAGGAAAGCACATCAGCCTGCAGAGCTGGGCAGCCGCCTGCCCTGCTCTTGCGGTTCCAGAGCCCATTCCAGCTTCTCTGCAAACTATGGTGCTGGGCCTCCAGTTTGCTCCAGCAGCATCCACAAGGTCCTGTCCTCCTACAGAATGGTTAGGCTGTTGGCTGGACCACCCTAAGGCTAGCACTGCTTAGAGCAAGCTCGGAGGTGTCATGCTAGCCCTGCCATTCCCTCTTCATCAGGAAAGGGTACACTTCTTGGGCATTCTCACAATAAGAGTGAGCAGATAAAATTCAATCAGATTATCTTTTTTTTTTTTTTAAGATTTTATTTATTTATTTGAGAGAAGGAATGAGATAGAGAGAGCATGAGAGAGGGGAGGGTCAGAGGGAGAAGCAGACTCCCTGCTGAGCAGGGAGCCTGATGCGGGACTTGATCCTGGGACTCCAGGATCATGACCTGAGCCGAAGGCAGTCGCTTAACCAACTGAGCCACCCAGGCGCCCTCTTTTTTTTTTTTTTTTAAGATTTTATTTGTCAGAGAGAGAGCACAAGCAGGGGGAGCGGAAGGCAGAAGGAGAGGGAGAAGCAGGCTCCCTGCTGAGCAAGGAGCCCCGATGTGGGACTCCATCCCAGGACCCTGGGATCATGACCTGAGCTGAAGGCAGACGCTTAACCAACTGAGCCACCCAGGCGTCCCAATCAGATTGTCTTGAAAATGTCCTCCAACTCTGAGATTCTGTGATTTGAGTTCATTGAGCTCCTACAATATATCAAACCCTATGCTAGGTATTATCAAAGAAACTACAAGGAAAGAAGGCCATTCTCCTTACAGCCTAGTTTAAAAATAAAATCAGTCCTCATAAAAGGATAAGTAGCAAGCAAGTCATCCTACTTGTAACTTTTAAAAAGAAAGCCAGTATACATACATTAAGGTCTGTGTTACTGACTGAAAATCCAGAGGAGGGATCCTAAGCAGAAAGTTTCCCATGAGCGCCCACCCTACTAAATGCAGAGGTCTACCGTGCCGTCCCAAGGGCGGCAGACGGCGTTGCCTGCTCTCTGTAGCACGTGCAGCATCTGCTCCCTTTGCGTTCTGTGGCTCGAGAAGGAACTGCCTGTCTGCACTTTTGGTGGTTATCTCACCAACTCTTCCTATTTTTTTTATTTCATTTCCATTTTTCATTTAAAAAAACAAAAACCTATGTCATTAAAGAAAAAAAAAACAGTAAGTATCATGAGTCCTACAGAAATCAGTAGTCCTCTCTGTCACCCCTCCCCATCTCCCACTTTGCCCACAAGTGGTTTCCCCAGAAGTCTCCCCCCGCCCCCCGCATCTATAGAAGGTGACCCATGGAGCTGGGCAGGAGGAAAGAAAAGTGACACCTGTGAAGTTACTGATATGTGGCTCAGGCATTTTCCTAGATACTTTCCCATACAGAGTGAGCACAGAAGTTTGCTGTGGTACAGAACTTCTCATTTCTGGTGAAGACATGGCTGTGGCCAGAGAGGCCCAGGGATAAATGACTCCATCAGCCAAGAGAGAGGAGGAAGCAGCCCCGCTCCCTGTGGAGCCCTGAGCAGAAGGAAGACCTAAGAAGGCCTTCTCTTGATGTGGCTCTGCTTCATGATATGGGTTCTTCAAGTTCCACAGCTCCTATGTGAGCTAATTATGTTACCTTTTTTTTTTTTTTTAAGATTTTATTTATTCATTTGAGACACAGAGATACAGAGAGAGAGAGAGAGCATGAGCAGGGGGAGAGGCAGAGGGAGAGGGAGAAGCAGGCTCCCCACTGAGCCAGGAGCCCGATGCGGGACTCGATCCCAGGACCCTGGGATCATGACCTGAGCTGAAGGCAGACGCTCAACCATCTGAGCCACCCAGGCACCCTAATTGTGTTACTTTTTATTTGTAATTCTCTGTGTCTCAATTTTTAGTGGGTCAGCATCCTCAGATCATCTCCACTGTCTAGAAGGAACTTAACCTGTGAAAGAGCCCTTCTCCCAAGCCTGTCAGCTTCCTCATTAGATGTTATTGTGGATTATCTCTTCCCAGTTTCTCACCGGCTTGCTCAAGGATGCTCTCATACTTCAGAGAAAGTTGGTTACTTAGCACCTTCCTGAAACAGAATTGAGTTCTTTTTTCCTTGCACACTTGATGACAACTTGGTCCTTATTCCCACTGATCTGATTCAAAGCATCCATGCTTTCTTTGGGTTCTCAGTTCATTCTCCAAGGACCACTGTGGCCCAGTCTTAGCTGCAGCAAGGAGGGTTCCTGTGGAACTCTCCTTCCGGGTCAGCACACTTGACTCCAGGCCAGGGCCAGTCTGTCTGAATCACAGCATTCCAATGGAGCCCCCCCCTTACCCCCACCAGAGGCTTCTGCAGCTTTTTACTCATACAAACAAAAATAAATCTCACTACCGGCCTCTGAACTCCACAGCGGCTTGCTTCCCCCGTCTCCGCAAGCGTCCCATGGCTGTGAGTAGGGACTTGGCACTCTCCCCACCGACATCACTTTTTCACTCCCTGCGCATCCTGTGTCCTTCTCTCACCGTGCGACCCAGAGATCGGAATGGGACGTGACGGCCGGCACAGGCGCCGTGCACAGCTGCCAGGAATCTGACGGGTAAAATCTGGAAAAGTTGGGAGGGCAAATGCTAAATACGCGCGTGTGCGCGCACACACACACACATACACACACAGCGCCACTCAGAGAGGGCCGGAAACACAGACACCCACAGAAGAGGGCCTGCGGACTTCCGATCCCTCCTTGGTCTGCCATTCTTTTGAAGGGGACTGGGCCAGTCTCATGACCCAGGTATGACACCCCCCCACCCAGGCCCACAGGTACCCCAGGAGAAGGGGGAACAGCTTCATGTAATCTCCTGAGACTCATGAGGGCATGTGGGGAACAGGAAGCAGTTGTGTGGTGACTCACTAGGCAGAGCCAGGTTAAGGGAAGTTGTCTGCGGGCGTCCCTGGGACCGGATAATGGCAGCACAGCTCCAACCACCCTCATACAGCTTCACCCCACCCCACCCCTGGGGAACCAGCGAGGCTGCCACCTCCCTGAGAGGCTGTGGCCTTTGTTCACCTTTCTGGCCCTGAACCATAGCTCAGAGAACTCAGACGGTTAGAGCTTCCCTGTGCCCTGCTCCTAGGTGCTTCTCCCCCCCCCGCCACCCTGCCCGCAGAACACACAGGCGGGCTATCAGCCCCCAGCCTCCCTTGGCCACCTCTCTCAAGGTGGGATGGTCCAAGGTCCGAGGAGCTCATTCTTGTTCATGCAGCCATTTCCTCTTTAGAGTCAAACCAGAGCTGGGCTATCATTTCTGGAGGCAGGAAAACTAAGATGTGAAGAGTCGCAGTGGGGCGGAGGCAGAGATCTAGTGCTCACTTAGGACCCTGAGCCCCTGCCCTCTCGCAGCCTGTGTCCCTGTCTGTTGTGTTCCTTCTCACCCAGAGAGACAAAGATTTGGGTGCCTATGATACTAAGAAAAATGTTGCTGGCAGTGGAAAAGCTGCGTAGAGACCAGCAAGGCTGGGGGGAGTGAGCAAGAGGAAGGCTGCTGCTCCCCTCTGAGGAGAAAGGGCAGAGGCCCTGTCCTTACGGAATGCCCGAGCTGCTGAACAAGGTTATATGTCAGTTATGTCTTTAAGAAAAAATAAATTGTTTTAAAAATGCCCCAAGCCGAGTGGAATGCGTGTCATTCTGTAGCTGGCAGCCCCACGGGGAGGGACTGTGACCAAGTCCCCCGGGAAGATGGCCAGCAGCAGGGGTACTTTCCCCTGATGAGGTGAGAGCAGTAGGAAGACTGCGCAGAATGGGCCTCTCGGCTGCATTTCTCATGCCTGCCAGGGGCCTGTGGCCTGTGCCTTCCACCAGCTGTGGTAGCAGTGGCAGCGGCGACTTAGTCATAGGAAGAGGTCCCCAGTAGGTCACAGGGAAGCCACCCCCAGCATTCGGAGGTATGCCCTTTCAGTTTTACTGTCGTTGCCAGCGAAACCGGAGCGCCTCCCTCACTGACTGTTAGTGGCCGGCCCGGCACTGTGGGACCCATCTCAGTTGGCACGCACATCTTCTCCCCTGCCCTGAGCCTGTGTCTCTGTCCTTACAAGTTGGTGTGTGGCAGATTATGAGGGGGGTGCCAGGTTTGTGCTGGTGCCCTCCTCCTGCCCTGTGCACGGGGAGCACACTGGGCAGATGCCAGCAGATCATTCTGCTTCTTGGCTGTGGTCCCCACAAGAGGAAGCAGCACAACAGCGACCGTGTTCTGTAGTGACCGACGTGCCCAGAGCCTATCTCAGAGGGCCTCTGGCACTCAGGGCTCTGTCAGACTTGGGAAAGTCAGGCTTTCACAAATGTGCGTGGGGCTGCCCTGAAGGAGGTGAACACCCATCAGACAGACAGGGCCTCGGCCACGTGCTTGTCAAGGTGTGGTGTGTAGACCACTCACTGGGGCTGTGTCGCATGCTTTTTCAGGGATGCACAGGAGACACTTCGGCTGCTTTTTTTTTTTTTTTTTTTATGGAAGGATAGCTTGCACGAGTAAACTTGATACCGTGGTTATCGTTGCTTAAGAGGTGGCTAAGCCAAAAAAAGTGAGTTGGCTTAAAGTCCATTTAATGAAAAACATCAAGTAACTGATGGTATAGATTGTACAGAACTGCGGCAAAGGAGCACAAGTAGAACACAAAGACTCACGTTTAGGAAACACTCTGCTGGAGGGTGGGTGGTGGCGGTTCTCATCAGCCTGGGTGTTGCTCTTTGCAAGCATGTGAGTTGGGTCCAAATCCATCACACCTCATGGACTCCTGCTGCTGTGGTGTTAATAATTCGTTGTCACCATCACTGTTTTTGTATAGCCTTGTAACCTTTTCTTTTTTTTTTAATCTAACTACACAGTCAAGTAAAGTGAAATAAATGATACATGTATAAAGTGTTTGCACTAAGCCGTACCCCTGTCTTTGCTGTCTAGATAATGTGTGCAAAACCACTTTCATATCCAAGGAAACTGACTCTCCCTTGTTGACTTTTGTCCCAGGGTCTTACTTTCAGAAACCTGTTATTTTTAATACCATCAGGGTCCTCTCTGTCCTAGGCAGGGTTTTAGTCACACCCCATTCCTCAGGCCATTTAGTCCATGTTGATTTTTATTGCAGTACTTTGCCCAGCCCTTGGGTCGGGGGGTCCCTCGGGCCTGGCAGGGGCTGGCTGTCCCTCTGGAGGGGGAAGAGTTTCAGGGGGCAGGATGCTGACACACTGTGAAGTCAGGGCCCTGGCTCATCCACCCGCTTGCCTACTCACTCTGGCTCACTCACCGTTCTGTGTCCCTGTAGGCTGTCCTGGAGGACCAGAGTCAGATGAGGCAGATGGAGCTCGAGATCAGACCCTTGTTCCTTGTACCAGACACCAACGGCTTCATTGACCACCTGGCCAGTCTGGCACGGCTGCTGGAGAGCAGGAGGTACATCCTGGTGGTACCCCTCATCGGTGAGTCAGGCCAGAGCAGCCCTGCACACGTGCTGCAGCCCCCTCCCCACGCACGCCCCACGGCCCCGGGGCCAAGCAGCCAGAGAGCCCCGCTATGTGTGTATGGCAGGATCTGCAGGCAAGTAGGGTCTGCGTGGGGCAAGGAAAATTGTTTAATAATCAGAGCAGTTCGAATTATTATGGCTGATCCATGGCTTAAACTGCTTGAGCAAATGGACTCCTGTGTCCCAGCAACCCGAGGCTGCATGAGCCCAGCCCTTGTTTTTATCCTTATAAAGCTTGCAGTAAAACAGCAAAGCTGGTTCCCGTTATTGGTAAACACTCAGCCCTGGCAGATAACGGCAGTGCTGCTGGGTGGTCTGGCAGGGAGGCTGGGAGGATTTTGAAGTGGTTAGATGCCTTTGGTCTGATTGTCTTGTAGCTTTTCATGATCATTCTGTTGGTTCGAGGTAGCATTCTTCTGGCCAGTGTCACCCTAAGGCCAGCCTGACGGAAACCCTCCAGAGCAAGCCCTTGGCTTATGCCTATGGATTCCTGCCACTTGGGCCCTTACCACTGTCTGGTCACTGATGCTGGTGCAGGGTCAGCATCTCAGGACCCAGCTAGCTTGCTTCCACCCTCAGGCCAGAAGAGCCCAGCTGGGCTGTCTCCAAGGGACTGTCTAGGCACTGTCTTAGTTCTTGGAGCTCTGCGGTGGGTCAGCCTGAGGATGGGCTTTGGGCTCTGGGCTCCTAATATAATTGATACAGCTAATATAGCTGATGGCTATCCTGTGGAGGGAGAGAGGGTCTAGGAGGTGATTGGCTTTTCAGTGTCCCCTTCTCAGCAGCCACTTGGCGCAAGTTCGGGATCCTTGTCCTCTGGAAAAGCTGCCAGACTGGCAGTCTGCCTGCCAAGCCACCTCTGACATCCATGCCAAGATGTTCCATTGGGCCTCCCCTCCTAGTCCCAAGTGTCTTAGTGCCAGATGAGGGTGGAAACAAAGGGCAGGAAACATCCGCCCCTGCAGAGGCTATAGAACCCTGGGGGGTTGTGGGAAACACGTTAGCACCACCTGAGAATGTTGGCACTGAAGCAGCCCTCGTCCCGCCTCCACCCTCCCTGTCTTCCTTCCCCCTCCCCATGTGGCCTGGCCAGAACCTCTTAAACCCAGGCCTCTGGACCTAAGGAAAGGCTTTCTGTTCTTCAGAAGTAGAGCAGCAAGACTGTCAGGTTGTTCCAGCTTCCCCTCTTCCCTCACTGCATCCTGGGTAGGGTAGCTGCCAGGATAGCGTGTCCCCGTGCTTTCCTACCCCAGGAGATTTTTAGGGGAAAGAGAGTAAGTGGTCGCTTTTGCTAATGGTCAGGAAATGGTATAACTGAGAGAGGTTGCTGACGTCCAAGGAGTTCCCTAAGACTGGGAAGGGGCCTCAGACACCATCCCAGGCTAGCAAGGTTCTTAGTCCCCAGCACTGATTGTGCCCCTACTGTGTGCCCGGCCTCCTTATTCCTGGGGGATCCAGGGAAAGGTGGAACTGCAAGCCCTTGGCCTCGATAGCTTGTGGTTTAATAGGGAAAGCCAGATCTGGTGGGGAGGGAGCAAATACATGCGCAAACCCCCAGGAAAGGACACAGGTAGAATAAATAGATTCCTCCCCCGCCTTCCCCCCAACCCCATCCCACCCCCTCCACCCCACCCCCCACCCCCCACCCCACCCCACCCACCCCACCCCACCCCCCCGTGCTGGGAAATGACAGCTGTCCGTAGAAGACAGGCCAGCCTCTTCTTCGCACCTTGGGGGGCGGGGCCCTCGACTCTCAGGGTCTTTGCAGGAGACTCCTGTTCAGCGAGGCTCCCACCGTGCATTCCCGCTCTGTGTCCAGAGCACAAAGGGTTAAGCCGACAGCCTTCCCTGCTTGTTTCTTGTGCTCTTTAACCTGCTCCTGCTCCTTAGGCCTGACCCTAGCATCAAGAAGCCCCGCCTGGTGCAGAAGCACAAACAAGCTTCCCCTTTGAAGCCTGTTTAGTTTGGAAGCAGGAAAGGAGATTTTGGGATGGAATACCAGTTTTTCGTGTTTGATGTTCTGTGTGCTGTACCATACACCCATCCACCACTACTTCCCAGCCTCAACCATACATTGTGTGGACATGCAGCAGCCTCAGGTTGCTGAAAGCATGGAGTGTGTGTGTGTATGTGAGTGTGTGTGTGTGTGTGTGTGTTCCCACATGGGCCCTTTCCAGAAAGCGTCTCTGAATACCCAGACAGTGAGTGCCAGGCTCACCATGGAACAGCATGCTCATGCCGACTCCCCGAGCCATGAATCACTGCACTGAGGAGAGGCCTCAGACCCCAAACTCTCCCGGAGCCCCCAAGGAGTGCATATTTCCCACTTGACCTCAGGCTTTTGGCTGGAATTTTGGAAAGAATCTTCACCAGAAAATGAAGCCGTGTCCCAGACACATAGGCAGACACACACACACACACACACGTAGTATCAGAGGAGTAGATGTGCCAAGGGCATGGTTTGAAGGATACCAGGGTCCTTGCAAGTAAGGCTGTGACTGTTGCTTCCCACTTGGTGACCTCCCTGCACTCTACCAGGGGATGGGACATAGAACTTTGCTCCTTGTGAACTGCTGTGGTTGGGGATCCAGACTGATGAGGGGAAGTGCCTCTTGTCCTTTAGTGGCTACCCTTGTCTCTCCTGAGAGGCCCTTTCAATTTAATCCTGTAACTGAGGAATGTGATAGTAGAAGGGCCAGGTTTCTTCCTCTGAATACAGCAGCTCCAGAAAATCCCTGTAGGTTCCTTCTAGGAGGAGGGTGGGGCCCAGGGGAAGAGGGAGAAAGATAGAGCTCTGTGGAAAGTCTGGGACACTTCTTGCCCCCTAAGTTCCTCTAGTGTCATTGGAAGACTCCTATGGGGCAAGATGGAGTCTGTGGTCTGGGAAGGGGCTGGCTGGGAAAGTGAGCCTAAGGTAAAGGCATACATCATTGCTGGTTGCTGAGGCTGATGATACCTTGTGGGACCGTGTCTCATCAGTGATCAATGAACTGGACGGCCTGGCCAAGGGGCAGGAGACAGACCACCGGGCTGGGGGCTATGCCCGTGTGGTGCAGGAAAAGGCCCGGAAGTCCATTGAGTTCCTCGAGCGGCGATTTGAGAGTCGGGACTCTTGCCTACGGGCCCTGACCAGCCGTGGCAATGAACTCGAATCCATCGCCTTCCGCAGTGAAGACATCACTGGCCAACTGGTAAGACCTGCGGCAGAAAGGGAGAGCCCATAGCCAGCCTCAGAACAGGGTCTCCAGGAGCTCAGGCACCTCAGGCTGCCCAGGCAGCTGAGCGGGGGCGGCCACCACCCAGGCCCAGGAGGGGCAGTTCTTTGTACCCTAGATCACTCTTGTCACAGTCGCACCCCACCAAGCAGGACCAGAACATGTATGGGAGGGACTCTGGGATGTGATCCTCCCCAGGACCCCAGACGCAAGAGTATACCTGTGCCTCCGAATGGCGCCCCCTCCTGCCCAGCGGCACTTCTCACACTTTTTTCCTCCAGGGTAACAACGATGACCTGATCCTCTCCTGTTGCCTCCACTACTGCAAAGACAAGGCTAAGGACTTCATGCCCACCAACAAAGGTACAGCTTTGCCTCTGCCTCAGGCTCATCCATCCCCCCCACCCCCCCACCCCCACCTTCCCATCCTCAGCCTTTCCCTAGGAAGGGGCTGGGGAGTTGGATGCAAGTCTGAGGCCAGCCTTCTGGAAATCCCACCTCACTGTCACAGCTCCCCCACTCCCAGGTGGACCCTGGGCCAACTAGGGGTGGACCTAGCCCTGAAAGCCAGGCTCTAGGCAGTGAGCTTTCCCGCTCGGCATGCATCCGTTTCCTTTCTTGGGTCCTCCATGAGTCTTCTGACAGCAAGAATGTCTTTATGATTCAGTGCAGCTTATTCTGGCCATGGTCTCCTGAACCCAGCCCTCTGCAGCTCTGAGAGGGCAGTCCCCACTGGTCCCTAGGGCCCACCTCCCTTTTCTTGGCCATGCTCAGCCTCTCAGTTCATCTCTGAATGTTTACCCTCTATCTGGCCGGTAGTGGAGGTTCTTCCCCAGCGAGTAGTGGGCCTTTTCTTCCTGTCTCTGTGTCATATGCTGTGGCACTTTGGGGGCAGTTGACAGCTTGAGGACTGAGCCCTCAGCCTAATTTTCAAGGCCTTTTTGGTGGCCAGTCGTCCCATCTTTGAGCCAAAGGCCCACCCTGGGACTCTTCCAGGTGCTTCAGCACCTCATCCTCAATCCAGAATGTTTTCCTGTACAGCCCCTCAAGAGTCAGCAAGGCTCAGGTATTTTCTGCTCCCGGCTCCCAGGAGTCTGACATTTCTTCCTAGGACGTCCTCGCTCCGTGTCATCTACAGATGTGGGCATTCTTACCGCTTGGTTTTTGTCTGTGTATAGGTGACTACATCTTGTCATTTTATTCTGGTGGTTGTTGCCCAGCTCTCTTCCCTGCTGCTCAGTTTCCTCGCCCTGGCTTCCAGGCTGGTCAGGAGATGGTCTTCTCTCCTGCCGCTCCCGCCACCCGTTTCACTGCACCAGGGGCTGAGAATGAGCCCAGAAGTGCTGTTCTTCAGAGGGGTCCTGCCACCTGGCTTGCATGTTCTGTCCCTCAGGGACAGACCTGGAGCAGTGAAGTGGTAGAAAGGAGCCCTGGCTGAGCCAAACAGAGGAGCGTGGGCTCTGCTCCCAGGCAGCTTCCTAGAGGGGCACCTTCTGAGGGAGAGGTAGGTGGCATTGCAGAAGGCCTTGTTGGGAAGTATGGTTCAGATACTGCTACGGCCCCACCCAGCCTCAGAGCTGTTTCTTTCTTAGCAGAGACATATTTTGGCTTTGGCCTTACTAGTCTCCCCACCCCCCCACTTCACCCCAAACAGCCTGCAGGAACCCATTGCCATCCTGGGGACCGCCCCTATCACAATTACATCAGCAACGGCTAGTGTAATCAAACCCCATTTGTCAGTGTGAATTCTTAGCAGATTAACTTGTCAGATACACAGAGAAACCGTCACTAAATGTTTATGTGTAAACGATGTTGAATTTTAAAATCATGTGGATTATGGCGGATGGGGCCTGACAAGATGACAGTCTCTGGTTTCTAACAAAGTGAAGTTACCAGTGTCAAAACAGAGGATGTTTATTGTTAAAAATGTCTGAAAGTATCCACAGAAACCCCTGCAGACCCCTGCCAGCAATGCCGGGCCTTAGTCGACTATCCTAAGGCCTGGGATTCTCTTGTTCTGAGCCCCAGGACAGGAGTGGCGGGGCTGCGTCGAGCAGCCAGCTGGGAAGCTCAGAAAGCACAGCCCGGCACCACCCATGCCTGAGGGGCCAGGCCCAGGCCGTGGAGCCGACTGAGAGCATCCTCTCTGCTCATGTGGCCTCCCTCTCCCCATCTGCCCACCGTCTGCCCACCGCAGCCCTCACCTCCCACCCCTTCTCCTTCCGCCTGGCCCCTTCTCCCACCAGCGTCAGCCTCACGAGCCTCTCCCTCCCTCTTCCCCCCAAACTCCTCCCAGGCTGACAGCCAGTTCTCAGCCTCCCTGCCTGGAGCTGGCAAGCCTGAAACTGCTCAGGTCCAGACCTGGACATTTGCAATTGCCCAGCCCCGCCAGCCCCCCACAGTCAGTAAGCCCCGCAGGACATTTCCTGTGCCTCACTGTCTGCCGGACCTCCGTCAGGAAATACCCAGCCCTGGACTGAGGGGTGGGCCTGCCACTGAGCGGCCTGACCAGGGCTGGGGATGTCACTTGCGTGGGGACTTGGCCCTGGCTTAAATTCTCCCCAGTACATTAAAAGGTTAGGGAATTAGGAGAAGTAGTGGAAGACATCTTGCTAAGAGGTCATCTAAAAAGAACAAAGGCTGCTGGTGCCGATATAGAAAGAGCTTGAAGATATATAAAATTTGAATAAAGTAAATACGGCTAGTATGATTGTAATGTTGTTGGAAAAAAAGCTTATGTAACAAGGATATATACTTGCACATGTGCATTAAAAAATCCAGAAGCACGCATAGATCTAGCCCTGGGGAACAAGACAGAGACACACGAAGGGAGAAACTAGGAGGATGGCTTTGGCTTTTCTTTTCCTTTGTCCTCTTCTGTATTGTTAGAGGTTCTCACCATTTACATCGCTTACTTTCATGTAATAGAGGAAATCATTTGGCTCTCACTCAGGGCCACCTTGGCACGGCCCTGCCAGGGACCCTTGCCCTCCTCTCCTCAGAGCTCCCTTGAACTAACCCCTCTCCTCACCTCTGGGAGCCTGGATTCACTTTGGATTCCATCTTGAGCTTTCTACCTCTTGATACCTAAAGCATTGACCTCCTAGCCTCGGAGGGAGAGGATGTGCAGGAAGAGAGGAGTACCTGTGAGCCCAGGACCAGCCATGCAGTCCGAAGGAGCAGAAGGAAAGGGGCTTCCTCTACTCCCCTCAGTTCAGCGTCCCGGGAGAGGGGTCTGTGGAGGCTTAGTGGCTTGGGCAGGTCTCTGGACACGAGGCAGCTCCATCCCGGGCTGGAGGCGGGGGTCTGAAGCAGAAGGCCAGCCCTGACCCAGCACAGGCTGGCCCAGCACGGTCCTCTCTAAGCCAGTAGGGGAGGGGTATCCTCACTGAGTGCGTGAGGGAAAGACTTGTAGAAGGGCCAAGAAATGGCTGGCGCTGACCCCTCCCGGGCCACATTCCCCTCGGAAGGAGGAGAGGCAGCCCGTGCCTCTGCCCCCTGCCCCCTGCCCTCAGTGAAGTCCCTCTGCTCTCTTACGTCTACAGAGGAGCCGATCCGGCTGCTGCGGGAGGTGGTGCTCTTGACAGATGACCGCAACCTGCGCGTGAAGGCACTGACGAGGAACGTGCCTGTGCGAGACATCCCGGCCTTCCTCGCGTGGGCCCAGGTGGGCTGAGGGGGCCGCGCCGGGGCCCCCCCCCCCGTCATGGAACCATTCCTGAGAGGCCACCAGGCGCCCAGTGTAGCACCGGCGATGCCCACGTGCCTGAGCCACCAATCCACCCAGACAATAAACCATCCTCTTCCAACCCACGCTGTGGCCGTGCTGTGGGGGAGCTGCTCCTCACAGAGCCCCTCCTGAGGGTCGGGCGGAAGCTGCTGGGACCCTCCTGGGCTGCCAAGATTTAGCAGGGCGGTGGCTGGCTGCAGTGACAGCAGGTGGGTGAGCCAGATAGGCCGCCCACGGTCTCAGCCTTTCTCCCTCCCCCTGTCTAGTTCAAGGGCTCGCGGAAGGCCTTCTCAGCCCAGGGACTCGGCCACTTTCTCAGCTGGAGACAGGGCAGGGGGTTGCATTTCCATCAGGTGCAGGTGAAATGATCTTCAGAACCCCTGTGCTTCTCATGAATGTGTCCCAAGAGGCTTTGGTCATGCCATGAAGAGAATGTGCAGGGTGTGTCTGAGGCCTGGATTCCCTGATGGATCCCAGTTGGCTTCTGGACACCATGTCCCGAACAGCAGCCCTAGGCCCCACCTTTTCTACCCCCTACCCCAAACACATATCCATCCTGCTGCTCTTCTCCCTGTCCTTCTCGTTCTGGGTCCATTACACTTTGCCCCTCGTTCCCCCTTGGATGGTCATGGGTCTAGAGGGAAGGGACATCTGGCTTCAGACTCCTGCTTCCTGGATGGCATTTGCCTTCTCCTCTTCCTCATTGGCCTTCCTTTTGCTCTAGTTCCCATTTCACGAAATTTCTTCAGACTCTTCTCAGTTCCCTGCTCCTCTCTCCTCCCTCTCTCCTTCCTGAACCATCTCCTTGGCCTCCTTCCCTTTCTAGTTGGTCCCTCTTACCTCCCCAATCCCTTCAAATTCTTCACCTCAGGTCCTTGCCATGGGGATTCCCAATCTGAATCGTCCTCCTCTGGTACCTCCTCTGGTACCTCTTCCTTCTCTGTGCCAGGAACCTAATAAAGCTTTCCTGCCCTGACCCTCTTTCTCAGACCCCTTGTGCTCTGAGAGACTTCCAGGCTCCTGCAGACCAGCCTGAGGGTAGGGTGGGCCAGTGCCTGAGAGGGGCATCGCCTAGCCTGGAGTGTACACTGTTTCTAGCTTTGCCCTAGAAGAACTTGACACAGGGGCCTTTTGGCCTTTGAGGTTTTTGTTGCCTCTTTAGCTGGCACCTGTGTCCAGAGCCTCCCTTGAGGGGCTTCCTACTGGGAATGGGTTCTCCCAACCCGGGGACAGGGATGAAAGGAACTTGGAGGAAGACAGGACTTTGAGGAGGAGCCAGGAGTCAATTTTGATGGGACCAGAGAGGGAATCCCCCAGAGCTCCCCTTCTGGATTATACAGGCTTCCTAGAGGATGGGAGAAAAGGCTACCCTCCCTGAGGCCCAAGATTATACCAGGAGGAGGGGGTACTGTACAGGAGAGCCACCAGTGGTTTGGGGGTATGAGTCCCCCAAGGGCCTCAGAAGACTGGCTCTTTGGGGTACAGGGTCCCAGTCTCTTCTTTGAGATCCTCTCCCCTGGATGAAGGCCAATGACTGGGTGGGTGGGAGACCCATCTCTCCTTTCTGTCCCATTTGCAGCACTGGTTTTGTTTCCTTAATAAATTTTTAGTTATGAACATGCCTGACCTCTTCGCCCATCTGTCTCTGGGGCTGGGGAGGGAAGAAGGTCCAAGCCTCTCTCTGCACTTGTATGAGGGAGCCATGTCTGGCCCCTCCACCCACCCAGTTCCTTGTACAGGGCAGAAGAGAGTAGCGGGGTCCAGGGTCCTTGGTTACTGCTTTATTGCTGTTTGGTTTCGAGTATAGAAAATGGAAGCGGCTCTGGAAGAGCCTGTGTACAAGGTAGGAAATATACAAACGGGGAGGAGGGAGCTAAAGAGACCACGTTCCAGCCCAGCCCAGCCTGGGCTCGGGGTGGGGGGCCGCCCGGGGCGCATGCAATAAATATGGTCCGGGGCCCCAGGGAAGGGAGGGATGGGGAGGACACCGCGGGAGTGGGAGACCGGTAGGCCAGGGCTGCCTCAACCCTCTGACTCCAGAGGGAGGGAAGGGTTGGCCCTGGGGCTAGTGCCACTTGTGCAAAATGAGGAACTTCACATTATCAGTCCCGGGGCGGGCGGGAGCGGGGGGCGGGGGGCCCTCCGGCCGGCTCAGTCCCCTCCCCGCTCCCCAACTCTGCCCGACGCTCCGACCCCAGCGGGGAGATTCACAGTGAGAATGGGTGTGGTCGCAAGGGCCGGAGGTAGGGCTGGGAGCGCCCCAACAGTGACACCCCTCCCTCCAAGAGCAGCACGGAGCCGGGGGGGGGGAGGGGGCCAACGAACCACAGGAAGAGGCGGAGAAGGGCCGGGGGTCTCCTTTGGTCAAAGCTGGTATCAAAAATATAAATCTCCCTTCCCCCATCCCACCCCCGTCCCGGGGTTTCACCCTCACCCCCACCCCCGGGCTAAGGCACAAAGCAGTGAGGCCAGGTGGGGCCGCCGCCAGTGCGGCGACGCTGCCGGGGCTGCTACAGTCGTGCGGGCGCGGTGTGCCTGCTCGCGGCGGCCGCCGTCGTTCCCCGGCGGGGGGAGGGGGGTTTGGGGAGGGGGGTGGGCACGGGCCGGGGCCACGCGGCGGCGACGAAGGCGGGCCGGCAAGAGGCGCTCTAGGTGGGGGAAAAACGGTCGATGGTCCGGCCGTCGGGTCCGGCGGCCAGGTGCGCTCCCTGGCTCAGCACCTCGGCCGCCTTGTCCGGGCTGAGGCCCAGCTCGGCGGTGAACTTGGCCAGCGGGTAGAGGCTCTCGAGCGCCACCTTGGGGTCGTGCAGGAAGTGCGTGGTCTGCGCCAGCAGCTCGGCCGCCGCTGCCTTGTCCTGCTGCTTCAGGCTCAGCTGTTCAGCCGTGAGGCGGGCCACAGCAAAGACACCCTCGGGGAAGTCGAGCTTGCCCTTGCCGTCGGGGCCGGGGACGCCGGGCAACCCCCCCAGGCCGGCCAGAGCTCCGGCTGCGCCTGCCGCGCCACCCACGGCGTGCATCTTCATGTGGCTGATGAGGTTGCGTTGCTGGGCGAACTTGCCGCCGCACACCTGGCACTCGTAGGGCTTCTCGCCCGAGTGGATGCGCATGTGCTCGGTGAGGCGGTACTGGCGCGTGAAGCGCATGCCGCACGCGTCGCACGCGAAGGGCTTGAGGCCCAGGTGGCTGCGCATGTGGCGCGTCATGGTCCCGCGCTGCGTGAACTTCTTCCCGCAGATGGTGCAAGGATAGGGTCGGGTCAGCCAGTGCGTCTTCTCGTGCTGTCGCAGCGTGGCCGGGTCCTTGTAGCTCTTGTCGCACGACGCGCAGCGGTACGGCCGCAGCAGCTCGCCCAGGCCGCCCGGAGCCCCAGCGACCTTGTCCCCACTGCCTCCAAAAGGGGGCCCCAAGCCGGCGGCCCCCGCAGCTACCTCAGCCGCCTCGGCCCTGCCGTACAGCGCCTCCTCCTCCTCCACGTGAGCTTCCACGTGCGCATTCAGCTGCTCCGAGCTGGGGAAGCCCTTGCCGCACGGGATGCACACGTACAGGTTGTCACCGAAGCTCTCGGGCTCGCCGTAAGCCAGGTGCGGGCATGGGTAGCCCTCGAGGTGGCCGCCGGGCGGGCTGGGGTCCTCGCTGCTGCCCGTCTCCTCGCTGCTGCTCTTATAGTCGTCGCCGTCGCCGCCCGCGCCTGGCCCGTCCAGGCCGCCGTGGTAGCGCGGCGGCGCCAGGCCTAGAGCGGGCACCCCGGGCGAGGCGGCCGGGTCCCCGCCGCGCTCCTCGCAGCGCTCGCTGGGGGAGCCGCGCTCCCGGCCCAGCTCGTCGCCGTAACTGCCCAGGCCTGGCTCGTGCTTCATCCAGCGGTAGAGGAGGCTGGGCCCGTCGGGGCGGCCCGGGGGCTCGGGTCCCGGGCTGCCGCCGCCGCCGCCGCCGCCGCCACGGAACGGGTCCGGAGGCGGTACGGCCTCCTCCAGCTTCTGGAAAGGCAGCGGCGGCAGCGGCGGCAGGGGGAGCGGGGGCTCCTTGTAGGCTGCGGGGCCGGCACTGGGAGGGCTGTCTGGGCGCGGGGGCAGTTCGCGCTCGCCCGGCGGCCGCTCGGGAGGCGCGGAGCCCGGCGGGCTTTTCTTGGACAGGTCCAGGCCGCAGAGCGGGGAGCAGCGGCGCTCCGGGGCGCAGAGTGCGGAGGCCGGGCCGGGGCCCGAGGCGTACAGCTCCGCGCAGTGCGTGTTCACCGCGGCCTCGGGGCCCGCGGACGGCTCGCCGGCGGGCGGCGGCGGGGGCCCGGCCGGGGACGAGTAGCAGGCCTGGATGACGGGCGTGGCGGCCCGAAGGCCCCGGCCAGGCCTCCCGTAGGGAGCGTAGCCGCCGCCGCCGCCGCCGCCGCCCCGCAGGTGGCAGTACTTGCCGTGGCGCTTGAGGCGCTTCTTGCACAGCGCCACGAGGTCGGGGATCTGCAGGTAGCTGGCGGCGGCCAGCACGGCGCCCAGGCTCGGCTCGGCACCCGGAGTCACGGCCGCGGCCGCCGCCGCCTCTGCGCCATCAGCCAGGCGGCCGGTGTAGATGAAGTCCAGCACCAGGCGGAACACGGCCGGGCTCACCATGTCATGGTCCAGGTTGAGCAGGTTGTCATGCACCACCAGGGACTTGAGGTAGGCGCTGCTGGCCGCCAGCACGTTCTTGTGCGCGCGGAAGAGGGCGTTCTGCACCACGATGATCACGTCGCACAAGAAGCCCTTGGTGCGCTGGTTGTTGAGCTGCAGCAGCAGCTGCCTCGAGTGGCCCGGCGCCTCCATCGTGTCCAGCATCGTCTGCCCAGCACACTCTCCTGCAGGGATACACAGCAGCCGGGTCAGCGCCTCACCCAGCCCTGGCCGCCTCTATCCAGCTGGGCGCTTCTCCCCCCGCCCGCCCCCCAACTTCCCCTTCCCCCTTGCCCTCGGCCAGGCAGGGGCATCGAACACCGCGGCCTGGGCACTGGCAGCGGGGCGGCGGCGGCCTCCGGGTGTGCAAGCCTGGGCCGGGGGCCTGGACCCAGAAGAAGGGCGTCCGAGCGTGGCTGCTGGAGACGAGGCCAGGCCGGCCTGCACGGCCCAGGCCCGGGTGCCACTGGGCACACAGGCTGGGCTCTGGGGACTTCCGAGGAGAAAACTGTTTGGGGGAAGTGACCCCTTCGGAGACAGTTACCGGATTTGAGGAAAATGTCCGCTTCAGGAAAAGTCATTCAGGGCCCAGAAGTTTGCCCGATTGGGATATAAGGGAGCCGAGTAAAAAAAAAAAACAAAAACAAAAAAAACAACAACAACAAAGCGCCTCCCGCCTCGGGAGAAGTTGCCCCAGCTGGGGGAAGTGATCCAGTGGAGGGGAGCGCGGTGCCCGCCGTGGCGCCGCCCTGCCCGGGGGCTGTCAGGCCCTCAGATGGGGCCGAGGCGCGGCCGCGGCGCGGGGAGCGGAGGCAGAGGCTGCCGTGGCGGGCAGAGCACGAAGGCCGGCCCCGGCGCGGGGAGGGCGTTATATCGGGGCAGGAGGCTGAGGCAGGAAGCAGGTGGGGGGGAGGGGGGAGCCACGCAGCTCCCAGGGGAGGGAGGGGGGCAGCGCCCCGGGCGGGCACGGCGCACAGCCGGCTGCGGCCCTGACCCCGGCCTGCGCCCCACCCGCGTCCCGGCCCCGGCCGTCGGCCTCAGCTCTGCATTCGCGGGCCCCGGCGCCTCCCGCTCCAGCTCCCTTCGGCCCCCTCTGCAACGGGAACTCCGCCGCCCCAAACTTGGGGAAAAGTTTCCCAACTTCAGACAGGCCGGGAGAAGCGCGCCAGCCCCAGGCACTCGACTCCCAGCTTTTCCTCTCGGCCCCCAATTTTCGGCAGCCAGGCGGCCCTGGAGCCTGAGCCGAGCCCTGAGGTCCCCTGCCGGCTCGTCCGCCCGCCCACCCTGTTCCCGGCCTGGCCCGCAGGGCCTCGCGGCCCGTTACCTGCGGCCGCAACGCGACCCGGCTTCCCTCCCCGTGGCGGTGGCAGCTCCTAGCCGGCGCCCCACCCGCCCCGCTGCCAGGCGCCGAGCTGTGCCAGGGCAGCGCCCCTGCCAGCCCCGCCCGCCAGCTCCCCTTCCCTTCCCTTCGCCTCTCCGGCCCATGTGCGGGCAGAGCCGGCCCCGGGCCGCTGACCCCGCCGTGAACCCAGCGCTGAGCAGCGGCCCGGCGGTCCTGAGTCCTCTAGGGGACGACACCCGGAGTCCTGAACGCCAGCCGCGTTGGGGCGCCCGCGCCGGAGGATGCGCCCGAGGCGGCCAGCGCGTAAGGACCGGGCTGTCCGGGTCCCCTGTCCCTCCCGGTCCCGAGCCTCAGGACCCACCTGGGGGGCATGTCGGAAGCCCCGGGCCCGGCTGCCGGCGGATCCAGGGGGGGACGTGGCTGCGCTGCGCTGCCCTCCGCCCGCCGGGCCCCCGGTCGGTCTGTCCTGCTGGTCCGTCCTCCCCGCGTCCTGGTCGCGTCTCAGCCCCGCCGCGCTTTCCGCACACTCTTATCTGGAGCGGCCCGGGCCGGCACGCGCTGCTGCAGCTATGGCGCCACCTCGCGGCCGTGCAGGGCTTTGCGCGGCACCGCCGCGACCTCCCTCGCGCGCACCTGGGTTGGGCTGGAGGCTCACAGATGCGGAGCTGGACCCGGGAGAGGGGTCTGTTCACAGGGCCACCCTCCCAGATGTGCCCACGTAAGGACCCAGGCCCCGAAACTTCGAGCCCCACAAACTCTGGGGTTTTGAGCTCAACGTTCCCATGTACATATTTCTAGATTCTCACATTGCCTCAGTTTGGAGAAGTCCTGCCCGCAAGGGGGGGGGGGGACCCTGGGGACAAGTAGATGGGGGGAGGAAGGTTACGGAAGTCGTGAGAGAGAAGAAGGTAGACAAGATCTTGGGGGGCGACTCCTTAGACATCCCTGGATGGGACTGTCCGTTTGTACCCACCCCACCCCCAACACACCTACCTTCACTCAGCCACATGGGTTTACGTATGCACGGAATAAACCCATTTGCACCCAGACCCTCTCCAGGCACTGACACCTGCGGGCGCGCATGTTGGCGCAAACACACATCTAACCCCTTCTAAAAGTTCGAGTCCTGGCTCTCTGGGATACTCCGGAGGCTGTCACGTAGGGCCCTCCATGAGCCTGAGCAGGGCCGTTACCCAATCAGCCTGCCCTGAACTTAGAGGTCTCTGGAGGGACCCCAGGGCATTCGACTGGGGATGGCTGGACAGCGCCTCCTGGGGATCCCGCAGAAGGAACCCCAGCCCCCAGATTCCCCGTGTGAGCCATTTTGAGGGACCTGCTTGCTCGACCTCGTCTCCAACACACCAACCCGGAACGTGGCCGCAGGGACTGCAGCCCGGGATCCCCCGGCAAGGTTCTGCATCCCACGTGAAGGCCCGGTTCTTGCCGGTGACGCCCCTTCTGGGAGGGAGGGGACCCCGCACTGGCGCGGGCACTCCGGAAGTGGCCCTGCGCGGCCCCGCAGCTGCATCGGGCCTGTAGTGAGTGCCGGGTCTCCGCGGCCCACGCTGTGCCTCCTCCCCGCACCTCCTGACCCCTGCCCACACGTCGGGGGGTGGGAGTGGGTCCTCGAGAACGCCTGCAGCTTCTGATTGGCTGCGCCTTCCTCAGCCGTCGCGCGCGAGAGGCTGGGGCGCAGAGTTACCATAGTAACCGATGAGGTTCGCGCAGATCGCGTCTCTCTAAGGCCTTGGAGAGCTTAGCAACCGCGCAGGGCTGCTGGGCGGGTGGGGGCCGCGCTCGCCGCCCCTCGCGCGGTCCTCCACCCCTACGCCCCCGCCAGAGGTAGTAGCTGAGTCACTCATTGAGGGGCCGCCAGCGCGGCCACGCGCGGTCCCTGACAGACACTAAGGTCTCGGGCGCCCCCCAGAGGCTCTCTTTCCTCCGCAGACATCTTCATGGCCTCGGGGCCATCCGTTGGCTCTTGGTCCCCACCGGTCCTTCTGACTCCCACCGCGTCCTGACCCTGTCCTCACCCTGTTTCTACTCCGTGTTCTGGATCCATTTTATCCCAGTCCTCTCCTCCGTCTACCCACGGTCTCCTCACTAGGGTCGCGGTGAGCTTCCAAGAACGAAAACGGTGGGTTCCGGGGCTGCCAGCCTCTAGGGGAGATGGACCACGACATCTTGGCCGAGGGGTGGATGTGTTGTGCGCTGAAGCGGAAAAAGGTGTATGGAGTGCTGGAGAAAGGCGGGAAGGCTCCTCGGAAGAAGAGCTCTTAGAACTGGGCTTTGATGGATGAATAAGAGTTCTTCCCCCACACAGAAAAGCAGTCCTGGAGAAGAGAACCACAGGGACAAAGGCTGGAGGCAAAAGAAAAAGAGGTGGTGGGCGGGGGGAGGGGGAAGACTCCAGGAGGCTAGATTCCAAAGGTTGTGCAGGACCTCTCCGACTGCGTTTCTGCTGGAATCTTTTATCCTCTTGATGGGACCAGATCCTAGCCCCACAAGGAACCCCTCAACCCAGTTTCACTTTTGTGCAGTGTCCACTGTGCCCACTTTGTTTTTCGTCAACACTCTCCCCAAATCCCTACTCCCTGAATTAACTCACTGCTCCCATCCCTCCCCTCAGGTTGTCCTTACGTCCCTATGGAAGGGTCTCAAAGACCTGCAGCCAGCCTTGCTGCCTTCCTGTGGACTTCACTCCTCTTCAATCTTTGATCTTTCCCTCCCTCCCTAGTTTCTACCTACCCTACCTGCCTGGCACTGCTCCCCACCCCCACCCCACCCCCACACAATCCATCTCCTCTCTCTGAACACATTCACCCTCCTCCATTTAGAACTTTCCTCAATTGATGGAGCCAGGATCTTTCATTTCCCTGCTCTTGTTCAGGACACTTCTGCCCCACATGGCTTAGGGCCTTCCTGTCAATATCATACCTCCAGGAACTCTAACTCCTCCAGGAAGTGGTTTTGCCACTCCGCCCTCTGGAGATCCCTCTCTGCTAAGCTGCTGAGCCCTTGGTCTCCCTCACTCATTGTCACTCTCTCATGAGCTCTGCCAATGCCCACAAATGGGTCCTGGACGCGGTCTGCTGGGTGCAAGGCTCTGAAACTGGCACTGCCCACCCGTCCTCCTCCCCTCCATTTGCTGAGGCTTCCTCTTCTACTCACCCCCTTCTCCTACCGTCTTTCCCCCAACTCCCCCATAGAGGAACCCCTTGCTCATGTCCGGGGAGTGCAAGCCACCCTTCTCAAGTTTTCCGCGGTCTCCAGCTCCTGACTGGTACCTAGACCCCCCCATTCCTTCTAGGCCCAGACTCCTACAAAGCTTCTGCGAGCCCTGGGCTCCCCCACTCTTCTTCCCCCATGTCCTCGACGCCACAGCTCTAGATACTGCTTTAGGCCCCCTCCTCAGGTCCAGCTTCCTCTCCTGTACCTCCCACCCCAGAGTGACGACACTGCAGCGGCCATGCGGGGTGTAACGCCACCGAGGGTCATCTTGTGACGTCACAGAGCCGTCGGGTCCCGGAATTGAGGAGTGGGAGAGGGGGCTCCCGGGTGAGCACCTCAGAAGGCCAGGTGGGAAGTGGGATTCCCCCCCCCCAGGTGTCCCAGAGTGCATAAAGGTGTAACGGACCCGTCGGCCCTCCCGGCTCTGTCCTCCCGCCGGCCCCCAGCCCGCAGTTCCGGAAAGTTAACCCTTTGTAGACCCGTACAGGGGCCCCGGGCTCCCCCTCCCTGTTCCTGCTTCCGTGCGCCCTCCTCCCCCTCCCAGCTCCCCGTCGCCTTGGTCCCCCCCAACCCCCCGCCTCGCCACTATAAATAGCCCCTCTTCCCGTTTCCTAAATTCCCTGCTGACGTCGGCAGCGCGTCAGTGTGTAGGAGCCGCGGCCGCATGAATGAGCCGCCGCACGAGTACTACGCGCGCCTATAAAAGCAGCCGCGCCAGCCGGGCTGCGGGAGGCGAGCGGGAGCCGGCGCGGCGCGGCCCGACAGGTAAGTGGGACTGACCGACCGACGGGCTACAGATGGACCGATGCACGGACACGGACGGAAGGGCAATGAGGAGACCGGCAGACGGCAGGTTGGAGGGCCCCTAAGGGGTGGGATTGGGGACAGGGTGGGGGACGAGGATCCCCTCGCAGCTGGTGGAGCCGGGCCGGAGGCGTACCCAGAACCCCGTGCAGCACCTGCCCGCGCCCGGATGAAGACGCAGCCACTTCGGAGGAGCATCGAACAGAGGACGGCCCCCAGGGTCCCTGCGACATTTCCTGAGGCTCCTGCGCCATACTCCCAAGAAAGTGGGGCGAAGGTGCTGACGCCCCAGAAGACGCGCCCCCTCCTCCCCCTCCCCGCAGCGCAGTGACTCAGCCTCGCTGTCCCCGGCCGGCTGAGCGGGGCCGCCGGCGAAGGACAGACGCCCACCTGCCCGCCGACCTAGCCGTGGCTCTCTCGGGACCCCCACCCTGCATCCAGTCGGGCGCCCCCTCCCCGTCCCATCCCGTCGGGCCGGTCCCTTTGCGCCCCCGACTTCCCGCCTCTGCGCGAGGAGCTGTCCTCTCAGGACCAGGCGGGGGCGGGGCCTCGGCCGGACTGCCCCGCCCCCCAACTGAGCGCCCCCCCACCGCCGCCGGAAGTGCCTCTCCGCAGGGACATATTTGACGTCACAGGGCTTTGACGTCAAGGGCCGCGTGCCTGTCCGCGAGCGCTGGGGCCGAGAAAGGCGGGAGACGCGGGGGAGGAAGAGCAGCAGCGCCCCCAGCTGCGGGCGACGGAGGCACCACCGCCCGCCCGGGCAGCGCGCCGGCACCTTGGCTCTAGACTGCTTACTGCCCGGGCCGCCCTCAGTAACAGTCTCCAGTCACGGCCACCGACGCCTGGCCCCGCCCCAGGACCGCGGACCCGGCCACCTGCCGCGCCCCCGGCCCCTTTGTCCCCCCAGGGTCCCTCAGCCCCGCGCGCGCTGTCCGCGCCGCCGCTGTCCGCGGTGCTGATCCAGCGCAGGCTCTGCCATCCGCCCGTCCGGTCCATGGTCACCAGAGGCTGCTAGCGGCGGCCGGCTCACACGCACATCGCACGGCCCCCGAGCCCGGTCCCCATCGCGCGCGCTACCCCCGCTACCCCCCTCCCCAGCTCGCAGTCCTGACGTCTGCCTGACTGGAGCTGCCACGGTGCCGTCAGCAGCGCGCGCCCCGCCCCCGCGTCTCCAGGGCAACCGTGGCTTTCGATTGTTACTGTGGGAACCGGAGGTAACAGTCTACAGCCATGGTCGCCCCGCAGCACGCCCACGCGCCGCGCCCGCCGCGCTCTGCCAGTCCCGGATGGGGGAGACCAGGAGCAGGAGGAAGCGGGGGCGGCGAGTCAAGATCGGACGAATCTATGGGGGCGGAGGGAGGTGCGGTGCTGGGCGGGGCGGGCTACTCTCGGGTCTGCTGCGTGTCTACCAAGGCAGGGAAAGAAGCACGGTGGGCAGTATGTCTGACCGCCCGCTTCAATGACCATCCTGTTCTCTTAGCCGAGGTTGCAGCCAAGGAATGGCGAGAGAAGGGGTAGTTCTGGGATTTGTGTTCTTTTTAGCTCCTCCGTGCGAGGAGGCTGCTGGGACCTGAAGGTTTCCTGGAGACTGAAGCGAGTAGACGAAGCCAAGTTTTCCTAAATATGCCACAACCGCATTCTTCCAGGAACCCCTCTGCTGAGTAGGCAGAAAGCGAGACTAATCCTTGAACCCATTTCCTGATGGAGTTACAGCCTTCCCTCACTCTTTCATCCTCTGATTCATGTAGGATGATAAGAAGGGTCCCCAACCCTCAGGAAGCCAGTGTGCTTGTAAAGTTAACCCAGTCAGTAAAGCATTGTCTGAAAGCAGCCTCACCTCAATCGGTGCTGGCTTCTAATTTGAGACAGTGTCTCAAATTAGCTCTAATGTGGCAGAGTGAATATCAGAGGGGTTGAAGTCCTATTTGTCCAGTGAAGCGTGAGCCACGAACTCTTCAAAAACACGCTTATGTCACCTGCCACCGCCAACATCACCCACTGCAGGGGCTGACTGATGCATATTGGGTGCAGGACTTCCCTAGGGACAGTGCTGGGAATGGTTAATGCAACCCAGTCCTGCCACTCATTAATCCAATTTTTTGTTACCTCTCCATAACCCCTCCTTCACTAAACTAGTTTTAAGGCAATTGGTGCTGGTTTTACAGCTAATCAATTCCCACATGCTTCCTTCCTCCCACTCAAGGACTCCGAGGTCTTAGATTAAATGTACTTGATTCTGGAATCCAGTAGACATCCGTGGGCAGACTGTAGTGTGTGCAGATGGGCCTAGTGCACTGGGAAGCAGGAGGTCCAACCTGGCCTCATCACCAACTGGTTATTATTTAAGGGGCTGGGTTTCTGAGTCTTGTGTAACATGGGATAATAATCATTCCTCTTTGGCAGATTTGTTGTAAGGATCAAATAGTAAAATGAGTAAAAACCTTTGAAAACTGCAGAAACCTATTTCAATCTTAAGTATTCTACTAGGCTGTTAATGTCTTTGTGAGGGACCCCAGCTCTGGGCACTTAGGCAGAATGAACAGGGGAAAGGGGGCACATCTTTCTGAGCAGGGGCTGTTGAGGGGCTTCTTTGCTCAGGGACTCGCTCTCAAGAGCTTTAGGTATCTAAGGTGGAGAGGTAGAAAAGAGAAATGGGAGGGATATTCTGAAGGGACCAAGTTGTTTGCAGTTTGAACCCATCTGGAGAAGATGGTCAGAGGGGGAAAGAAACAGAAAACTGACTGTAGAGAATTTTTTAGTATCTTAGAACTCATTAAGTGCACCCCATCCTATTTTATGGATTAGGAAGTTGAGACCCAGACAGGACATAGAGCCCAACAGTAGTGGGTGGTGGGTGGCCTCTGCTGACCTCCGAGGTGCAGGAGAGAAAACCATGACTAGTAAAGGATAGGAATATGAGTTCTGGATCAGAATCCAGCTTTGGGTAAGTTACTGAACTTCTCTGTGCCTGTTTCCTCAGTTGTAATATTAAGTTAATAGTACCTACCTCAGGAAATTGTGAGATTAAACTGGGCAACTCTAAAGGTTCTGCTTATCACAGTATCTGGTGTGGTTAGCACACCATGAATGGTGTGCTATCCTCTGGACCTCATGTCCCTTAGGTATAAATTGAAAACATTAGATGAATGGTTCTTAATTGGAGAGCTTTCTCCCCCTCCCTAGTGGAATGCATGAGAAACCCATGTTCGTTTTTTTCAAATAGCATGTATTTACCAGAGACTTGTATTCTACCCTCTAAGGCAATGTTTTTCAAATATCATGTTGCATGGGAATGTCCAGGGAGTTTGCCAAAATGCAGATTCCTGGGTCCAGCAATTGGCTCGGTATGTCAGGAGTTGGCCCCAGGAATCTAAGTTTTTTTTTTTTTTTTTAAAGATTTTATTTATTTATTTGAGAGAGAGAGAATGAGAGACAGAGAGCATGAGAGGGAGGAAGGTCAGAGGGAGAAGCAGACTCCCTGCCGAGCAGGGAGCCCAATGCGGGACTCGATCCCGGGACTCCAGGATCATGACCTGAGCCGAAGGCAGTCGCTTAACCAACTGTGCCACCCAGGCGCCCCAGGAATCTAAGTTTTTTTTTTTTTTTTTATGTTAACTGCTTAATTTATTTGGTCTGCTCAATGGCCCACCAGGGCCAGGAATCTAAGTTTTAACACAATTCTGACGCAAGTGGTCCACAGAGTGTGTGTGGGGGGTTGGGGGGCAATGACCCTTAAGATTCTCTGTTGTTCCTGGAGGATGTGACGGGAGAGGACATCTCACTTGGTTGGGAACCAGTGGACCACATGATCTCTTTCCTTCTAGCTTGGACATTTTCTGATTCTTGAAGCAGGAGGTGGGGGAGGGAGGAGAATTCTCACCCTGAGCACTGAGCACTTCTGCTCCACCCAGTAATGTTCTGCTCTATCCTTATCCTTCTAACTTTAAGCCCTGGGTTAAAATCCATTCCCCATCATATCTTGTTCTCTCTCTTTTAATCCTCACAGTAATTCCACATAGCAAGGGCTGTGGTAGCAACTGTCACCATCTTCACCTCTTGGGACCTTGCTAAAGGGGGCAGCCTAGGATGGCCGTGAGGGCGCGTGAGCTCCCAACTGCAGATCCACTGCATTCCATTCTGAACTGCTCATTTCCAGAGAAGCCAGGAATCTTTGTGTGTGTGAAATTCCTAAGATTTTAAATACTGTTAAGTCCAATATTTTCTAAAATTCTATGGGCCAAATCCAACAGGTCTGTTGGAGTAATTCAGCCCATTTCTGAGTCCCCTCCTTTGGCCGAGGAAAGGGTCCCTTTAAAACGCCTAGGGCAAGCAGAGGCAGACTGTAGCCAGGGGGCTACCCTCCCACCCCCACGGTCTGCTGTAAAGGTCCTAAATCCAGTAAACTGGGTCTGTTGGGGGTAGGGGTGTAACTCCAACTTTTTTTTTTTTTCCTTAGATAATTACTATCTGCAGTGAAGAATTCAGGATTTGGGGTACTTTAAGGGATATTAGTCTGTCTCCGGATGGGTTGGAGTATTTGTGCTATATCCCCTAACCCAATTCTTACTCAATTCCTAACTTCCCCGGGGGCAACCATGTTTGAGGGCTACATCAGGGCCTCCTGTGATCTTCCAGAAAAGGAACAAGGTGGTGATCCTGCAGAGGCAGGGCTGAAATCAGAGACTAGGGTGGGCCACAGGTGGGGGAACTGGAAGTAGGGCAAATAGCTAAAGTGGGCAGTCTATAGAGTGCCTAGGAACAAATGCACTCTAAAACTGGAGGGGCTACTTAAGCCTTGGCTGGATCACTACAGAGTAGCATCAACCCCAGAAACTCTGTAGGTGAGGGCAGGTTTGTAAAAGGGTTTCTTCCGTGTGGTCTTGGGCCTCTACCCAAGGTCTACTACCATCCCACCCTTCAAGCTCATAGTTCAGAGCTAAAGCAATTCTGGAGGAGAAAGCAGAGAACCCAAGAAGCCAGAGTTCGACAGAAGGCCAGCACACAACCCTCAGGGATCAAGATGGAGGAAGCCTAACTCCGTGGAGCCCAGGCAGCACCTTGCCAGGTGATCTCTTCCCAAAACTTCTCAGATGTAAATTCTTCCAACTCCGCCACCAAGGCCTCCTTTCCTTCAGCTTGGGACTTGAGACACTTCTACCAAATGTGTGCACACATGAGCTTATCCTGGGGGCTCATAACTGGAAACACGTCCCTCTTTGGAGCGGCCCTAGAGGCTGGGTGGGTGGCCAGGAATCCAGACTTCTGATACAAAATGGGTTTTTCTGTGTGTATGAGAAAAAAGATGCTCAAAATCGCCATCACCACTTTATTATGTGGCAGTCACACAGCACCAGCCCCTGCTTTTCCCATGTCACCCTCCACTCATCCAGGGGTCCACCAGCCTTTTTCATGCTGGAGTATCAGATGCCAAGGTCCACTAAGGCCTCCTGATCCCTTTTTTCTTAAGTGTAGAGCTAGGCTTACAATAACTTGAGTCTTAGAACTGATACTTGTCTCTTAATTGGTGATGGTGAGGACCACTAACAGCAGTTGAGCTCCCAGGGGAGGTGGGATAAGGGGGAGGACTGGTTACAGAGACTGTCCCGAAGTCATGTGGGGGTGGGGGATGTAGGGGCAGAGCCATTTGTTGATCTTTCACTCTGCAAACTGGTCCAAGAACTTGAGGTAGGCCTGGCGCTGGGCCGCAGCTGCTGGAATGAAGTGGCCACCAGAGTGCGTGAGGGTGATGGCCCCAGTGAATCGGCTAGCCAGTTGCATACTTTCCTGAGAGGGGATGACGCAGTCAGTGTCCCCGAAAACATGGAGTGAAGGCAGTAACAAGGGGCCCTGCACGATGGGTTCCTTGAGTCCAAGGCCCCGAGGACAGAAACCAGATACCAGGATGATAAACCTTGGCAAGGGGAAGCGGGGATCGCCGGCTTGGCCAAGGGCACACACAAGGGCTGCTAGCGCAGCCCCCTGGCTGAAACCAAGGAGCCCATCGAAAGGCCCCAGTGTTTTCAGTGCCTGTGCCACGGTTCCCAAGGCTTCCTCCAGACCTCTGCACACTGTGGGCTGGCTCAGGGCGTTGAAAACGTCTGCCTCCTGTTCTGAAAACCACCAGCCTCGGGGCTGCTCCTCCTGAAGGCAGGGTTCTACAGCGATATGGGGGAAAGGCTGCGGTTAGGGCAAGCGGGTATCTAGGCGATGAGAAATGAAAAAGGGAGGGGACGGAGGGCTTGGGAATGACAACGAGCAAACAAAGAGGCGGTCGAAGAAGAGAAGAAAAGCTGGGGGAAATGAAGTGGAGAGCAGAGTGTCATGGCAAGACGGGGAAGACTGATCAAGGTGGAAGCCTGGGACGCTGGGATGGAAGAAAGGAAGAGTAAGGGCAGGGGGAAGGAATGAGGTGAGGACACAGCGTGGGGGTATGCTGAAACGAGGCCAGATCAAAGACTCAGAGGGCATTTCCCGGGCAGCGCCCGTCTCACCGGAGTCCGGCCCGGCGCCCTCGGGGCCCGCGGCATCCGCGACCAGGTGCGGGCCGCTGAGGCACACGAGCTCGGCGCGGCCCCGCAGCGCCTTCCTCAGCGCTCCCGTCTTCTCGCGGAAGCCCCGCTCGCTCTGCCGGAAGCCGGCCAGGGCTAACACCCGCAGGGGTTGCTGCGCCGCCATCTTGCGGGGCAACGCGCCAGGGACCGGAAGCAGCCTTTCCCCGAGCGGAAATCGAATATTCGAGGGGCGGAACCAAATGCCGGCACCACCCCGAAGGCGGGCCTCAGAGCGAGCGGGTGTTCCCATAACAACGGGGAGGGGTCAGGCGCGGCCGGAGCAGGGGCGGATACCTGAGACCGAGGAGCGTCTCACCGAGCGGGCGGTGCTCCCTTGTCGTCTCTGCAGCTGCAACCGTCGCAAGCCGCGGCTGGAGAGGGGTGCGTGGCCTCCTGCATCGGAGGTCGCAGACTTTGCTCAGGGTCTCCATCCTGCGACGTCCACCACCCTGCTCCCGTGCATTTCCCGGAGCGGCCGCACAGCGGCGGCCTCGGCTCGCGTCGCTAGGGAGGCGGCCAGGGCCAGGCCCCGGCTTTGGTCCCTCTCCTCCCAGCTGGCGGTGCCTGCCTACCTTCTCCAGCGCTGGCGGGCTCAGGGCCTGGGGGGGCCGGTTCCGTCCGTGGTTCGCTGTCCACGGCCCCAAGGAGCTGCCGGCGTAGAAGTCCATAGGGTAGGGCTGCTGCCAGGAAATGTCCCTCAGGGCCACCACTGCCTAGGGGAGGACAACAGGACAACATTTGCCAACTTTTTTTTTTTTTTTTTAAAGATTTTATTTATTTGACAGAGAGAGAGAAGAGCAAGGGGAGAGGGAGAAACAGGCTCTCCGCAGAGCAGGGAGCCCCATGCGGGACTCAATCCCAGGACCCTGAGATCATGACTTGAGCCGAAGGCAGACGCTTAATCGACTGAGCCACCCAGGCGCCCCTTTGCCAACTCTTTCTGCGCAGGATTAATTAATTCAGTCTTCATGATGGCCTATAGAGGTCCTATTATCCCCATACCACAGAAAGGAAATGCGAGGCTCAGACAGGTCAAGGGACTTGCCCAAGGCCACACAGCTAGGAAATGAGTCAGCTGTAACTAAGTTGCTGCCCACCCCACTGCAGATCCCTCCCTTGACAGAACCAGGTGCAAAGCCCACTCTCAGGTATTTCAAAACTTAGTGTTACCTCATAGGGTGTCAGCAGTGGCTTGGGGAAGGCTGTGCCCCAGTCAATGGAAAGGCGCGGACATGCTACCTGCACCCACCTGGGAAGGGAAGTCACGTGAGACCCAAGGGGTGGGGGGTGGGGAGGGTCCCTCCCCTTCTGGGCAGCATGCTGAAAAACATGACTGTGTCCCCAACACACCCGATGAAAAGACAGTCACCCACTACTGTTCAGAGTAACACTATAGCGCTGTTTGTTTTCTCCAGGAGAGCTCTCTGTGAGCTGAGGGCAGGGCCTGGGCAGCTCATCTGTGATCGTATCCTCAGAATCAAATTCACTTTAGTTCGGGTACACTGCAGGTGCCAACCACCCCACAAACTCATCTCACACCGAATGACTGTGATGTTGCAGTTACCTGTGAGCCCCCAAACCGAAATGGGTGTGACCCATAGCTAAGGGTAGCCCCTGCTAAGCCCCTGAGTGCTCTGTAAACATTAAAATTTCACGGAAGCAATTCCCACTGACTCCAGCCTTCAATATGTGCTGGGCAGGACTCAGATCTAAGCTTCCTTAGCCAGAGTCACAGCTAGAGAGGTAAGGTGAGAAAACTTACACATCCACTTCAGGAAGTAGGCTAAGCTTGCTGGGGAAGATCTCAGAAAGCAGCAGCCTCATGAAGGGAAGTCCCAAGGCTTGGAGTCGAGATTCCAGGTGCTGTTGGAAGAGGGAGGCCAAGCTCAGGTCACCACGATTGAGCAGCCAAGTCTAAATCCCTTAGTCTACCGATTTTCCTAGCTGGGTTTCTAGTCAGTCCCCTCCTCCAGAGGCCATCCCAAGCCCTCTGACCTCCAGAATTTTGGGGCTGCCCTGGCGGCCCAAAGTGCCCAGGATAAGGCCCCAGGATTTAGCTGAGCGGGCCGTGGCTATGGCTTCCTGGCGGCTGGTCTGCATGCGCTGATGGTCATAGTGCTCTCTGGATAGGACTTTGCTGTATGGGTCGTATCTGGAAAAGAAGCTATCAGGGTTATGGCGACAGCCATCCACAGCACCTGTTGTACACACGGCTCCCTGACCCAGCCCCTTGGTCTCCTAAATCTTTAGGTTCCATGCAGGTAATTAGGAATAGAGGCGAGAACAGAGATCGTCGCTGGAAAGCTCAGTCCCACAGCTGGAGCAGGGAAAAGTAGGAGGGGGGGTTTAGGATCTCAGTGTGACTCCCAGGGGATGGGTGGGTACTGTGCAGCTCCAGCCCTGGGTCTGACACCTGGATTCAGGACCCAGTTACCTCAGATCCTTAGAGCTGTTGGCTGTCAAGGGGCCCGGGAATGAGGAAATTTCAACCAACTGAGGGCTTCAGTGGGAGGGAAATCCCACCCCCTCCCTGGCTGGTCAGCCCAGCTCAGCCCATACCGGTAAGCGGGGACACTAGGGTTGGCAATCATGACAGACTCCAGGTGGAAACGGCCGTCTCCGAGATATCTGCGGCAGGGAGAGAGGGGATGATAAGTATGGGGTGGAGTGAGGCAGCAGAAAAGGCAGGCACTGGCCTGGAGGTCCAGAGTTCCTGGCTGAGTGTGCTGCTGTGCGTGTATGCGAACTGGCCTAAGTCATCATTCGGCCTCCCGAAGCCTTGGTTTTCTCACATGCAAAACAAGGAGTTTGAACTGGATGAGCAATAAGGCCCTTCTAGTTATGTAATGCAGATCTAAGAACTGTTCCGTCCCCCAGCCTTCTGGGGGCAGGTAAAACGGCAGCCAAGGCCATGGGAAGGCCGCGCAGGGCTCTAGAGATCCTAGCTTGGAGGTGGCGGGACAGGTTCTCCTTCGCCTAGCTCAACATAGACATGGCAAGTAGGGTTCAAGGTGTCATCAATGTTGTAAATGAAGTTTCGGGGTATACACTGGCTCTCTGCACCCAAACTGGTTCTCAGGTCCTGCTACTGAGTTGTAGCAACTACTGTTTACTGGGTTTGCATCTTCTGTGCACCAAGGCCGGGACTAAGCACTTGCCATGCAGGAGTTCACTCAGTCCTATCAAACAGTCCTCCAAGCTACCTATAGTATCCCCATTTTACAATAGATACAACTGCTGCTCAGGGATGTTAAGAAACTTGCCCAAAGGCACACAGCTATTAAGCAGTAAATCTGGGACTTGACTCTAGGCTTAACCACCAGGCTCTATCAAGCCTGTCCCTAAAAGTAGCTGCCCAAGCCATGGAGAAGGCAGAGCATAGAGGACAATCTGCCATGGCAGCTCCTACTTTCCTGGAGACCACACTGATTTTTGTGATAAACGGCCAACACTCAGGGTGTCTCTCCCTCCAACACACACCTTGAAGCCCCCAAGGGTAGGCACCTATGGGTTCAGAATTATGTGGGCGCAGGAACAGGGGGAACACCCTTTGGGGAGCAGGGCTGCCAGGTCTGGGCTGGGGAAGGCCCTGATGTGGGCCTGTCTAGGGGCAGGGCTGAGTCAGGGGAGTGTCCCTCCCTCTTTCCCTGCCATCAGCTAGGAATGGGGCTCCCTTCCCTAGTCCCCGCGGGGGGAGCTGCCGGCTCTGAGGCTGGCTGCATTCACACAACATTAAGCATTTCCATTACCGAAAATAATTAGGCAGCAGGAGACACGCTGCTCCTGCTTGTTAGCTGTCCGGATGCTAAATTAATGGGGCTGCAGCCTGGGCGTGCCCAGCCATCTTCTCCAATTATATTCCCACCATTTCTAGCCCACCCTCATCCCTCCCCCCGCCCCGCCCCGATGAAGCCCTCTGATTCCCGCCCCACCCTGGGCATAGCCTCCTACATGGTGGACAGAGCACCTGAGAGGGAGACAGGAAACCTGAAACCCTATTTGGTCCCCATTTTGCAGGGTGGCCTTGAGCAAACAGTTAAAGAGCTTGAGACTCAGCTTCTTTTCCTAGACAACGAACCTCCGGCTCCCTTCTAGGGTACATTTCTTATGCCTCTACAACTGGCCCCCCATTTTTCACTTACACAACAGCCTTCACCTCTTTGGGCAGATGGGGAGCCGTGCAGCCCAGAATCTCCCCAGGGGACAGGGGCTTGCACTGTGGGACACTCACATGGTACTCAGCTTTCAGCTCCTTCGCAGCTGCCTGTAGGGATGATGAGGGAAGGGAAGCCAGTGGGTGAGGAGGGAGAGCCAGGGCCAGAGGACCAGCCTGGAGCACCTAACGTGGGCCCCAGGAACAGCCTGGAGGCTGGCTGTTATCTGTCCACTTACCTGCAAGGTTGACACAAACTGAATGGTGCTGACCAGGGCAAGGGAAGTGGCAGGGGGAAAGGTGAGGCGGATAGAATCCAGGAGGTGGCTAGTATCTATTCGGATGTCCACAAAGACGTACAGTACCCGGAAGTCTTGGGCCGAGGTGTCCATGGGAACTGGGAGGAGGCAAGAAGTCAGGAGACTGTTTTGGAAGGCAAGAGGGGCAGGGGGCCTACCTGGGCCAGGGTCTCTGAGCAGCCAGGACCAGTGGCTTCAGCCTAGGGATACAAGGAGTGGGTAGGCGGCGGGGGGGAGGGGGGTGGCAGTCATAGGTCCCTCAGAAGCTCCTTTTCGGTCACTCGGCCGGGGGGCCCAGCCTGCTCTACCACCAACAGCCTTTCGAACACCCACATCTGGGACAGCAACACTGTTTCCAAGGCAACCAAATCCAAAAGAAAGATGTACCTGCAGAGCAGGAGGGCCAAGGCCATCCCAGACACTGGGAGGGACCTCCTGCCTGCAAGCAGGACAAGAAGGCACCGACGGGGGGCCGGGGGATTAGCACGCCGCCCTGCCTCTCCGCCCCCCGCCAGGACCCCGGCTCGCCATACCCAGGCAGCTGTGGCCATAGTGCACCAGGAAGTCAGCGCCCAGGGCCCTCGCAGTAAAGTCATCCACACAGCAAGCCCCATACGTCACATCGCCCATCACCATCACTTCAGCCTCTGTGAACCTGTGGGGGCGGGGGAGCAGGGGGAACAATGAGGCAGTGACACAAGGGTGAGGTGGGAGAGAGACCTACCCCCGTGGGGTATTTCGGGGCCCAGCTGCCACATCCCCCGGTCCTGGCGGCACCTCCTGGGACCGTCGCTGTATGCCGATGGTCTCTGTAGCGCCCCGGTTCCTCTGTCCAAGCTTAGACTGCAAGGAGGACCCCCACCCCTCAGCCTGGCATACACAGGGTCAAAAACAGACCTCTGACGCCCTGACTCAGCCCACCCAGAGCAATGAGCACGTACACACACGCAGATGCACCCACTCCCATGCCTCGACACTGCGGTGTGCGTGGGGACACATGGGTGGATACACACGGCCTCCCTGTCACCCAGACCCCCTGCTACCTCCCCACCCTCAGTTAGGGCCCTCTGTGCCCAGGATGGGGGGACCCATGAACAGCTCCCCCACAGCACATGGCACCACCCACATACCTCGTGCGTCAGGAAGAGTGGGCTCTGGCCAACACATTGCCATAGGATCTGCTGCCAGGCCTGAATCACTGGGGGACAGGGGTGGGTGGGGAAGACCCCGCACTCCCCAAATTCACCACGGGAATGGAGCTGGAGGACCAGGTCTTCCTTGAGAGACCTGCCCCTGGGGCATGGGGCCTGGCTTGCTGACTGGGGTCTCCCCATTTCTCTCCTGGGGGCGTGGTGGGGAAAGCTGAGTTGCTGTCAGTCAGCAGCCCCCCTCCTCTCCCTTCCCCAAACCAGTCTGTGCACAGAAGCAGATTATTCAACTCCTTAAAATGCAGCCCAGGCGTCTGAGTCAGCCAGAGCACTTAATTTTTTATAGATTAAAATGTATGCAAATTGGCCTGAGCCCCAGAGAGCATCCCCAAGGGGCAAGAGGGTGGGAGCTGGGAAGTGAGTCTGTGGCAGTGGATGAGAAGAGGAGTGGGGGGGGGGGGCAGCAGCAGGGAAGTGGGAGGTTCCTATCACGAGATGACCTCCCCTTTCCCCCCATTCCCCCTCCCTGTTCCTGTGCTGGTTCCAGATGGCTGAGCACTCCCCACTCCCACCCCCCAGGATGGCTCATTGTAATGAAGAAACTTAGAGAGGGGAGAGGAACTGAATACCATCTCCTAGACACTTCTCCCCCACCAAGCCCCTCCTTGCCCTACTCCCTCAAATGTTCCAGAGAAAAAGGTTCCCCTTGGCTAGACCGGATGCTGACAACTCAGCTCATTCCAGGTCAGCCCTGAGGATTCTTAAGTTCCTCCTCAGGCCCCACCACCTGCACCTGCTCTAGGCCCAGCTTTGAAGATACTGGAACCAACTCATTCCCTACCACCCCCGACCCCCCACCTTAATATTTTAGGGAAAGAGAGATTTATATGGACAAGCCAAGCCGGACAGGCTGGGATCTCAGCAGGCTGGGAGTTTAGTTTTGGCTTTTTCCCTTTGTGCGTGTATGGTTGTGTGAAGGGACAGGGTAAGGCCAAGGTCCAGAAGGAAAAAATGTCAACAGGCAGAGCTACAAGGGGCATGGGGAAGGCCTTGGCTTAGCTTCTTCTCCAGAGCCCCAAGCCTCACCTTTCCAAGATATCCACAATTGTGCAGGCAAAGAGGAGAAGGCCCTCAGGCATTTGCAAGGCCACTGAAAGACAGAGCAGAGACATGAGAGCAGAGGGCTGGGAGAATGCTGGAATGGGGATACTGCCCCTGACTGACCCAGGCAACCTCTCCAACCCTACCCCATCTCAAAGCTTGGGGGCTCACCCTTCTTGGCCCGGGCCTGCTGAATCCTCCAGATGGTCTTGGGAATTTCAAAGTTATAGTTGGAAGGCAGGACTTGAATGGCTGCCTGCAGCTGGGGGTTGTTCAGGATCTCAGAGGGGATCTGATTGGCCAGGCGGCCCCTAGGGGCTCGACCTAGGACAATGCAAGGCCTGAGTTGGCACCTGGCCTAAAACAGAACCAGACCCAGTTAAGCTGTTAACACCACCCAAGTTTCAGGCCCAGATCCCAGATGCCAAGGGGGTTGGCCCAGCCTTCTTCCTCACTGAGTTCATTCTGAAGCTGGAAAGACAACCCATTAAGCCAGGAAGAGATCTGCATAATTAGGTTCCATGTTGTGAGATTACTGGGAATCAAAGATTTGAGTCCATGAGTGGGGTATAGTTCACCCCTTACCTTTGGAAGAACAGAGGTGATACCAGCAGACTGAACTGAGGGGCAAACGGGAAAAAGTCCAAACAACTGCTCCTTGATAAAGAACAACTCTGAGGAAAACCCAAAAACCTAGCAGTCTAGGAAAATGTTCCCCCCGTCCCTGAAAACACCTTGAAGTTCTGAGGTCCTAGATATGAGATCTATAAGCAAACTGTTATAAGTACTAAAGACTTTTACCCTCTTTACTCAAGTTCCACTGACTCTATCTACACTGATGAATCCCTACACTCTTCCCTCTCCTCATTTTTTTTTTTTTAAGATTTTATTTATTTATTTGACAGAGAGAGACACAGTGAGAGAGGGAACACAAGCAGGGGGAATGAGAGAGGGAGAAGCAGGCTTCCCGTGGAGCAGGGAGCCCGATGCGGGTCTCGATCCCAGGACCTGGGATCATGACCTGAGCCGAAGGCAGACGCTTAACGGCTGAGCCACCCAGGCGCCCCCCCTCTCCTCATTTTTAAAAGGGAAATAAACACCAAACATTTAACTGATTTAACAGGTTCCTTAGTCCCATTGTTCCACCCCAGGAAAAATGAAAGAACACACTCAAGTTAGGACTGTGGGCAAACAGGTAAGGAAAGAGAAATGACCTCGCCCTTTAGTGGCTAGTAGTCTGGCGGTGGCAAATGCAGGTATACAAATTACAACCTGATTAAAGGAGAAAACACTGTAGCCCATTAGCAAAACTGCAGTCCTTAATTTGCACCCTATTCCCCACAGTTCAGTTTAGCTCAACCCCTATTATCTCTTTAGGAACAAGATAGTTTGGGAATGTGATAAGGAAACAAGAAATTAATGTATTGAACAAATATTTATTGAACCTGTACTTTGTTTCAGAACTTCCGCTAGGGCCCTTAACTACTATGGGAGGGATCCTCCCAGATTTGACCCTTCACCCTCTGCCTGTGGGTGGATGATGGTAGTGATGATGGTGCAGTGGAGAATGAGCATTGGCAGGCTGGGATCCTGAGACCATATTTGAACGTTACCACTGCCATCGTTTTTGTTCAGTTGTTTCAAAGGCCTTGGAACAACCAGCCCAGAACCCTGGGCCCCTCACAGAAGCTCCTCTGACCGGGCAAGTCCCTTGTGGTCGTTGGGGTGTGGGAGCTGCTGGTCTTAGCTCAATTTGTCCCCAGGACTAGTTAGGCGCCTCCTCCTTTATCACGTGTCTGTGATCTTCTGTTTACATCAGTATTCTCCGGTACACGGAGACCCCCTGAGGGCAAGGCTGTCGTGCAGTCCCCTGCATCCAGCAAGGGCCTGGCAGTTAGTGAGCGCTCAGTAAGTGCCTGGTGAATGAAGCCATGTGCCTCTTTCCTGAAGGCATTCCCTGTGGGCCCACTTGTGGAATGACCGCTGCAACGCGCCCGGCTCTTTCCTTCCCCATCGGGTCCGCCTTATGCGTGAGTCTTCCTCTGCCAGCCAAGGCAGGGCGGGCAGCGTTTCCGGCTTGAGGACTACAAGCTCCTAGGAAGCGCTGCTCCCGATCGCGCCCTAAGGCTGCAAAAGGAAGACCGGTCCCTCTGTGCTCCAGCGAAAGCCGCCGGGGCAAGCGACAGCGGGGCCTTCCGGGTCTGGCGGAGAAAGGCCGCCGCCATTAGCGGGGGATGATTCTGTCCCTGACTTGGGGGCCCTAACTCGCGATGCGAGGTCCGGAGGCCGCAGCGTAGTAGCACCCACCTCTACCAGTGCCGTTTCGGCTGCCCGGCCCCGCCGCCACGGACTCCGCTAGCGCCGCCATCACTGACCTGTCCACGTGGAGACCAAAAAGGCAGCGCTAGAAGAGCGCCGAGAGCTCAGGCATTGCGATCGACCGCCGGTCGCTAGCGAGGGGCGGGGATTTGCTGGGCGGGGACCAGGAAGGAGACGATCGGGGCGGGGCTACCGCGGGTTCCCCCCTCAGCCCGGAAGGGCTGGGCTCTCCCCCGCCCTTAGCAGTCTAGCACTGCGCTCTCCCGACCCCCCAGTCTTCTCCTCCGCTCCCGGTTTGCCAGACGGGGCACTCCCGGACCAGTGCTCCCCTATTTGCCGACTCCTTGCCGGAATTCTGTGGGCCAAGTCTTGTGAATGGGACACGCCCCGGTATCCCTTTTGCTCCTCTCCCAGTCTCACCTGGTAAGCAGTGGAGGCCGTGTAGGTAGGGCCACAATCCGTACCTCAGAGGACCCCACTGCCCAAACAAGACAGAACTCAGCTCCCATCAGCCCAGCTCCAAGCTGAGTCCTGGGGTTGATTTCTGGAGCGCCAGAGTGCCCTTACCTTTAGAACCAACAGTGCGGATGCGGAAGGCTCCCGTGTGAAAAACTGCTACCAAGGGAAGGCTCCAAGCCTGAGGATGCTTTCCCGGGGCAGGGCGTGGGGGCGGGGGGCGCAGTCCAAGGAATTCAATCGCCTAAACCAATCCACCGTTTTCCCTGCCTCGGCTGCCCCTCAGGCCTAGATAGCCTTTCTCTTGATCAGGCCTGGACTCCTGGGATCCCAAAGAGAAGGCATAGCAGCCAGGGAGACGGCCTTGACCTTTGGAAGAGCAGAGAACCTGCAGGACTGGCCCTTAGCCCTGTCTGCCCCATACAGCAATAGTCCCCAGGGCTGTTTGCCCGAGCAGCCCTCTGGCACCATCTTCCTCTCTCTGAGGGGGTGCTGTGAGCACGGCTGGCCCTTTAAGGTAGGTCTGCGGCCTGGGGTTCCCCTGGAGGCCCTCCTTGCTTGGAAACTCCTAATTAAGGTACATGGAGAAGTGAAAAACAAGCAGCCAGGGACAGGCCTCTCTGGGCAGTATGGGCTGGCTGAGAGTGAACAGCCAAGGGGAGGACCAGAAGGAGTCAGTGCTCTGACCCTCAGGCCACCGACTGATACTCTGAGGACAGTCATAGCTTTGGACAGGACTGTGGCCAACATGGGTCCCAGGAACACCCCTCTTGCCTTGATAAGAGCCCAGCCTGGACTTCTCATCTCCCCCAGGTTCTTTGAACTCCCAGGGTGCAAGATCTCAATTCCAGGGATCCCCGGAGTTCAGCCCCTCCCCCTTCAGGGCACTGAGGCCCAGCCTGTGGACAGCTTTAACTCTGGCTGCAGCTGTGAGTTCCCAGGGGGTGAGGATTGACTCCAGCAGAGCAGTGGCTTTTCCCTAGCAGGCACCCCATCCCTTAGGGCCTTTCCCTAGGCAGAAGTGGGGCCTGTTGATGATTGAAGGCCCTCATCCTCTTACAACATTGCCCCACAGCCTCTTGTGCTGAATGAGCTGCCCTAGCACCCATTAGGAAACCAGGTGATGTCTAGGGAGCATGTCCCCTAAGATACTGTAGTGAAGGACATTGGGGGCTGTCCTTCAACTTGGGCTGAGAACACCTCCATCTGTTTGTGGGGGGTCTCCCTGCCTGAGTTACTCAGCAGGCTGAGTAATTACTGCCTGACAAGAAGGCGGGCACAGTGCACCCCCACATTATACCACAACACCCGCCTAAGAGTCACCCCCACCCCCTGGCTGGACTCCAAAGCAGCACCCAGACCTCCTGAGGCCTGAAATAACGCTGCTTCTCACACTCACGCCCAGCCCCAGCTAACTTTGTCTGAGATGCTGGAGTTTATGGGGCAGGGGGGTCATGGGGAGGCAGCTCAGGGAGTTGGAAGGAGGATTAGCATACCCCGATTCAGGCCTACACTTTGGCACTGATCTGCTTTGTGACATGGAGCAAGTTGTTCAGCCTCCCTGGGCCTCAGTTCACTCACAGAGAGTTTCTGCCTTCAAGACCAGCTTTAACGTCTGGCAGGGTGTGGGGCCAAGTCCAGCCCTGCAGCTGGTCAAGGCTAAGAGAAAGAATACATCACCTTCAGTTCCATCCCAATATGGACCAATCTTCTGAATCTTCAGAACAAGGTTACTTTTTCACCTTCAAGCATTTGCACCTTCTCTCCTGCCTAGAATGCCCTTTTTCCTTCTCAGACTGATGAACTCAGCCCTCAGGACCCAACCTAAATGCCATCCCTTTGATGAAGGCTTTCTTGATCGTCCTTCACCCCTCACAGAGCTAGCAGAGCCCCCTCCAAAACTTTGTGTCTCCTCCTGTCACATTCTAAGATGGCTTGTGGGTCTTTCTTCCCCAACTATGCCCTAGGCTTTTGTAGTTAACATGCCAATGTAGTTAGCTGAAACCCAGAGCCTCGGTGCCATTGAATGCATGTGTGAGTGAATGAATGATACTGGCCTTCTTTCGCCAATCATACCAAGTTTTTCTCCAAGGGATTGCAACTGATTGTCTCACTTCAGTTAGCTCTCTTAGATGTCACCGGCTTAAAGCAGCACTCCCTGACCCCCTCATATCAGCTCTCTACTATACCCTGCTTGCTTTTCCTCCATGCATTGTCTCATCTGGACTTTTCTCATTTGGTGCCTATTAACTGTATTAAACTCCACAAAGGCAGGGACCTTGTCTTTTTCATTGGCTGAATCCCTAGGAATAGTAAAGCCCCACACGATTGACCCACAATAAATGCAGCCCATTTATTGAATGAGTGACAGCCCACTCTTTTTCCTTTCCCAGGACCCCTCTTATCCCAGGCCAGTAGGGGGTGCCGCCTCCACCCAGGATCTCGCCTGGCCTGAACCTTCTCTGCTCAGTGCAACTGGCCCCCTTCGGGACCTGCTTTCTAGGCGGTGCCTCCTTCCATTTTCCAGGAAGCCCCGGGTGGGGTCTGTGTAGACTGAAGGAGATCAGGGACCCCCACCCCCACCCCGTCTAGGCGGGGATAGCCCACCTGAGCCCCACATTGGTCCTCCCCTCTCTCTAGGATTTGCAACGGGGCCTCCCTGAATGCTAGCTGGGTGGACTAGACCAGCCTGGGGGCGCGCCACACCTACCCCCCAAAAGAATAGTATCCTGGGACGCGGGATGCGAGGCGGCTGGGTTTCCCGGAGCTGTCCTGGGCAGGGAGGAGCCGTCGAACCTCCGAGAAGGAAGCGGAGCCGGCTAGAGAGGATATGGGCAAGGGTGCAGACTTGTGATCGGGGTCTCTGGGCGGCAGTCCTCCCGTCCCAGCCGGTGGGCAGAGCGCACGCTTCCAGCCGCCTCTCTCAGTGACCTCCAGCCGCGAAGGGCGAGCGGGCGGGGGTTGGGCTGCGGGTGCGAGCTCCGGGAAGCCCGCGGGGCCCGGGAGGGGCTTTCGAGTGGCCCGACGGCCGCCCAAGGGCTGGGGCAGGTACTTGGACCGACGCGGGCCAAGGATCGTCCCCGGGGTCGGGCGCAGCGAAAACACCTTGGGAGGCGGTGCCGCGCGGCTGAGCGCCGCTGCCCTGGGAATAGGACGGCGCTCGGCACCGCGAGCTGAGAGCACTTTCATAAATTTTGTATGGGAGGCGCTCCGTGAGCGGGGGCGGGGAGCGGAGCGAGAGGGAGGGAGCTAGCGAGCGAGCGAGGGAGGGTGGGAGGAGGAAAGGTGGGGGAAGCCGGGGGGTGGGGGGAGGAAGGGAGGCGCCCCGCTCCGCCGATCGCTGGGTCCTGCAAACGCGCGCCGGGCGCTTTCCCCGGAGCTCGGCGGTGCGTGCGAGCGCCCTTTTGCAGCAGCCGCGGCGGCGGCGGCGGCCCGAGGGGGCGGAGAGGAGGGAGCCGCGGCCCGGCGGCCGGGTGGCCGGGGGGCGGCGTCCCTCCTCAAAACCGCCTGCAAAGAGCTCGGGGCTGCAGAAGCAGGCCGCCGGCTCCGCGGAGCAAGCCGCTTGTCCCGGGGCTGAGCGAGCGCGCCGGGCTGCCCGGCAGAGCCGCGGTTGCTAGTGGGCGCCGGTGCCCTCGGCGCGGGGCTCGGGCTCACCATGCCCCTGAGGGGCCGGGCTGCCGGGCACAAGCGGATCCCCGGCTTGCCCCCGCCTCGACGCGCTCGGATTAGCTGCAGCCGGCGCCCAAGGATTTGAATCCGGACTCTGGGAGGGAGCGCGCCTAGGCCGACCTCGGAGTGGCGGCCCCGCGGCCAACATGCTTCGCAAAGGTGAGTTGGAGCCGAAGGGGCAAGTTGGAGTTGAGTGCGCACGCGGCAGAGCCTCGAGCCCGGGAGCCACCCGAGAGCTCCCCGGCGCCCGAGGTCCTCGCCCGGGAAGCAGCCGCTGGCGGGCTGGCGGGCTGGCGGGCTGGCGGGCTTTGCGGGGACGCACCTGCGGAGGGTTTGCTGCTGGAGCTCAGCCCCTGTCGGTGGCCGGTTGCGAGACACGGGATTTGCACCATGGATCAAGCGGCCAGGCCTAGGGATCTGGCTCGGGGAGGTCATTTCGAGACCACTGTGAGCTACCCATGATGGAAGGGGAGCCGGCCTTCCGAGACCTTTGCTTTGCCATTATAAAGTTTTGCAGTTGCAGGCTCCATCCCCTGCGTGGGCGCCTGCTGCCGGTTCTGCCGCTTCGGCGGGGCCGGGTGCAGCCCGCGCTCCAGGGCGACCAGCGGTCAGTCACCGCGCCGCCCGGGCGCTCCCTGCGCGCCCTCGCTTCTCAGGCGGGGCCGGGACGCGGGCACCTTCCCTGCAGTCCTGCTTTGGTCCTCAGGGATGGGCTCTGGGCACGCGGCAGCCCAGGGGAGGTGGCTAGCGCCTGATGTCCGGTTCTTCAAACTTTCCTTATGCCTGGAGCAGAGAGATGGGACGGCGGGGGCCGTACCGGCTGCGTGCGGGGCAGGTGCCAGGCTCAACTTGAGGAGAGCTGGCCCCGCGACCACCTAACCACAATCCCCCTCCCATCCCCCCGCAGCCCGGCTCATTGCAGAGCGTTGCAAAGTTGGCGCGGGTGCTGGGGAAGTCCCGCCGCGCCCCCACGTGGCTGCCGCGCGGGGAGCTGTCCCCGGGGCCCAGGGAGGGCAGGTGACCACGCCGAGAGCCCGCAAGCCCTGTCTCCCGCTGCCCCGGCCTCGGCGTCTGCCTCCCTCCCCTCCCGGGTCGGGGCGAGCTGCGACGCTCGGTCGGGACCCTATCGTCTCTGGGCCGGGCCGGGTGGCCGGCGAGCCGCGGCGGCTGCGTCTGGCTGCCGGGGCCCTGCGGGAGCCGGCTGAGGCGGGAGCTCAGGTAGCTGAGGGGCCTGATCCCTGCGCTCCGCGCTCCTGCCTTAATCCGCCCCTGTTTCCATGGCAACAGACCGAGGTGTCGTAAGCACAGGATTCTGACCTCACAGTAGGATGGGGAAGGAGAAAACGGGCAGGGGGAGGTGGCGGAGGAATGGGCAGCGAAGCCCCAAGATGGGCGGAGAGGAGCAGATGTGGGGGTCGTGGAAGAGACCCCACAAGCAGGTGGGACAGGTGGGTGAAGAAACCACGCCTTCACTGGAAGCAGTAAAGGCTGTGTGGTGGTCCCGGCTTGCTCAGGCCTACAGGGGAGCCTCGGTTGCCCCATCGTGTCAATAGTCACAAACTTGTGTGTGACTTGTGTCTTCCACGTGGGTCGGGGCAGTGCCGGGGGGAAACGCTGACTGCCTTTTACTGTGGTGTGGGGAAAGTCTCTGCGGCTGGTTGGAGAAACCTCTTCACTGATACACCCCGGTTCCTTTTCCCTGCAGAAAGGGACTAAAAGTCCTTTCAGCAGCTAGCAGTGCTGGTCAGTGTCTGCACACAGAGGGTGATTTTTACAGAACTGAGCAGAAGCCGGGGTCTGAGAAGCTTGGGCCTGGAGTGTGCACACTGGCCTTGGTGGGTAAGGCTTCCTAGGCAGTTTTAAGAGGCCACCATGTCCAGGTTGCTGGGTCTGTGATGGAGATAATAGAGGGGAACTGACATCTCATTTTCCTTCTGGTCTTTTGTCTTTTGGCAGTTTACAGTTAAAAATGAGCCACAAAGCAGCCCGTGTACTTTATTTACATGGCTTAGGTGCCCAGGGAGGCTTGAGCAGCCTCCAGAAGCCTTTCTCTCCCATCCTTGCTAGCCAGAGACCCAACTCAGGATGAGCCCAGTGCATTCTGGGGGCCTCTCCTGGTGGAGGAGGCTCACTTACCCTGTTCAAGAGGTGGCCACTGGAGGCTTGGCAGTCATATGTGTTCACCACTTGGGCTATTTTTCCCTTCCTGCATGGCTTGGTTGGTGAGAGAGGTTCTACCAGCAAAGAGGTTTCCACCTGGATTGGCCGGAGGAAAACAGAGCAGAAAAGCCCTTTGCTGGGCTAGGCTCAGCTCCAGTGGCCTGCAGCCTGCTGCTGGGACGTTGTGTGGGCAAAGGACTTTTATTTTGGTCCTTTGCCGGACAATCTGCTCTCTCAGCCCCTGGTCCTGATCCGTAGGACTTGTTTCTTTTACACACACATACGGGACACTCAGATACGCTGTGTGGATTCTAGGTGTGTGCTCAAAGCCAAAGGCTAATGCCAAGGGAGGTGGCCATTGCAGTTTCTGCTTCTCGAATTCTTCCCAAAAGCTCCAAGCAACAATGTTATGGGATGGGTTCAGACCACTGTTGCAGTTTCCCTGCCTATCAGCTGCAGAGCCCTGCATGGAGTCCTGGACCTGGCGGAGTATCATAGTCTCGATTTGGAAAAGGATTTGAAAAAAGAAAGAGCAGCTATCCCTAGATCCTGGGGTAGGGTGGAAGAGAAACACCCTTGTACTTTTCTGTAAAGGGTTGGTTGGGCTCACGGTCTTGACAATGGAGCGCTTTGTGGAGTGAGGAGGCTCAGTGGTCTGAAGAAGGTGAATGTAGACATTGGATCATGGGGGTCATTGCTCTGACTTCTGGTTGTCCTATTACAGCAAGCTGGGTGCTGTCCCCTGGCAGGACATTTTAGGAATTGGGGGGTGCTGCCTTGTGTCTCTTAATGAAAGGACTCTACTGGCCATAGCCGCACCTCTGTGAACCAGAACAGCCTGAGTCGTCAGTGGATCCTGCTGCTGACAGTGCTGGTAGCTGGAGGCTTCAGCAGCTGCCTGCCCTCTTTTCCATCTCCTGGCCCCTGGCAGAACCAGGGATATAAAAAGCAAGCCTCTGGTCAGAGATGAGAGACAGGCAGGGCAAGCCATGCCCGGAGCCACCCAGCATCATCCAGGAAGAAAGGGAAGCCTGTTGGGGGTTTTGCTTTGCCAGAAGTAGCCTGCTTAAGGTCAGGATCTATGGTTTTCATTTTTAGAGCTATAAAAACAGAATGCAAATCAACAGCCTCTGGGCTAATACAGAACCTATCCTTAAAGTTTTTGCCTTGTTAAGTAAGGAAATAGAGTGCCAAATAGGCTTTGTTAAGTGGCAGTCTAATTAATAATTTAAAATCTTGTAGCTGTCTTTCATTAGAATATATCTGTACATCAACCACAAAATCAGTCAAACACGCTCATTTATAAGTTAATGCCATCCTTGAATAATTCAGCAAGAGCTAGATTAAGGCCTGCAATCCAGTAAGAAGCATTTTGTTCTTTTGGTTTCCATAGCCACATGGGCTGGCCTGGTGGCTGGATTGGGTCTCCTTTGTGTGAAGAAAGGGAGGAAGTGGGAGGAAGGGACCGCAGGGTCGTCAGTGCTTGGTGGATTTGAATCCAGAGGTTCCCTAGGTGACCTGAGAGTCTCCAGCTGTCCAGGTGTCAGCAGGCTCCACCTCTTGGAGCTATCCATAACAAGGTCCTCTGTAGCTCCAATAGAGAAGAGAAGGGAGGAATATTCCATGGACAGCCAAGACACTCTTCTTTCTGCTGCAGAGGAAGTATGTAGAGAGGAAGTTACAAGAGCCCTGCTCGGGAGGGTTGAGATATGAGGCTTTTTTAATCCCAAATCTTGGTGCAGAAACGAAATTTCAGTCTTCCCCGCCTAATTGTGTCCCACCCAGGGAATGCAGCCTGGTGGTAACCAGTGTCACCAAAACAGCTTCTTTCATTGGGAGCCTCTGGGCTGCTTCCTTTCTCAAAGCTCCTGGTCCTTATGCCAGAAAAGAGAAGCCAAGGGGAGGAATTTTAGGGGAGCACCAGGACACACCAATAGAAGAGAAGCAGCGGGAGTTGCTCATTAAAGCCCGTGCATGCATTTTCTCACCAGTGGCCAGAATAAAAGCAAGGCAAGGAGTGCATTGTTCTCCTTGTGAGCTCAGACCACATAGCAAGTGTGTTTTGGTTCGATTCCCGTCATGCCGATATGCGGCCAAGTCCTCGCTGCACTGCTCAGGCCCATCTTCTACAGAGAAACCATTCAGGACCCAGACCCCCCGCTCGGGCACATTGGCTCCTGCACCACCGGAAGGCAGCCTGGAGTTTCTGGTCTGTCTCAGGCCACTGATCCCGAGGCCCCTGGAGGCTTTAAGGGCACTATTTGTGAACACCAGGTAGATAACTGGAGCAGACGGTGGACCTGATGCCAGGAGAATATTCTTGGCCAAGTTTGAAAAGGGGAAGTCTCTTTAGGAAGAGGAAAAGGGGGGGGGGGAGGGTGGGTGTCTGTCCCCTGACCTGTGGCCGCATTGACAGCAGATGGGACTGAGGAGGGAGGCCTGTGGGGTGAATCCAGCTCCAAGCTTTGGAGTCATAGTCTGAAAAAGGACAGAGCAGAGAGGGGTTCACTTGCTGGAGAGGAGAAGGAGGGGGCAGGCATCATGAAGGATGTCAAGAACGGATCTGTTGGGTACCATCTGCAGCAAAGTAGTGGTTAAGGTTAAAGCAGAGAGGAGATGACAGGGAGGGAACAGATGGCCAAGGAAGCAAAATAGCTGGCGAAACGGGAACAGAGCCTCCAGGGACAGCAGAAGGCAGGACCTCCGCGCAGAATGCCGGAAGCAGCCCTTCCTTGGGGTGCACTGGCCAGGCCACCCTGACTAGAAGTGAGTCGGAAAGAGGAGTGGGGCAGGGACTTCAGAGGCCTCAAGGCCTGGGACAACACCTAGGGAGACATCAGCTCCAAGGTTAGGGGGCCCAGAGCAGGGACCTCCTTGGATGCCTTTGAACTGGGGAGAGGAGGCACCCTGACTTGGGGCCCCTCACTAGGGCAAAGCCACGCCATGTCAGGTCTCAGAGCATGCCTGGTTGAGCCCCCCAGGAGGAGGTATGGATGCTAGCGGAGACAGGGGCAGCAAGGGCCCACCCGTGCCAATCCCTGTCCATGCACTGCCAATACCTGCTTATAATTAATTACTGATGGACCAAGCTAGGTGTACTCCATACCTTTTGTCATGTCATCTCCACAGTTGCCCTTTGAGGTCAGTCTGTACTTGTTCCTGCTCTACAGATATGGAAACTGAGGCACAGACAAATGAAGTCCCTTGCCCCGGGTCACTCGGCTGGCACATTATTGAGTCAGAATGCAGTCCCAGATCCGACAGCCACCACACTGTTTCACTTGCTTGCTCTCTTAACCCCTAAGCTCCACTGTCTCACATGCCCATCTGCCTTGAATTTACGTGACATTTGTTTTGCGGGGTGCTGAATCATTTGTATCTTGTTACAGAGCTCCCTGGTAGTTCCCATGCGCTCCCCTTCTGCTGTACCTCCAGGAGCGTCTCTGGCTGGGACCTGGGGCTCTAGGACCCCGAGCCAGGGTCTCCCCTGTCCTCTTCTTCCCTAGCCCTCGCTGTGTCTGGGCAGACACACCCTCACCTGCTGCCTCCTGCCTCCTGCCTCCGGCTGTGGTTTCTTCATGGCAGAGACTGGGACCCTAGGCCAGCACCATCCTGCCTGCTTTCAAGCCATTGAGAAAGTCTGGGACACGGTTTATTTGGGGGCTGGGCCTTCCCCATACGTTGCTCTTCCTGGCTAGCCTGGTGAGCTTGTTCACACAGCTACACCCCAGACTGGCGGGTGCTTGTGTGGGGCGCAACAGCCCCAGGTATGGCCCAGGTGGGTGGTAGCTGGCAGGCTGGATGAAGCGGGGTCCCTCCACCTGTACCTACCCCCCACCTCTGGAGTTCTCCCTCACTCCTGGGGTGGTGTTCCCATGGCCCAGCCCTAGTCTGTTAGCTGGACTGTAACCTCACAGCTCAGACCTGTCCTCCAGAAGGGACTTCTCCTGCCCCCTTCCAGCCATGGTTGAATTCCAGAGGCCAGTTTTCCCTGTGGTTTGGAAAAGAAAGAAGATGAGTTAAGGCCGAGAGTCTAGGTGGTCTTGGGAGGGAGAAGGGCAGACTCCCACCTCTGAGTGAGGAGCTCCCCCTGCCACGGTGAGGCAGGGGGTCTGATCTCACAGATAAGCCGGTCCTTCTGAGCCTGTGATCATTGTCTAATCAGTCAGCGAAGTTGGGATCCAAACCAGCAGACAGCCTCTGCTATCTGATTCAGGAGAGTTGCTCTGGAGGCCTCCGTGCTGGCATGGCAAGAGGGTTGGCACAATACAGTGTGTGTGTGTGTGTGTGTGTGTGTGTGAGTGTGTGTGTGCACGTGCATATTTGCAGAAACACACCTGGCAGGCATGCAGCAGGCTCCGGAAGTGTGCATGCCAGAAGTCTGCCGTTGCAGAGTAGAGCACCCCTGTGCCTGCGCCCCGCCCCACTGGTCGTGCAGCCTTCGTCGGCACCTGCACCTCGGGGCCAGCAGCACGGCGTTGGTGACATTAGTGGGCTGGCGAGCTCGTCAGGGGAGGCCTCCGGGAGTGAGTGGGCCAGTGCTCTACGCACCACGCGTCGGGCGTCCAACTCTGGCGTGTGGCGTCAAAGCTTGGTGAGCTGGTGTGTGGCTGCCCTGCAGGGGTGGGTTCTAGGGGACAGGCCCCAGCAGACCCTGGAGAGGGGCCTCTTGGCAGCTTCCTGGGCTGATTCCAGAGGGCTGTGGCAGCGTCGTCAGGGTGGGTCTGCAGGAAATTGAGCAGAAGTCTCCCCCAAGTCAGGAGAAAAGCTGGGCTCCCAACTCGCAGCCCACTGAGATGGTGTGAAAGTTTGCTTCTGCCTCTAAAATTGCCCTAGCAGAGTTTGCCATCTCTCTCTGGGCACCTGCACCAACACAGTGAAGGAGGCCTTTACATATGGTTGTGTAGAGAGATTCACGAGGCCCTAGGGGGAAAATTGGCATTCTTCTTACAATGATTTATTTATAGGGCGATTGGATGATGGGGATATGGAGGCTAAGGTGCTTCCATTAGTGAGAAGCACACGAGGCAGAAAGCCTTGCTCTGTATTTGACATTTAGTGGGGCGACTCCTACCAGGGAGCTGCTTTTTCTTTTAGAAGGTTTTGCCTTTAATGTTCTATTCATGGGCTTGCCCGAGCAGGCCGGGAGAAGGAAGGAGCATGCAGTGCGGTGGGCTAGCAGGCTGAGGCCAGGCAGCCTAGGGGGCAGGCAGGGCCCGCTGGGTCCCTCCGTAGCCAGTGCGGGGGCAGCCGGGCAGGCCCGAGCTGGGGGGAGCGGCTCCGTTCCTACTGCGGGCTGCCTCCTTGGCAGGAGCTGCGCGCAGCACGCCCTTTCGTGTTTACTCTGCTGTGCGTCTCCGTTTTCGCTGGCCGCCCGGCTCTGCCTCCAACAGCGGCGGCTCTGGGCGACCCCGGCTTCGGCTTGGCCACGGCCCTTTTCCTCCTAGGGACCGTGGCGTTGTAGAAAGAATACCGAAGTTGGAGTCCCAGGGCTGCGTTAGGTTCCACCTCTGTGGCCGAGCCTCTAGGACCCTGGGTACATTTCCTCCTCCCTGGGCCTCAGTTTCTCCGTCGATAATAGGACTGGATTGATGGCTTTTCAGGTGTTTTTCGTAAGAACTGTTTTGTCCAATGATATCCACTGTCGGAGCCCAGAATGTAACACAGAGAAGCCTAAGTGGGCCTGGTCAGAGCTGGGGAGAGGGGCGTCCAACTCTGGCCTCACGGACACCCTGACAGCCCTCCAATTTGGAGACGGGGGAGTCTCTCATGGCCCCTTTCGGCAAGACAGTGGCCACAGGAAGGCCACTGGGTGTGCTGGGTGTGGTGTGTTAACAAAGGGACAGAGCCGTGCCTGCAAGGCTCGAGGTGTGAGCTCTGTCTCTTGCAGTGGGAGTGGGTTGTCACCTCCTCTCCTTTTGGACCCCTGGTGACCACTTAGCTCTCTGAGAGGAGCTGTCTACACTTGGCGTCTCCTTGCCCTCCCCTCCTCTCTCACTCCTCAACCCAGACGCCAGGCTGTGTCCTCTGTCACTCGACTGTCACCGCTCTGGCCTGATGCTGACCCTACCACACGTCTTCCTCTCGTCCCACCTGACCTTCTCGTGGCATCGGACTGTTGGCCGTGGTTTTCCCATAGCTCCGCTGATGGCAGCTCCCCTGGTCTTTCTCCTCCTTTGCTCGCCCACAGAGCCGGCTGCTTCTTCTCAGCCTTCTCTGCCAACCCCACCACTTCTCACCATCCTCAAACGTGGCATCCCCCCCAGGCACCGCCCCGGGTGCTATCTCACCCCTCGCTCTCCTCTGGGGGCCTTCAGCGTGTCCTTGTCTGTGGAGGTGCTGCCTCTGGCGTCTAGGGCCGTCCGTCCCGCTGCCCCCCTCCCCGCCCCACAGGCCCCTTCAACTCCACGTGTCCGAACCTGTACTTATACCTGAGCTCGCAGCAGACCCACTCCTTCCCCACTTCCCTCCATCTTGGTGTCTGGCACCATCAACCTCCCAGGCCCCCTCAGCTCAAGCACTGGACCCACGATGAGCCCTCTCACCCCACCCCTCCCCGCTAGTTCATCTCCAAGTGCTGTCCTTTCCCCCCTCGGCGGCCTTCACACCTTCTCCCCCGCTGCCTGCACCCCAGCCCAGGCTGTCTTCTTCTCCCTGACCTTATGGGCAGCTAGCTCCCTGTCACCTCTCTTGCCTTCACCCAATCCAGTTTTACGCTGTGGCTACATTCTACAACGCCACCTGCTCTCATCCCCTCCCTTGCTTAAAACACCTACAGAGATTTCTTTTTCTTCAGGGGATGGTCCAGACTTCCCAGCTGGATGGCCCATAATATTCTGTGCTTCCTGGTCATTATATCCAGCCTGTTTTTATTATCTGCCCTCCTCACTGGAAAGTAGGTTTCATGAGGAGACCGGTTAGTCCCCCTCCCCCCGCCCCTCCAGATCTGCTCTCTGGCCCAGGAGGTTGGCCTGTCCAACGTCAACAATGAGCTCCCACACCCTCTTGCTTCCAGTTGGCTTTAACCAATGGTGAGTCACCATGAGTTCTCCTGCCCCTCCATCATCCCCCAAAGATTCTTCCAGAAGTGCAGCCTGAGATAAGGATTCAAGTGTAAATTGTATACTTGGGAGGCATCCTAGAAAATGTCAGTAGGTGAGCTGGGAAGTGAGACAGAGAAGGGAAGAGGCCAATAAGGGGCCCGTGGTTGAGCAAATGAACACTGTGGGCAACCAGAACGTAATCCCGTCAGGGAACTTGGGGATACAGTTTAGAACATGCACCTCAAAGTTATCTCACTGAAGGGAGGGAGCAGGGGTATTTATACACAGCTCCTACCCATCATTGGCTGAGCGGTGTTCTTGGTGTAGAGATGAGATCCCCCCTCACTTTTGGCCTGCTCTGTGGGTGAGCGGAGCCAGCTCCTCTGCTAGAAAAAGCCCTCAGGCAAAGAAATGCAGGTTCTGCCAGTTGGAAGTCAGGCTGGTGTGTGCTAAAATGGTGAAAGCAAGGGATAGGCAGGCCTCCACAGCATCTGCTCCACAGCTCCTGCCAGTGAGCTCCAGGTTCAAAAGAGCTCCCTCCTGTCAGCCCCAGGGCGGAGAGGAGGTGGGGGCAAATGACAGTCTCTCTTCCCCATTTCCCTACCCAGATTCTCTGAGTTCTGTGTACTCATCAGATTAACTACCAGGACCCGAGTAAAACAGCACCCTGCACGAAAGAAAATGGAGCACATAGTGACATTGGGTAGCGTTGAATCCATAACTAATGTCATGTCTCCATGAATTGGTTAGAAATGTTGATTCAGTGATTGTACACAACCACAAATCGCTGGTTTGGGAACCCAAAAAACGTAGTACCAAAACCTCATTTTGAAATTGTTCTGTGGGGCATCTGGTGGCTCAGTCGGTTAAGCGGCTGACTCTTGATTTCAGCTCAGGTCATGATCTCGGGGTCCTGGGATGGAGCCCCGTGTCAGGCTCCGTGCTCAGCGCGGAGTCTGCTTAGGATTCTCTCCCTCTCCCTTGCCCCTCCCCCGCATTTTTAAAAATTAAATTGTTTTGTAATCATAAGAAAAATCAAACCATGATAACCTAGTGCTTAAAAAAAAAGGAAAGAAAAAGAAAGAAGAAAAGAACAGAGGCTGAGTAAAGTACAAGAGGGCTCTCTGTAGCTATCTAGCTGCATCTACTTGGGAAGAGCTCTCCAGGCCCAGGAAACAGCAAGTGCAAAGGCCCTGAGGCAGGAGTATTCTTGATACAATACCTGGCTGCCTCTGGGGCTGGGGCTTTAGTACCAGGAACCAAGAGAACACACACTTTTTTTTCTTTTCTCAATCTTACAGCTTTCCTGTGCAGTGTTTCATTAAAAGCAGAAAAGGCAGGTCTTATTGGCCCCAAGTTACAGATGAGGACACTGAGGCTCAGAGAGGCTACATGGCTCATACAGGGCCTGGGGCTACTGCCGCCTCACCCCAGCCCAGCTCTTCTCCTCTGTGGACCCAGGAAGCTAGGAGGCATAGAAACAACAGAGCCAGCTGGACATGATCATGAGGACATCTGGCAGGACAGGAGCTGTGTTGGGAGAAGAAATAGAACTCTTACTCTGAAAAGTTTAAGGTGTACTTGGCAGATTTTTATGGAACAAAATTTGCACTATTGATTCCGTGGCAAATAAAAACCTCTTGTGGACGCTCTGGGCTTCAGAGATCTGAAATGTTTGACTGAGACTGGACTGAACATGAGATCAGCCAAGCTCGGGTGGGGCCTGGGGTGAGGAGACTGCCTGTTTTGTCTTCTCTGAGAAAATGACTTGTTACTTTGAACTGCTGCCTCTCCTCCCAGGGAGGGAGGCTCCGGGGTGTTGCCCAGGCCCCAAGCCTGCAGCTGGAACAAAATCTCTGAGCCAAGGGACAGAGGCCAGGGCGGTTCACAGGGCCACACTCAGGAGAATGCACCAGCCAAGGGGGACATTGTGCTGCCCAGCTGTGGGCCGCCAGTTGGCCCTGGGGCCGCCTGGAGGTAGGCGTGGCTCTCATCTTCCTGTAACCGGCCCACCACCCCTGGTGGGCTGCTGTTTCTGCCTTCAGTGGACAAATCTGATTGCAGGGATTCAAGGTAGCTCATTGGAAGTGGGGGATTATTGTGAGGAGATGAGTGCCTGGGGCTCCGGAAGTCTCCAGGAAAGGGAGTAGCTCTAGGAAGTAGCAGGCTTTCTGTGGTGCCTCTCCTTCCACCCAACCCAGCTGCCCCTGCTTCTGCCCCACCGTCTGTGCCCATGACTTGTCACCTTGTACCAGGCCCAGTATGGTCACCCAGGACTGCTTGCTCTTCAAAATGGCCTTTCACCTCCTCCACTGCTAATTGCCTCGCATTCTTTGTATCCCAGCCTCAGTTCCCAGAAGGAAGACCTCAGTTGAGCCAGCCATGTTTTTCTATGTTATAGATCACAGTCACCTATGAATTGTCTATCCATGGATGAGCTGGCTGCCTTTTATTCTGTCAGCCAAGAGGAGTATGGGCGATGTGTCTCCATGTGACAAACATTTAACAGCTATTGAGTGCCTGCCTACTGCTGCCTTGGCCCTAAGCATGAAGCAAAGAGTAAAAATCAAGTCCCCCGTTCCTATGGAGCTTGTGTTCTAGTGGGAGGAGAGAGACCATGAACGACTAACTATATTCTGTCAGGTAGGGAGAGGTGCTTAGAAGAAAAGCCTGTTAGAGGGTGAATTAAGGAACAGAGGGTGACCAGAGAGGTTTTATTTTATTTTATTTATTGTTATTATTTTTTTAGATTTTATTTATTTGAGACAGAGAGAGAGAAAGAGAACACAAGCAGGGAGAGTGGGAGAGGGAGAAGCAGACTCCCCATGGAGCAGGGAGCGCAATGTGGGGTTCAATCCCAGGACCCTGGGATCATGACCTGAGCCGAAGACAGACGCTTAACCCACTGAGCCACCCAGGCACCCCTAGAGGGGTGTTATTTTAGAAAGACTGGGAAGCCTTTCTGATAAGGTGACATTTCAATAGAGGCCTAAGGGAGGGAGGGCTCTCTGCAGCTATCTGAGTTGCTTCTGCTTGGGTAGAGCTCTCCAGGCAGAGGGAATAGCAAGTGCAAAGGCCCTGAGGCAGGAGTGTTCTTGATACAGTACCTGGCTGCCAAAGGCCATAGGCAGGTCTGGCATCTGAGGTATAGCCCATGAAGTAGTGTCAGGTTCCTTTGGAGAGGACTAGAGCTTGGTGTCAGTCCCAAGTTCATCAGCCACTTGGCTAGGGGGAGGAGCCAAAGTACAAAGCAAAGCAACATTATGGCGGGAGGAGGAGTGGTGGGTCTAGGGATTGCCCTTCCCACTGGGGCCAGATGCTTCTCCTGCGTTAATGTGGCCCAGTCTGCAGCCTGAATACAGGGTCACAGATCACTTCCCATAAGCCCTTCCCTTTAACTCTGAGCTTCATGAAACACAGAACTTAGTTCTGTGGATGGTCTTGTCTTTTTCATTTATACATCAGCCTGTTCTCCCCAATTAGACTGTCATCTCTGACCAGGCTTGAGCCCCTGTGCTCCCTTGTAATTGTTTCCTAAATAACCAAACTCTCACTATGGACCAGGTGCCACGGGGAGTGAGTGATAGGCTGAAGACCCATCCCCATGCAGGAAACTTGCCTCCTGGTGGGAGAGAGAAGCCACACACCAGGGCAGTGGAGGCCAGGGTAGCTTGGGAAGGAAGGTGTTTTCAGGCCAGTGGGGCAGGTGGGGAGGTCCCTGCTCAAAGGCTTTGTGGGTGGAGGAGGGCCTGGTAGGAACAGGCAGGGTGGGAAGGTTGGAGAGCAAGGGGACGACTGTACATAGACCATGATGGCTGCATGGGGTGGTGGCGGATTTTGGTTGCAGAGCAGATTGAGGGCAGCCCAATTGTTTCAGAGCCCTAAGTACCAGGGAGGAGGAGGATTGGTTGACTCATCAGCCACAGAGTAAAATTTTTGAACTTCCCAAATAATGCATACATATGACAGAAAACATTGGATTGGCTAAAGGAAGAAAATCACGGGATGCCTGGGTGGCTCAGTCAGTTAAGCGTCTGCCTTCGGCTCAGGTCATGATCCCAGGGTCCTGGGATCGAGTCCCGCATCGGGCTCCCTGCTTCTCCCTCTGCCTCTGCCTCTCTCTCTCTCTCTGTCTCTCATGAGTAAATAAATAAAATCTTAAAAAAATAAAAAATAAAAATAAAGGAAGAAAATCACTATCATCCCACAACCCAAAGAGTGAAGTGTGGGAAAGCTAAGCCCTCCCAGGGCATTTGGTGCGTTTGGTATATCCTTCTGTGCTGCTTCCTGCATTCATGCAAAAGTACCCTGTCTTGTTGCATCTACAGTATATCTCAGATACTAGGTTCAGGAATTTCTAGGTGGATAATTCTTCTTCTTCTTCTTTTTTTTAAGTTTTATTTATTTAAGTAATCTCTGCACCCAACGTGGGGTTCGAACTCCTGACCCCAAGATCAAGAGTCGCATGCTCTACCGACTGAACCGGCCAGGAACCCCTCTAGGTTGGTAACTCTAAACGTATTTTAATGGCTGCAGAATGTTCCATCGTATGACTACCGTCCCCTCAGGCTGTGCACAGAGGCTGTTTCCAGCTTTTTGCTGTTCGACGTGTTAGCCAACATCTGTGCCACACGCCCATGGCTGTGTGGGCTTCTGAGCAGGGGAGGGAAGAAGTGTGAGAGGTCAGGGTCTTCACAGGGAGCCCGGTGCGTGGAGGCCATCGTGGGACGTCAGTGACGCCCCTTTGGTGGGCGGGCTGGATACTACCCCAAGTAGCAGCCCGCCAGACCTGAAGCCTTCTGGGGATGTGGAGAGGAGGCAGGTCCGGAGGCGGGTCCGTGCGTGTGCGCGCGCGTGTGTGTGTGCGTGCACGCACATGTGTTGTGGCCGTGAACATGGCCTAAGTCTCCAGTGAGGCAGGCTGTGGTCAAACCAAAGGGAAAGGTGTACAAAGGCATTAGTTTTCCTTGGGGTTGGGTGGCACCAAAAACTGAGGATGGAGTATGAGGAAGAGCATGCCCCTTGCTTTTGGTTTGGACCAGGGGATTTGTGTGATTTTGACAGTTTTGTCGGATCTTTTTTTGTTTTTTATTTATTTTTATTTAATTTTTTTTTTTAAAGATTTTATTTATTTATTTGAGTGAGAGAGAGAAAGAGCACAAGAGGGGGAGCAGGAGAGGGAGAAGCAGACTCCCTGCCGAGCAGGTAGCCCGATGCGGGACTCGATCCCGGGACTCCAGGATCATGACCTGAGCCTAAGGCAGTCGCTTAACCAACTGAGCCACCCAGGCACCCTCTTTTTTTATTTTTTAAAGATTTTATTTATTTGAGAGAGAGCGAGAGAGAGCACGGAGGGAGATGGAGAAGCAGACTCCCCGCTGAGCGGGGAGCCCGACATGGGACTTGATACCAGGGCCCTGAGATCGTGACCTGAGCCGAAGGCAGTCGCCTAACTGACTGAGCCACCCAGGTGCCCCAGCTCTTTCATATTTGGTGCTAGAAGGGACTTTGTAGCTCAGCTGAGAAAACCGAAGCACAGAGAACTGCCGTGGCTTGCCCAACATCACACAGCATTAGGAGTGATTGGCTCATGTGTTTTCTAGAACGTCCAAAGCGTGCTGCATGCTGGCTGGTGACATGGGTAACTGCCCCTTATCTGTCCAGGACCCCATCCCCGGACTCCTCCTGCGCCTCTAACCCAGCTGAGCATACAGTACTAGTGGCTGTCCTTGCTCAGTGGAGGCTGGTGGGGAGGGCTCATTCCAGGGGTCAGTGGACAAGCCCTTCATCTCCAAGTGGGTTGCTTAAGCACACAGGATCTGGCCAGACCCAGGTTCAACTCCTGGGAATGACCTGATTTCTCTGAACTTAAGTTTTTCCATCTTTAAAGTGGGGCTACTGATGAGAATACCTGCCTTGTAAGGTTGTGTATATTAAACAAGACAATCCTGGGGCACCTGGGTGGCTCAGTTGGTTGGGCTTCTGCCTTCGGCTCAGGTCATGATCCCAGGGTCCTGGGATCGAGTCCCACGTCGGGCTCCCTGCTCAGCGGGGAGTCTGCTTCTCCCTCTCCCTCTGCCCCTGCCTCTGCTCTCTTTGTCTCTCTCTCTCTCAAATAAATAAAATAAACAAGACAATCCTGATAAAGTTCTTGGCGCTTGACTGTGCCGGGAGCTCCGGGAATGTTGCCCTCAGTGTTAGCTGCCCTCAGTGTTAGCAGTAATAGCGAGAACTTCTGTGTTACCCTTCCCGCAGGCCAGGCCTGACTACCGTGTGAAGTTTTGCCTCCTTGTGACCAGGGCTGAGTCTGAATGAGCAGCCCGGCTGACACGGGCCAGCCCTGGCCAGGAGCAGGAGTCTCAGGACTAGTAGGGATGGGTCAGGTCACCTTGGGTAGAGGGGGCCACCCTTTCTGGGGAGGACTGGCTCTGTCCTGAACTCCCTGCTCCCTCTGCCCAGGGTCAGGGAGGTGTCCGCTAAGGCGACGCAGGGGAGCAATGGGAAGCATTCTCAAGTGGGTTTCTTTGGCTTAGAAAGCTGAGATGACGTTGGAGGCTTCCCCAGAAAGCTGGTCCATCATCGGCAACCGCCCGCCTAGGCCCTGACCTCTACTCAGCGGCCTTCTCTTCAAAACAAGATCTTCCCGATCAGAAAAGAAAGCCCAGCCCCAGCCCAGAGCCTTGGTCTCTTGATCTGTGAAATAGTCAGTGGTTTTGCCTGATTCCTCTCAAAGTTATTTCTGTTCTTCCCAGGTTTTCTCTCTGCGTCTACAGCGGAGCGGATGAGAGCAAGGGCCATGGAGTAGGACAGGTGGGACCCCGGGCCCTGCCCCGCCGCTTACCAGCTGCCTGACCTTGGGCAAATGCTTTTACTTCTCGGGGCCTCAGTTTTGTTATCTGAAATACAGGGCTACTGCCACCTGCCTCTTGGGGTTCTGAGAATTCTTTTTTTTAAAGGGGTTCTGAGAATTCTCGACCAAATGGACGTGAGGTGCCTTCCCGGCAGGTAGCAAGGCCTCGGTGAGTCACTGCAGCTGCGCTGTCTTCACGCAAGCCTGTTACTCAGCAGCCGTGTGCCGAGGCCCACTGCGTGCCAGGCTCTGTGGGGACTCGGAGAACCAGAATGAATGCCACAGTCCTGTCCTCAGGGGCCTTGCCTCCCCTGCCTTTTCCCACATGGTAGATCTCTCTCTTCTTTGTTCTAGGCCCCACCTTGCCCTCTTGGGGATCAGGCCTCAGGGGACCTCAGTGTCTTTGCACTAGGCTGACGACCGGACCCCTTTTCAACAGGCTGATACAATCATAGGAGGAGAAGGGTGTATCTGTGGGGCTGGCCCTGGGTGAAGCCCTCAGAAGGTCTGGGGCGAGCTGTGTCACTGCCCCTAGGGAGGAATGCAGAATGGATTTCTCTCTCTGGCCACTTCCTTGGAAAGAGTAGGAACCCTGAGAGAGCCATGGAGGGAGAGAAAGAGCTGAGGATCCCTGCCTGCCAGGGGCGCAGCCTGTGCAGCCCCAAATGGGGCCCAGACCCCTCCCACCCACCCCCTGCCCTCCATGGAGATGAGCTGTGGGCTCTTCCCTGTACCTGCGGTAGGAGGTCCTGCTCACCTGTCCAGTACCCCAGCCCTCCTCCACCCGCTGGAAACTGGCCAGGGCGGTTTTCCTAACTGGCTAGCCACATTACAATCTCAACAGAATTAACCAAAAAAAAAAGAGAGAGAGAGA